>NC_060119.1:260835664-261460664 GCF_021461395.2 Schistocerca americana | reverse complement strand
GTTTTTAAATAGAAGTTTAATAACTGCTTTTGGTTGGATCTGGTTTTAATTAAATTCACTCTGATCAATATTCTTGTCTCCTATCGTCCACTGTGGACGTGTTGTATTGTAGAAGAAAAGGTTACGGCTGTTATCAAACTCTGAGTTTGTTAACATGTAAATAAACGGTTTTTAAGTATAATGGTTTTTATTAGAGCCCAAGCATCTTACCACTTTACCAGCCACTTCCCTGACATTTCAGTGGTAGCAGTGAACATCGTTGCGAATGTGTGAGTGGCGGTGTTCTGATACAGTGTGTAGGTAGGGAGAATTGCATATATTTGTGGATACAAATGAAGATTTAGGTCGCTGCTGCTAGCGTGCTCGCACAATCAAAGTGGTTAAGGAGACCTCACGCACGAGCGGGATATCACAGTTTGAGTCCCTGTCTGGCACAGATTTTTATTTGTTCTGAAATATTTTATAGCTGATGCGGAATTGTAATCGAAATTTGCGAGTTTATTCTTAAATGTTCATAAATTACTTGGGCCACCTAACCAGCTCTAAGCAAGGTAGCTGCCTTGTCGTAATGGACGCTTTCGCACGGTTTGTATGGCTGATTGTGACTAGGCGCAACACGTTCGGTATGACTGTCAAATGTCTAAGGAAGATATTTGCGATAATTGGGGCGCCAAAGACCCTTGTTAGCGACAGTGCTCCAGCATTCGTCTCAGGAGGCAGTTCAAAAGATATTGCCTTAATAGAATAATTTCTGATGCTGACAACATACTGTATCATCCCCAGTCATCGTTTTCTGGGAGGGAGGACGGAGGGTAAACAGGAAATTGAAATCAGCTCAAGTTATACGCAATGAGAGCTCACAAATCGTGTGGATTGAGACACTCGATTGGATTAATTTTGCCCTTAATACGGTGGTACTTGAGAGTCATGGTACAACATCTACCAAATTAATGTCCACATTTCTGCTTACCTCGCCATTATCCAATTTATGGTCCACAAATGATCTTTTACCAGAAAATACTAATCCCGAAATCATTTTGGTGGAATTGGGAAGCCGCAAGAAACAACATTCGCTTGGTGCATCGGAGAGTTACCTACCAGTACAAAAAGAGCAGCCGTCCCGTCAACTTGAAAATAGGGGATGAGGTTTACTTAAAAATTTTCTGGCCTCAAAGTAAGGGGCGAAGAAGGTAACTAGCAAAATGCTACACCGCTTTTTACAGCCTTAAGAGGGCATTAAGCAGTCATCTCCGGTGAGTTATATGATCCAGGATCGCGCGAATATTTAGGAGATAAAAGTTTACCTGAGCCAGCTTAAGTTAGTTCTGGGGAATCATAATGGTGTGAGGCTGGCGGCTGCCTGGTACATTTTGTCCTAAAGCGCCCTCCCCCTCCCCCTCCCCCTGCTCTAAGGCAGCCTTCATCAGGAAGTAAAAAAATTTTACATTACCTTTAACAGAGTTTTGGAATAATATAAAAATTATTAAATTAAACATATGTAATAAAATTACATCATAGCTAACTGCTACGGTACAGTAGACAAAGAAAGCATACTTACATAGAGCAAACAGTTATGAAATGGTTTAGAGCAACAATGCTCACGTTAAAGATAAAAATATATTTGTATATTATAAAATTTTCCTAGGAATGCACAACTTGATTAAGACGTGCCGCTAAGGGTCGCGTGTGCAGCCGGCACTGTAAGCAGCATCAGACTGATAGGCGCGCGCGCCGTCGATGTTAGCAAGTCGGCACCTTGTATCGCGCCATCTAGTACTGAATGCTTGCAATTCACAGTGACAACAGCTGTCAGAAGCATTGGAACAGAAGTGCACGTAATGTGCTGATTACATTATGTTAGATAGTATGTAACAGATCGAAAGTTGAACAAAATATTATATTGTAAAACAGGGAGAGAGGGAACAATATTTAAGGCTACAGTACGGGAAGCATAATGGCAATATTCCGCGTTAAGTGATTTTAAGCAAGGGCTTTACACCATCAAAGAAATTTTTATCACGTAATTGTAATTGCTCATTGAGGATTAAATGGTCGTTAAGGGAAAAATGGTGGAAAATTTCCAATTGTTCAAGGATATCAAGTCTGAAGCTTTTCTTTTCCGTATGTAAGATACTAATATCACGAACATCTTTAGGTTTGTGTCCTGTGATAAGAAGGTGGTCAGTGAATGACGAATTATGTACGTTCGTACCTTTTTTCCCTAATAGATGCTCTTTATATCTAAACGAAAAAGCTCGTCCAGTCTGTCCTATATAACAAGCTGGGCAAGTGTCACGGGTGATTTTATAAACGCCTGAGTTATGCAGAGGCGATCGTCTTGGTTTTAAATTATGGATAAGATTAGTTTTGAGAGAGTTGTTGGTAGAGAAAACTATGTTGCAGCCGTATTTATTTTTAAGAAGACGTTGCAATCTGTAGGTTATTGGGCCTACATACGGAAAAGAGAAGTATTTCTTCAAATGGCTAGGCTCGCCAATAGTGGTCCCAACCGTGGTAATTCTGTTATTGGTTTTCTGTCTGAAGACATCATCTACTATATTTGGTTCGTAACCATTGTTAACTGCAATGGTTTTAATTAGATTCAATTCGGTTTTTAAATTTTCAGGGGACAAAGGGGTAGAGATTGCTCTATGAACAGCAGAGTGAAAAAATGCTTTTTTGTGAGATCGTGGGTGTGTGGAACAGGCTGGAACAATTTGGTCAGAAAAAGAATCCTTACGAAAAATATTGAAAGAGATTTTGTCATTCACTATCGTCAAAGTTAAGTCTAAATAATTTAACTGACGGGAGCTGTTTTCAAGTTCACATGTGAAGGTGATTTTTTCATGTAGTTCGTTAAAGATCTCGAACACGTGGCTAATGCCATCGTTCGTTCCGTTATAGACGATTAAAATGTCATCGACGTACCGAGAATATGAAACAATTCCTAAGGTGGTAGTGGAAAATTTTTTGAAAAATGTCTCTTCTAGAGAGTTGATAAAAATGTCTGCTAGGATGCCAGCTAAGGGATTGCCCATAGCAAGACCATCAGGTTGTTGATACAGCTGTCCATTGAATTCGAAATAATTGTACTTTGTTACGATCTGCATTAGGTTAATGAAATCAGTGATCTGTTCATCAGAGAGTTCTTTTTTGAACAAACGTAAGTTATTCTCTATGATATCTAAAGTCGTTAGTACAGGCACATTGGTATAAAGGTTTTTAATATCAAATGAGAACATCTTTGTGTTTTCGTCGCAGTGTATGTCTTATTTCGCTGATAAGGCTCTGACTGTTAGCTGTAGAGTAATTATTTCGAAAAACATAAGACCTTTTTAATTCATCATGAAGGAATTTTGCTAGATCGTGGTAAGCGCTGTTCATACTATTAGAAATAGGCCGAATAGGGTGATTTATTTTGTGGACCTTAAACTGGGACCGAAGCTTAGGCGGCTGGGGGTTCATGTTAATCGGCTGTTTCTTCTGGAATGGCTTAAGTAAGGAATTTGCATCATTGACCGCGGATCTAATTTCTTTTTGTAAAATTGAGGTAGGATCTACCTGTAGCTTAGAAATATTGTTTTCCTCAAAAAACTTCTGAAGTTTTTGCTATATATGCATCTTTTGTAGCAACAATAAGAGAATTACCTTTATCTGATTTTGTTATGAGAGCATCATTATCTCTAAGTTTAACATTAATAGAGTTGATTAATTTTTTGTCATAATTGACATTTTCAGGGCGAACTACATTTCCACTAAGCAAATTACACACATCATGAGCAATTTTGGTCTGTTGCGATCTTTCGATTTTTACACTATCTAGACCAGTTTTAAGTTCAACAATGATATTTTCTATTACATGCTGATCAGATAAGTTTGGTTTGACATTGAATTTTAAACCTTTTCTTAACAAAGAGATTTCATCTTTAGTAAAAATTATGTCAGTTTTATTTAAAATCCTATTAAAAAACTTATTTTTATTATACCGTGATAACTATTTGCCAACGCTGTAGTATTACTAATGTATCCTCAGGTGCCTGTTTTATATACATTGCACTGCATGATATGGGAATACAGTGACCATTTCTTGTAAAAGAAGAACGAAGAAATTGCCAGTACAAATGCAGAAGTTCCAGGAAATCGCCACTGTCAAAAATAAATGCTTTTGTCCATAAAAACGCCTGTGGGATAAACACACATCGCGATTTTCCATTACCCCAGTGAAGATATCGAACTGAACGAATTTTTAACTTTTCAAGCTGAAAGGCTCTCCCAAAAATGCCACAACTCTCTCCGATTACTGGAGATAACAGCTTCTATGAATCCGCAGCACACACCAAGAAGTTTATTGCCGTCTTAACGAACTATATCTAAAAATATCTGCTGAACGAAATTTATTCGTCAGCGTTTTGTATGAATTCTTAAAAAAAAAAAAAAAAGAATTCCACCTTTCCCTTTCAGTTGGCTCTAAATTACTCGTATTACAGCTTGCATCGCATGGCTTCATCACTTAGTAATGTGAATAGCGAACTTGCCTCCTCTTCCACATTCGACAGAGATGCTGCTGTTTCCAGGGACTGGTTTAATTTGTTAAACGGCCAAATTACGCAGGAGCGTCAGAGCCCTTAAAGCTTCTGAAGCAGGCTTCTGAACCAATACCACAAATGGAGCGCGCATTCCCGAAATTAGTAGTGGGTACGTAACAAGCAAGTGGACAGTCAATTCTGAGGAGAGTCAACTTAATACTGCGATTTATTTCTATCATGGCGTTTGTAAATAAGAATCATAATTTTATGCTCCTTCAAACAGAGTCACACCCTCTCTTTCAACAATGATACGTCACAACCACAAACAAAAAAGAAAAACAAACTAATGTGGCTCAAGTACGATAAGACATCATGAATAAAGCGTAGAAATAACGTGCAGTCTAAAACGCAAAGACATTAACGACGCAGCGTAACAGAGAAGATATTTTGTAACATCCCCTTAGAAAATTACAAATTACTGTGCTGTTAAACCTCTTACGTTATTTGATTTTCAAACAGCTGAGCAAAACTGAACGTACTCAGACATTTCTCTCTTTACTTATTCTGATCAACACTAAACTGACACACAACGCAATCTGACTTTCAATAATCCCTCCAAAAGAATGGCTCTGACAAATAATAACCTATACCTTTCATGAATCACTTACCTCACAAAAATCTTCGTTACTCTAACTACTGCAATACAGCGAGTACCAATACTGCCAGCTAAATGAAAGATTCTAACTACTGAAGGCACTAACCACTGATACGCGTAGTTAGCAAATGAAAGATTTTGATAGAGAAGAAACAATGTATTTACCTTAATAATGTTCAAAAGTCATCATATATATATCAGTTCATGGTGTCCAGTATTACAAATTTACTCTTTCTGACGGACACACGTCCAGATCGTCCGCTCTCAAAATTCTGCTATCTCTCTCGCGACAGCCACCACTGGTGGCGGCTCACCTCCAACTGCGCAACGCTACACTCTCTTCACATCCAACTGCCCAACACTACAATAGCGTATATTCCAACAATGCCAACCAGCCACAGATTGCACACAACACTTTCAGTGATTTTCATACAGAGAGCTACGTGGCGTTACCAACATAAAAACCTAAACAGCTTACTTAAAATTTGACGTATTTAAATTTCCATAACACGTTAAAAAGTAGGAAGAACAGGAAAGATTACGGTATATTGTCTAGTGAGCGAGAAGATCACTAACGATCGTAATTCTCAAAGGAATTACTCCAGCACTCGCTTCAGCGATATGAAGAAAACATGAAAAAGCTATGTCTGGGCTGCCGGACGTGAGTTGGAAACTACGTCCCCCAGAATACGTGTAGATTGTCATAGTACTGCATCACTACACAGATTTCTCTGGATAGAGCATTAAAAACACGAAATTAATACTTTGCGGAAATGTTATAGTACTCTTGATGTTGGCGCTCTGAAACGGTAATTTAGTTTCGAGGCACCTTTAGGTGCTCTCGTCCAGGTTATGGAAGGCGTACTCTAAACACCCGTATTCAGAGTAGAGGAGCACCCTTTCTGGTGGTAGCGCTAGAGGTTGAGGCAGTAGGCTTGAATACTGGGAGAAGTTCTTATCGCCAACACTGGACAGCAAGGGGAGGAGAGGGGCTTCAGAGTGATACGAGGCAGACATTTGGCGAGCAAGCCGTCCAAACCATCTAGCTGAAAGCCACTTCAGTTAGTCTGATCCCCATGGATCTTGAGTTAGCAGCTAACTTGACATGAGAAAAATGTAAAGCAAAAAGCTTCAGTAAACCCAAAAATGATAGCGGAATCAACTCGTGTCATGACATTAGGTGACACTACAAAGCAAAGTGCTTCTTTCTTGACTGAGGCTATACAGTTTCGGTCCGTAGGTGGACACAACGACAGAAGTCAGGCTCGCAACGCGTCGGGACACGTTTCTGCGCGTTGACGATAGGTTACTAACAAAGTAAGACTCACTGAATAATTAATGATCAATTTATAGCACGGATGATTCCTAATGAATGACGTGCTGGTGAACTTATTGTTGGGCTTGAGCCGTGACGGCTACATTTCATTTTATCTCTGTCTTCCATCTGGCATCTTTCACTGGAGCCCCGATAGGCAGCGCTAATTTAACTTGCAGTTTTCGTATATGATCACTGGCTCAGAGAGTCTGAAATAGGCCGGCGGTGGGTTGTGAGGAGAGAACTGGAAGGAGGGGCGCAGAGCAAGGGTATCACGCGTGAGTTTTCGCGCTCAAAGTTTCTTTCGGCCGTTAGTTCTGTTTGTGCCCAGGTCGACTTGTCAGTCCTTCAGGTAGTGGCAGTCACGCTGCTGTGTAGACGGTGCCCTCCTACGCCCTAAAGTGAATTTTCACATCCCCTTGTATCCATGCTGTGCGGACCTGGACTCTAGCAGCTTCGCCCTCATCGTTTCCACGTATGCGAGGATCACCACTGGAAAATTTTGCGGTCAGTATTGCTCGCGTCCCAAATCTGTGCATCTGCTGTTGGTGCCTTGTGGCTCACTGAACATTCTAATTCATTGTGATTTTCTTGGCCGCAACTGTGTTGTACCTTTGCATTTATTTCATTGGTGGAAAGTCTGGATGTAAATTAGTGACTGCCCTGCGCAGGCGATGAAGTGTTCCACTGAGACTTTTACTTGCTGTGGATTACCAAGGCCAAGCGCCGTGCAGCATTCCAAATTCGGTGGTTTACTAGTAAAACTTAACTTTCGCTTCGTGTGTATAACAATTCGCTGTTTGAGCTTTAGTGTTTAGTGAAGTTCTTTTCTCAGTTTTATGAACTTGGTAATGAGCCGTGTGGCGTAATTCCTGTTCACTGAGTTTGAGGCTTTTTTGCGTTTTGTAAGGCATATAATTTTTACCTTTTAAATATTGTAACAGGTATTCCCCGTATTAATGTGTGTTTAGAAACTAAGTTCTAGGTGGCTGAGGACTGGTTCAAGGAATCACTGTTTGTTATGCCTAGTCACTAAGTATTCCTTTGGAGGGTAGGCCTAATCATCTTCCTGTTCTATCTGTTTGAATCAAGTAGACATCTGGCGGTGCAATTTTAGTGTAAAGGTTAGGTAACTTGCTCGGAGAGACGATAGTTATTATACTGTTATACTCCCTTGCCAGTGATTTAAGATTTATTTCCTTTAGGCAGGTTTTGGGAAATAGTATTTGCTACCTTACTTTATGACGGATTTTCTTGGGCCTATAGCCGTGATCTCTTACGAAGATGGCAATTTTTGTTCATGTAATCTGTATTTCTGTAGCCTAGATCTCACCCATGAGGTAAATAAATTCTGAGGTAGTTTCTTTGCCTGTTCAAACATTTCCGTATGTACCTGGTGTGCTGAGGAAAATGTTAATTTCCGTTCTGATTGCCATCTCTTTAGATTTCTATTTTCTAACTATCACTCACTATTCTTTGCTTTAGCGTAATTTGTCATTGTATCCGGTCTATGGATCTAAGAAAATTAGTCGGATATGTTACACTTGAGTATTTTTTCTAAATTACCAGTTCTTCACTTAATAACTGTGATTCTTTACCTACTTATTGCTTAAGAGAGGTTTTATTACGACTTTTTTTTTATTTGTTGCTGGCATTGATTCCTTGAGGTAACAAGAATTGATAGTTTAGTCGTGTCAGTGTGAGGTCAAAATTTAAAAAAAGACTTATTTTTATTTAACAGCCTGTTATGTGCATTGATATTTGGTGATTAACGAATTTTATTTTGTACTATCACGTGAGTTTTAAATAAATGTCATAATTCAAAGGACAAATTCTCCAAGAACTGTGGACACACCCTTCCATGTGATTCTTTTCCTCTCCCAAACTGTGTCTTGAGGTTGCAGGTTATCAATTTAATTTTCAAGTTGCCTAAAATTTAGAGAGAAGAGAAACTGTAAAAAACTTACATAAGAAAGTAGCAATACCAAGGAGGCGTTTTGCGACATAAACGAAATTTGGTAGCCGTGTTTGTACATCTGAAAGACTATGTCTGTTCAAATTTCTCGCCGGCATCATAAGAGGGGTGCTAGTAGCGAAACTGTGAGGATGCAAATCAGATTTCCTTTCAATACACTCTGTACCTGCTGCGAACGTCAGTTGTGATTGGACGTGGTCAGTTGCAGTTAGTCAAGATTCCCTTTAAGGGGACAAAGACGCCATTATCAGCACGTCACTGAGTTTGAACAAGGTCGTGTAAAAGGCCTGCGAGAATCTGGATGCTTCTTCTGCGATATTGCAGAAAGACTTAATAGGAATGTAGCTTCTGTACATGATTTCTGGTAACTGTGGTCGCAAGAAGAACGGGCTCAGGACGTCCACGTGGCTGTACCAAGAGGGAAGACCATCGTCTTCGGCGTGTCGCTTTGGTGCATCGTACTGCATCTGCAGCAGCAATTTCAGCAGCAGTTGGGTCATAGTGATACAACGAACTGTTACAAATCGATTACTTCAAGGACAGCTCCGAGCCAGGCCCACTGCAGGGGGCATTCCGCTAACTCTAAACCACCGCCAATTGCGACTTCAGTGGTGTCAAGCAAGAGCTCGTAGGAGGGCAGGATGCAGTTCTTTTGTGTTTTCTGACGAAAACTGATTCTACCTCGGTGGCAGTGATGGCTGTGTGTTGGTTGGAAGGAGGCCAGTTGAGGGCGTGCAATCATCCTATCTGCGTGCTAGACACACTGGATCTACACCTGGAGTTATGGTCTGGGGTGCGAAATTCTGTATGACAGCAGGGGAACGTTCGTGATTATTCAACGCACCCTGACTGCAAAGTTGTATGTCAGTCTGGTGATTCAACCTGTTGAGCTACCATTCACGAACAGCATTCCAGAGGGCGTTTTCCAGGAGGATAATGCTAGCCTACATACCGTAGTTGAATCACAACATGCTCTATGGAGTGTCGACATGTCTCCTTGACCTGTTCGATCACCAGATCTGTCTCTAATCGAGCACGTATGGGACGTCATCTCACAAATCTAGGATCACACACAAGCGGCATTAACCGTCCTGTATTCACCTGCCAAGTGCAACAGACATGGAGCTCCATCCCACAAACTGACAACCGACACATGTACAACACAAAGCATGCACGTTTGCATGCTTGCATTCAACATTCTGGCGATTACACCGCTTACTAATGCACCAGCATTTCACATTTGTGATGGCTTAGCTTGCACTTACATTAACCTAAGATCTTGCCATGTTAATCATTTAAATATGTTACCTATACAAATGTATTACAGAAATATCGTTACTCGACTTTTTTTTTTTTGTCTTGCTGTTTTTTTCGTCAATCTAGAAGGAACCTGACGTATTGAGGAACAGTATTCTTCAATCAGACGTGATCATATTGAAAGGGCCTAATTATTTGATCAAGATGTCGGCAAATATTAAATTAATAAAAGGGTTGAAAAGGCTCTCCTTCCTCTTCTTGTTCCTTCTTCAGGAGGTACAATGGTAGAAAGACGACCACGTTTTGACGGTTAGATGCAAAGCTGGCTGTGAAACCTCTATTAAGAGAACATGTTGTCGGTTCTCTAAGTTCAAGAAGGTAGTCGTTGACCACTGTCCCCCTCTCCCCCCCCCCCCCCCAATTCGGCACTAGCGCTGCTGTTTTGGATGTCGACAGCTCAGCGGAAACAGGTCATTCTGAGGTCATAAAACCTCCGCAGCAGCTCAGCCCCAGTTTGCAAACTCCTCTTCAACGGTAGCAGCAAGAAAACTACAGTGCGAACCTGTTACGCACGTGGCTCTTACCATCTTTTTAATCAGATAGCAGTTCGCATCTTCATTACATTGGGCCTAAGACAGAAACGTTGCTTGTGTACAGGCGTCATCATTTGTACTCGGCACTTGCTGTTTCCGTGGGATGACATCGTTTGCTATGTGGTACGGAATCATCGCTACCATCCTGCCTTGTCACGATGTTCGCTGTCTCATGGATTCAACTCTCTTCAGAACGTTAATAGTCACGATGCCGTTTCAGTGTTATTGGTTAACTGCTTTTCTTTTGTGCCTGTGAAGGCTGCCATCGACTACGTGTGTATGAGTTACAGCTGAATATATCTCGTTGTTAAACTTTGTCCTGTTTTATCTCCTGTCCATTTTTATTAGTGTCCTAATCAATTCGGATGCTTTTTTAAGTACGAATGGAGCTGACTGACTACAGTGGCCCAGGCTGAGTAGGATCTAGTTTAATTCTTGGCAACTTGCTATTTCCGCTCCAAAACGTAGAGCCAGTTGCTGTAGCCTGGCAATTCTGTGGCGATCGTTTGCGAACAGCTGCCAGGCCAATTTATGAAAGTGACTACTTAGAAATTTTCCTTTACGATCGTCTCTGAATGTTTGTTCTCATGTGTAAAAAGCACTCTGTCTTCAGGCCGCGAGTGGCCTACCGGGACCATCTGACCGCCGTGTCATCCTGAGAGGCGGATGCGGATAGGAGGGGCGTGGGGTCAGGACACCGCTCTCCCTGTCGTTATGATGGTATTCTTGACCGAAGCCGCTACTATTCGTTCGAGTAGCTCCTCAACTGGCATCACAAGGCTGAGTGCATCCCGAAAAATGGTAACAACGCATGGCGGCAGGATGGTCACCCATCCAGGTGCCAGCCACGTCCAACAGCACTTAACTTCGGTGATCTCACGGGAACTGGTGTATCCACTGCCGCAAGGCCATTGCCGTCGCGTGTTAAAGAAAGGTAATAATTACTAACCGGTTAATATAATTCATGTGGCAGCATTCAGTAAATCATTAGCTTTACAGTCTTAAAAATCCATATTTTGAGCATTTGGCAACTATCATTTTATTTATAGAATTTGGTCTTGAGGACTCAAACCCACATATCAGTAATTACATGATATCACAGAAGGCTATTTGCGCCATATAGTGTTCATAATCACGTGGGCCACATACAGTTCAGATAAAAGTTGGGAATTTAAATCTGTATGCCGAAGCAGGACTAGAGCTGGGAACATTTGCCCTTTGCGGGAAAATTCCCTACCGTCTAAGCAGTTCAGACAATACTCAATACCCACCTTCACAGCCCTATTTCCGCAAGCAATTCCCTCGTACTTTTCGAATTCTGAAAATTAGGAGGAACATACTGGCGACAGTAGGACTGTGAGGGCGGGCAATGAGTCGTGCTTGGACAGCTTAGGCGGTGGGCATTGAACCAGTGCCTTTGGTGGACAAATGCGGTACAGATTTCAACTGCTACGAGAGTTAGAAATTAGTGTACACTCAGCTTCAGAGTGAAAATTCGTTTTGCAAGCAATTTCTTTGGTTATAAAATAATAAGTGCCATGATATGAAGATGCGAGTCTTATAAACTTGTTTGTTTAAATAAATATTTGGTGTAGCTACTGGTAATGATTTCTTCATCTAAAACTTACAACGATACCGAGAAAAAAATATAAAATAGAATGGCAGGAATTTTGATAACTCTAAGACAACTGTATGGTTCGTGAGCAACATCTCTGAAGTCTGAAGAAAAACCAGTAACACTAGTAAAATGAAACAGTCATTCGTTCACACATTAACTTAAGAGAAAACACTATCTGTTCAAACAGCATTTGAAAGAAAGATATCTTCAGTTATTATCAAGGTCCATAATCCAGAAAAAGGACTAAATTCAATTTCTTTCCATTTCAAATTCCTCCACAAGAATATCCAGTGGTGAAATTTTCTTGAGTTTATCTGACATCCTCTCAACCTCTCACCAGGAATAATTTTCAAACAATACCTACTAAAATTAAACCAAAGAATTTGTCAGTAAAAGTGTCCTAAAGGTGCTTTTAGCCACTTCTAATTTGGTATCAGGCAGAAATTACCATACCTGAGAAGCTCAAGATGGTAGTATCCTTTCAGAGAGTGTACTTATTCAACAAGCAGAACACAAAGAGAAATATCCTACTCGGTAGCAAACTTATTGTCAGATTACGATGCACTCAACAGTCATATAATATAACTTAGCTTTATATACAGTTCAACTCCGCCATAGCCGGTCCCAAGCCCGGCTGAGAAAGGAAGAGCGGGAGCAGTAACACCTCGTTAAAAAAAAAACCTTGGTTCGCCTGGCCTAGGTGATAGTACCTCGTGAGGGCCCCTTGCCAGGGATACGGTGAATACCTCAACGGCAGCGAAGGCGCAGGAGATGGGCTTCGGTATGACAGAGCAGGCGGAAGAGGCACCTTTTCTCTTTGGGTACAAAAAGAGTACAAGTAGCGACTGAACCCCAGAGGGGCGGCTACAGACAGCGTCTGACTCATGGTGAGCGGCTGACTTTAGCCTGGGCATCCTACTGCCTATGTGGAAAGTAACGGGAAACTACCACATTACATTCCCAAGCAGTACATGGTATGTCTCTCCAATTGAAAGATTCCGGAGTTAAAACTTCCCCTCATTCGGATCTCCAGGAGGGAAACACATTGAGAGTAGACATATTTTGAAGGAAGAAAGGGACAGTGAAGGGAGGAAAGATACAGATTGGAACATGGAATGTCAGGACACTTCTGCAAGCAGGAAAGCTAGAGAATACAAAACAGGTGATGAAAAGGAACAGATTACATGCCCTCGGTTTGTGTGAAATGAGATGTGGAGAGAATGGGGAGATAGAAAGTGGAGATTATAAACTCTTTTACTCAGGGGAAATCAAGAGTGGTGAAAACGGAGTAGGAATATTGATAGGGCAAAAGTTGAAAAATGAGGTAATGAAGGTACAATATATTGATGGAAGACTGATGATGATATGACTGAAGGGTAGTTCAAAAGATCTGGTATTAATACAGGTATATATGCCAACCAGCCAGCAAGGAGATTAAGAAGTGGAAGAATATTATGAGAAAATACAACAACTCATCGAGAAATAAAATAGATATGCCTGCATTATCATCATGGGGGACTGGAATGCAGTGGTGGGTGAAGGAAGAGATGAAGATACAGTAGGAAAATTTGGATTAGGAATAAGAAATGAGAGAGGTGAACGACTAATTAGTTTCTGTAAAGAAAATTCATTAGCAGTGGGTAACACATTATTTGAACACCACAAAAGGAGACGTTACACATGGATATCATATTTGAATAGGGAAAGATATCAGGTGGACTACATCCTGATACAAAAAAGGTTTAGGAACTGTTTGAAGACTGCTAAAGCTTATCTAGAAGCGGATATAAATTCAGACCACAACCTAGTGATGGGAGAAATGCAAGTGAAGTTGAAAAAAGTCTGAAGAGGTAAAGCAAAGGAAAGATTAAACACAGAAAGACTCAAAGAGCTAGGAAAGGCATCAGCTTTGAGAACAGATTTATGGAAAAATGGCAAAGAGGTAGTGTTGATGAAAGTGCTAATGACAAATGGATAAAAATGAGGGAAGGACTCATGGACTCTGCCAAAGAAGTACTAGGAATTAGAATATCCCAAAGCACCAGGAAAGAATGGATAACAGAAAACATGTTGAAAAAGATGGAAGAGCGCAGAAAGTGGAAAAGTGTAGAAACTGAAGAAGGCAAAAAGGGGTACAGGAAACTGAATAATGAATTAAGAAGAGAAACTAAAGAAGCAAGAGAAAAATGGATGAAACAGAAATGCGATGAAATAGAGAAAATGGGGAGAGGGGGAAAGTATGAAATGATGTATAGACTGGCTAGTGAGATAGTTTTTGAACGTAAAAGAAAGAGGAATAACATGGAAAGAGAAAGAGCGGATGGTACTCTAGCAGAAGAACCACAGGAGGTTTTGAACAGATGGCAAGAATATATTGAATGTCTGTATAAGGAGGATGAAATGCAAACCGAAATTAAGGTTGAAGAGGAGCAATATGTGCCGTAAGATGGAAACGGATTTACCATCTTGGAAGCAGAAGTAGAAAAGACGCTGAAGTAGATGAAGAATAGGAAAGCATGTGGAATAGATGATTTGCCAGCAGAACTGTTGAAGAGCCTGGGAAACAAGGCAAGAAAAGACATAGTCTACCACTGTAACGAGATATATGACAAAGGGGAATGCCCTGAGGACTTCGCTGCAACAGTTATGATACCAATAGAGAAAAAGAGAAACACTAAAAAATGTGAAGAGCACCGGACCATCAGTCTAATTTCTCATGCAGCTAAAGTCTTGCTGAGAGTGTTGAATAGAAGGTTATATGGCAAGCTGGATAGAGGGATTGCACAGCAGCAGTTCGGATTTAGAAGAGGAAAAGGAACAAGAGATGCTATTGGCCTGCTAAGAACTATAGGGGAAAGATATCTGGAAAAGGGTAGAGAAATCTTTGCTGTTTTTATAGATTTAGAAAAGGCTTTTGACAGAGTTCAGTGGAACAAAATGGTTCAAATGGCTCTGAGCACTATGGGACTTAACATCTATAGTCACCAGTCCCCTAGAACTTTGAACTACTTAAACCTAACTAACCTAAGGACATCACACAACACCCAGTCATCACGAGACAGAGAAATCAGTGGAACAAGCTGATGGATATCTTTAAGAGGAAAGGAGTAGATTGGAAAGAGAGACGACTGATACAGAATCTATATTTACACCAGAAAGTAAGGATAAGGATTGGAAATGAAATGTCAGAAGGAAGCAGCACTGGACGAGGTGTTAGACAAGGTTGTTGTCTTTCCCCACTGTTGTTTAACGTATACCTTGAAGAGATTATTGCGAGAAGCTAAGATGGGAAAAGAGGAATATGTATTCGTGGAAAGAGAATAGAATGTATAAGATTTGCTGATGACATGGTATTTGTGGCAAAAAGTGAGCGGACAGTGAATAACGTGCTGAAAGACCTGAATGAAGCTTGTGTGGAATATGGGATGCAAATAAACACAGCAAAAACAAAGAGTATGATCATCAGTACAAGACTCAGACTGTCCAATATTAAAATAGGACAATCTACCATTAGCCAAGTAAGTGAATTTAAATATCTCGGAAGCACAATAAGACTTGAGATGTCACCAGGAGGTGAAAACTCGAATTGCCATAGCGAAGGAGGCATTCAACAGAGAGAGGAGACTCTTATGAGGCAAATTAGATAAAGGACTAAGGAAAAGGCTTGGCAAATGTTTTGTCTGGAGTGTGGCACTATATGGGGCAGAAACATGGGCACTGAGACGAGAGGATGAAAAAAGGTTAGAGTAATGAAAGAGTATTGGAAAGGGGTGGTGAGAGAAGATGTCTGCTGAAGGTTGTAAGAGAAAGGAAAAAGAACTGGTTGGTGCATTCATTGAGAAGGGAGTGCTTGCTAGTAGATGCTTTGGAAGGATTGGTTTGTGGGAGAAGACAGAGGAAGAAGGAGATACAAGATGATAGACAACATAAAGGGAAGAGGAAATTATGCAGACCTGAAGAGGATGGCTGAAGACCAGACAGCCTGGAGAACTACCATGTGAAAACCTGCCTTTAGGCAGAACACTAATGATGATGATGATGATGATGATGATATACAGGTCAAAATCTCTCTAAGAATACAATGAGGCTGATTAAGGACAAAACTACTGAAAATTTTTGAGAAGCGAAAATATGTCAATTTTATAACAGAGCTTATGCTAAGATCGTAACCACTTTTGAAAGGAGTTGACTTAAAAAGATAATGAAATGTAATAATGACAGGTCATTACAGAAACCTTAGAATACTACAGGTATCAAAGTACTTTCACAAGGAAATAAAGGCTTGTCTAAAATGGCCAGGACAAGAAATTACCCCAAAAAACCATTATTGTTGTAAACTTTACCCTAAGCTATTAAAAAAAGTTGTACAAAGAAACCAAGAGTGTGCAAATATTGTCTAAAACTGACAAATCAGGCGAAAAATAAATACGTTACAGTGTTGGAAAAGAGACAGGGAACGTGAAACTGTAGAAGGTGACACTACTTCTCTTAAAGGGAGTGGCAGCATTGTTAAATACAATTCATGTGTGGCAGATGTTTTTAATAACTACTTTTTAAAAACAGGTGAGAAAATTTTTGCACATAGTCCAGAAGAGAAAGCAAAACAGTATACTGAAGAAGCAATACAGAGGATATTTAAAGACTTAAAAATTACTCTCACGTTGCCATCTGAAATAAAGAATATCATCATGACTGCAAAAAATAGAACTTCATATGGGATGGATAATATCTCAAAGAAGGTACTAAAAAGTGTTGGAGCTATTAAATGAAATGTTCTTATTGATTTTTGTAATATATCATTAGTTCATAGTGTTATCCCAGAAGGATTAAAATGTGCCACTGCTAGGCCTCTCTTTAATAAGGATGGTGTGACAGATGTCATTCATTACACCATTTTCTAAAATTTTTGAGAAGACTATTTGTATAGTAGTAGGACACTTTGCCAATCACAGTTTGGAATTAAAAAGGGTCAGTCTACTGAGTCAGCTGTCTGTACATTTACTGAGCACATAACAAATTCTTTGAATGACAAAGCATCACCAGTTGGGGTCTTGCGTGACTTACCGAAGGCATTTGATCTTGTCTATCACAATCGTCTATTAAAAAGATAAATGCTTTTAAACTACAAAGTTCATCAAACGTCTGATTTAGTTATTTAAGAAACGGAAGGCAGACAGTTACCCCAGGTGATTCGAGTAATACAAAGAGGTACGCCACATCATTTGCATGGGGAGAAACTTTAATGGTAGTCCCACAAGATTCGATTACTCTGCTACTACTGTTCTTGCTTTATGTTAATGATCTCATAATTTATTTGCTCCTGTTTGCAGATGACAGGAGAACTGATGTGAAGCTGAGAAAAGAAGCAACAACAGACAAGATAGTAAATTATGGTTGTAAAAGTAGCTGAATGCTTATGCACAAATGGGCTAGTTTTAAACTTTGATAAAATGTAGTCCACTTAATATTGTACTCTCAGAAATATTAACCTATTATACCAAGAAGAAAAATAAACATCTTAAAAAATTTAGTTTGTTAGGTGTGCATACTGATGAATTAAGCTGGAGAAATCGCATAATAGACCTGCTAAAACTTTTCCATACAACTATTTAGGCCATACGAATTATTGACAACTTTCAGGGTATAGAAGCCAGTAAGTTAACATACTTTGCTTATTTTCATTTAATTATTGCCTTGTGGAAAAGTATTTTGGGGTACTTCTTCGCTTAGGTAAAAGCATTAACGGAACGAAAGAACATAATTAGAATGATGTGTGGATTTCACATAGGTGCATGCTGCAGGTACCTCTTTAAGCATCTGGGAATATTAAGCATAGCCTCACAAGGCATTTTTTCACTTACAAAATTTGTTGTTGACAATCCCTCCAAATTACAGAGTAATAGAGATATTCACAAGTGCAACAGTGGAAGGAAAAATTGTCCCCATTGCCCTGTAATCAATCTAATTTTGGCACAGAAAGCGGTGAAATATGCAGCTATAAAACTCTTTGAAAATCTATCCATGGAAATAAAATGTCTGACAGACAGTAGAAGTGTTCTAAATGCAGACTAGGTGTTTCTCATTCACAACTCCTTCTATACCACGGAGAAATTCTTGAGTAGCTATAATTATTAAAAAATTACTGTAATGGCTGGCGTTTGGCCATATGTATAGTGATGTATGTTCTGTTGTTAAGTTTCACGTTTCACATCACAACGTTTATTGTGAATTTGATCTATGGATCAAGTAACAAACTAACTAACAGAACTCGTAGGTAGTAAAAGGTTTCCACCCGGAGTAAAATCTCAGAAGTTTTATTCTGCTTGCGTTTCAGCTATTCGAAAACTTTTCTCAACCCTAAACTGAGACTACTCCGCACCGCAGCTTGGCAGTGCCCGTATAATCCTTGCTGTAGAAACAGTCAGTATAGCAACAAAGAACTCTCCTTCCATCTACAGTCAGCACCCTGTTCTAGAAAATGCTCGTCTCCGTGGGCAGAAGCCGTAATAAACACTGTTACCAAGTTTCTATAGACGTTGCGCGTGGCTTATATCCAGCTCAAAGAGAACAAACGCTGAGATAGCTGTCTAACTGTTGCTGGTCCGCAGCGGAAAACAGGCGATCGTTTTATTCATTTACAGTGATAGTAGCTTAGAACGCATTCCGCGTAACTATGGTCGCAAAGATAAGTTGAAATTCTACCACGCAATAATTCTCAAGATTTATTCTAATTAAATGACTCAATAAGTGCTAAAGCTGAAGTGTAGCCCAAGAAAGATCTACCTCAGATGTGTAATTTATAAAATGGCCATGTCTAATAGTCAGTCAGTAGAATGAAACTGATTACAGTGATAGTTGAACTATAAGTTGAACAACGCATGCAAACGTATCTGCCCTTGCTTTCTTAGCTTTTATGTGGATTATAGTCTCGAAATAGGTTGCTTGTCTCCAGTCTCATAGATAAGTCTTCTATGGCTCTCTCGAACTCGTTTACTGGACCTTTATTTGCTTACGATCGATGCCGAATCGTCTATCACGATAAGAGACAGTTTTTCCCTTTCACAGAGGCTCTCTCTGTAGTCTTTTCACCTACGAGCTCTGTCTTTTGGGTTCGACATTGGAATAACTTTTGTAATTTTAAACTTGACGCCTTTGTTTTTTAATATGCTGAACGTGTCCTTCTGATGACCATTTCATTGTAGATTTCTTCTCGTTTCTTCCACAATAATTTAGCCAGCACTTCCTATTGATTTCATTAGTAAATGTTTGTGTTTCTTTTGTTACGCAAAATTTCTTCATTGCTATCTTCTCTACTTACCAGTCCACTGTATGCGGTGAAACTATACTTTGGTGTCCATCCCTCCTTAAAGGAATTAGTTACGTATTATTCACTATCGCAGTATTTACAGCCTCAAAGAACTTCGAACTTACATCACTCCTCACTACCCTCAGGATCCCACTTCATTGAACGTTGGTTATTCTTCACGCTTCTTGTATTTAGTTCGACACTTTAACAAGATTTTTATTTCTCTTTCCATTCCCTCCCGTACTCTCCATATCCCAGCATAACCTATTTGTGACGTTGACGTAAATATCTGAACGACATTTTTTGGCATTGGTTTGGTTTCAAATTCGAGAGGAATTCATATTAACCCCGGAAGCGACGCCAAAAATGAATCTGATGATATGGCATGTTCAACATATGTCATCCACTTTTGGCGCATTTCCCGCCATTTGCGGCCTCATGTGTCTTATATTGAATTACTTGTCTCAGCGTCATCTACGTCGCTTCGGGGGTTTTTACACATTAATAAGAATAACTCGGTTGACGAAACACACCGATAAGCTTGTAATGGTGTTGCAGGGTAGGTTGTGCTAAGAAATAATTGTTGAGAAAAAGTTTGATACTTTGCGTCGTTTTCGAGTGAACTGGCACTGGAGTTAGAGAATCAGGCCAATTCCTGCGCAACATCAAGCGGGCCACCAGACAAAATTAGTCTCAGTTATTCTCATGGCGTAGATGATAGCGCACTAGATTGCTCAGACTTTGGTTCAGGGTTGGATCTTTACTAGCGTCCCATGTACAATTTTTGTTTTACGAAGAACACGTCTGGTGTTTTTACCCGCAACGGCCCGACTGGATAACTTCCTGTCAGTGAAGTGGGAAAAACGCAACGTATCGAATTTTTTTCTTAACAATGATTTCTGATCACAGCCTACCCTGCAACACCGTGCAGCTTTTCAGACTGTTTCAGACTAGCCGATCCCCAGATTTACCTCCATACCTCGATTCAGCCTTTACAATTCCCAATTCAGAGTCAGAGGATTTCCTGCCACACCGATTCTATCCTTTCATTAATATTTCAATATTTTTCTTATGGCCATCTCGTCTTAAGCAGTACAGAGAAGCTAACTGGGGAATTATTTACTGCTGATGGAGGGATCTTACTAATAAAGAAAATAATTCCCTAAATGAGTGTGCGCTCATTTTTGACTTCTGGAAATAATGCCGTCCAGATCGTGTAAAATATTTTCATTTGTTACGACGCTTCGTACGTAAATGATTGACACGAAAAATCGGAGATCGGCTGCCAGGGCGGCTGGCGTGGTGTTCAGACCGGTGTTACTTGTAACCAGATCTGTAAGGTTACCATAAACATCCAGCGAGATTGTCAACCAATATATGCTGGAGAGTTATGACACTAACTACAAAGCTTCATTTACACAGATATATGGAAAAACTGGGGGGAGGGGGGGGGGGGGGTGTAGTGGCGGTAACTAGACACATTCGTAGTGGCCACAGTAAAGTCCCATTCAATGAGTCAAAGTTACCGTTACACCATCACCCCGCCCCTTTTTCTCGATGTCGTTGGCGCATTTGTAACAGCACATTTAAAAGGTTTCCAAGATCATCTTGTATATTTTCTACTGGACTTCTTTAGGCGAGGATTGCTCTCTTTGCCTGTGCTTTTGATTCTTATGTCCTCATATTTACTAAAAGAACAATTTTTTAGTCTTGTGTGTTCAGTGAAGTGTAGAGCTTTATATTAAGCCACCTAGATCGCTCAATATATTTTTATTTATTATGATGCTTCACAAATCGTCAACCCAGGGCTTTTGCGATTTTATGTCATCAGGAACGCGAGATAAGTTTCCATAACGAGTGCGTTAAGAATCCATGGTTGTCATGGAGAAGATCAGTTTGTTTTATTCCGGCTGGAGTTTAAGCACAAGCAGTTCACCACCACCCTCCGACATGCGTATGACAGGTTATGTGGTCGCCGAATGACCCGTTTCGACTGAATGGAGACAGTTGGGATTTCAACCAGGAACCCGGTGCACGCTGTAGTTATTTTTTACTCTGCGTTCTCGCCTCTCATATCTGACCGATAGAAATTTCTTCTACTACAACTATTATCTCTGGTCTGTAGCCGCTGGACGGCTGATTCTAGAGCCACTATTCCTACTGTGCTGTGCTCTGGGAAGGGAGGAGGTGATTATCCCGTAGCAGACGGAAAGTTACATGGTTTTTAAGTTTGAGGAACCACTGTGCGTGTTCGATCAGAAGTAGGGTTGGCATGCTCCACAGCCTATAACGGTATTTTTATTTTGGCATGGAACTAACTGCAAGTCTTTGCAGGTTAGAAAAGAAAGTGCACCGTAATTACTCGCTTTCATTAAAGGTAGGAACATGCATGTGTGCGTAGAATCGAAAACTGACTCGTAGCAGAAACAGAGTGTAAACTTGAATTCCATACAGAAAATGTACCAGAACGTAAGGATGGGTACCTCTGGTAACGAAATATATTCTAGTTGGTATTTAAAAAAAGAAATCAGTAATTATCAGGTTTTTTTAATTCGCACAAAATAATAAAATTATCTTATCTTCAAATTTATAATTACATGTTTAAGTACAATAAATTAATCATGAAATAGCTCAGAAAATGGTTCTACTCTCTTTTGTTTGGTATTCAACGTGCGACTGCTCACAGCGATCCAGGTCTAGGATTGATGTTAATTAAAATATTAGCCTTGGGTGTCAAGTCTGCTGTGTGTGCGTGATTATTGTAAAAATAGCTGCAAGCGAATTTTAGCATACAATCCTGGGTTCTTTGTCCCATCACTGGGTTGAGGCGCACTACGTGAAAGTAAAAACTAGGTTTACCTGTAGCTCAGCCAGAAGGGGACGATGCTACATTCGCTACGGCAGCGCTGGACTTTAGCGCCAGTTTATTGGATGACGCTGATCTTACAAAAAGGTAGCAGGCACTTTCCTCTCGTCCAGCATCTTCCGCAGAGGCGCTCCGTGGAAGACGACTAGATTGCCACTTTCATTAACTTCCCAAAAGAAGCCGATCTTATTAGACGTCAGAAGAAATTCCGCTACCGTGCGCAGGGAATGAGAGAAAGAAACGTTACGACTGCGCTTTGGCGGAATTGGATCCAGCTTTCATCGCAACAGAAACACACCACAGTCAGCTAGAGCCTCGTTTCCATTAATACATAAATTTAGCTTTCGGGGATTTCGGTGCACCGCAAAGAGAACTTGTACAAATTAAAGCTGAAGAAAAAAGTGAAAGAAGAACTCTAGGGAAATTCCTCAGTAGAAGGTAGAACACGTTAATCTCGTATCATTCTAAAAATTGACGAATCGCTTCGAAATTATTTTGTTGTAAAGCAATACACTGTATAATCAAAATTGTCTGAAATTTCCACCTTTTTTTGTCATTCTTCTGACTGATTTGATGCGGCCCACCACGAAATCCTGTCCTGCATCAGCCTCTTCAGTTCATCACTTGCAGCCAACGTTCTCAATTGTTTTCTGAATATACTCTAATCTCTGTCTGCCCACACAGTTTTTACCCTCTACGGCTGCCTCAAGTACTATGGAAGTTATTCTGTGATGTTTTAACAGAATTCCTGCCATCCTGTTCTTTCGTCTCGTCAGTGTTTTCAATATGTTACTTTTTTCACCGATTTTGCAGAGAACTTCCTCACTCCTTATTTCATGGATCCACTTAATTTGTCAGTATTATCACTACTTCTCAAATGCTTCGATTATTTCTTTTATAATTTTCCCACTTTCCATGATTCACTATCAAAAAATGCTGTGATCTAATCGTACATTGTCCAAAATTCCTTCCTTAAATTATGGACTATGTTTGAAACTAGTAAACTTCTTTTGGGCAAAAATGGCGTCTTTGCTTGGGATAGTCTGCTTTTTCTTCGTCCGTTATTGGTTATTTTGCTTCCAAGATATCAGAATTGCTTAACTTTGCCTACTTCGCCAGTTTTGATGTTTAGTTTCTTGCTATTCTGAATTCTGCTACTACTCATTACTTTCGTCTTTCTTCTGCTTACTCTCGATCCAAAAGCCGCTAAACTGTTCATTGCATTCAACAGATCCTGTAAGTCTTCGTCACTAAGAATAACAATGTCATTAGCTTAGCTTATCATTGATGTCCTTTCACCTTGAATTTTAATCCCACTCTTGAATTGTTCTTTCATTACCGTCATTTTTTCTTCATTGGGTAGACTGAAGAGTAGAGGCAAAGACTACATACCTATATTTTAGTCTTCTTTATCCGAGCACTTAGTTCCTGATCTTCTTCCCTCTTTGTGTTTCATGTTTTGTCTTGTACCTATCTTCCTTTCAGCCTTACTCATTATTTTCATAGAATTTTGAACGCTGAATGTGTCTTGATTTTTCTTCTTGTTTCCATTTTCAAAGCAATGTCAGAACTGCCTCTATGGAGCTTTTATAGTTCCTAAAACCCGAAGAATGTTGTCTCTCCCTTCTGCCTTATTTGATTTAAAGTCTTGCAAAGCTCTTATAAATTCCATCTTCAATACTGAATGCCATACCTCTTCCATAACGTCTCCACCTTCGTCTTCTATCATCAAGCAATTCCTCCTCCTGATAGTAGACTGTAGTGTACTGTTTTTTCTGTATGCCCTTTCCTCTACGTTTAACTTGAGTATTCCCATTACACTCTTAACGTATTTCTCTTGGTTTTAGTTTCGCCGAAAACTGTTTTGACGTTTCTGCAAGCAGAGTCAGTCCTTTCGACATTCATGTCTACAGCTACATGATTACTCAGCAGTTCACATTATGTGCCTGGCAGAGGAATGCCACGTTTCCACAGTCGAACAGCGGGGATGGTGGCGGCCGAGGGGGTTGGGGAAGGGGGGGTTTGGACGCGAACGAAAACCTAAATCTTTCCCTGTCAGCTCTGATTTCTCTTACTTTATTTTGATGATCATTGCTCCCTATGCAGGTAGGTGCCAACGAAATATTTTCACAATCTAAGGGGAGAGTTGTTGACTTAAATTTCTTGAAAACATCATATCACAATGAAAAATGCCTTTGTTTTAATGATTTCCAAACCCAGTTCACGTATCATACCCGTGGTGCGCTCTCTTCATTTCGCGAAGTATAAACCGAGCTGGTCTCTTTTGAACTGTTTCGACATCTTCCGTTGATACTATCTGATGCGGATTCCATAGCGCACAGCATTACTCCAGAAAGGGACGTACAAGCATAGCGTAAGCTGTCTCTTCAGTACACCTGTTGGATATTCTAAGTGTTCTGCCAATAAATCTTATCTTTCATGTACTTTTACCACAACATTACTTATGTGATCGTCAAAACTTAAGTTATTCATAACTGTAATCCCTAAACATTCAGTTGAATTTAAAACCTTTAGATTTCTGAGATTTATCATGTAACCGAGATTTAGCGGATTCCTTTAGGTACTCATGTGGATGACAACACAGTTTTAATTACTTACAGCCAGTTACCGCTTTGCACACCATACAGACATCTTGTCTAAATCATTTTGCAATTTTTTTGATCATTTGATGACTACAAGATGGTAAATAACAGCAACATCTGCCAACAATCTAAGAGTGCTACTGAGATCGTCTCATAAACAGTTTATGTAGGTCAGGGACAGTAGAAGACATGTAAGACTTCCTTCGGGAACGCCAGATATTACTTGTGTTTTACTCGAGGACTATCCATCAGTTACTACGAACTGTGATTTTTCTGACAGGGAATCCAGTCGCACAATTGAGACGAGACTTCAGGGGTACGCAATTTGATTAGATGTTGCTTGTGAGGAACGGTGTCATAAGCCTTCTGGAAACATGAAGATACGGAATCAATTTGATATCACCTGTCAAAAGCATTCATTACTTAGTGAGAATAATGGGCTAACTATGTTTCAGAAGAACGATCTTTCCTGAATCCGTGATGGCTGCTTTTCAATAAATCGTTTTCTGCGAAATAACTCACAATGTTCGAACGCAGGATATGTTCCAAAATTCTACTGCAAATCGATGTTAGCGAAATGGGTCTGTAATTTAATGGACTACTCCTGCTTTCTTTCTTGGGTTCAAATGGTTCACATGGCTCTGAGCACTATGGGACTCAACATCTGAGGTCATCAGTCCCCTAGAACTTAGAACTACTTAAACCTAACTAACTTAAGGACATCACACACATCCATGCCCGAGGCAGGATTCGAACCTGCGACCGTAGCAGTCACGCGGTTCCGGATTGAAGTGCTTAGAACCGCACGGCCACCGCGGCCGGCTCTTTCTTGGGTACTGGTGTGACTTGTGTAACTTTCCTGTCTTTAGTTTCGGATCTTTCATCTCAGCGATCCGTTGTATATGATTGCTAAATATGGAGCTATTGTGTCATCATCCTCCGCAGTCCGGAACCGCACGACTTCTACGGTCGCAGGGTCGAATCCTGCCTCGGGCATGGATGTGTGTGATGTCCTTAGGTTAGTTAGGTTTAAGTAGTTCTAAGTTCTAGGGGACTGATGACCACAGCAGTTAAGTCCCATAGTGCTCAGAGCCATTTGAACCATTTTGTCATCATCCTCGGTGAAGAACATGGCCGGTTTACAATCAGGACCGGAGGCCTTGCCTTTATTAAGTGATTTAAGCTGCTTTGCTGCACCGACGGTATCTATTTCTGTCCATGTTGGGAGTTGCTCTTTTGGTTATTTTGGAATATTTACTTTGTCTTCTTTGGTTAAGGAATTTCGAGAAACCGTATTTACGAACTGTGTTTTAGTGCCCTGTTGTCAGTAACATTACTAGTGTTATCGCCTAATGAATGTATTGACTGTCTTTTCACTGGTGTACTTTACTTAGGACCACAATTTCATTGGATTTTCTGCCAAATTTCGAGACAGTGTTTCATTGTGCAAAATATTAAAAGTATCTCACATTTAAGTTCGCACTACATTGCAAGCTTCTGTAAAATTTCGCCGGTGTTGAGGATTTTGTGTTCTTTTAAATGTGGCATACTCTTTTCGTTACTTCTGCAACGGTTTTCTGGCCTTTTTAGCGTATCAGCACCATCTCTTATTAAGTTATTTGGTGTTTTCTACTCAACAGGCGTCCACACTATTTCTTTGAATTTCATTCACGTGTGGTCTACGCTTCTATATTCAGACTGGAAGGAGTGGAGACTGTCTCTTATGAAGGCCTCAGGCGAATATTCATCTGCTTATTTAAAATGGATGAATTTGAGTTTATTTTTGGTGGGTTTGGGTGTTAGGTATTCAATCACTTACCTTGTATCCGTCATGATGCTCTGCATTTGCTGAGGATTATTTGTTGCTAAGAGGTCAAGTATGTTTTTGCAACCATTTACACTTCGAGAGAGCACGTGAACTAATTATTCGAAATAACCTTCTGAGAACGTATTAAGAACGCTTTCGGGCAAAAATTTACTCCTCGCTCCGACTTTAAATACGTATTTTCACCAACACACTGAGTGCACATCAATGTCACCACCCTGTATGGGGGGTACCAATTTGAAATGAGAAACAAATTTTCTTTGAATTGTTCACAACTGTGTCACCTGTCTCGGTAGAAGGGGGGGGGGATTGGTAAAGGACACCAGTTATTACTTTATTCCGGTTGTCAATTGTAAGTTGTAACCTGTACTCATACTAAATCACAGGAACTATCTACTTGTGACAGCAATGATCTCTTCACCACCAACTGTATTCAATCCATCCTTTTCTGAACACGGTTACGTCCTTTACAAAAATTTCGGATGAACTTATTTCCACCTTTAGCCAGCTTTCCTTCCTATAACGATTTGAGCTTCAGTGCTTTCTATTAGCGTTTGGAGCTATAATTCTTTTCCAACACAGCTATGACAGTTTACAATTACAATGCTAAGTCTGCTTTCCTGTGTTTGTCCTGCACCGTTTTAAACTGACGCCCTTTCTGTAGCTTCCAAAGACCCTCCAACATAAAAAAGCCGCTCAGTCTCCTCCTCACAGCCTCCGCTACCCGCTTCACACTTTTGATGCTACCGTTTCCTATTGGTTTCCCTGCACCTTCTATTTATTTCATTATTGAATGATTTAAATGGCTGTATTTCTCTCTTTCCCTAAACATGTTTGTGCTTCCTTCTTTCATGGATCAGTTGAATTACTCGTATTTCTTGTTACCCAAGGTTTCTTCGCAGTTACGTTCCTGGTACCTGGTAATGCCATTCCAATATCTGCAATTGCACATTTTAGACATGTTCACTTAACTTGAAGTGAACTACTAGCTGTGCTGTTCCTTATTCAGTATTCACATGTTTAGCGAATTTCAAAATGGCTCTAAGCACTATGGGACTTAATATCTCAAGTCATCAGTCCCCTAGATTTAGAACTACTTAAACCTAACTAACGTAAAGACATCACACACTTCCACGCCCGAGGCAGGATTCGAACCTGCGACTGTAGCAGCAGCGCGGTTCCGGACTGAAGGGCCTAGAACAGCTCGGCGACAGTGGCCGGCTAGCGAATTTCAAATGCATCTCACTATTCCTCAGTACTTCAGTACCCCACGTCCTTTCACATCTCTTCTCTTAAATTTGAGTCCACTTTTCGTCAGTACTAAATTGTGATCTGAGCCTATGTTTGCAAACGGGTACATCTTACAATGTAATACCCGATTTCGGAATCTGTATCTGGCGATGATGGACTTCTCCCATGTCACCAGCCTTTGCCAACTATGTGCCTTCCTCTTATGATTATCGAACAGAATATTCGCTATTAGTAACTGAAATTTGTTCTGAAAATGAACTAATCATTCTCCTCTCTCATTCCCACTACCAAACTCATGTTCTTGTATCCCCGACTTCTACTCGTTTCTATACAATCGCGTTTCAGTCCCCCATTGCTATTACGTTTTATCTCCTTTCATGTTCAGAATTTACCCGTCCTACATACTCATAGACTTTGTCTATTTATTCGTCCTCTACTTGCAACGTCCGCATGTATACCTGAACTACTGTTGTCGGTGTTAGTTTACTGTCGATTTTGATGAGAACAACCCCATAGCTGAACTGTTGACTGTACTCGTTTTCAATTCTATCTTCCTGTTCATAACGAATAGCAGAAAAGTTGCTGTTGATATTACCGTATACTCGTATGACCAGAGGCCGCAAGGGGTAGCCGAACGTTCTGGGGCACCTTGTCACGGTCCGTCCGGCTGACCCCATCTGAAGTTTGAGTCCTCCCTCGGGCATGGGTGTGTGTATGTTGTCAATAGTTTAAGTTAGATTAAGTAGTGTGTAGGCTTAGGGACCGATGACCTCAGCAGTTTGGCACCATAAGACCTTACCAGAAATTTCCAAATTTTCATCTGACCAGAAATCCTTGTCTTCTTTCCACTTCGTTTCTCCCACTCCCATTATATCTACATTGACCCTTTGCGTTTCCCTTTTCAGGTTTTCTAGCTAGCTTTCCTACCACGTTCAAACTTCTGGCATTCCACCCCTCGACTTGTAGAATGTTATCCTTTCTTTGGTTACACAATCTCTTTCTCATGATCACCACTCCCTTGGCAGGTCGCTCCTGGAGATCCCAATGGGGGACCCACTACTCAGGAAGTTTTGCAAATGGAGAGATCATCATGAACTTCTTTAATTACAGACCGCATGTGTTGTGGATACATTTTATGGACGTTTAATGCAGTGGTTTCCATTGCCACGTGCATCCTCATGCCGTTGATCATTGTTAATTATTTCATCTTTCGTGGGCAGTTGCCCCCTGTAATAGCAAGAGTGCCCTGAACCTCTGTCCACTCCTCCACCCTCTTTTACAATGCTGTTGGCAGAACGATAGTGACATTTAATGCTGGAAGTGTTCGGCCGCCATTGCAGAAGATTTTTATTCAAAATGTAAGTAATGGCTGGATTCAAGCCAGAGACCAAACTCAGTTTGACTACTACCCCTAGACCCCGGGTACACATTCCTTCGCACTATGGAATGGCCCACTAGATGTTATGGGGAGCAAACCTGCCAAGATAGAACGAGGCATCGATTATTGTGTTATCGCTAGAGCAGCATTAAGAGTGTAATGGTTTGGTCAAGGGAGCTCAGTGACTTTGAACGTCACAGGATGTCACCTAAGTAACAAACCCTGCAGGGACATTTTAACCCTTCTAAGGACGACCAAACAAACTGTTGTGTAGCGGCACCACCCTTTAGGATAGGGAAAGTTAGGTTTATGCGAAATTTGGAGCATGAATTGCAGCCAGGTGCGGGCCAGCTTGCAGTAAGTTACGGATACCAGCAGTTGCGAAGGCAAATAGAAACCACGGGGACGTAGAACTGTCAGAGAGGGCGCACACAGCAGTTTCCATGGCCCAAGTCACAGGCAGAAGAGGCCACTGGCCAACCTAAGTGTTATGCGTATGTGACGCAAAGCGGTGCGTTAGCAAAACAGAGGTGTGCAGCCAAGTATAAATAGGTGTTGTTTTATAATGAGACTCATTCAAGTGCAGCAGTTCTCCCGGACGGCAAAGCGTGTCACACCACCAGGCTACATGCAACCACAGATGGGGCGCCAGCATCCCAGTCCATGTCGGGGCGTTGGTCCGACCCTCTGAGGCCGACACGGGGTCTGCAACCAGCCAGCGGCAGGCCACTCTTTGGCTCGCTACCGTAGGCAATTGTCTTGGCTCCCGACACATGCCGGAGACTTCTGAGGCGAGGGTCGCAGATTTGGACGCCTGATCTCGGGCCAGTGGTCATTGCCACTGTGTTCTCAGCTATGCCAGCGAGACAGAAGCATTGCGGGGCAGGCCTATGGCTCCTGGCGGAACAGTGTGGAGTCAACTGGGATGGTGGTCACTGAGTAGGCTACTGGCGCAGCCATCCTGACATCATCGGAACTCAGCGGGCCGGCCAAGGACAGCACGACACAGTGTTGTAGCATTGCACAGGCCGCTGGGGTGCTTCCTCAGCATTATGGGGCCCTGTGATGCAGACTCAGGTGAAAGGAGCACTGCAGTGGAAGCAAACAAATTATTTTGAAAGTTCTCGTCGAGTTTCAATACGCCACATTTGGCGTCTGATATCACAACGGTTGGTAATGTGACTGTGAAGTGGAAATTTGAAGAGACAGAAACCATTACCAGGCAGACCTCAATAAATGACAAACAGGGACCGTCAAGCATTGCGGAGTGTGATTCTAAAAACCGCATGAAATCAATGGAAGGAATGTCTACAAAATACGTTACAGCACTAAACTGTGCTTAGGGAATTATAAAGAATGGGCTACACCCATCACGCAGCTCCTCACAACCCACACATTTTTGTAGTCGGTACTAAGCATCGTTTGAAGTGGTGTAAAGAGCGACTTGACTGGACAGTGGACGCCTGGAAGCAAGTGATGTGGAGTGATGATCACGCTGTATTCTGCGGAAACCCGATGGATGATTTTGTTCAGCAACCATGTATAATGTCAACAATGAAGCATAGAAGAAGTGGGATTATGTATGAGGATGTTTTTGTCGTCATTGGGGTGTGGTTTCATTTTAGTGGTTTCATTTTAGCGTTTAAGAAAATGCTAAATGCGAAGCGATTTGAATAAAGTTTACTGCATTGTGTTCTGCACACAGAAGAGGAACATTTCGGTGACGAAGATTGTTTGCATCAGCATGATAATGCACTCTGTCCTAAAGCAACATCGAGGCGATGGAGAATAGCACTCCTGGAATGGAGTGGCCTGCTCAGATTACCTACCTGATCGCAATAGAACACCTTTGGGAGGAGTTAGAAAGTCTACTTCAGAATCCAGCTTCCAATATCACTACTTTCTCTGGCTTCAGCTCTTGACAAAGAATGGGGTTCTACGAATATAATTCCTCCACAGCCCTTCATAAACATCATTGGAAGTTTCTGCTGCAGAGTCCAAGTGGTTTGAAGCCCACATGTTAATATCCACTGATAGCTGTCCGCATACTTCTGAGCTGATAGTGTTTGTTCTTTTGAATTACAGATTAAGTCAAGATGAAGCTACAAAATAAGACGGCAAACCAATCTGGTGTTTTTTTCGGCACGAATTAATAGGCAATCTCTATATATGAAAGCTATCGCAATTATTTTGGTCACGAAGACTAAGTTTAGTTTGATGCAGATCTCATTTTTTGTCGCCTTCCAGTCATCTTCTGCATTTCGGTTTCATTGCTGCAGTATCTATTCATTCACGATTCTCAGCAATGACTCACGTCATAGTATTTGCCCAACCGTTCAAATACCTTGGCTCTTTAGGTTCGTTAGCTGATATTTTATCGTGTTTATTCATTTCAAGCCGTATTACCTTCTTACTAGATCTCTCCATCTGACATTCAGCGGTTGCCCGTTAAACACAATTTCGAAGCATTTTAATTGTTTCACTTCTGCTTTCTTACTGCTTATGTTTTGCACTTATACAGAGCTATGCTGCAAATGTTTTCTTGTTTTAAGTTTTATACTTCTTGATGTTAGAAGATGCTTCTTTTCATGAAAAGCTCGTTTTGGCTTGTGCTGTCTTTTCTGCTATATCTTCCTTGCTTGTTCCTTGTTTATCAAATCCCCTTCCGAGATAGCAAAATTAATACATCTCTTCGAGATTCTCTTGCTGAAGTTCAATATCAGCATCTAGCATATTCAGTTGTTGCGCACACCACTAACCTAAGTTTCTTTTCATTTACATATTTTAGCTACCAGCGCACACACGTTTCACTTTATTATGCACTTTACTCCATACCTCATCGTACTCTGCAGTCACTGCTATGTCATCAGCACACGGAACAATATTGATATTATGGTAGTGACAAACAAGTCCCACATCGAAATAGCTCATCTTATTGCCTCTACAGTATTTCAATTACATCTCAGTAATGTCGATGACCAACGCTTCCTTACCGACCGTTGTGGCAGAGCGGTTCTATGCGCTTCAGTCTGGAACCACGCTGCTGCTAGGTCGCAGGTTCGAATCCTGCCTCCTACAGTCTGGAACCGCCTGACCGCTACGGTCGCAGGTTCTAATCCTGCCTCGGGCATGGATGTGTGTGATGTCCTTAGGTTAGTTAGGTTTAAATAGTTCTAAGTTCTAGGGGACTGATGACCTTAGAAGTTGAGTCCCATAGTGCTTAGAGCCATTTGAACCATTTTTGAACCCTTCCTTATACCTTTTTTGATTTTTACCTCTTCCTTCATTCTATCAATTTGGTTCGAGGGAAGAGAATAGTTCGCCTTATTGTCTCTGGGACGATACTTCGCTGCCTAAGTATGGAAAAAAATGCGTTCGATACCAGTTTGTGAAATGCAGAGCTAGTTTTGTTTCTACAGTAACCTGTCTCCTCTTAAACTTCTTTCTATTTACCTTTCCACTCTTCGACACTGTTTTTATTTCAGAGGCATGTGATTCTAGAATGGATAATTTCCATACCTATCTGCTCTTTTTTTTATTTAGGAGGCATAAAATTACTTTCAAAACCTGACAGAAATTACTTAGTTTTATAAATTTATTTCAAGAGAATATTTACTATCCTTGCTCCTCACTTTGATTCGCTTTCCCTGAAGAGGTCCGTCGGATTTTTATGAATGAGTTCAAGCGAAGCATTTTCAGACTCAGAGATAATAACTGAATCCCCCTCTCATCTTTTTGCTAGGACTCCTAATCTTGAGTTGACTTAATTTCTTCTGGTCAGATGTAGAGTTTCTCCGTCAATTCATTTCACAATTTCTTCTTATTTTCTGTTTCTTTCACCCATGACGCTGTAGTCCTCCTCCTGTGCTCCATAAAGTAACTTTCTATTAGTCTGCATGCACGTCTATGTATTTCTGTTTGAAGTTTGCACATATCTCATGACATCTACCCTCTAAGCACTATTCTTTAGATTTTCTATATTTTATGTTTTCTACATTTCCATTTCTGAGAAACCTACTTTGTTGCTGGCACTTTAAATGTTTCTACGTTTACGTCATTTATTTGTTAATGTTAGTGTCTTGTCTGTAATCCACGACTGTCTGGTTCTGACTCTTCAATTACAACTCTTTTCAGCATTTGCCACACTCCCTTTAAGCCCGTTGAATCGGTTTTCTATAGCAGGGCGAATATTTCTTTGATAATAAGTTCGTCCAAGGCATTCTGAGTTATTAGTTCTTTCAACTTGTCTAGGTGTCAGTATTACAGTTTCTTTCTTTTAACTTCTGCAACTTCCACATAAATCCCATTATTACTAGATTATGGTCATTATCAATGCCAGGTCTGGATAATTATGGAGTCCTTTTTTCTGAGTTTTTGTTTTACCAGAATACAGCGAATCTCTCACTTTATCCCCTGGCGGCACGTTGTTTTCGAAACGACTAGCTCAAGGCGAGGAAAAAAGGTGTATTAATGTTTCTGCCTTTCTCTGTTCTCAATTGGCTTTCCAAGAGCAAAATTTCATTCTGTTTTCTGTTCCCAGCTTCCATCAGAGGCTGCATTGCACTCTTCCATTAAAATGAAATCTCATTCCCTTCGATATATCGATATAATTTACGAGCTCATTAATGTACCATACACTTTTTTACTTTCACTGTCATTTGCGTATGTTGTTGGCATGCATACATGTGTGTTTACAGCATTTTATGGATGTCCACTCAGTTCCACCATCAATATTCTTCAATATTCTTCCTTCTTACTGTAGCTCACTCTTGAACATATTTTAAGTTTCCCTAATCAGTATTATCTTTACAGTTGCTTCAGCATTATTTGAAACTAAGTAATCATGCAACTACCATTTCAGAAAATTGCACTCCTCTACCCGCAACATCTTGCCGATTCCTAAAAAGTTCGATAAAGGATAGCAGGGAATTTTATACCGTTAAATAAATAATTAAATCGAATCGAATCAACGATGTTTATTTGAACCCCTGTCACAAAAAAACTAATAACAACGATTGGTGCTACGTCTGGTAGGAACCAGAAGACCAAAATTTGCTGTATTTCATATGTTGCCTACATAACCATAAAAATACAATGATCTATAAACGTGCAGTCGTAGAGATATTGTATTAACTATGCACACAAGGCCTTTGAAAATTCTCTTTTTCAGTGTCGCCATGACAAATTGTATAACTTGGAGCCTTGAGCAGGCAGACTCCGGGAGTGGGAACTTAGATTTCGACACTGTTATAAACACCCCTAGCAAATACATGGGAAGTGAGACAACTCATTTCAAAGGTGTCAGTAGTACGGTTACCATGAATTATGTTGGCATCAGATAGTATTTGTTTCTACAGAATACTTAGCATAGGATGTATGAAGCGGAATCTATGGGCAAAAGTTCAGAACTTTCTTCGTTATTGTTATTTCATCCCCTCGCCCCACATGGGTGGTGGGTGTGCTAACTGCGGTACACTTCTCCGTTCTGTGGCCAAGTGAAACTATAGAAAAAAAATTGCGATTGTTTTCTGTTTGCAGTTAAAAATCAAAGAACGGCAGTTAAAATACGAATATATATATATTTTTAAAACACATCACATGAAGGTGAAATTACTCTGATAAAAACACTTAAAATCTGAAGGACCTGCACTAGGATGAGAAACATTATCGGAAGAGACAGTACGTTCCATAAGGTTGAAGTGTGTGGACAGAAAGATAGTCATCTGTTAGATGGGAAAACTATTGAGATGAGAGGTAGGACTTGAAGTGGATAGTGGAAATACAGAAATGCAGTCACTAGGAAAGACAGAGGGTGAGGAGTATGGTGTTGTGTGGGTAGGGTAGTGGTTGTCAAATGAAAGGAATAGGGATTGATGGAAAAGGAAAGAGGAGCCCTGATGTGGAGTGGGATGGACGGGGAAGAGTTAATGTTGGTTGGAGGGATAAAAATCGTGGTGGATCTCATTGTCAGGGACAAGGAGCGTGTGTGTTTGAGGTTTACGGGCGCTAAACACCGGGGTCACCAGCTCCCAAACGCATAAAAACAGGAACACATTCAGTGAAGGGACTAAGACGAACAGCGAACAAGGGGAACAGCTAAAAGACAGACCTGACGCAGTTCCAAATCCTCACATACAGAGGCAAAACAAGAGGAGAAGGAGTGCACTAAAAAAGGAAAGGAAACCCAAGGAAGGGAGGACAGAAACCGAAGGGACACAAGCAGGTATTCGTGACTGGCGGACCTCTTACCGAAAATCTGGGTGAGCCAGTCATCCAGCAGCACATTAAAACCCTCTCCCTAAAATCCGTGGCAACAAATTGGACAGGACACAAAACCGTAAAACCTTAACCACAGACGATCCGTCGTCTTTCAAAATAGAGGGCAAATCCGGTGGCAAAGAAACCACCGCCCTCTGACCAGAGAATAAAAGACAGTCAAGTAAAATGTGGCGGACAGTAATCTGTACGCCACAAGCACTGCAGATTGGGGGATCCTCCCGCCGGAGTAAAAAACCATGTGTGAAGGGACTGTGCCCGATGCGGAAGCGAGTGAGGAGAACCTCATCCCGCCTGCATGACTGGTAGGACGTACGCCACGGCCGCGTGGTGGCCTTGACCAGACACAGCTTATTTTCACCGAGTGCCAGCCACTCCTCTTCCCACTGACGCATAACGCGAAAACGCAGGAGGGAGGTAACAGCATGGAGGGGGACGGCACATTCAACAACGTGAGGGAGGGAACATGCATCTTTGGCAGCCACATCCGCCAGCTCGTTTCCCCTAATACCCACGTGCCCCAGCACCCAGCAGAAGGAAACCTCCTTCCCCTGCAGCTGCAGGTGGAGTAGGGCATCATGGATGTTCTGGACGACCGTATCCGCTGGGTACAAGTGTTGCATGGTCTGAAGGGCACTCAGGGAGTCAGAACAGATGAACTTACGACTGGGGACACATCTCATCTGCTCCAATGCCCGCAAGATCGCAAACAATTCGGCATCAAAGATGGTAATAAACGCCTCAGGAAGTCGTAACTTGACGAGTCGATCAGGGAAAACAACAGCACAACCAACAGAGTCCCCCTGTTTAGAGCCATCCGTAAATACTGGTACATGGTCGGAATGCTGGTTTAAAATATCATAAAATAAGGAGGTAAAAACAAACGCAGGAGTGCAGCTCCTCCGGTACTCCAACAAGTCTAAAAGGACGCTGGGCCTCTGGAGCAACCAGGGAGGCAGGCGAGTAAAACCTTGTCGTTGGGGGGCACACGCTCCACACCAAGGGACTCAAGCAAATGCTTGGCACGAATCCCAAATGGTCTCGTTGCCCTGGGACGACTGGAAAAGAGACGTTCCATAGGCGGTCGGGCAACGGTAGGGTACGCAGGGGAGGTAGGACAGGCAAGGAATTGACACACCTGTCGCACCATGAGGAGTTTCCGCCGGATGGCGAGCGGCGGTTCCCCTGCCTCAGCACACAGGCTGGGGATGGGGCTAGTACGGAAGGCACCAGTGGCCAGCCTGATACCCTCATGGTGTACTGCGTCAAGAATCTTCAGATACGAAGGTCTTGCTGACCCATACACGGTGCAACCATAGTCAAGACGCGATCGGACGAAAGCAGACGCGCCCGATCTGCTCCCCAGGACCGATGGCTCAGACACTTCAAAATATTCAGTGCCTTCAGGGCCCGCACCTTGAGGTCTTTAAGGTGAGGCAACCACGACAACTTTGAATCAAAAGTGAGGCCCAGGAACCGCACAGTGTCGCTAAAAGGAAGAATGGTGTCCCTCAGACGCAATTCAGGGGAGGGAAAAAGATGTCGAGAACGATTAAAATGAACACACACACATTGGTCTGCAGGAAAGGTAAAACCCGTCTTCGCAGTCCATGCCTCTAATCGCTGTATCGTAAGCTGCAACTGTCGACTAGCAGTGACAAGACGGGAGGAAGAATAGAAAACAGCAAAATCGTCCACAAACAAGGAGCATTGGGCAGGACTCCGGATAGTGGACGTGATACTGTTAATGGCGACGGCAAAGAGGGTGACACTTAAAACGCTTCCCTGAGGAACACCATTCTCCTGCACATACAAATCAGATAGCACATTACCAACCCTATAGCGAAAGAGGCGGTGGGAAAGAAAGGACCGAATGAAGATGGGGAGACGGCCACGAAAGCCCCACTCATGGAGTTGATTGAGGATATGGCGGCGCCAAGTAGTGTCATACGCCTTATGAATGTCAAAGAAGACACCTAGACAATGCTGGTTATGCAGGAAGGCCTGCTGGATGGCCGCCTCAAGCAGGGTCAAGTTGTCTATAGTGGAACGACACCTCCGAAAGCCACACTGGGAGGGGCTAAGGAGCTGCCTGGTCTCGAGCAGCCAAACCAGGCGACGATTGACCATGCGTTCCAACGTCTTCCCGACACAGCTCGTCAAGGCGATACTTCGATAACTACTGGGACGCGTTCGGTCCTTCCCTGGATTGAGGAGGGGTATCAAAATCGCCTCCCTCCACGAGTCAGGGTACGTGCCAGATAACCATATCATATCAAAACAATTCAGGAGAACTTCCATGGAAGGCAGTAACAAGTGCTGCAGCATGCTATACCGGATTTGATCATGACCAGGCGCAGTATCATGAGCCACAGACAGCGCCGAATCCAGTTCCCACATTGTGAAGCGGTAGTTGTAGGGTTCAGAATTAGGAGACCGGAAGTCCAAGTGACCCCTCTCGATGGCAGTGCGGTAGCGGCAGAAATCTGGATCACAGTTAATAGTGGCGGTAGATTCCGCAAAATGCATGGCCAATGTCTGGGCAATGTCTCTCGGCGCCATGAGGAGACTTCCCTGATGCAGCAATGCCGTGACAGGTAGCTGGCCGAGTTTCCCGGAAATCCTCCTGATGGCTTCCCATACTTTCGTAGAACTAGTGGAGCGGGAGATGGAGTTCAAGAACGATTACCATGACCGTCGTTTGCTCTCTTTAACCACTCGCCGCGCCTTGGCCCTTGCCACCCGAAAGGCCGCAAGATTGTCAGCTGAGGGACGGCACTTGAAGCGGCGCAGAGCTGCACGGCGGGCTCGGATAGCTGAGCGGCACTCAGTGGTCCACCAAGGGACAGGACGCCTCTTGGGATGACCGGATGACCGTGGGATTGACAATTCAGCAGCATGGGAGATCACGGCTGTAACATGGTCTACCCATTCGTGGACGCTGGCACGGTGTTCCAAAACAGCCAGTTGGCTGAAAAGTGTCCAGTCAGCCCGGCAGAGGTACCGGAAATGCCATAGCCTCATCCAGGAGGCGAATCCAAAGAGGGAAGTGGTCACTAGAATGGAGGTCAGCAGCAACCTCCCACAGAGCAGAATCCGCGAGTGCTGGAGAGCAAAAGGAAAGGTCAATAGCTGATGACGACCCAGAAGCAGTACAGAAATGAGTGGGAGCACCAGAGTTGAGGACGCACAGTTCTTCAGACATCAGGAGGCTTTCCAGAATGCGACCCCTGGGGCAAGTAGTCGAAGAGCCCCATAAGACATTATGAGCATCGAAGTCCCCCAGAAGAAGAAATGGGCGGGGAAGTTGGCTAATAAGGTCTGTGAGAGCCTCAGAGTCTATCGCATCCTGAGGGGGTAAGTAAAGTGAAAAGACTGTGAGCCTCCGACCCACAAGAAGGTCAACTGCAACTGCTTGCAAGTCTGTAACGAGAGGGAGCTCAGATGAGGGGTGCATGTCACGGACAAAAACCGCACCACCCTTTGCCCTTTCCCCCGTCAGATCATCTTTCCGATAGACGGTATAGCCCCGTAAAGAAGGAGCATCAGTGGCCCGAAAATGTGTCTCTTGGAGACATAAGCACAAAGGGAACTCACGTACAAGGAGTTGTAGTTCGGCCACATGCGTCTTGAACCCATTCAGGTTCCACTGTAATATGGGAGCCAGTGATCAGGGTGGCTGAACTTTCACCCTGCCTCTGTGTTTTGGAGGAGAGCCCGTACTGGCCGGAGATTTATTCCTGGGGCGAGAAGAGCGCCCCCGGTCGACATCAATGTCCATCAGCTCCGATGACGACCCACGGGAGATGTCAGACAGTACGATGGCCTCGTCATCGGACCGACCCTGACCAGTCTACGCAGGTGGCAAAATCTTCACCTTCGGCGTCTTTGTCTTAGGGGGCTTAGAATGCAGAGCCTTGTCAGCAGTTGGAGCTTTACTCGCCTGGGCAGAAGGCGCCATAGAGGAAGAGGCAGGAAGTACCCCAATGTCAGCAACCACGGCCTTGTCCGGCGTTGCGGGGAGAGCTGTAGGTTGCAAAACAACCGCAGCAGCACAAGTGCACTGGCAAACGCACGTATTAGTGCTAACACTAGCAACCTCCGTTTGTGTAGCAACAGTGGCCATTTGTACTGGTTTTTTCAGGGCGGAAGCGAAAGATGTCGTAAACACAGGAGGTTGCATGGCCTTAAAGAGCTTCTTTGCCTCATCATAGGGGATGCGCTTAGATGTTTTGATCTCCTGTATCTTCCGTTCCTCGAGATAGATGGGGCAGACCCGGCTCCAGACGGGGTGACTCCCAAAGCAATTCACGCACTTCACAGGCGATGAACAATCGGCTCCTTCATGGGCAGGCTGACCACATTTACCACAAGTGGCTATCCCATTGCACCCCAATGCAGTATGCCCAAAGCGCTGACATTTAAAGCAGCGCATTGGGTTGGGGAAATATGGCCGTACTGGCAAACGTAAGAACCCCGCTTTAACATGCTCTGGAAGTCTCGGGCAACTGAACGTGAGAATAAACGAGTCGAATTTTACTAGGTCCCCATCGACTCGCTTCATAATATTCTGCACGTCAACAATACCTTCGTCAGCCCACTCAGATTTCAACTCGTCTGTGGAGATATCCACCAAGTCCCTACATGTCACAACACCCTTACTATAGTTGAGTGTGGAGTGGAGCTCGGTCTCGATAGCATACTCTCCGAGACTGGGTGCTTTCCGAAGAGAAGCGACTTGACGGGAACTAGAAGTCTCAACTAAGAGAGTACCATTGCGCAGTCGCTTAACAGATTTCAGTGTACCTGCAATTCCCTCAAGATCCTTGTGGATGTAAAAGGGAGAAACCCTCTCAAAGCTACCCTCCTTCCGTTTAATAATCAAAAACACATTCTGATTTTCAGCATGTGCTCTGTTACGACAGTCTGATAAATCTCTAGCAACACCAGGAGCTGGAGGACTCGCAGCACGAAGTCGCTTTTTCGATGGGGTGTGTTTTCCTACCAGTGGCCCACCCAATCCACTGGTAGGGGGAAATGTAGAGGTCGAAGGGTCCATTGCGGTCCCACGAGCAGCTAGGGAACTAAAGGTCCGCTCAGACAGAGCCCCGCGTGCCTGAGTAAGCCGTAGACAACTGGGGTGTGGCAGGTGCCCCAGAGGTTGCCCGCTTGCGACTGTTCCACCCCAACAGCCATGCATCTTATAGGCGCGCAGCACACCGTAAGATTGAGGGGTTTTTATAGAGGTTTACCTTCCTCGCAATCCAGGCGGTCAAGCCAAGATTACCATTCCCCGCAGCACACAACATTCCACCGCCGCACCATACGGTGGTTGCTGAAGCATGTCCGGGGGTTACGGTGACAGGAGACTGGCGGCGCTGACCAGTCCCCAGCTCAGGACCCCGGGGTCGCCAAGCCCGTACTCAGCAAATGAACGCTGAGCCCCTGGGGGCAGGGACAAGGAGTTGTTTAAAGTTGCACTGGGATAGGATATAGAGTGTATGTAGGTGTATAGACGGAGAGGTGTATTTGTGAAGGCGTAGCAACATACCAGGGTTGGTGATCAGAGGGGAGACTGTCTGGCGATGGGAACCTAGTTTACGGATACTGTAGGAGATGCGGAGGTGTTCTATGTGGGCAATGAAGGGTGGGAATTTAATGAGGTGGTAGACGCTCCGGGTGAGAGAAGGTAAACGGAATACGAGGCATTCGAGGAGTCGTAGGAACTTACAGAACTTCGGCGGGATGGAGAGCCGTGCAACATTTACACAAAAAATTAAAACTCTTACAAGGTATTATGTATGTTAATACGAGTGGTGAATAGCTAATTGTGAATCAGTAGTACGTAATGTAGAAGACAAAAAATAAATCCGAGGAAGCAATAAATTCGAGTATTTGATAACGCATTCCAAAATTAAATTTTAGTATACAGGGTGTTTCAAAAATAATATACGTGTTACAAAGTAATATGTTGTCAAAACTGTCTATCGTTGTGCCACGGCACAGTTACCGGAGAAACGAATACATTGTCTAGTTTATATCCGTTGCCGATGGATGTTGGTTGTCTTCTGTTTGTTGGGTTACCGTCATGTGTTGCAGCAGAAACCATTTTGTGTTCTCGAGTTTGCGAAGTGTAAGTCCGTGATTACAGTGCAAACAAAGACGTTTCAGGTTGAGGTACCATCCAAATTGATGGAACATTCCCACATGGTATCGACAGTTTTCAGACACATGATGTGTATTCTTATTTCCGACGAAAATATCGCACGAATTCAAACCGTTTTCCACCGCAGCTCTGTAAAATCAACTCGTTCTGCCAGTCCGGAGTTACAACTGCTTACAACAACAATTTGGAGTTTTTGAGACGTCGGTTGGTTAATAAACAGTACAAGCTATAGCTCTTACCGTATAAGTTAAGCTGTTATAGGCTGTACGTCATGACGACAAACGCAGACGTGTGACGTTTTCTGACGAATTTCAGAGTGGTGTTGCAATGATAAGACTTTCGCACAACGCATTGTGTACAGTTATGAAAAGACTTTCTACCGTAGTGGGAAAGTAAAGAAACACAACGTTTGAACTTGGGGTACAGAACCCACAGGCACAGAATAAAGAGGTGCGAGATTCACCGGAAGTCACTGTCATTTGTGCGATGTCCCATTACTATGTTTGCGGCCCATTCAACTTAGATGGAAATACGGTTAATGTCAGCAGTACGTTGGTATGTTACAAAATCGACTGGTCGCACGAGCACATCATTTTTCAACAACATGAGGCTCCCCCTAACTAAAGTTGCCTAGAGCGTGAATATCTAACTATACTGAACCGTTTGATTGGTCGCCAAACAGCCGGCGACTTAGTACTTTTCAGGTGGCATCCGTGGTTACCGGATCTGACGACCTGTGACTTCTTCATGTAGGGTTTCATTAAGGACAACATTTACGCACCGACACTACCACGAAAGCTAAAAAATTTGGACTGTCATACCATCAGAGACGATGGACACGCTTACTCGAGTACAGGAAGAAGTCGAGTATCGATGTGATATTGTTCGTGACGCTAGTGAAAGACATATAGAAAAATCTGTAATCTGAACTTAGAGATTCGTAAACATGTGTCCCAAGTTTCATAACTGTGTGTTTTACAGTTCAATAAATACTGTATATGTGTTCCAAATACGTTTATTGTTTGGAAACACTCTGTATTGAGAACCAAGCTTAAAGTCGCTAAAATGAAATAAGTAAAATGTGAACGGGGGGGGGGGGGGGGGAATATGGAAAAATTAGCAGCCAGAATTAATACAGTACGGCATGCTTTGTATCAACTATTTACTCTTTACAGAACGGAAGTAACGAGTCTGAGTTAGTTATAAAATACACTGCTGGCCACCGTAAATGCAACGCCCTGAAGGAAGCATCCGAATCAAGTGAAATTTACACCATAGGTTTGCAGCGATGAGATATGCAACTGAATAGAATTTCAGCGCAGACGCACATCACGCGCGCCTGTGGCGCCACCTCATAGCGCCATTTAAGGCTTGGCGATTTCGACGAGTGTACGTTCGGCACGTGTGTTTACCTTGTGGTTGTTTCACAAGACGATCAGTTATGCCTCGTAGACAACAGCGAACATCGTTTGATCAAGTATCAGAGTTCGACAGAGGAAGGATAGTGGCTTACCGAGATTGTGGATTATCATACAGTCGTGTTGGACGAAACCAAACAACTGTAATTTCACCTCGGTGCACCACTGCACGTGCTGATAGGCAAATTGTGCGCATGGCAGTGACGGATCGCTCAGTGACACCCCGAACCATAGCACAGCACATTGCGCCTGTAACGCATCATCCAGTGTCTGCGCGTACCATTCGACGCCGTTTACAGCAGAGTGGTCTGTCCGCAAGACGTCCATTGCTTCGTCTACCATTGACGCAGAACCACAGACGTCTCCGTCGCCAATGGTGTGATGACAGACGGATGTGGACGGCAGAATGGAATGACGTTGTCTTTACTGACGAGGCACGCTTCTGTCTGCAGCACCACGATGGTCGGATTCGAGTGTGGAGACACCGTGGAGAGAGGATGCTGGACAGCTGCATTATGCACCGCCACACTGGTCTTGTACCGGGTATTATGGTATGGGGCGGTATTGGATATTACTGTCGCACGCCTCTAGTACGCATTGCTGGTACTTTAAATAGCCGGCGCTACATATCCGAGGTGCTGGAGCCAGTTGTCCTTCCTTACCTTCAGGGCTCGGCCACAGCCATATTTCAACAGGATAATGCGCGACCACACGTGGCACGCATTGTCCAAAGGTTCTTCGTCAGTAAGCAGATTGAATTGCTTTCCTGGCCGGCTCGCTCTCCGGATCTTTCGCCGACAGAAAACATGTGGTCCATGGTTGCTCAACGAGTGACCCAGATTACATCCCCAGCTGCCACACCAGATGATCTTTGGCAACGTGTGGAAGCTGCTTGGGCTGCTGTACCCCAGGAACATATCCAACGTCTCTTTGACTCAATGCCGAGACGTGTGGCAGCGGTGATCTCCAACAATGGCGGCTACTCTGGCTACTGATTCTGGCAGGAACCACATGTCACAGACGTCTAAACGTAATCATTTGATACTTGGTCAACATGTTATCTACAAAATAAATTTTGTTGTGCTACCTCTTGTCTTTCTTGGTGTTGCATTTACGGTGGCCAGCAGTGTATATAAGAAATGTAACAACTGGTACTTCAGTATTTATTCTTACAGAAACGATCTAAATTAACGTTGGAGTACTTTTACTCTTAGTACACCACTCGTTGCAGAGTTTGAACTGCATTATGATAATATTCCAACGTGTATCGCAAATAATATGCTAATTAATGTGGAAAGGTCCACGTAGTTATATTCCTTTCGAAGAACTACAGCATCAAAATAATATTTATAAGTTTTTTTGTTGTGTACTATATGTCTTTTCCACCATGGTATTTTTCTCGAAGTGACAATATTAAGTAATTCAACGACATAGCTTTTATGAAAGACGAAGATATTTGCATCAGCCACGCACATTATTTTTCTGTTGGGAAGAAATGCGACGTACGGGTGTCAGGCAAAATTTATGTTAGCCTTTTTTCGTGTGTTTTAGTCTTCACTTTTCTGTTAGTCCCACTAACGTCCGTTTCCATTCATTTTGTGCAATACTAATGATGTGTCTGTGTTAAATGAAAACAAAATGAAGTTTCCTTCAACAGGCATAAGAGAACAGCGACTACTGAGACCAACGTAAAGCAGGTTTATATCGAAGTTATCTTATATATTCTGAGTTATCTGCTATGTATTTATGTCTACCTCATCAGTGTAAAAACTTCGAGACTAGAATAACAAGAAATGCTAAAAGGTTAAATCGGTGGTCTTGCGCTTTAGGTATTTTGCGTATGCCCTACTCTCCTCCTCCCCCCCCCCCCCACCCCCCCCCCCCCACCCCCCACCCATTTCACTACAACGTTCAGAATGTTCATGCAACAACGTTAAACTGTCAGAAACGTTTTATGTCGGAAGTTGAACTTCTGCGTCACATTGTCTTTAATGGTGGTTATGTCATAAAAGCGTCCAGCCTTTATATAAATTTATGCACTTGGTCGTTTTGTGGTAGGTTCGTACTGATAACACCAAGTTTCGTTATCCGTGATGATATTTTCCAGAAAATATTTGTTCGTATTTTGCTTTTCAATCAAGTCACGGCAAGCGTACATGGATCGCAGTTTTTGTTTCAGAGCCGAGGTGTGTGCGACAAACTTTATACGTACATTTCTCCTCTCCAAAACATTCTGGAGAATGTCTTCAACATTTGATTTAGAGACGTTGCTCCATTGAGATTTTTGACACAACAGCGTTGTCAGACTACAGCTACACCGTCTGCTAACAGCTGACTCGTCGATTGTACATCTTTTGTTTACAGCTGTTAGTCAAGCTTCTACCGAAAGTACTGCGTTGACGTCGCTTATACGCCTATAATATCAATCTTTTTAGAAGGACAGTGTATCAAGAATAGGGTGATACAATTAAACTTAAATGTAAATCGGTGATGACATAGTGTGTATACCATTCTTCTCATACATTTCCATATATTCCATGCGCAGCGGGGTTACACAACCATGGGATAGTTAATGATTACTGATAAAAGTTACAATTTCTTCAGTACTGGACAAAATATGACTGTCGACCACAACAAAAATAATATACCTATATAGTACATTTTTTGTATGATAATATCTCAGTACTCTCAGACTTCAAAACTTAAAATTAAATTCTTGGAATTTCTGTCATTTATGCCATTTTGTACTTGCAGTAACAGGGAAGAACTTCGGCAACGCCACAAAATTGGCTCTACATAGTGTTTAGCGATAGAGGCATTCGTTGTTGAAGACATTCTCAGTTTGTTGGTATCGCAGATTTGAATTAACATCCCACACACTACGTATTTTGTGACGTTTTCGGTTCTGCATGCGTCAATGATGCATTGTAAATCACCGTTAATAACTATTAATAATTCAGTGAATTAATAATTCAACTGACCTCTCATAGAGAACATTATGGGTGAAATAATACTTTATTTGTTGTGGTATTAACAGCACTGGTCAACATTTTCGTTACAGAGTGTAAATGGTGTTAGCTGCTAGCTTGTTGGCGCAGAATTCGGAAATGAAATAGGCTTTGGTAATCGGGCTCAATTTGCTTGTGACACGCTACCTTGTGTATCAAATCCTTGAAAACGTTGAGTATTGGTTATTATTCTGTGGATTACCTTAAATATTCCGTTGATTTAATTGTTCGGAAGTAAAAGAATGTACAGGGAATTACCACACATAAACATCAGTCCAAAAATCTACTTCGAGGCAAACAAGGCTATTTAGCAGCATAACCGAAGAGCCCTGGCTGAACGCTTTGAATCACATTGCTCTTTTGTTTCCTGATGTCTCTCTTGAGAGGTCTGACAACTGCTGGAAGCGACTATTTATTCTTGTAAGTTCGTGAAGGTTTGTGTGTATTTTGTGTTAAAGAAATAAACGCTTCGCAACTTTGTAAATGAACTTACATGGAGAGTTAATTCAAACTACAAATAGAGGAACTCAATCCTCTTGCAAGTAAGTGCTACGAACTTTATTTCGGTTTCAAGATTAATGTCAGTCACATACTACACACATTAGAAGCTGGTTAAAAGGATCGCATATCATTTCCAGTTTCATCGATTTGTGGTTAACGAACAGACCCCGCAGTGGACTTTCTTTCTGTCAAAAATGTATGGATTCACGTCGCAAACAAAGAAAACTGTGCAGCATTCTACTGGAACATCTGCTATAAGAGCTGTATGTCACAGTGAAGAACTATCGACACAAGTGAACGAACACACACACACACACACACACACACACAGAAGACAGCGAAGGAGACATGTCCGCTGACCCAGCATTTCAAGGGAGCTGTGAATTAGAACCACATTTTTCGTCTTAAGGGATTCTCAACGTCCCTGCCCGAGATTTAAATACGCCGAAGCCAAGGGCTGAGCCTTTAGTTTCGCGATTAAAAGGGTAGAGTCTTTTTTTACGCAGTTCCAGAGCGCTTACAGTTACGAGCTTTCTGTGTTTTATGAATATTCTCCAAAGATGGTGACGTGGTAGTAATGGTATCGAATCCGTTCTGGAGATTCTCTGCCATGACTGCAGCGTGATCGAGGGGAACTTGTTCACAGATTCTAACAAAGTTGCTTAGAAAGCTGTACTTTTTTTTTACAATGGGAACAAATTTCCTTCAATTCTGATTGTTCATGTGGTTAATCTGAATGAGACATGTGAAAGTTTTAAACTGCTACTCAGACTTAAGCTGTATGAGAAATACGAATGACGTATACACAAGGATACATTTTGATGTTACAGCCATTCAGGGGTAATGGAGAAGAGTCGATAGTTATAAGCGAAAGTCGTTCTGATACATCTGGCAGTGAAAATCGTCGACTGCAAGCTCGTTGCTTTACAAATATTCACATATTCTAGTGTGGACAAAAACAAGAAAAATGTCCAGTACATATGGTATCTGTAGTGTATAATTTATTTTATGAGCACTCTCCAGTAGAAGAGATGTGTTTCACAGCAGCAAAGATGCTCTTAAGGTATGCATTTTAGAGCTCATGTTGACTGGATATTCTTTTCTTGTTTTGATCATTCCCCTCACCCCCTCCAAAAATAGGGAACGCTAAAAGCTTGCAGTAAAAGAGGTACACAGTTAGAGGCATAAGTCTAATACATTTACCCTTCACCATCATCCGTGAAACATTACAGCATCATCATGGGATCATCCTGTAAGTAGAGATCTCAATTTAATTGCGGTTTTACTTGGCACTCAGATCTGCTGCACAGAGTGCGAATAAAAAGAAGGGCAGAAAAAACACCATTATGAAACTAATAACCTGCTCTTTTAACCTAGGCCTGGATAGAATACGTGGTTAACGTTCCCTTTGTTGACCCAAGAAAAGGGTATCTACAATGCTCATGCGGAAAAGCCCTAATAACTCGCACAAGGGGAAGTACCCCGTACCGCGCACTTCGCAGTGGTTTGTAGAATATGGATCTTGATGCAAACATAGGCTGGGTCTAGTCAAAACCTTTGTGAAAGCCATGTGCTTCTGAGAGGCATTTCAAGGGATCGGTGAACCGCAATTAAAAGAAAGACCACAAATTAGTTAATTTAATGTCTTATGAACATTTCCTTGGTGTGCCGAGTGATGCTGACAGAATGTCGTATCTGTCTGTCACTAATATTTACAATAACTTTTTAGGCAGCCGTAAGGCAGACAACTATTGCGATACTTTACAAAAATAATAGTGATCATTTCCCCTTACGGGATGTAACATGTCACTTAATGTGTATTGAATGATGATTTGGAGATCTACCCGGATAACCTTAGTACCAGTAGTGACAAACATGGTGAACATTTTCAATATCACATTCCTCAAATGGAAAAGCTTTATCAAAGGATATGAAGTACCGCAATGTCGTACGACTACTGTAGGTCCTCACTGAGCGACGTTCCTGACGCAAAGTATTGCAGGAGTTCAGGAACGAAATATGCTTCACGTATGATTCGTTACTTTTTTTAATGTTACCTGCGGTCTTTTGTTTTATGCCTTTGTCCTGATGTCATTTTTTTGCTGCTTGCTTTGGAAGTCTTGCTGAGATAGAGAGTCAGTTCGTCAGATGCATAAGTTGTATTATGTAGGATGCTGTAAACTTTTACAGAAATCATTATTACATGAAAAGTTAGGACGATACAGTGATTCTGAAATTATATCTGGGTTCCGATGAGAACTATCTTCGCGAAACAGTGTACACAGATCATCCCAGGAGGAATAGTCAATGTTCATTGATATGACAGAAACGCTCATTCGAAGCAAAAAAGTCTAGTACACATGCGCTCTCAAATTCATACCTTAAGAGCTATGAGTACTTCATCTTCGATTCTGTGAAACAAATCTCTTTTACTGCAAACTCTGTTTTCCATATTTTGGGAGGATGTAGTACGTTCCAAAACAAGGAAAAAGTGTCTAGTAAACAAGGGCTATAATATGCATACTTTAAGAGCCATGAGCAATTCTTGAGTGAAAGAGATGTTTCACAGAAGTGAAGATGAACGAGTGCTCATAGCTCTTAAGTTATGCATTTTAGAGCAAATGTTTACACGACTTTGCTTCGAATGATCGTTCCTGTCACATCCCTAAATATTGACCACTTCTCCTGGCACACACTGTTTTGTCCTTGTAACTGACGGACGTTTGTTGGTGACCAGTGTCATTATTTCACACACATGAAAATATTTCTATTACTTAATCCCCTAGAATAGGTGTTACTAATTTCTCAGTGACATTTCACAAGGCACAGGTGCATGTGTAATTATCTCAGTGGCGAAAAGTGTCAATCATGTATCGCCAGCTGGCAGTCACTGTGGGCACTATAGAAGAAAATTTATATTGAAGGTGACGTGATTTACTGGGTTGGGAAAATTACTCGCTCAGATTAAAGTGAGAGCTTCGCCGGGGAACTGATCAGCTCGTTGAACGACAGCTTTCAGGGTTAGCTCGCCAAAGCTGTGTGTAAGCCGACACTGTGGTGTCAGCACTTTGAGCAGCAACAGCCCAGTCACGGAATAATTAAGCAGTGCTCTGCTTTCCATATAAATAAACTGAGATAATCACATACACTGTAAACAATGCTATGTTTTATTTAGACTTCAGAAAATTCTCAGCATTAGATTATTATGCAGAATATTGGAACAGAGTGCACGAAATTAATTAATCGTTTTGTCCTCTCGAAAGTTAACATTATAAGAACAGGACCTGAAGTAGGGTTATAAGATTTATAATTTAAAATAGCAGCCAGCCACAATTGAGGTCTAAGAAAATTTACTTAAACCACACCGTTACAGATTTCAGAGTTATAACAAATCCATCTTCAGACAGCTTTAACTGGTTCTCTTTCTCTCCTGTTCGCAACTCGTTTCGCAATTATAGATTCTGTGCAATAAAAGAAAAAATGTTTGTCGTTCAAAACTACGTAAACCTATGAGAGATTGTTTATTCTTTTTGACTTCACAGATACATGAAGTAGTTTTAAAATTTTTAAAGTTTCCGCAGATACGGATTTCTAAATGGCTTCTTGAAGATCTTCCCACTTTTTAAGCAAACATTATACTGTCGTAGTCCATGATGGACATAGCACATCTTCGATGCTGTTTCAGATAAATATTTCTACTTCTTTTGGATACAGTCCAAAGTATTTATACTTTACTGCTTATTCCTTACACTGTAACTGACGAATCAGTAAAGTATATCATACCACCTGGATCTGGACCGATATTGCTGTCACTCAGTACCGTTACATGGAAATGAAAAGAGAACGCACACGCTTGTAATGTGGTATGGGAATCTCTATGTCCTCCCCTCTCTATACCTACTCCTCCTTGTCTCTTTGGTCATCTCCTTGTCTTTCCCCCTCCGACTGTACATCTTCCACTCACCCCCCCCCCCCCCCCCACCTCTCTCCGTCACCTCCTGTCCCCACTCTCTGTTTCATCTCCTCCTTTCCTTTCCCAACTTCTATTTATACGTATGCCCTGTATCCGTCCAAATGTTTATTACAGTCATGTGTAAAAATTTGATGTAAATCTGTCAAGCAGTTTGAGATTTTTGGAAACAATGCTTCTAATCAAATGGCTCTGAGCACTATGGGACTTAACATCTAAGGTCATCAGTCCCCTAGAACTTAGAACTACTTAAACCTAACTAACCTAAGGACATCACACACATCAATGCCCGAGGCAGGATTCAAACCTGCGACCGTAGCGGTCGCATGGTTCTAGACTGAAGCCCCTAGAACCGCTTGGCGACTCCGGCCGGCAAACAATGCTTCTTCTTCATATATTTAATATATATTTGTGAATTATATATACTGAAAATATATGGGTTATGTCCATTCGCATGTTCATTAGCTTATCGTGTAAAACTTTGAAGTAAATTGGTCACAAACTTTTCGAGATTTATGGTAACAACGTATTTTCTTGAAACTTTGCATATTTAGTTACTTATTATGTATACATTTAAAAAAATGGTATAAAAATATGCACTGAATTTTGCGAGCACAAATATACACAGGCAAAATTTTTAAACGGAGACTAAGACAAAAAAAAAAAGGAAAAAATCGACGCACCACGAAGAAACTATCCGGATGGGACGGAAATCGGTATATGTGATACACTGTACAGGTAACCACACCTGCCTGGCATTGATAGAGTTGTTGGATGTCCTCCTGTTTTGAGAAATCGTGCCAAAGTCTGTCCAACTGGCTCGCTAGATCGTCAAAATTCCAAACTGATTGGAAGGACCTGCCCATAATACTCCAAACGCTCTGAATTGGGGAGAGATTAGGCGGCATCGCTGCCCAAGACAGGAACTGAAAAACACGATCTAAAATTTTACAATAGCTACACTAACTGTTAGCCGCTCCGTTCTCAAACGAATTTCGAGCTTATTATATGAGCCAGAACACGCTTTAAATTAGTAACAGACAAAGTTGCATGCGGCTTGGCACTGTCACTTCACGATTTCAAAAGGAAGAATTTATTTTTAACCAGTAACGCTTCTCAAGCAGCACAAGCCGCTATGAGAGTAAACGGAAGACAGTTCCTAACAGCTTATTACACTTAAAGCAGAACACTGACGACGTCAAGGGAGAACGCCATTTTCAACCATTTACCTCACGGTGAAGGCAAGTAATCATTTACATGTAAACTGGTCAATACTCACAGTTTTCAAACTGCAGCGCTGCAGCCTCTTAGTGCTCGACAACCTGAGCACAGGATTTACACGCCTCCGTTTATCCTAACTGAACTTTGGACCGTGCTGCTTACGGCAGCTATATCGACCGACCCCACCTAAAGTTTAGTGTGGCAACGGATACACAGCACACCGTTCCCCAGTACAGGCTAAACACCACAACAGGCCTGGTACGACTTGATCCACTCAAAACGAAAGTGTTCAAGACTGGTTAGCGCTTAAGCCAAGGCACAAGACAGAGGCCGCCGACAGCTTCTCTGCTAGCTGCGTAGCAACTGCGTGACAACATTTAAGTATCTATGGCGCGATTCTCCCGCCTCCTAGCGGGCAGCGATACCATGCATCCACGAGATGGAATACGATATTCGCAAACAAAATCGGACCGGGTCAGCTTTATCCACGATTTCTTCACACTTTTTTTCTAACAGCTCTTCATTTGGCAGTTTACCAGTCTACTTAATTTTCGACAATATTCCGTAGAGCCATTTTTAAATTGTATGCTATTTTTCTTATTTATGGCTGCTTCTGTTACTACTTGGTAGAACAATTCGATATTTAAGGTTGAATAACAAGTGCACTGTTTTTGTTCTGCCGAGTTTCTGTTTATTTCCGTTTCCCGTTTAAAGGCCCATTTGGTCCCTTTATACCCCAAATCAAACCCAAAACTGGACCATCTTCAGGAAACAACTGACTTGCGCCTGAAAGGGACACTAGTTCTTAGATTAAAAGCAAAATGGACTTTTTATTTGCTTATAATGTTTCTTTAATTAAGAGAACTAATGTCCATTTCAAATGTTTATCAATTTTTTTCCCGAAGAAGGCCCAATAACCTGAAAACTAGCTTGAAATAAATAAAACACAGTGGAACAAAAACAGTGTTTTTGTTATACAATTTTAAATATATGCTGTTTCTTGCAAATTGATTTCCGCATAACGAACGTATTTGTATCACAGAAAAAACTGATTTTTCAAAATTACACTTCAAGTTCGAAATAGTAAGCAGCTTTGTTAATATGGGCTATTTATTTTTCTGTATGTGCTTATGTAATCTGTTTCGTGATAAGAGGAAATTTTTAATTTCCCCTATTGAAGTCTTCTCAATTACTTATGTTCATTTTAGCTTTGAGAAATTACTTTTTCCCTGTGTTGATATTAACTTAAGGTCTACAATAAATATCGCAATTGTTGACTGTGTGTGTGCTGACTATCCATAAATATGCAGATCTACCTGAGGCACGAGAAGCTGCTACATTTCTTAGTTGTATGGGTTAGATCTAGGTACATGACGAAAGACAGATAGCTCCGGTCCTGCCCTTACAAGGCAATCGATTGTTGTAGATCTGGTCTCTGAAGTGGCTATGTCACCGTAGACAGACTTGCCGCTGTCGATTCTGTCTTCTTTTGGAGACAGGATGTGAACTGGATTTCATGGTATTCCGGAAACCATTTACCGAAATTTGCTCCTGGTGCAGACGATTAGCCGTAATCAAAATGCTTTAGCCAATGGAGAAAACATCAACCTCGAGGAGAAGCGGTTGTTGGACTTTGATTGAGTGACTCTACCTTTAGTTTTCATTGGGCCTCCTGTAATGAAGACACGTCCCTGAAGTGAAGGAGTGAATTGTACAACATTTCATCACTGACTTTCGTGTGCTTCACGCCGGCCGCTGTGGCCGAGCGGTTCTAGGCTTTTCTGTCCGGAACCGCGCTGCTGCTATGGTAGCAGGTTCGAATCCTGCCTCGGGCATGGATGTGTGTGACGTCCTTAGGTTACTTAGGTTTTAGTAGTTCTAAGTCTAGGGGACTGATGACCTCAGATGTTAAGTCCCATGGAGCTTAGAGCTATTAGAACCAATTTCGTGTGCTTCACAGTTTGTGTGGTGAGCATACACTGTCCTGCTAAATTTGTTTGTTGGCATTATCATACATTTAACAAAATCGTACATGTAACAAAAAGCGTTATTCATTTGGCCAGACAACTCATTTTCAACGCTCGATGTAGGTTTTGGATGTAATGATGTAGCCGGCAGCGGTGGTCTAGCGGTTCTAGGCGCTCAGTCCGGAACCGCGCGACTGCTATGGTCGCAGGTTCGAATCCTGCCTCGGGCATGTGATGTCCTTAGGTTGGTTGGGTTTAACTAGTTCTAAGTTCTAGGGGACTAATGACCTCAGAAGTTGAGTCCCATAGTGCTCAGAGCCATTTGAACCATTTTTTGTAATGATGTAGCTGAGTCAACAACTGTTTATTTATGGACTACTTGCTATGGAGCTCCATTTGGACAGTGTTTAGAGGACTTGGAGCTTCCCTAACGATCTAAACCATTGTAGTTTGGACTGTAGAGACTGCTATAGAGTTTCACGGAATGGACAAGCAGTTTGTGTGCACATGATTTTCATGAAGGACGGTCAGCTTTGTATTTACCAACCAATAACAGTTTATAGGTCATTCATTCACCTGCGACACGAAATACAGCAGCTTACGACCAACTGCTGAACCTCGCCATTTCTATGAGGACAGTTCCCAGCCACTATGCAGTAAGAATCTGGTCATTCTGGAAGCCAGTTAAATCGGCAACTGCTGCTGTTCCCTGTTCACAAATTAGATTGAATAATTGTGTTGCGGCATCAGCAATTGACCGAGTTTCGCAAACCATCGAGGAGCTCTGCCTGTGAAATCCTGCCAGAATATTGCTGGAATAGCAGTCTGCAACACAGCCGTGTGCCTTAGCGGTGGATTCCCAGATACCGTGATACAACGCTGCACTTCCGTAGCCACGAATGTTACAGGATGTGGGTTCCTGTCACAATACAGCAGGCCAGACCGACTATAAAAATTCACCGCTCAGCTATTAGCACACTTGTATTCACTTCTACTTTGACTAAGTCCTGATCATACGGCTTCAGCCGACGAAATGGCGATGTCCAGGCCAGCCGACGGTCCGATGTGTTGAGGAGCTTCAACCTCGCCAAGCAGAATTATCAGCTGGCCACTGGTGTACGAGCCGCCAGCTAAATCTCATGCTACCTTTTTCCAGGCCGGTGCTTCCAAGTGGAAGGCACACCTAGGATGTCATCATCTGACTCTCCCGTGGGTCCCAGTTTCAGTGCCAGGGGCCAGTGGGCCTGATCTGCTGCAGCAAAAGCATACAGACCAGCATGACGCCTTTCTCGCTGCTCTTCTACTGAGGTAGCAACCCGCTGCCTACACTCCCGCGACTGTGGGGCCAGGCATTCTGTCAGCCAGTTGTGTCGACATAGCATACTGGTACTTGGATGAACACACACTCCGCCACGACGCCGACATCCACAATCTGAATAACGAATGTTTCTACTGAAGGACTTATCCTGTCTCTGCGCTCACTGTGGTACTGTTGGAACGAAATCCACATTTTCTGCACACGCTCATTTGGTACAGAAGCGACCTAATAATGATGTCTACATTACTGATATTATTTCAAATCGGTTGTAGTCGCAACATCTGTTATACACATTTTTAACTTTGTCACGCATTAGTCACGTCTCCTGGATGTGTTGGCCCCAGTAATGTGGAGGACAGTCACAATGTTCTCTGTGATCAGTGCCATTCAGATGATGAATTCTGGAACTTTGCCCAGTTGTATTATTTCTTCACTGATACACTGAAGTGTGCATTACCTCTATCTTGGAAAAAATTTAGAATAAACAGAGCGAGGTGGCGCAGTGGTTAGATACTGGACTCGCAGTCGGGAGGACGACGGTTCAATCCCGCGTTCGGCCATCCTGATTTAGGTTTTGCGTGATTTCCCTAAATCGCTCATAGCAAATGCCCCAAACAAACCAACCAATCAACCACTAAGAATAAAATGAAGTGACAATAAGAAATCTCATAGGTAAATTGGGACCAAAAGACAGAAGAAATACAGAACACGCGATGGCAGACGGGCACTCTACACTGCTACTTGCAAAGACACTGGTCACGGTCCAGTGATGTAATGCAGTTTGCGTATCCTGTTGCACTCTATGGTGGATAATGTTCAAATGTGTGTGAATTCCTAAGGGACCAAACTGCTGAGGTCGTCGGTCCTTAGACTGAACTAACTTGTGCTAAGAACGACACACACACCCATGTGGCGCCTCTAACCCGCGACCACTCAGCCCGGCTTTAGGGTGGAGCAGAAACGGATAGACAGCTAGTATTTAACATCACGTCACTGCATCGGCGTTGCCAGACAGTCCGAAATCGTAGTTTGACCAAAAATACCGTAGACGTTTTCTTCCTCGAAATTGTTGATACAGGTGTGAAGGTATTTGGGAAAACCGCTGTAAACTTAAATCCGGGTTGACGGACCGGGTGCGAATTAACCCCCTTCCCCTCCCAACGTAAGTTCAGTGCCTGAACTACTGCTTTCCCTCGCTCCTTGGATATGGACACCGTTTCGTTCTTGTATGTGGTCACCAACGTCACATTTTCACCTGGAACGAGAGTCTAATGAAGAAGAAGTGGGTGTAAAGGGAATATAATTAATTTCAGTCCCAAGTAGAATTCACGTTTACTTTTTTACATCTTGAATTTATAACGAAAATCTGAAGAAATCACTGTTACCTCGCTCACACCTCATTTGTTTACACCTCTGGGGAAATAACAACAGAGATTTATGGGAGACAGGTATTGTGTGTCGCTTGCCGGCAGTATCTGTCATCGAATCATGGTTGCCGTGAGTTATTTCCACGCTGTGAAACCAAACGTTAATACTACATCTCTGTATTTTATTTCCAGTACTATAAAAGCAATACGGATTGCTATAACTCTGATGATCACATTTTCTGCTCGTCGTCTTATGCAGTGATTGATCACTTTTCATTACATGGAGTGAAAACATTCATCACCTGAAATACGGAGGAAAGAAATTGTTTCTGCGCAGTAACCGTCGTAAGTCTCCTCCCCCCTCCTCACTCCACAATCCCCCCCCCTCGAAGACTTCTAACAACCCCCCCCCTCCCTTCTCCCCTCCCTTTCCAACACCCCTCTGCAAGAGCTATCCATGAAATATCACTGTCAGTACAAAAGAATTAATCACGAATCCTAGTGCCTCTAACTCTTCCAACATTTTTAATTCTTAGAAGTCGTTAACACTATGATATTCTTGCGTCTGTACTCTTCCTGATATTTAGATAAGCATTTGGTGCAGTTAATGCATTTGGTAATATTAGAAATGGTACTAAAATTTTACATACAATGTTATACGTTACACTGAAAAATAAACTGCCTTACTAAAATTTGCACTTCTCCAATCTGCTTTCTAGAATTTTCTTTATTGATTTCGTCGTTACAGGCATCACAGATTTCTGTACTACCGTCCCGTTTTTAGGTGGCATTCCCAATTCCCTCATACCTCCATTCCATGTGAGGGGTGTTAATCACGAATCGTGATCTTGAAATGACTGATACTGTGTGAATAGGAATAACATGCCATTTATCTGTGTAATTTTTACATCATATTTACGGCATGTTTACTTATTATTTGTGTTTTAAGTGTGAGTAGTTATTCGTAAATGTGATGTTAATGATCCTCGCGTTGTAGTCGGATTTGCCAAGGAGTACTGTATCAGAATGTCTCGCTGACGTTCTACGATCTATTAATGCTGTTCGGTACCAATAAAGCCCCACTAACACCCTTCGACATACGTATTTATAAAGCGGTTCCTTAGGGCTGGAAATCAAGTGATGTTCGGCCCTCGATTTCGATGTACTGTTTTTGTATCCCAGTCTATGTAATATTGCATTTTGTTTCGCACTGTCGTGTACTGTACGGTCACGAGAAAATTTCAGCCCTATCGATGTTTGCTACGTATATCCAAACAGTACTTCAGCACTCGAAGTAGTTTGATATCGCAAACAACAGTACCATTCCGAAATCTTCTTCACTGACTTATTTGTTACCCAAGCAAGGTTTTCGCCATACATACGGGCAGTTATTATCACTACAGGCACTATGTATTTCTTCCTGGATAAGATGCACATTGTTGAATTATCTGCTACCATACTGAGTGCTGAAATGATAGCGAATTTGGTTTTGGAATAAAATTCTCTTCATTTTTTAAATTTTTTTATGTCGGACGGATATATCCCCGATGACGAGCTTTTTAAATTGATGACTGCAGGCTGCTCTTACGGTTTTACAGTTAGCACACTTTTCGCTGTAGTTCTTTGCCACAAGTCTTGCTCCAGAATAACGTAACAGCGTCAAAAGGAGCCAGATATCCCTATGTAATGCGAAACTGACTCCTAAATGTCAAGAGTGGCGGACCCGTCAGTGTGAAAAGAGGCGATGAGTGCTGTTTTGCCAGGGGAGAAACAGCAGCAACAGAACGGGTCAGCCAGGAGAGATTACTGACTTCCAACGTGAACTAATGACTGGATGTCACCTGAATAGTTTATCAGGATTTTTTCAGTCCTCCTAAAGTTGCCCAAGTCGAGAGTTTGTGATGTGACAGTGAAGTAAAGCGTGAAGAAACAACCACAGTTAAATCAAGTCCTGACAGGTTTCATGTACTGACGGGCGCGTACTGTCGAGCATTGCGGAGGGTAGTTGTATAAAAATTTCCATAAAATAGGGGGAAGGAATCACTCGTGTGTTCCAAAGTCGTACCAACAGTCTAGACTGCACAATAACCGTGCGTAGGGAGTTAAGAAGAATTCGGTACATTGATTGAGAAGCTACTCATAAGTCACACGTTTCTGCAGTCACTGCCAAGTGACGCCTGATGTGAGTACAGAACGACGCCACTGAACAGTGGATCTACATCTTCATCTACATTGATAATCCCGAAGGCAACTGACGGCGAATGACGGAGCTTACTTCTGGTAGCGCAAACTGATCCTTTCTCCCGTGTTCCACTCGCGGATGGCCGGCCGATATGGCCGAGCGGTTCTAGGCGCTACAGTCTGGAACCGCGCGACCACTACGGTCGCAGGTTCGAATCCTGCCTCAGGCATGGATGTGTGTGACGTCCTTAGGTTAGTTAGGTTTAAGTAGTTCTAAGTTCTAGGGGACTGATGACCTCATCAGTTAAGTCCCATAGTGCTCAGAGCCATTTTTTGAATCACTCGCGGATGGCCCGTGAGAAGAGTGATTATCGATAGATCTATTAGCTCTAATTTCTCGAATTTTTTCACCGTGTTCCTTTAGCGAGGAAGTAATATGTTGTACAATTCTTCGCGCAAAGTCCTCTCTCGTAATTTCCAGTGATGTACAACGGTCCTCTGTAGCCTCGTCCCGTGACGAAATGCGCCGCTCTTCATCTTCTCTATATCTTTTATCAACCCCATCTGGTATGGTTCCCAGACTGATGAACAACACTCAAGAATTGGTCGAGCAAACGCCTTGTGAGCCACCTATTTCGTGGACAGGTAAAATTTCCTTTCTTCCGTTGAATCTCAGTCTGGCGACTACTTTTACTACTGTTACTTCTATGGAAACGAGTGATCTGGCTATACCGTGTGGCAATCCGACTTAAGGGTTTGGGTTCGGTGAATGTCTGGGGAACGTTACTTACCGTCATGCTCGATGACAACAGTGAAGTGCGAAGAAAACCGTGTTACGTTGCGCCTATAGAGAGGAACAGGTTGGAGACGATCAGTGCTTATTCCAGCATGTCAATGCAGCCTGTCACGAAACAGCATCTCTGAGGTAATGGTTTGTGGATAATAACATTCCTGAAATGGACTCGCGAGGCTAGAGTCCCGATATGAGCCCAATGGAACACCTTTCAGGTGAATTAGAACGTTGATTTCACTCGAGACCCTAGCGTCTAACATCACTACCTAATCTGGTTTCGGCTCTTGAGCAACTATCAGATGCCATAGCTCCGCAGACATTCAAACACCTTATGCAAAGTGTCTTGTGCAGTGTTCAAGCCGTCATGAAGACAGAGGGTAGACACACTGCATATTAATGTCCACTGTTAAGTGTCCAGATGCATTTGATTAGATAGTGTATTAATAACGTGGTCATATTTGTCGACTTCATGTTACTTTTGAGGGTCGATGAAACTCGCCGACTACATTACCGTCAAGTTTTTCTTCATGTGAACGTGGTGAGCTGTTATAATTACTTTTAAGTTATTATTGTTCAAAAGTATTAATTATCTCGTTGACAGCGGAACTACTTGAATTATTCCAGTTCTGTATATACGTGAAACTGCCTACTGACACTACTGTAATTTGATGCATAACCTGTGATATTACAGTTATAATCATTATTTAACTGAATTGTAAATCAAAATGTTTGGTGTTTATGTAGCTCTGCTCTGATGTAATAGAGAACATTAAAGGCCTAGTCTAATCAGTTTATACAAACAAAAAAAGCAAGTAAATTTTTCTCGAAAAGTATATGAAACTAAGGGTAGCCTGCAACATATCAGTAAACAATTTCTCTTATCAGAATCATTACGTGACGTCGTATGGACTACTTTCACGTTAACAGATATATTTAAAGGAGTTTTAGTGAGTTTGACCTAGGATTTTTATCTATGCATTTCGACATAACAGATCTTCTGTCTTCCAATTTGACAGTTTCAAACAATGGCGTACATATATTTATTTCGAAGAACCATAATTTATCTGTCGCATCATCTCAGTTCCGGAAATCAGTACGCCATTGAGTTGGTTCGTTGAGAATTATTGAGTTATGATACCTGTAGCAATGAGGATAGAGTTTTGCAAACTGAGATGGCTCTGGGCATGTACTACACCCTGTTAACATATTTTTCATCTACAAATTGGGTGCTTTCCTGCGTTCTTTAGTGTTGACGTAGTTGATGTGCAACGTTAATATAGGTACAATAGTGATAATGACTGTACGTAAGTCCTGTGATTAATGTCGTTTGTTTGTACCTGAGGATGGTCTGTTGTTTGAACTCAAGTGGCAGTTTCAATGAAATAAAGCACAGCCTGGAGAAGACTGCAGCTTTACACGGGACGTAGTATAAATTCATATGTATTTACTTTCCGTGTATTAGTTTACCTATGCTTTCCCGTCATGGATGATCGAAAGCGATTTCCAAACAGGTGGAAACAGAAGTAAACTTTTCTCGCGCGCGATAATAGATTAGTTTCTGCAGGGTTGAAACTGCACGCGGTTTGCTTTCGGACGACAGTCGTCGTTTGCTGGCTTATTAATAATATTCGTGGCCAGTGATAGTTGACATTTTTCTGAGGTTAATGTTGGAGATTTCTACAAGCTCAACGACGCGATTATAATGGAAGTAAATGCATTTCTTTACGGTAATTAAATGTAAGGTTTCAATGTGGAAGTACGGACAGTAATCGTGGTGTATAGTAGATAGTTGCTTAAGATGAGTTCAGCGTAACATATTTTTCGACAATAGATACCTTTTCGTGGTGTTTCATTGTTATCAAACGGAACATGTCACGAATCATTTTCATTTTAAGCATCAAAGAAAATGCAAGAATGAGTGAGAACTGTAGGCAACTATCCATATGGCAATATAAATGCAATATTCAAAATCAGTTATAATATTGAACATTAGTTAAAGTATATGATCCATACGAGTGCTCGCCAATCTTTGCTCGGAGAATTCTATGACTTCCCTGGCTGGCCGAGAGAGGGCATGGGTAGGGAAGGCGATTTAAGCGGCTCCGCCGGTGAGGAGAAGTAGGTTGTCGATTGCAGTGCCTATGGACGCTTTTCCTCGTGGCTAGGAGTCCGCTTGGCCTGTGACTCTGTGTGGGGTTACATGGAATTGTCTTTCGGAAACGAAGGCATCCTGGACTTAGGAATGTTGGTCAAGTTTTGTAACGAATATTGACTGGTTGTCGCCGAGAAGAGGTTGTATAATAAGCAATTTCTGAACAATGTATTTCCTGTGTTGTCGAAGGTGGTCAACGAGGCTGATTTGTAATGCTCGGCATGGCAGACATTTCTAGCTGCCATCACCACAATTATGGTTGATTCGTCTTTAGTATCGGGTGGATAAGTTATGAAAGCAGAAAATACTGCAGTTCAGCTATACCGATAGTACTGTTTTCTTCTAGGTCGAGTTAATAAAACTTATGTGAACTAATTGCATATACAGTTACTTGCTTCCACGAATTTGATTATTCTATAGACTGTAATAATGAATATTTTATGATTGTGTTTAATTGAGTGTTTATCTTTTGAACTACTGTTCACAGTTGTCTGGCCTATAATTACTGTTGTTTTGAGGGTTTTGGTGGACGGCCATTTCAACCGAAGCGGGTAAGGCTGCGAAAGGCCTCTGACTGGGAATCAGGTAGTTCACTGTTAATTTTGAATTGTCACCATTAAGCCGAAGCAATCTATGGTGACTGGGTTCTGAACATCCTCTGCAGTTTATATAACATTAAGTTTTTGTTAATTTGAGGCATTTAGCACACAATTCGCTGTAACTTGGCACTTAACTTCCTTTAATATTCTGTTTTATTCCTGGAATTCATAACTAATTTTTAACGCTGTACGGTGGCTTCGGCGCAATTCGGATGATCTCTCAATTGAGAGAAATCGACTTTCGGAATATTTGTTTCATAATAGGATTCCTTGCGCAACTGTAATTTAACAAACATACCTTCATCTGATCAGTCTCTGCATTTTCTTTTGATCTCCCTTTGCGTTTTTAACTGTTTTGTTATTATGGATACACATTGACTAAAAAGATTCTGAGTGTATTATTCACTAAATGCAATTATTCGCCTTTGGCGCAGTTTCCAGATAGCGATTGTATATAAATTGTACTGTTTCCTGATCGCTTTCTCCAAAATCTGTTATCCTGTTTTTAAATTTTCTCCATTAGTTATTCCTGCCAAATAAATTGATCGCTGACATTTTCTAGTCCATTTCATCTCCCCCCCCCCCCCCCCCCAGATACCTTGCATTGCGACGTGTGGCTAATATATGCCATAAGTGGGCAGTCCAGACAGCAGTACATCATGACAGAGGAAAGACGATTGAAAGCTATCATGGCGAATCATAATTTAAAGCTACAAATCATCATCTCCTAAAAGTTATGGAAAATCACTACAGTGAGGGATTCAGGCACGACATGGTCGATCTTAACGATCGTCATTTCATATAGAAGCGCATATTAAAATGACAAATGTTGAAAAGATCAATTCTGTAAATTTATTTGTTTAAAAGATATACTAAATTTAAGTTATCAGTATTTTCAATTAAGCATCAGATCATCTTTTCCTCCACACAAAAAACATTGAATGATGACAGCATAACACCTTATTGAATCATTTGGTAATATAATATTTGTAGTAAAATTTTGTGAATAATAGCTACTTTTGTTGTTTATGTATTTATCATAGAGGTGCAAGGCAACTGGCCGTGACATTCAGTGTTAAGAAGGAAGTTGTATTGGTTCAATGTACAAGAATTTAACGTTTATTATATAATGGATATTATTGTTACTTTATTTAGAATGTGAAAGTGATCAAGCTTTGATTATTTAAACACGTTTTAGTGTAAAATAATGTAGAATAAGCTGTAGCCAATGAGATGGACGGCTTCAGGAAAGGGACTGCACTAGTCAGTTGAGCGAGGATGTTCGGCGCGAGGGAAACACGGCAGGTGACGGGCAAAGGGAATGTGCTAGTGGAGACGTGAAAGCGGACAGTTCAGCTGCAGACATAAAAGTGGACAGTGCCGGTGCAGACGCGAAAGCGGACGTTAGGGCTTTAGGTAGCTAGGAAGTGAAACGACTTAGAAAATATCACGTTGTGTGGTATCGCGGGACTTAGTCTCTGAGCGGTGAGCAGCCCCTTGCCTGGTGTGAACTCTACCTTTTCGCGTAGTTAACGAGGGAGTATTGTACTTGTAATTCACGATGAGATTGTGAATGATAGAACAGTGTCAAATGGTTATGCGCTCGAGTGTAATAGTAATTCTAAATAAGACCACTTTCGCTATTAGTTTGCTTTCTGAATAAACATTATTCTAACCAAATCGCAACTGTGTGGCCTACATGATTTATGGGTCGTTAATTTAGCTCCCGAGATTATTATTACTGTTGTTATACGTTATATTAACACTGTATGTTTCATACAATTTCGCAAACTTGGCATCAGCCAGACAATTTAACCAACGGGTCACAAGTGTCTAATTTAGGGCGTGTAATGCGACACGTGCGGTTAAACCCCTAGACGAGTTTGAGCCAAGACATTTCGATCAAGAGGAACTGCATGTGAGGCCAAATATCTTTGGGTTGTAATCTCGAAATGCTCTCCCTGCAATTACACGAGCGTGAACGGAACTCATCTAGCAGTGTCCATCCACCGCTCTGGAGTCTGAAGATGACTCTTTCATACGGTCGAAACTGGTCACTCACTCCAACAAAAAAATATTTTAACAAGACTGCGATCAAGACTGTTTTAAATTTTAATTTTAATTGAAGCAAAAACATTGTCAAACGTCTTCTTCATTGCTGCTGCCTTTCTCGGAAACAAGGTACCATGTTCGCTACGCAATACCCACATCACATTTCCCTCCCATCCCGACACTACCCCTCAAAAGAAGGAGGCTACATCTCTGTATCACGAATTGAAGCAATAGCTCACTTCTTCCAGTTGCACGACTTTCTATTTTTAATTTCAGTCACTCACCTCTTCTGGTCTTTTTCTCGTTAGTTGTCCTATACGTTTCCCACGATTTCCTTTCTCTTCTTCACCTAACTTTCCTTTGAGGTCGATTGCTGCCACGGTCCACAGTCTAAACCCAAGTAACTGCAAATTATCTCTTTTGCTGTACTCTTCACAAACAAATACAAATTAATTTTTCCTATTTCTGATTGTAGTATTTCTGTCAATATTACGTCTGACGGTTAGGTTTCACGCTAAATATTAATTCCATTGTAATGCGTTCCATCATGAATGATAAAATATGAAATAAAAAAAGTTCCACGTTTCAACTGTCTACGAGAGTCTGGAAAATGGTAACAGCTGCCATAAAGATCAGTGACGAGAAGGAGCTTCTGGAAACTTATTGTCCAGGTGTCTTTAAACTCTACAAAAACGGCAAGATTCAATTTAACGAGAGCACGGAAAGGAAGTCTTCAATTGAAAGGCAGTGAGACGAAGTAAAGCGTTCCATCACAGCGTCCTGGGCATTTCAGATTCTTGTGACTTTCGTGAAACACTGGAATAATGTTCTTGCAAGTTCCTGATATGTAACTCGCATGTAAATGGAAAGTCTCCTTATATATCAAGACGAGACTTCTGCCACAGATTGTTTACTTTGTGCTCAACAAAACACGTCGATTGGAGACCCCCGAGAACCGTACCGATGCTTCTTTAGGAGTGTTTATTTACAAACACAGGGCACTGAGAATTTCTACAAGAGCGACCCAGGAGCGTTCTTTCAGTTGTGACGAAAAATAAGTGTACATTAGAACTGTTATTTCATCAGAGATCAAACCTCAACATCAGTTACGGAATCAATTTTTTTAGTTCATTGCGCTAAAGGTATTTTACTATGGATTTATTTCAACGTATTCTTTTTCCGTTAGCGAGCGAGGTGGCATCGTGTTTAGCACAGTGAACTCGCATTTAGGAGAACGATGGTTCAGATCCCCTTCGGGCTGTAGAGAGTTAGGTTTCCCGTAATTTCTCTAAATAGCTTAAGGAAAATGGCCGGATGTTTCCATTTAAAAGAACACTACCAATTTCTTTCCCCATTCCTTCCTAATCCGAGCTCGTGCTCCGTCTGTAACGGCCTCGTTGTCGACGGAAAATTAAACTATAAACTTCCTTCTTTTTCTTTTAGTTTTTTCAGTTTTAATACTTGTCTCTGCCTGATTTATATTTCTTAATTCGCTGACCAGCATGAAGCGTGGATATCTCTTTTGCTTATGCAGATGTTTTCAAATTAGATGACAAACTCTAAACAGTGTATGATAAAATATAACAACTCTTGTTACACCTGATATACTTAGAATAAACATCACGGCTGCATAAGTTATTCACAGACTCTCTTCTGGAGAGATCAAGTGAGAACTGAACTAAAGTTCTGTAATCAATTTTTAACAATATTGTGTCGACCAGTTGTACTCTCAGCAACACCTACAATTGTTCCACTCAGTAGGGTGACTCATTCGGTTGGATGGACTGAAAGTTCGGGAGAGCAGATGCTTCTCTGCCATTGATAGACATGACTAGGCAAGCAAGGACCAGGATTAAGATGGTACCCTTAGCCGAGATTCCTAACACCATCACTCTGTACTGGTGCCTGCTGTAGTATTGCCAAATTTTGGATTGAATTTGATTGGATCCAAGGTATTATTCAGGTAGGTCATATTCATTATCTGAAAATATTCCTTGAGTATTATCAGGCAAATGCAGTAGTATATACATTAGGTTCAGAGCCATAGCCAAAGCTATTATTGCCAGAAGCTGGAAGGTTGGCCTCGAGATGTCACACTTTACACCATTCAGTGGTATCCCCCTGTCCTGTGGTTCAAAGCATTCTGTTCCCTTTGAATGTCCTACTAATTTGTAAGTGGTTATAACTAAACTGGATCATATGCTGCCCGCATCTCGTGGTCGTGCGGTAGCGTTCTCGCTTCCCACGCCTGGGTTCCCGGGTTCGATTCCCGGCGGGGTCAGGAATTTTCTCTGCCTCGTGATGGCAGGGTGTTGTGTGATGTCCTTCGGTTAGTTAGGTTTAAGTAGTTCTAAGTTCTAGGGGACTGATGACCTAAGATGTTAAGTCCCATAGTGCTCAGAGCCATTTGAACCATTTGAACCATTTGATCATATACTGCATATACCCAGTCGGTCTTCTGTAATAGTTTGGACTGTCATTAATTCTCTAATGCCATACTACAAGCAAGCTGTGAGTTACTGTTCTGTTCTTTATTTATTCTACATTCACACAACAAAATAACAATCACTGTCCCATGTAAACCGAAAATCATTACCACACAAAATAAACCCCAAATTTACTGCAGGAACAAAATATTAGAATGAAAATAAATAAACAAACCACATGACATACATCAGATTATTGTTAACATAGCACATGAATGAAATTCAAAAATAATTGTCTGCAGGACACCAAACATCAGTGTGAAATATTGGTCTGGCTTTGAGCCACTTACTGACTCGGGATAGGTACCATTCTGATGGAGCACAAAAGGCGATCCATTCTTGTCGATATATAGCGACTTCCTGCCAGAATTTGCCCAAAAGGACCTAGGATGTCCATACCAATTATTTAAAATATCTTGCTAGCATGCAGTAGCCTTTGTAGTGGGAAACACCCGTGGCTCAAACCAGCCCAATGTGTACATTTTGACATATTGTCACACATATTGTTTATGCGTATGCCACCAGTACTGTTCTGCTATGTGACAATCTGTGGTTCTTTGATCCTCATGTAATCATATGTCTGTCCTAATACTTTCTCCCACAGCATGACTGGAGCTATAAAATGAGGTCCCAGTTTTGTTTCATTGTATAACACCCCATCATACACAATGAACTGTGACTGTGTTACAAATAACTTACAGCCCATGTCAGCTTTCTAACCCTTTGCAGTGGTTTAACCTATTATTCATAACACATCAACATTTCTACAGAGGCCATTTGCATTCCCAAGAGTCTTAACAGATCGATGGGTTACCTCAAAATCGAACTCATTAAGCTTCAGTGCCCAACACATTAATTTGCTTGATGCATCTTCCATCCCTAACAGCTGCTTTAATGCTGTGTGATCCATTACTACTTTAAACTTCATACCATACAAATAACATTGGCAGCATCGTACGTCATATATGAGATTCCTTCTCTGTGGTAGAGTATTTTTCTCTGTTTTATTTAACTGATTTGATTTGACTCTAGGTTACCAGACGTTCTTCTCTGTTACTTCTTAACTTAATACACAGCCAAGCACATGATAGATTGCATCACGAGACTAGACAAATTCACTCTCATGGTTTGGAAAAATAAAGGCCTGCCAAATTGTCAACATTTTTTTTAGATTTATCTAAATCATCTTCACATTCGTATGACCAGTAAAATATTACTACTTTTTTCAATAATTGAGTGGGGGGGTCATGTAATTTCTGCACATTTCATAAAAATCTGTCTATAATAATTTATTAAATCATAGTAGGATTGTAACGTAACTCGTCCTCAGTCACGGGAATTGGAAAATCCAGTGTAGCCATTACTAACGTAGGGTTTTTTTGGACTCTATCATGACAAATCACATGACCAAATATCGTACTTCTTGTATCACAAAATAACATTTCTTTATGCTGAGAGTCAGATGTACTGCATGTAATCTCTTCAATCCCTCTCTTAGCTATTGCACATATTATTCCATTACCTTCGTCAGAGACAATTGAGTCATCCAAACATACCACACATTGCCTTGGTTTCAACTTTCGCAAAACTGCATCTAATAATCGTTGAAGTGTGGTTGTGCATTCTTTAACCCAAATGGTAAACAACGATATTTATAGTGTCTGAGGGAACCATATGCTGTTTTCGCTCGTCCTCTGGTGCTGCTTCTAGATGATGATAGCCGCTCATCCAGATTAAAGGCGGAAAAATATCTACATTGCTCCTAATTTAACAAAATTTTCGTGTACTTGGAACTGGATAAGTATTTATGATGATACGCTTTTTAAGATATTCGTAATCAGAACATAAATGATAAGCTTTGCTTCGATTCGTATTTTTTGGGAATAATCACCACTGGTGTTCAACAAGGCCAAGTTCTTTCCGCACTAATAGCATCCTGTAAGTGTTGGTTGATAAACTCTTCCATAACCGGTTGCACGTCATGACGTACATGGTATGGCTAACGTTGCTCAGGAGATTCAGCCCCAATTGGAATTTTGTGCTGTGTCACCAGGGTCGCTGACAAAGACTTATGAATACCAAACAGGTTCTCAAACTTTACCAATGCCTCTCTTGCTAATTTTTATGTCCTTCCAAGTATTATACTTTCTTCTGGAATACAGTTAAACTGGCTGATTTCGAATTTACCCTATCCGATCATCTCCCTCCAAAATCTCCGTTTGGCGACCAACATTCCTTTCTAAAAGTTCATACCTTCGATCCTAATGTTATCTATTCCAGTGGGAACTGCCTGCTCACCATCCATTTCCCATACACGTGCAACACTCTTAAGTACAAGACATCATGCTTTATCCAGCTCATTATTATCTTTTAGTGGCTCAAACACATGCGTTGTGTTTCCCAGCAAATCAGTTCCTACACTCACCCATAACAGATTTTCCGTTCCTTGCGACATTTTGTAGCCGATATTAATCCTTAGTGGCTTTGCATGCAGTGTAATTGGTTCTCATTTCGTGAGAGACGAACCTTGTGCCACTGTGAGATTGACAACAGTTTATCTGTAGATGGAACAACGTCCTAGCGAGTTCCACTATACACTTTACAAGGTCAATCTAACATAAGGTTCATACGGAAATGTAACCCTAGTATTGTACAGTAACCATCGCCCATACATGGCAGGGCTTCCATACATCCTAAGAAACGCTTTGTTCCTACTCGAAAACTCAAGATCGATCTCGGCAAATGCAAGTCACTGCCATCCACTAAACATAATTTATATCGATGTGGGCTCTACCTCCTCTTCCCTGTGAGGTGTGTATCTTTGTCGAATAAAAATTCATATCCCTTTCATCTGATAAATCAATTAAGCAAAGTCCCGTCTCTATACACATTTTAGTAGCGATGAAATTTATTGGGAACGTTGCTCGGTGGCCCTGGAGCCCCTATTGTCCTTTAATGGTAGGATAAGATTCTTATTCATCGCCTTTTTCTGTCATGTCCCCTACTCTGCCTACAGTTTTGTTTTCAATGCTCTACCCTTCCCCATTTCCTACACTATGGCTGATCGCAGTCAAGCCACATGTTACCTGATCACTCACAGTAGGAACATCTCACGTCAGCGGAAAAATGGCCCTCTTACCACTCTGATGAAAGTGACTATACCTTCGAATGGCACTGCTGTTCCCATGGCTCTGGCTAAGTCTTTAGGGAACTCTGCCCATAACTTTCTCGATACATCAAGTGGCAACCGCACCAAAAAATCCGTCTAACATCCTTTTACCTGCTTTTTGCAGAAGGGCTTCATTCCTCATCATTTTCCTCGAATTCATAAGTATTGACATTAAGGTTCCTTGTCGTCACCTCTCCGCAGGTTGTGAAGCTTGTATGGCGATACATCTGCTGTTCATATGTAGTACTGCAGTAAAAAAAAAAAAAAAATAGCGGTAACGACTTTGCGGTTGGAATGTTGAACCGTGGTATTTCTCAGTTCTTTAGAAAATGAAAATTACAATCTCACCAGAGTTATTTAAAGAAAATAGGAAGGCCGGGATCACTGGTGATGGACAATCTTGTGATTGTGTAACAATTTTAATTTGACTCAAAACAGACTTTATTATAAACTTCAATTCGGACATTTGCCCTCTTACTGATGCAATATACAAATTTTCACTTTAATTGAATTACATAAACACGAAAAAGAATCATATTTTGCATCCGCAACCAAAAACATAGATAGCAGGCACGGTGAATAATCAATCATAAACAATCGTTCTTGTTTAACCATATCCCAAAAGGCTAGAACACTATACACTTCCAGCCCAAAGTTATACAACCATATAATACCAAAACTTCCTTAAAAAACAAAGATCTTAAAGCTTAATAAAACGGAACTGCCCACATAAAGGTCCTCATTGAAACATGCTTAAACTAAAAATGCAAAGTGGGCCAACCAAGGTCGAAAAACTGGCACACAGGAAAAATAACAAGCTGCACATTCATTAAAGATACACAGATGACTAACATAAGTGTGGAATAAGAATGGCTAGTAATAACCAGTAAAATAGCTTACAGAAACGCTAATGTTAACAAAGTGGCCTCACTTAACTTTAGATAACAGCGTTAAGGCCCACAGCAGTATTTGGAAGCAATAATGCTACGGCCGGTTGGCAATACGAGAGTTCACCCCCCCACGGCTTGTGCACAGGCTCACAAACAGGCGGCATATATTTATATATAGTCCGACCGGCCTCACAATGCGCGGCCCTGACAAGAATCCATAACCGCACCGACGCCAGGAAACGAGCAGAATTAACAAATGGCCTGCATCACAAATAGATTGCAATGAAAACAAGGTCAAATCAAAATGGCTCTGAGCACTATGGGACTTAACATCTGTGGTCATCAGTCCCCTAGAACTTAGAACTACTTAAACCTAACTAACCTAAGGACATCACACACATCCATGCCCGAGGCAGGATTCGAACCTGCGACCGTAGCAGTCGCGCGGTTCCGGACTGAGCGCCTTAACCGCGAGACCACCGTGGCCGGCGGTCAAATCACAGCCACACTGGAACATATAATACGCACGCCCCCAAACTCTTATGGAGCAATACTATAACAGTACCCGTCTCCCAGTAAATTAGCAGGAAACTTAGAGATCACCTGCAGTTGCCTTAAAGGCACTTTCAACATTAAATAAACATACCAAGCCCTGCCCTGACAAATGGTTAAACCATTAACTCTACTGCTGCCCGGCGCGTACACAACGGCAACCAATCCTCAAGAGGTCAATACGTCCCAAAACAAGTTAAAACTTGCACGAGAACCACTTAAACGCACACTCCACAAATGATGAGAAGCGAAATGAGGAAATAAGCCTCCTTAAAATAGCCACTGTGGAACAAAGTTCAGAACCATCTCCGGCAACTACGCATGCCACATTAAGATTCAACAATCTTCTTAGTTAAACACAGAATAACTTGGAGCTTGCAAATTACGAGCTGTGAAGCTGTTCAGCGTGGGACGACGAACCCCCACCACAGTTCTGCACGTGAAGAGGCGCCCAATGATCGGCACCGTACATCCGACGCGACAAAAGACAAGCACCATGCACCAAGGTTACGGACGCCGGCTTGTTTTCAACTCAAGTTGGCTCGATGAACGCCCCGTCACACGTTTACCCGGAAAACCCCCCGGGGGGAGCAGTTACAGATAGCGAGACAGCCGAATATCGATATCAGCGATGCAAGTAGAACACCCTACCTCCAGCCGCCACGGCTCAAATGTCTCAATTTAACCAGTATTCGACGGGTGTGGACTCAGTTCTGAAAAACGCGATTCTCTCTGATATTTACCTGTACTTCATTTAGCGCTTGCGAGACACAGTTATGGATAGCAGTGCCTGGTTTTGATACAGATACTTACAGAAATATTTGGGAAGTTACATATATTATTAACTCCACTTAGCACTGAACAGTGATTTGGATTACTCACTCAGCCTGAAGTCCAATAGTGCTCAGAGCCATTTGAACCATTTTTTCTTGCGGGAAGAAATTATGTAACATGAACATGGGTCTGGAAACGCTTTTCTCCCACGTTACAACTCGTTAACCATGGAGAACACACTCTAACAGAATGCACCAGCATATCATGTGCAACTCTTTCTCACTGGAGATGTTCAATACTCTCACTGTGGGCATTGATACATGTAAAAATGAATAGTGAATCTTGGACGTACTGATGTATCCATGGAGTACTGCATACGGTTTTGCAGCCTTCCGTAACAAGGGCACGGAGATTTTGAACATCTTGTACTTTGATTCTATACACAAGGACTTTCAAATGCCCCCACAAATAACAGTCTAGTGGGTTTAGATCTGGAGAGTGTGATGGCCAGGAAATTGGTCCATCTCTACCTACCCATCTGTCACTGCAGCTGTTAATTAGAAGCAGACGTTTGGTAATTTTTGCTGGTTTTCCCTCTTCAAAACTAAGGAGAAGATGCTTCATCGTGTATGAAGTACGTTCAAAAATCGTTCAAATGGCTCTGAGCACAATGGGCGTAACATTTGAGGTCATCAGTCCCTTAGACTTAGAACTACTTAAACCTAACTAACCTAAGGACATCACACACAGCCATGCCCGAAGCAGGATTCGAACCTGCGACCGTAGCAGCAGCGCGGTTCCGGACGGAAGCGCTAGAGCCACAGCGGCCTGCTATGAAGTACGTGTTTTGTCGCACAACGTAAGGCATATCTGCTAACTGATCAGGTGAAAATTCTCTACGAAATTATGGTAACTTTGTCCGTTGAGCCTGGGTGGAAGAAAGTAAGGCACTACCAAAAGGTCACCAACAATGTTGGCTGAAACATTGACAGAAAATCTTTGTTCATGACTTGATCAACAGTTGCGTGAAGAATAACGTCTACCCATACTTGTTGATTGTGAAAATCCACAATCTGATGTGTTTCTTGACCAACGTTCATATAACATTATTTCTTCGCCTTCGTGTGAGGAATGTGTCCTGCAATTTGTACAGTACATTTTTGTAACATCCTGTATGGAGGAAAGGCCAGAGACACTCAGGCTTCATAACACCGCTGCGGCTCTCTCCCATGGATTGTTCCATCACTGCAGGAAGCGCCTCAATGCGCCTGTCCACTGACACATCTTTATATAATTCTTATATAATGTAGGCTATTAAAATCATCTTAGTAGCGGCTGAGCAGTCTCTCAACAGACGTTGGCCAGATGTATTCAGACAGTGAGACGTTTCAGGAACGTGCCGACAGGGAAAACAACCGAGCATTCTCTATGTACAGGTGTGTCAGAAAAGCAGAGGCAACATTCGGTCTTGTATTATCTCTCTGGAAAATAACATCCCGAAGACCTTCTGACTTAATACATCAGAAATATAACACCCGCTGTCGGAATTACTGGCAGTGGGAACCAGAGGTGATAGCTTTGGGTACCCAGTTGCAGCTCATACCATCATACAAGGTGCTGGGCCATTATGATGATGACGAATTGGATGTAGCCGAAAAGACGACGTGGTGGCTGACCAGGGTCAAGTGTTGTCAATGGGCGCACCACGGCCTTTCAAGACACTATCCATTCCGTTCAACTGTTCTTCCAAGTCCTTTTCCGTCTCTGACAGAATTACAATGTGATCAACAAACCTCATGGTTTTTATTTCTTCTTCGTGCATTTTAATTTCTACTCGGAATCTCTCTTTGGTTTCCCTTTACTGCTTTGGAAGACATACATTAAAATAAAATCATTTTTCTGCTTGGGTAAGCCCTCTGTTTTTAACTGATTAATATGGTGCTAGGACTATTATCTCCATGTTTGCTTGCGTTAATTAGTTTTATCTTGTATAACTTTATCGTGTGAACGTTTCTGCGTTCTAGATATATTATTGTACTGTTTCAAAGCATTTGAATCATTGTGGCCAAGAGTGGAGGTGAAGACTGAATTGGCTTCCAACATTTAACATTGTGGAAGAATTCAGATTAACTCTTTTCCTGTTGTACATATTGCTTTCATGATATATTGGTCAAGTTTGCTCAACTTGTGTAAATGATCAAAGTGTAAAGATCTTTGCTATTAATTGTGAAACCTACTAAATTAAAAATTTTAATAAAAATTTGCGATTTTTTATTGAAGTTTTCTGTGGTGTGGTACCTACTGTTCACCAGATCCTCGCTAGCAGTTTCAATATTGTTTCGTTATACAAAGAATGTAGAAAGCATTACACCGACCCACTTCATACACTTGCAATGAAATACTGATCGTTTGCTTATCGAAACATTTAGAGCACAACATGCCAGTCAGACGTTTGTTACATGATGTCTTCGTGACATTTCAGTTTTGATGGGCTGCAGTGGATAAACACGTCATTTTTATTTTATGATGTAGTATGTTTACTATGTTACGAATGATTAAATGGGGCATGATTTCCTTACTCAGTTTTTAACCACAGGGGTGATAATACTCTGTGGCTGATTCCTTTGATAACGTAGTTCGTAGATATAGGACATGAATTAATGATTGTATTGCATTTTTTCATGTCTTTTCAAATCTGAGGTTTTCAAGAATGTTTAACCCTTTCAGACCCACTGTCTACGATGGTGTACATTAATTTTTACTGTGTCTTAGCTGCAACGGAACTATACTTCATGTACACATTTGCAAATATTCAGTCGTTTCATCATGCGCAAATATGTTGGGCATCACTACAAAAATATCAACAGGTGAATGTTGCAGTGGCCGGCCGGGGGTGGCCGAGCGGTTCTAGGCGCTACAACCTGGAACCACGCGACCGCTACGGTAGCAGGTTCGAATCCTGCCTCGGGCATGGATGTGTGTGATGTCCTTAGGTTAGTTAGGTTTAAGTAGTTCTAAGTTCTAGGGGACTGATGACCTCAGATGTTAAGTCCCATAGTACTCAGAGCCATTTTTGTTGCAGTGCACAGTAACTTGAGACCGTGAGAATACACGGAAGTGGTTGCTTAGTTACATTCATCAAAGTAATTGGTTGTTATTATTACCATTTTGCATGCTATTTACTTAATGATTACTTTCTTTATTATGACAGTGAATATTTCAAAGTTAATTAATTTAGTTCACAAAATGAAGGAAAGTGTACATAATGTATTTTGGAAATGGGTACATACTTTTCTATAAATCTTGCTCCTGAAATCGTTCCAAAATCAGCTAAGAGCATTAGAGCATGGAAAAATTTCCTTCATCAAGAGAAATCCACATCGGTAAGTGTTAACGTATAACCGAATTTATAACACCTTTTTGGTTATTTTTCGTGCAACATTATAAACTATCCTGACTGGAGCTCCAGTGATAGTGTTCTTTGCATGGAATGAAAGTCATTTACAATGAGTGACATTATTTTCTTCTGCATGGTCGTTTAATATCTTATGTGAAACCTGATGAAGGAACTCATCGTTGAAGCTTAGCGACTGTTGATCCTATCATCTAAGACAATGTAGAAGAGAGCATTATTGCAAAGTGAAGACAAATATGCACCATTGCCGTTTGGATATCCCACCCAGTCGCAAGACACATACGAAAGCATATCGCTACATCTCGAAAATATAGGCTATCACAAATACAATTTATGGAGATATAAAAGTAATTAATTTTCTCAGGTGAATGCAGACAAGGCACTCCAACCACCTCTGGTTTATTTGCGAATGGGGGAGCAGAACTATGAGGCACTACTACAAAAAAATAAAACGCCGATCAGTCAGGAAGTAAACAGGATGCCGATGGTTGCAAGTAACAAAGTTAGCATTCCGCCACTCCATATGAACCAGAGCCACGTTAAGAACTTCGTAAGAAGGCAAGACCATGATCCAGGTAGTTTTAGGTGTGCAGTATGTCTATGGAGCTGAGTTAACTCTTCGAGGGGCAGGTAAACACCACTAAAATTTACCCTAGAGGGGCAAGAAAAATTATTTGCAAATTTCAAATTTCTTTTACTTGTAAGACATTTGTTTTATCGTCTTGACATGTTTTATACATTGAGTTTGTAAAAATTCACTTAAACAACAACAAAATATTAACATTAAATGTGGTCACTACAGTTAACCACCACCCCATTACAGTATACAAATTCGATATTTGGTGGTTGGACTTTGAAATAACTAGTTTTTAATTTTCTTGGTATCTCTTGAAACAGTTCTTGCCTGCTCTCAGACACAAAGATACTTTGCAGACTGAACACATCCTCACTGTTCGCACTGCATTTTTCTTTGAATTGCAAACTGCGCATCTTCTAGATGATGAGTGAATTGGTTGTTGTTTACTGCTTTCGTGGCGAATACTTTCGTCTACGTATGGTTTGTGTGATTTGATTTGGGTTGTTATACAACTTTTCGTATACAGAAGCAAAATTAGCTGCCACTGAAACTAATTTTGGAGACAACAAGATTTTGTACACCTCTCGACGGAAGTCTTTATTGGAGGACTGCTTCATTTCGATTTCTTTGTTCATAAAGAACGCGTTTGTCACACTGCAGTCTAAAAAGTGAAGAAACAATCTCATCCACCATTTCGTGCTTTTTCTGTCAATAGCATAGTCTGACTTTAGTCGATCAAAATTATCCACATAGTTCATACTGGAATTGTAACTTTCAATACAATTGCACAAATGATATTGGTTATTGTTCCATCTTTCATTTTTCGAGATACTGGGAACACATCTGACGGTGAATGACATGTTGAAATCAAGTTGACTGCCCTGTTATCTTTCCATCTATACAGTAGATTACTATGCCATCATTGCTTATTTTGTAATCGAGTTCCCCTCTTTCCAGTTCCTTTTCCTCCTTGAGTTTTGGTATGATTTTCCTTCTGGGATTTATTCGTCCACAAGCGTACACACCATTGGATGTTAGGTCCTTGAACAGATCATATGATGTAAAATAATAGTCCTTGAAAATAATATGATTCTTTCCATGAAGACAACTGGTTAAATTTAGAACAACACGACTGCACACGAGACTAGAACTTGCACAGCTTGTCGTGAATGTGGGGTCATTTCCATCACTGCCATCACTGTCAACACTGCTGTCAATAGAAGATACTTCTTCAAATAAAATTCGGTAACAATCGTCCTCAGTTATTCCTTTTCGGCTAGACATATTCGATGGAGACGAAAAAAATATACTGGGTGGAGCAGAAGGGCGGTGGTTAGCAGCACTAACCACACAGAAATTTGTCTATAAAACATGGAAAATTCTATTTAAATTTAAAGTTATATTACACGTAGGCTTATATGTATTCAACACATAAATATAAACAATTACTTACCAAAAATAGTCGTATAAAGAAGAGCTACAGAGAATACTGCACACCGCTTCCAAGAACAGTGGTAACAATGAAGAAGTATCAACTATTGTTCTGAATACGCGGCAAAAATTCGCGCAGAAGACCTGCACTGCCATCTAGCTGTATTTTAGGCAACAATTAGGTGGTTGGCAGAGAGACTACTGGCCCCTGAGCGGTAAAGGGAGAAAATATTATGTGGTTAGCCACAGTGACCACCGCCCATTGAAACTGTTTATGTATGTGGTTAGTTACAGTTTTGCCTGCCCTTCAAAGAGTTAAGTGAAAGCGAAAGAGGATGTCTTATTCAACCTTGTAAATTATCCTGGCTGGAACTCTAATGATAGCGTCTTTTGCATTCATCTAATAAGGAAAATCATTGCTGACAGCCACTTCCAAAACTTTCTGAGTGATGGTGAAGTGACATTCAAGTCAGTCGCAGCCAGTTTCTGGGAAATTACAAATTTGCTGACTATCGGAGTGTTATGCAAGACTATGTTAGCGGGTACAGACAGCTGGGCTGCAAAGTACCACTTGAAAAATGATCTTTTCGACTCACATTCTGACTTCTCCGAGAACCTAGATTCAGTGAGCAATGAACATGGTGAGGGGTTCGAACAGATCACCTCAGTGATAGTCTAGCTAGGATGGTCGACGGAATGCAGCGATGTTAGATGACTACTGCTGGACTTTTCAAAGCGGTATGACGAATGTTTTCCACAAACACTAGTCTATAGCCAAGAAATTCAACAGAAACACCTTAATTGAGGGACGTGTATTTCATGTGACAGAGCATGAATTTATATATACATAGATTATACCTGAAGTTAATTAGCGCTCAATGCAGTAAAAATGGCTCTATTGAAATTACAACCATTGTGTCGTTTGACATGACACGTTGTTATATGTACATGAACGGTTGATGTCATACAGCACAAGAACAACGGGAACAAAGATAAATTGTCGACATATTATGAACCAATACATTTTAACTGTTCTAGAAAGAGTGCTAGATAATGAAATATAGCTTGAATAATTTTTAATTATCACTGTTGTTAATCAATGTATGACTGAAGGTTTGAAAAGTATAATAGCATGTCTTTACGTTTGAAAAGGTTTTGTCCATATTCCTTAATGTGCACAAAGATCTCCAAATCTTCGTTCAGGTACTTTACAGCTTTTGTTTAATTTATGAAATACTTACAGATTATTGTCTATGTACTCAGGAGCAGGTCCTGCGAGCTGTATGAGAAATAGAGGTATGCGAAATGAATAATTTACTGTGTGACATAGAGCATAGGATAAAGAAACACAATCCGCGTTGATAGTATTGGTAGATGTGAAAAATATTTTGAAAATGTTCATTGGAAACACACTCTTTGAAATTCCGAAGGTAGCAGGGATAGAAAATAGGGACCGAAAAGTTTTCATCATTCACAGAAATTCAGAATGCAATTACGGAGACCAAAGGAAAGGAAGTAGTTTGTAGGCTTTCCCCAGTGTTATCTAACCTGAGGAATACGTTGAGCAAGCTCGGAAGGAAATGAAGCGGTATTTTGGAAAGGGAATTAAACCTTGGAAACAAGAAATACAAGCTTTGAGGTTGCTAATGATATTTTTATTTTGTCATAGAGAGCGAAGTACTTGGAAGTTGAGTTGAACGGAATGGATTGTGTCTGAAAGACGTTCTCAAGCGGACATAAAGAAAATAGTAAAAGAAAGGTAATGGAATATATTAGAATCAACTGAAATGTAGACTGACGTTAGTAACACAAGCTTTTCTGGAAAAGAGGAAATTCCTACCATCGTATATAAATGTAAACGTCAGGCAGTCTTTCCGGAACGTTCAATGTATTTGTTTGAAGTGAAGCCTTCCAAAGAAACGGAGCATGGACGATAAACAGTACAAGAAAAAGGAGAATAGAGGTTTTAAAGTATAGTACTACAGGTGAAAACAGAAGATTAGGGAGACTTATCTAATGAGTAAGTGTACTAAATAGCATATAAGGGGAAACAGCATAATGGCACAATGTTACTAAAAGTAGGAAAGGAATATATAGTTTAATAGAACGTATCCTGGGGAGTAGATAATTAGGTGATGGAGGGAAACATGGAAGGGCGAGCGAGATGTAAAAATTTTATAGGGAGGCCAAAGCTAAGCCATTGTAAACAGATTGAAGTGGGTGTAACTTCTTCCTGTATGTTTTTTAAGTGGCACCTGTAGTTTTTACCTGTGGTGTGCAAGAGGTGCACGTTGAAACTATAGCACTTATTTTTACTGAGTATTTTTTATATTTCAGATGGTATAACTTCTTCGTTAAGTGTAATATCCAATAAATATTTATAATTCATAATATTACAAGCCGAGATCGCTCGATGTGAAATAGTTTACTCCATGACCAATGTCGACAGTAAGTATCTGTCATCCTCTTGGCTTGTGATGTTACAAATTATAACATTAGATCGTCCCAACAATATGTGCTTTTATAATTCCTTGGTAGACACGTTACTCCTCATGTATTCAAATTTTCTGAATGGTCCCATTTTCCTTTAACTAGTTCAACTTTAGAAAAATTGTTATTAATCTGACCTTAAATGTCACCGTTTTTTCCTCATTAAGGCTACACGAGGTAGGAATGTTTATCTCTCAACGAGACCTCGTATATCTCGTTTAATTATTCATGCGTATAATTATGAGTGCGTCAACACACATCTGCGTTATGCGAATATTTAATAGTCTATAACTTGTGTTAAAATTACAGTGTTTGTCAGAATGATAAATAGGCAATTTGCATTTGCGTTCAGATCACGGGGTGATCAAACATATTTAGTCTACGACGTCACTGGCACAGATTGAATACGGGACTGCCGCGATACTGTGTTTCCGCGTTGCGTCAAATGTTTTAACGCAGATGAAACGCGCTATTGGCATGATAATGCGTCACTACGTTACGTCAAATACTAGCACAACGATTCGGTGAACGGTCTGGGTTACTTCCTCAAAATATCACAATTTATTCGTATAACCTGGGCTATATATTCATCGGATAATGTACTGATCATGCAGAACTTTCTGTCTGAAGTCCCGGAGGACTGTGCTTTATAATCACAATGATGCTGCAGCTATTCAGATACAGCTAAAACATACACCACGAAAGTCTGACAGAGTTCAGTGTTTGAAATGGTGTATTAAAGGGCCCAAAATACGTAGAAATATGTGGATGACCAGCGTGTACTACTTATAACCGAGTACCTTATTTGTTCGCTCCAGATAAGTATAGGGAGTTTTGAACTGGCCGAGTGTGCGCCTGCACTGAACATGTATGTAACACCATGCCACATTTTTTAAAATTTTTTTTATCAGACCTATGATTAGTTCGATATCGATCTCCTGCCACGGCTTCCTCTCGTGTGGCAATCTCTTCATCTTAATATATGTATTTCAACTTCTGTTTTCCCCTACTGTTTTTGTCCTTCACGGGAATCTCTTGTTGCGTGTAATAATTCACTGAGGTGTCCGATTATCCCATCCCTTCTTCTCATCATGGGTTTCAACACATTAATGCAGAGTACCCCTTCATTTCGTATATTGTCAGTCCACTTAATTTTCACCACTCCATACAACACAAGCAGTATAAGTTTTCTATCGCATTGATTTAATGTTTAATGTAATCTAACCAACCTGAAGATGCGATTCATTGTAGTCAAACTGGTTTTAACTTGATTCCACAATAAACTAGGATCAACAGCTACAAGCAGACTCCACAATTTTTGCCACAAAATTAAAGGAAGCGCGTACTCTTCGTCTGTGCTACTCTGATTATTATTTGCTCCTTGATTTAAGCATCATGCAAGATTTTGCTTCAAAATAGCGGAAAATCATTCGTCTATTACGTGGACCCCAATTTCGACATTACGTTTGTCAATGCAAATCTTGTTGGCACCCATTACTTCCATCTTTCTTTGGTTTATTCTCACTCATTATCCTGTACTCTTTACACTGTTTGTTGCAGTGAACAGAACCAGTAATTCATTCATGATTGTCACTGTGGATAGCAATGTGAATAGCGAATCGTGTTACAGATTACCTTTTATTCTTTTAATCCCACTCTCGCTCCTTGTTTTCATTTCCGTCGCCCAAAGACAAAGAGCAGACAGACCACATCCCCCGCCTCCCGCGGACCAAGCGAGGTGGCGCAGTAGTTAGCACACTGGACGCGCTTTCGGGAGGACGACGGTTCAACCCCGCGTCCAGCCATCCTGATTTAGGTTTTCCGTGATTTCCCTAAATCGCACCAAATGCCGGAATGGATCCTTTGAAAGGGTACGGCCGACTTCCTTCCCCGTTCTACCATAATCGGATGAGACCGATGACATCGCTGTTTGGTCTCTTCCCCCAAAACAACCCAACCCCGCCTTCCGCCCTTTTTAATTCCACCACTTTTCTCTTGGTCTTTGACTCTTACTGCTCCCTCTTGGTTCTTCTAAATATTTTATATCATTCATTTTGACTGAGAATTTCAGTTTACACCAGTTTGACGAATGTTCTCTTTAGGTCAATAATTCCTACGAAAGTGACGTCGATTTTCTAAGTATTTCTCCCATTATCAAGTAAAATATCAAAATTGCCTCTCTTTACTAAAGCCCAACCTGGATGCTTGAACGGTGACGCCAATTGTGTAATAATTGTCACCTTTATCTATCCACACGACACGTGATGTAACTGCTTATCAATTCTTTCACAGTATCTGGTTTATTGAATTAAAAATTGTACTAAAGTATATGAAGATAATCCATTACTAAAACTAGTCAATTAACAAAATTCATTTTGAAATCTGATTTTGATTTCGCAGCACTTTGTTCAAATTACAAATTACTGACTTCATGAGTGGTAGGCATAACGTAGCTATCATATTACCTGTTCAAGTACCTGATTTTTAAGGATCCTTCTATTTTTAAGGATCCTTCTGATCATGTTACCGCGTGTTTGCTCAAGTGCAGACATTTAAAAACTTTGTCACTTCTTTGTCTCTTTACTTGGGAATCTACTTTGGCTGCAACGAATGGGTCAGTCTTAAATATTTGTAACGACTTATATGGGTATTCTCCTCGTACAACAGTCTGTAATGAAGTTTAATCCTGACGCAGTCATATAATTCGAGCAGAGCATGACACAGCAACAGCAAAATGGCTCTGCACCTTTGAGTTTGTACAGTGTTATCGTCATTTGGAAGGCGTGCAGAGGAAAAACACGCAAGAAACCTGGGATTTAACGTCCCGTTGATGAGACTGCGTGAGGCTATAGGGAGTTTCAAAAAGAATTTTGGATCGTAATAATTACGAAACATGGGACGTGCCACAAGGAAATATGTTTACTTGTTTCGTAAATAAAACCACCTTTTCCAGCTGACATTTACTTTATCTATCCTAGACGCGCTCCGTCTCCTCTTTGGAGGAGGAAACACTTAATGAAGGCGCTGGATTAGCCGAGCGGTCTAGGGGCTGCAGTCATGGACTTTGCGGTTGGTCCCGGCGGAGGTTCGAGTCCTCTCTCGGGCATGGGTGTGTCTGTTTGTCCTTAGGATAATTTAGGTTAAGTAGTGTGTAAATTTAGGGACTGATGACCTTATCAGTTAAGTTCCATAAGATTTCACACACATTTGAACATTTTTGAACTTAATGGAGTTGCAAAGTTACGCTCACATGTCAGTAATTAAGTGGTAGCGCGACCTCCAGACCAGATGACAGGTAACTCAGATCAGGAAATCATCCCAGTGATGATGCCTTAGAACAAGACGAAGGCGAAACGCGTCTGGGATAAATAAATTAAGTGGCAGCAGGAAAAGGCGGTTCGATTTACAAAATACGTAGTTCTATGCTTGCTGCGGGCGATGATCACGCAAGCAAACTTGCTAAGGAAATATGAATGAGCGTGGCCTACAGTGTCAGAAAACAGTCGGTAGATATCAGTCGATGCAGCTTCTCAGTTTGGAGTCAGTCAGAAGTAAGATGGCGTCCACTCAGCAGAACGCGTTTTGTGTGCTTTGATTTGCTTGCAAAATTTCGGTCCAGCCTGTTTTTCGTCGGAGTTTTGCCATTGATCTGCTTGCACCGAAAAATATTCGTCATTTTATCGCCCTCTTGAAACGACAGGAGGCTTGTGCAAACGTAAGAGTCCAAGTCGAGCTCGCACTTCTGATGACATGGTGGAAAGAATCCGGCAAACCTTTGAGTAGAGTCCACTAATGTCTACTTGCCGCGCAAGCAGAGAACTGGCAATGCCACACACGGCTGTGTGGTAAGTGTTAAGGAGTTATTTGCTCTATAAACCATGCAGACTAAAATTAGTACACGCTGATCGGGTTGGTTATAAAAGGAAACGGGTTGACTTCAGCAAAGTTGTGCTAGAGGCCACGGAAGACGATACATTTTTACCATGGTTAATTTTCAGCGATGAAGCAACATTTCATGTTAGCAGTGAAGTAAACTAACGTAACGTGCGCATGTGGGGAATCGAGGATACTCAAGACACTACTGAGCACGAAAGACACTCACCTAAGGTGAAAGTTTTCCGTCCCACTTCTCGTGAAAAAGTGTGCGTCCCTTCGTTTTTGTGGAAAACACAGTGACTGGAATCAGCTATCTCCGAATACTGCAGGACTAGCTTTTTCCACAACCTCAGGAGGACTCCGATGACTTCATTTTACAACAGGATGGAACTTCACCACACTGCACAACCACATATGCCATTTTCTCAATGACACTCTGCCTCAACGCTGAATAGGACACACAGTAGTCCGAGACACTCTCCTGCATTTTTGGCCTCCAAGATCGCCAGACATGACCTCTGGGGATATGTGAAGGAGAGTATGTCGTTCAACTACTCTTTACCTCGACACGCAGAAAAAGTGAAAACAGAGGAACAGCTGCCATAACTTATCGAAAAGGTGGTGCTTTGTGTTAAGTTTACTACAAATTTAGCTGTCGTCTGAATGTTATTCATGCTGCTGCTGGTGGATACACACAGCAGTTGTAATAGAACAGCTAAGAATTTAAGATTTTGTCAGTATTTTTCCATTCACCCGGTGTTTGTAGTAAAATATGGAGTTTTGAAATCAGCTCATTCTTTTTGAAACATACTCTACAATACCCATTACTTGCAAAAGAAGGCTCCACATACACACACACACACACACACACACACACGAGGAGGAGGAGGAGGATATTAGTGTTTAACGTCCCGTCGACAACGAGGTCATTAGAGACGGAGCGCAAGCTCGGGTGAGGGAAGGATGGGGAAGGAAATCGGCCGTGCCCTTTCAAAGGAACCATCCCGGCCTTTGCCTGAAGCGATTTAGGGAAATCACGGAAAACCTAAATCAGGATGGCCGGAGACGGGATTGAACCGTCGTCCTCTCGAATGCGAGTCCAGTGTGCTAACCACTGCGCCACCTCGCTCGGTCACACACACACGAGCGCGGCCGCCCACACACATACAAACGCACGCGGAAGGCCCCGACCTGCGTTCGCTTACGAGGGGCTACATCTCGTCATTTTGTTACTGTCCTCGCCCCACTCCCCCTACCCTCTCTCATTAAATATACCTGTTACTCTCACCTTCAGTTTTCCGAAGGCCATTACCATTTCGGTAATAACAACGATAAAATATTTAAAGCGTCGTATTTTATCACAATAATCTTTCGTTAGCATCAATTCTTCGTAAATCGCTTAACCATAACTTCCATGAAATTGCAGTTCTGAGAAATATAGCATTTGAGAAGAATTTCTCCAAATATTTGAAAAGTAGATGTCTCACTTGGATTGTAATTGAGAACTATAATACCAGCCAACTCTGAAAACTTCGACAGTATTATAACTTCTAGGATGTAAAGTTGTGTGCACTCACCACTACCAGTGGTTTGTTTACCACTACAGTTGTGAACATAAGTCGTTAGACTGTGTCTAGACTAGAGTATAGATGTCTGTACAAATGCTTCTTCTTTCAGTTCTCTTCGACCAGATTTCAAGCCCAGCAGCGTGGAAAAGTATTTTTTAACATTTCTTGCCAGTTTTGAGACTCTTAGTTTTCCTGATACTTTATTTATCTGGGAAATCTGTAGCTTAATATACTGGTCTCTAGATTTTTTTTTTTCTTGTGGCGGGTCCGTAACATCCCCACGCTCCTCATTTGGAACCCACCTTTGTGTATTCGCACCTGCACAGAGGGCAGTTTGTCAGAGGAAGAAGATCTGTGAGAAGAGTTGGAAGACGAAATTACTGTGTAATTACTACCTGGAATCTCATCGGCACTTCGAAATGACAGTAACTCAAGAGCCAGTAAAACTAAATGAAACAGCAGACTACATTAAAGAACACTTGGTCTGAAACGGCCTGGCGAAACAGTTTCGTAGCTGGTACTAAACAAAGGATGGCCACACTTACACTCAGCGTCTAAATGCCACCTAACGTCGTGCAACTGCTTCCGTTTCGCCACAGCTGCGGGACGTCCACTGCAGCACTGTGCACGAGAGCGCTACGTTTGTCTTGTCGTTAGCGGTGCTGATGTTTTTCCATGTTTCATTTGCGCTAATTACATTGCTATAGAAAACAGTCACTTGATGCTCAGAAATATTTGTAGAGCTGTTAGAAATCGCTTAAACACTGAGTTTCGCACGCCACTTGTACCGTTTAGCGCCTTATAAACACACATTTACACGAATAGGGGGACAGTTGTGACTTCATATATACAAACGTTTGAATGAAATGCCTTTAGCGTCCAAAAGATAGATCGTAAGTACATAATCAGTCTGATACGTGTACTCTCAGAATGTTGCTAAAATTTACGTTGGGAAATAAAATAGATTGCACGTAACTAAAAGAACAAGAAGTACACTAATGCCATCTTTTGCTCTGCGTTCTTCGGTTTCATGGAAAGATCAGAGACATTAATGCTGAAATACAAATTGCGTCGGTTCGTACTTGCTGTCCAACATATATGTTCACAATTTTCGATACGGGACTGTCATATTAGCTCAATGTGGGAAAGTTAAGCTTTTAGTCGTTTCCATGGTGGCAAGTGATACGGAGAAAAGAAAATAAGAGATCGATCCTTTCGTTTCCGTTCTGCATCATTTTGCATGATGCAGTGTGCAATATGCTTTCGCTTTATTCAGAAAACGGCTTCATAATATTTCCTCCTTGATCAATTTTTTAGCTTTCCAAGCTATTTCTGAGTGTTTCGTCTAGACACCATGAGTGAGACGACAGACTGCCAAAAAATCTTCCTATTTATACTATTTTATGAAAAACTTCGGTTCATAATTTCCAGTATTTACTTTCTGATTTTCGTCGGTAGCCGGCCGCAGTGGCCGAGCGGTTCTGGGCGCTTCAGTCCGGAACCGAGCGACTGCTACGGTCGCAGGTTCGAATCCTGCCTCGGGCATGGATGTGTGTGATGTCCTTAGGTTGGTTAGGTTTAAGTAGTTCTAACTTCTAGGGGACTGATGACCTCAGATGTTAAGTCCCATAGTGCTCAGAGTGATATGAACCATTTCGTCGCAATGTTACCTATTTTATTGTACAATACACACTTAAGGAATGATTTCGACGTCATCCACCCATAAAGTTATAACGGTATTAGTTTTTATACGTCAAGCAGCTTGTTAATGTTTCCTCTCTAACGGCTGGATATTCATCTCTTATTACCCGAGATGGTCTCCTATTAACATCTAATTCTGAAAAAAGCAGACTAAAAATTTTTCACATATCTCCGCTTCACTGCTCGTAGTAGGCCGAAGTTTGTTACGACAAAATTAAAACAGCTATATCTACAAGATACTAATTCTTATCCTCAATATTACTTTCCAAGAAGAAAACAGAATTTGCTCAACGACTGATGTGGCTTTCAAAATGGTAGAGAGCAGCAATCAGTCGTTGTTCCCGTTCTAACTGTATTAAAGCAGAGCCAGATTTCGGCCAGTAATTAGGCATTATTAGTGCAGTACAGAATTGTTATACACGACCTAGTACGTCTACACCTGTTGTTCGGGTTCTTTTCACTGTTCGTTAAGTCCGTAGCTCGTGGTCTAGTGACTAGGGTTGCTGCTCCTGGATCATGGGATCCCGGGTTGGGGATTTTCTCCGCCTGTTGTCCTCATCATTTCATCATCATTCATGACAATGGCGAGATTGGACTGAGTAAATATTGGGAATTTGCACGGGCGCTGATAACGGGGGAGTTGAGCGCCCCACAAAACAAACAACACCATCACCACTGTTCATTAAAGAGTAACGTTCTTATTGAACTGTTTGTCCTTGCTTAAGTGACACTAGAAACATTTATAAACACTGAGTCCCACAAATGAATGAGATTTAGAACATTGTACTCCCCGAAAACGTGACCGTCTCTTCATTGAAAGAGGGGGAATACGCGTGTCCAATAAGAATGACCGATAAGACAATGACCAAGGGTACAATTCAGATGATAATAAATCAAAGCCTAGGTTCCACTGGTAGAGAAATAGTATACAAACGTGGAGATCGGGAGATGGAAATAAGGAACTGGAGACAAACTGTTACAGCGGGCTGTGGTCTACACGATCTTTGACTGCTTAGTGACTGTCTTTTAAAACTATATCGATACAGTATCCGTGTCGTTTGGGGAAGTCGCTATGTATTTAAAATAGGGCGATTACTATCGTTCTTATAAGGTTAATGGCAGTGCTGGCAACCTATAATGTTGTCTGATTTGGAATTTATGTACTTCAGTGTTACGCCTCAAATATCAGCTTCAGATCGTCTTTGGAGGGAAGTTTCTATGGATAATGATCATTCCAGTGGATAGAGGCACTAAATTCGACGTTCCGTAGCTGCTTTTGTTACAAAACTTGACACAGCGCTGGCACTGGGCTTTTATCTCGTCTCCGCTGAGAACTGCAGAAACACAGCACAATGAACTACATTCTCTTATCAGACAGATTTACTTTGAAAATAATTCATTATTTAAATTATGTGAAGGAGTTACGTTAGATTCATAAGTCATCGACAATTCAGTCGCTGGTAAGTACATTAAAACTGACTCAACTTGTATGACAACTTAGACTTTGTATATCAAACTGACACGAGCTGCAAAAATTGGACATCCTGCCAATCTCCAACTTTCTGTAAGCCTTAATAAGTCTAGTTTGAGATTATACAAACCTCTCCTCTTGTGATGGTGTGGAGACTTGAGAATCTAGTTAATTTCTTGGGGAAGACAAGACGTAGCTGAATACGATCGTACTCAAGTAATTTGGCGATAATAACTAAACAACTTCACGTAGATTAGAACTTGATATTAATGATGTAAATAACGTTCGCCAACACATTAATCTGAACAGCAGTCTATTTGATCAAACAGCATTCAGGCTATAGGTAGCTTACTTAATCAGGAAGGATAGCCTTGTATACTGCCAAGAATCAACCAACTAACTGTGAAATTTTCTTTAAGTCTTTATGAGATTCACTTGATTAGATTCAAATTTAAAACCAAAGCGTGAAATAGACAAACTATTTCAATACACTACGCTAAGTGACATTCCAGAATGAACTTTCTCAAATAGGTAGAAGTTTTTATCTCTACAGACCAGCATAATTGTAAGTGTTGATTGCAGCGGAGTTTGCACGATATCGAATAGCTCTGCTACTGATATATCCTAAATGTTGGAACTGAACACTTTTGGTGACCTTAGAACTGTTTAGTCGATACATCGCTCGAACCGAAATCGTGTCCAACCGTAATCCTCTCCGAATCGTAACCTACAGCCGCAAAATTGTAACTGATCCCTGCCATGAGTTTAAATACAATGAGGCTATCCCCATCATTTTTACAACTCATAACTATCAAACCAAGTTATTCTAATTTCTTATACGCTGCAATAAATCTAAGTTCGTAATTCGAAGTATGCTCTCAATTCCAAGAAAATGCTTAGATCTTTACAGCTTCTTTTATAGTTTATCGTAACAATATGATAAATATTTTGCAATTTTTTGTAATTGCTAGTGTGCCATACAACAAAAACATGGAGAAATATTACATTAAAATATAACTGAGATGTAATTGTCATGTCATTTGATGATCCCATTCAAGCTGTCAAATTTATTTTATGCGATACCTGTCTAATTACAACATTTAGCTAACTGTACATAGGAATATTTCTAACATACACACACACACACACACACACACACACACACACATATATATATATATATATATATATATATATATATATATATATATATATACCATTCACTGTTTTCTTGTCCTACATACGGTGGAAATACTAACCATCCAACATGCTGACGTGGTCTGTCGTTTGTGTAGATTCATTATAGGTGAAAATTATTAATTAGTTGAAATTACTGTTTTCTGCCTGTAGCAGCCCCGCAAATAACTGTAAAATAATAGTTTGTAAATTAACTATCAGCTAGCAGCCGAGATACTGCTTGTCAGTCCAAGTGTTTGCATTGGTATATTAATGTCACTGTGACTGCGATGGATATTTGCATTTGAAAATGTGTAACAGTCACAGTAAAAGAGACATAATCTGAGCCAAGTGTCAGTAATTTCGTCTTGGAAAGAGCTTTCCTCGGTGTATCAGCTATACTTTCTTCTATGGTCTCTTTTATTCTCGATAACCGATATTCAGCACGTTTACAGCCACTGTACACCAGCAATCAGTCCGCTTTTATCGACGAGCAGAATTGGAATTTTTCAACCTATAGACAAGCATATTTAATAATACCTGCTCCAGACAGATATCCGCAAGTCCATTACTGGCACTCACTGAGTCACGCTAGATCTGACAGCAGAACTGAACTTCGACCGGAAAAGCGTTCCAGCATTCCAGGGAAATTTTTCTGAACTCATTGGAACGGAATGGCACTGAAGATTTAATATACTACGCATGAATTAATTCGCAACCTAACCATCATTTGCCACTGCCCCAGCTCCAGTGAAAGTGAGAATGGTTGATGTATTATAGTGACCTTCGGATCAGATATGTTGCATATTTGTAATAACGAACTTAGCTCAATTCTCCATCTTCTTTCATTGCTGAATGGTTTCTTAATTGATATTGGACCGTAGGAATGCGCAGAAATTTTTCTTGAGAAGTGATATAAATTACTTGATCACTTTTCAGACGTTCCATCCCACAACAACTAAAATTTGTAGGTGACACAAAGAGATTATTATATTTCAGAGAACTGATGGTTACAAATACAATATTTATGTTTGTTCTAAATATATTACTTTGATACTTATAAGGTAAGTATGACTCGTGATTATCTTCGAGGCAAACCTTTTTACATTATTAAAATGATTAGGGATGCGACACACTTTTGAAATGATTATCCAAATTTATGTCCCTTTACAATTATATTTAACATGTTTGCAGCAAAATGATCAATAAACTAGGAAACAAAGCAACAAAATACGTTGAAAATATTATTTGTTCATTTATTAATAATGTTCACTGGTACTGAATGTCAAAAGCCAGAAGAAGAAAACAATCAAAAGTTGGTTATAAAAAAAAAAACCAACCATAAAAAGCCTTTGACTAGTCTTGCTCTAAAGTGATAATGTCGACATAAAATTTTAATGCATAGCATCGTTTAGAAGATACCGCACAGCTTTCTGTGAAACCTAACAATGTTCCATGGAGAGCTGCATTTAGCTACGGTTGATTACGTTAAGAAGACTGTGACGGGGAATTTGATTCCAAAACAGTTCAGAAACTCTCCGTAGCCAACTTGTCAACAATACTTCGAAGAAGGCAATCAAGGAAGTCGGCATGGCGCACAAGAGCGGCTTTTCTTCGCCTTCTTTTGATCCGTAGAACAGCCGGGTGCCCATCGTTATGGAAAGCAGAGCATCTTAACAAACGAATGAAGCCAGTGCTCCGTAATGGAATGTCTTGTGTTTAATTTTCTAAAGAGAAGCTGGCAATTGTCATAGCATTGTCTCACTGCGATCAGCTACATGGTCCTACAGCTGCTTAAACGAGTATTTTGCGGAATCATAGAAATTACTTCCGTAATTGTATGTGAATTCTGTGATGAACAAAAACTCTGTATTCCAGACTCTCGGCTGGTGGTTCTCCAGGGCTGTGGCTACAACGATAGTGAATTCTTCACTAGGCAGTTCAGTTCAAGACGTGCGTATAAGGAAAATAACTGTGAAGAAATAAAGAGAGCCAACCCAGCAACAAAAAACCAACGTATTATGGCCCCCGTTGTCCCATGCAACCTTTGTCCTACAAACTTTTCAGCTCCTACCGTACAGTCGCAGTTATTCTTAGTGGCAATAGTTAGCGACTCACCCTGTACAGTGGTGTAGAGACATATGTACAAAAAATGTATGCAGTTCGAGTATGTACGTACGTAACGAACGTATTTCTATTTTGCGGTATGTCGAATATGAAAGCATGCTGTACATTTTTAATTTTGTTCAAACATGCCTTAATTCATCACATTCGCCTGGAAGTAGAGTTTTTAGGGGTTCCTCTGGCGCAGATAGTATTGGGTGTGAGATTTCGCCACTAGAGCAACACATACCTACCGTTTCTTCCTTCCGTTTCAATGCGCCATGGTGCCTACATTTTTGATTCAACCCCATAAGATGACGAATTTATAATTAACATAGTCAATTAAAAGGTCATAATAAAATGCTAATTCACCAGAACCCTTCCACGTTTAACAAGTATAGGTACGTTGTATAGGTCTGTTGTGACAACTTGTGAGTGTTCAAGCGTCTCGGAAGCTATAAGAGACACGTGACGCTCAGCGTCTAAAATGCGGCACGTTTGTGACCGTTCTAGTGCCTCTATAGCTCAATAATGCCACCTGGAGTTCAGTATCCAAGTGCCAGCGGACAAGAGATTGCTCCGAGGTTTGTTGAATTCGAGTAACTTTCGCAACCGAGCTCAGTTAGAACTGTGCGCTTTATGAGACTTTCGTTTACGAGGCTTACAGTAGTAGTTCTAAATGTGTTTCTCGGGCTTACCGTCGCATTTTATTGTTGTATCTCCACAAAAACTCTTCAGCTATACCGGGTGGTGGTATTCTAGCTGCTGCTCGCGAATGCGCTCACGTAGCAGTAAAATGAAATGAAATGTGCGTATCACTTTATTGGCTGCCCATCCTGTCCGCCACATCATTTATGTGCAGGGTGATTATAATAAAACTTTCAAACCGCTGTAGAAATAACACCACTGGTCAGAATAACGTCAAACTGCGACGGAATATTATCGGAGAAGGGGGAAACGTATGGCAGAAGAAAAATAAATAGTTACAAAATATAGCAATAGATGGCGCTGTAAGCATCATAATTTAATGCTGGTCGACTACAAATGACAAATGAATCATGGAACAATGCCTAAGATGTACGTTTGACGTTAAACAAACTGTACTACTCAATGTGCGTGCGTGTACGGGTCTGTTACATTAGTTACGTAAGAGCATCCACCACGGCAAGGTCATATAACATCGGATGGGACAAATCGGTTTTTAATTGTCCTGAGGCCAAAAACCGAGTAAAAAGCATCAATCACATCAGTTCTTAATTGTCCTGAGGCCATAAATCGCATAAAAAGCATCAATCAAAATCAAATCGAATGATTAATTTCCGTGTGACTGGCGCAAAACATGTTCAATATGCTGTCCACCGTTTTCTGCAAGTTAAAATCGGAAAACAGCAAGTTCCACAACTGATCGAAGTGCTTCCGGGGTCACGTTCAGAATGTGTTGCGCAACGCGTGCCTTCAATGGAGCTAAGTTTGCAGTCGGAACACTGAACATCTTTCAGATGGCCCCACAACCAGAAGTCACACAAATTAAAATAAGGTGATTCGGACGGCCAGGCTGTAGGGAAATGGCAGCTGTTAATTCTAGCATTTCCAAAATGGCGCTTCAGCAGCTGCTTAACTGGATTTACAATGTGCGGAGGTGCGCCATCTTGCGTAATAATGATCACATTCACACATCCACGGTGTTGGAGAGCTGGAAAGACGCGGTTACGCAAAAGACACTCGTAGCGCTTACCGGTGACGGTACAGGTAACAGGACCCGAAGCACCTGTCTCCTCGAAAAATAACGCCCCTATGATAAAGGATGCTGTAAAGCCGCATCACACAGTGGCCTTTTCAGGGTGAAGTGGTACTGGTCGACTTGCGTGTGGATTTTCCGTGGCTCTTATCGACAAATCTGTGTGTTGATACATCCCGTCAGATGGAAGTGGGCTTCGTCTGTCCACAAAATCTTCCACGGCCAATCATGGTCCACTTCCATGGGAGCAAGAAAACAAAGTTCGGCTTGCACCCGGCCGTCTTTCAATTCATCGCACTATGTTTCAACTGGGCCGCTGCCAGTCGTCTTCAGGTGAGCCATAAGACTGATGAAGACTTCTTTTATTCTTTACTGTTGTTTCCGATCCCTATAACAGGGGCGGGCTGGCAACGGACAAAAACCGCTTTTCAGCCAAGAGTTACAGAAACTCTGCTTACAAATGGTTAAAACGTATAAAAGGTGACAATGATAGATGTTATTATAAAATATACACTCCTGGAAATGGAAAAAAGAACACATTGACACCGGTGTGTCAGACCCACCATACTTGCTCCGGACACTGCGAGAGGGCTGTACAAGCAATGATCACACGCACGGCACAGCGGACACACCAGGAACCGCGGTGTTGGCCGTCGAATGGCGCTAGCTGCGCAGCATTTGTGCACCGCCGCCGTCAGTGTCAGCCAGTTTGCCGTGGCATACGGAGCTCCATCGCAGTCTTTAACACTGGTAGCATGCCGCGACAGCGTGGACGTGAACCGTATGTGCAGTTGGCAGACTTTGAGCGAGGGCGTATAGTGGGCATGCGGGAGGCCGGGTGGACGTACCGCCGAATTGCTCAACACGTGGGGCGTGAGGTCTCCACAGTACATCGATGTTGTCGCCAGTGGTCGGCGGAAGGTGCACGTGCCCGTCGACCTGGGACCGGACCGCAGCGACGCACGGATGCACGCCAAGACCGTAGGATCCTACGCAGTGCCGTAGGGGACCGCACCGCCACTTCCCAGCAAATTAGGGACACTGTTCCTCCTGGGGTATCGGCGAGGACCATTCGCAACCGTCTCCATGAAGCTGGGCTACGGTCCCGCACACCGTTAGGCCGTCTTCCGCTCACGCCCCAACATCGTGCAGCCCGCCTCCAGTGGTGTCGCGACAGGCGTGAATGGAGGGCGAGTGGAGACGTGTCGTCTTCAGCGATGAGAGTCGCTTCTGCCTTGGTGCCAATGATGGTCGTATGCGTGTTTGGCGCCGTGCAGGTGAGCGCCACAATCAGGACTGCATATGACCGAGGCACACAGGGCCAACACCCGGCATCATGGTGTGGGGAGCGATCTCCTACACTGGCCGTACACCACTGGTGATCGTCGAGGGGACACTGAATAGTGCACGGTACATCCAAACCGTCATCGAACCCATCGTTCTACCATTCCTAGACCGGCAAGGGAACTTGCTGTTCCAACAGGACAATGCACGTCCGCATGTATCCCGTGCCACCCAACGTGTTCTAGAAGGTGTAAGTCAACTACCCTGGCCAGCAAGATCTCCGGATCTGTCCCCCAGTGAGCATGTTTGGGACTGGATGAAGCGTCGTCTCACGCGGTCTGCACGTCCAGCACGAACGCTGGTCCAACTGAGGCGCCAGGTGGAAATGGCATGGCAAGCCGTTCCACAGGACTACATCCAGCATCTCTACGATCGTCTCCATGGGAGAATAGCAGCCTGCATTGCTACGAAAGGTGGATATACACTGTACTAGTGCCGACATTGTGCATGCTCTGCTGCCTGTATCTATGTGCCTGTCGTTCTGTCAGTGTGATCATGTGATGTATCTGACCCCAGGAATGTGTCAATAAAGTTTCCCCTTCCTGGGACAATGAATTCACGGTGTTCTTATTTCAATTTCCAGGAGTGTATGTAGGTAGACGATAGTGACGACTTTCACATAAAAACAAGTGACAATAAACGAGATTTGTAAAACAGATATAGATGAAAATATTGATGATTTTTAAAACTCGTTTGGCGATTATGTATTACAGCTAAACGTGAATGATGTCAGGATACAATGATGATACTGAGTGACACACGGAAAAATTGTGATGATGAAGGTGCTATAATGAGTATGACTATGGGATACGAAGAGTTGCTCTGTTCCGCCATACATAGCACAATGCGTGTATTCCGCACCCGCGTCAAAATTCAAGTTGACAGACGGTCCACACTTTATGGCGGCACGCCCTCGCTGGTGGAACCACGGAACTCAGCTCTCCTCTTGCGTCACCGCTTGCCGCGGCCGTTGGCGCATTCCGCGATGTTCGATTAGAACGGATTCGATTTGAACATTCAGTTTGCTGAGAAATTCTAGAATTCATTTCAGGTACCTTTAAGGGGAACAGATGGCCTCACATGTTTGTAGTAAGAGAGCATACCTGTAGAGTTTTCTTCTAATCGAAGACGACAGAACGTGTCAAAGGCTGCGGCGAATGTTAATGCAGAAAACAGCTGAGATCCACCGTGCCATTGGCGGGGGCGCTGCCGCCGGGAAGCGTAGACTACCTGTCAACTTGAATTCTGACGCATGCGCGAAATACCATGTGCCAAGCTAGATCGTAAGAGATGGAAAAGAGCTACCGTGGTACAACAACCGAGTTAGAAAACTGCTGCGGAAGCAAAGGGAACTTCACAGCAAACATAGCCAAAGCCTTGCAGACAAACAAAAATTACGCGAAGCGAAATGTAGTGTGAGGAGGGCTATGCGAGCGGCGTTCAATGAATTCGAAAGTAAAGTTCTATGTACTGACTTGGCAGAAAATCCTAAGAAATTTTGGTCTTATGTCAAAATAGTAGGTGGATCAAAACAAAATGTCCAGACACTCTGTGACCAAAATGGTACTGAAACAGAGGATGACAGACTAAAGGCCGAAATACTAAGTGTCTTTTTCCAAAGCTGTTTCACAGAGGAAGACTGCACTGTAGTTCCTTCTCTAGATTGTCGTACAGATGACAAAATGGTAGATATCTAAATAGACGACAGAGGGATAGAGAAACAATTAAAATCGCTCAAAAGAGGAAAGGCCGCTGGGCCTGATGGCATACCAGTAGGTCTCTAGAAGATAGTAGCGTTCCAAAGGATTGGAAAAGGGCACAGGTCATCCCCGTTTTCAAGAAGGGGCGTCGAACAGACCTATATCTCTAACGTCGATCAATTGTAGAATTTTGGAACACGTATTATGTTCGACTATAATGACTTTTCTGGTGACTAGAAATCTACTCTGTAGGAATCAGCATGGGTTTCGAAAAAGACGGTCGTGTGAAACCCAGCTCGCGCTATTCGTCCACGAGACTCAGAGGGCCATAGACACGGGTTCACAGGTAGATGCCGTGTTTCTTGACTTCCGCAAGGCGTTCGATGTAGTTCCCCACAGTCGTTTAATGAACAAAGTAAGAGCATATGGACTATCAGACCAATTGTGTGATTGGATTGAAGAGTTCCTAGATAACAGAACGCTGCATGTCATTCGCAATGGAGAGAAGTCTTCCGAAGTAAGAGTGATTTCAGGTGTGCCGCAGGGGAGTGTCATAGGACCGTTGCTATTCACAATATACATAAATGACCTTGTGGATGACATCGGAAGTTCACTGAGGCTTTTTGCAGATGATGCTGTGGTGTATCGAGAGATTGTAACAATGGAAAATTGTACTGAAATGCAGGAGGATCTGCAGCGAATTGACGCATGGTGCAGGGAATGGCAATTGGATCTCAACTGGAAGCAGTTAATTCCATAAATTATCTGGGAGTACGCATAAGGAGTGATTTAAAATGGAATGATCATATAAAGTTGATCGTCGGCAAAGCAGATGCCAGACTGAGATTCATTGGAAGAATTCTAAGGAAATGCATTCCGAAAACAAAGGAAGTAGGTTACAGTACGCTTGTTCGCCCACTGCTTGAATACGGCTCAGCAGTGTGGTATCCGTACCAGATAGGGTTGATAGAAGGGATAGAGAAGATCCAACGGAGAGCAGCGCGCTTCGTTACAGGATCATTTAGTAATTGTGAAAGCGTTACGGAGATGATAGATAAACTCCAGTGGAAGACTCTGCAGGAGAGACGCTCAGTAGCTCGGTACGGGCTTTTGTTAAAGTTTCGAGAACATACCGTTACCGAAGAGTCAAGCAGTATATTGCTCCCTCCTACGTATATCTCGCGAAGAGACCATGAGGATAAAATCAGAGAGATTAGAGCCCACACAGAAGCATACCGACAATCCTTCTTTACACAAACAATACGAGACTGGAACAGAAGGGAGAACCGATAGAGGTACTCAGGGTACCCTCCGCCACACACCGTCAGGTGGCTTGCGGAGTATGGATGTAGATGTACATGTAGATACCCGCAGCGCGCTATAAGTGGCGGAAAGGAGTAAGACTGTCAGTCTTCGTTGGCTCACTTGAAGATCACTGGCAGGTGCCCGGTAGAAATATCGTGCGATGGTTTTAACGACAAGCGGTTGCAAATCCGAAATTTTCTTATAAGTTTGATAGTCGCAGTCTGAACGTGAGTAGTAGGGAGTTGGCGGTACAAGTGCAATTTTGATATCAAATTGATATGCACATTAATGAAATTGAGCAAATAATCCCTCCATTCCCGGCCCCGTCGACGCGCACCCCATCTCCCATCCACGCCCACCCTCAGCCATCGGATGACGTCAATAGGAACACAGCATCAGATCAGCCTCAGTTGCAGTCAGTCACTCAGAAGGAAGCGCCAGTCGAGATCGTCCAGCACCTTCCAACCACAGTAGCAACAGAATACGAAGAAGCTGCGTTAGAGTAAGTACCCAATGTTTAATGTCTGTGTTCACTGCCGTGTGTGGTTCTTGGTGCTTCTATCAGCGCTTGTAACGATTTTTACTCTTTGCTCATCAGCTGATGCGACGTCCTCTAACCTGTCAGGGTCTGCAGCAGCGACGTGTTCCAGCCCGTCGGGGCCTGCAGCAGCTGTAGCATCCTGGGATCTTGTCGCGCACCTAATCGGCTTGATGGAGCAGGATAATCAGTTGTTATTGACTATTGAAGGCACCTAGCCAGCCCCTGACTCGCTGAAGTTCACAGGGGGTCCTAATCAGCATGACGCAGGTCGTTACTGGCCTGCGTCATTCGCGCCATAGCAGGGTATTCCAGTGATACTGCGTGGACAAAGTGATGATGTAGTTGACGAGAAGATACCAATTAAACCCTGTGCACCACTGCTCTTCCCTTCAGTGTATAATTGGACCGCTAGTGGTTCGAAACGTTTACATATTGGTATAGAAGCAACCGCAGACACAGAATGGCGTATTGTTATAGAGATCGAGAATGCAACTGAAAATATGAAAGTTCGAATTACCAAGGTGGAATGGGATGAACTGTATCGTGCAAAAGCGTAATCAAGCAGTAGTTAACCGCCGGGAATCATCCGAGCCGACCTCCTCCGGACATTTACTGTGCTGCTTAATCCATTACAACAGTGTACAATGACTCTGCACTCTGTGTGGAATCAGGTGACACATCCATTTATCTACGGCACACCATCGTTCAAAACTTTTTAGATCTACAGATGGTTCTATCCATTGTGTTGGGATGACTGAACAGACAGCTGCCCCGTGTTAAAGATGTGTATAGAGACATTGCAGAGTATCTGAGTATGAACAGTGTGCATGTAGACGACTTCGAACAGTGGTACAGCGTGGTGCCGGCGAAAAGTAATGTGCTGCCAATAAGTTAGAGAGAAAAACGTACTTAATTCTGTGCTTTCAAGAAGGCGTTATTTTCTATTTTCTCTACTGGAGTTAATATAATGAAAGAATCATTTGATGCAGTACAGCCTGTATATGATTACGCAATAAAAAATGTGTACAACCATTATTTTCTTAAATTTCTTACCTCCTATTATATTGTAAGTTCTACAGCTATTGCTCCGGTATTGCCACTGGAAACGTGCAACAGCAGAAAATTATGCCATTTAATTAAATTCTCTGTAAAAGCCCATTGCACGCCAGTTCCCGAAACGGTCGGTATCATGAAAAGGGCATAGTGACGTAGTAGGTATTATGGTAGGGTGGGTGAAGTATCAAGACTTTGTTGTAAGCGACTGGAGCTGTGATGGTGCTCTAGAAGACCGGAAGAAGAAGAATGGCGTACACCTTCTCTACAACATATATGCAATAATTGTAGGTCCATCCAACTGCGGCAAGGCAGGTGTTCTTACGTCGCTGCTAGCACATCCGAGTGGAGTCCACTTTGAGCATGCACGTGTATTTTCAAAAACACTGTTTCAGCCCAAATACCAAGTGTTACACTAGATTCTGCAGGGTGTAGATGGTGTGACATACACGACGAAATTCAGTGAGAACAGTGATATCCCTCCACCGAAAAAAGTAAAGCCGAACACAGTGTTCGTATTTGACGATGTTGCTGTGGAAAACCAATATCAGATTAGTTTATATTTCTGTTCCGGTCGCCATATGGCAGTTGATGTATTTTATCTGAGTCAGACATATTCCAGAATCCCAAAACAGCTGGCGAGGGATAATGCAAATCTAATTATAGCATTCAAACAGGACAATCTGAATTTAAAACACATTTACCAGGCTCATGTAGGCACCGACATGTCGTTCAATCGTTTTATAAAGATACTTGCAGATTGCTGGAATCAGTCACAACATGCGTTTCTCGTTATTGATAAAACAAGAAAACTGAATTATGGCAGGTCCAGACGGAACTTCCAAGAGTTCCTATATATACAGCCATGCAAAGAGATTAGTATACCAGTATACGCATCACCACGGATAAATTCGCACGCAAGCCGGGAACTCAGTTTCATGGGGTTTGTGTTCATAGACAAAACATTCGCTTGTACATGGATGAGAAAACTGAAACTCTCGAACATGAAGTTGGAGGCGTACGCAAGGAAATAGAGACGTATTGTGAAACACTTCTGAGACTAGACAATGCAGTGAATGATCGGGTTAATGCAATCGAGAAGAAAGTAAACGGTTTAAGTGAAGGGGAAATAGCTGTCACTGAGAACAGGACATTGTACGAACGGGCTAACCCAATTGAAAAGAAAATAGGGAAGTCAGCTGAAGGAAAATAGCTGTTACCGAGAAGGGGGAGCAGCATTAGAAGAAGAAGAGCGGATACATAGAACCTCACTCTGCACAGAAGATCAGTATACAACGAGATGTCGACTAAGCATATAGTCATCGCCGGCCGAAGTGGCCGAGCGGTTCTAGGCGCTACAGTCTGGCACCGCGCGACCGCTACGGTCGCAGGTTCGAATCCTGCCTCGGGCATGGATGTGTGTGATGTCCTTAGGTTAGTTAGGTTTAAGTAGTTCTAAGTTCTAGGGGACTGATGCCCACAGCAGTTAAGCCCCATAGTGCTCAGAGCCATTTGAACCATATAGTCATCGAGGCATGGAAGGCCGTTCGCGAGAAATTGCGGTTGCTGAGGTTAGGGCATTTGAATCGGGAGCAGACACTGCAGTTACTGAATCTCTCCTGTGGCAGGCGGATCTTATTACATCAGGAAATATTCACGTGTGAATAACGGATTCAAATATATTCTGATGGTCATTGATACTTATTCTAAATATGCCTGGGCATTACCTGTGAAAGAGAAAAAAGGGAAGGAAGTCGCGGATGTGTTTGATGAATTGCTGCAGACAGGGACGAATCGAAGCCCAGACAACATTCTAACCGATCACGGCAGTGAGTTTTACAATAGATATTTTAAGGGTGTGATGGAGCGGTATGGAATACATTACTACTCGATGTTCAGCCACTTGAAGGCGAGTATCGTGGAACGTCTGAACACAACAGTGAAAACCCAAATGTGGATGCAACTCAATCTTCGTGGCTCATACAAATGAATCTGTATCCTCCCGCAAATAATTGCACAGTATAATCGAACCAAACATCGCCCAATAAAAATGAGACCAATCGATGTTCTTGATAACAGACTTCTAGATACAATATACAATCGTATTAAAATGTTAGACCCGCGCAAACAGCAATTTAATGTAGGTGATTTAGTACGTATTTCAAAACACAAGGCAGCATTAGGGAAGTCATACATGCCAAGCTCGTCAACCGAGATATTCACAGTTTCCAAAGTGCAGAGAACGAATCCTAGAACCTACCTCTTAAAGAACAGCAGTGGTACTGAAATTGCAGGATATTTTTACACACAAGAGTTATATAAGGCTCGGATCCAGATGTGTGTCTCGTAAAGAGAGTCATAGGGTTACGAGGGAGTAGAGCGTTGGTTAAATGGCTTGGTTTACACCGGCATCACAAAACAGTTGGATCAATGTTGACGATTTGTTATATAACAGGGAGCACAGACCACAAGCACCTCAGTAGCACAGCATGTGTGATAGTAGACGCATTAGAGGAGGAGGCGATATTCTCGACAAACTACGTCGAATTACACATTCCTTGACATAACTGCTTAGGAACTAGAACAAAATTTCAAAACAGATTACACACGGTGATAAGGGGATAAATCTACTCGACGAACTGTGTATGGAACACGACATCGCTTACGCAGCAAGTAAAGATCGTCACACCGCTGATCGAATTTTAGCTGATAAAGCTAAGGCAATACGTGCGAGAAAGGATGTTGGTATAGGTCAACTCACTGCAGCATTTGCAGTTGAAAAAACTATGGGTGGTAAAGTTAAGGTGGGATTGGGTGTGAAGATGTTCAGCCAAATTATTAGCGCCGCATGTAGGGCGCTAAAGAAGAAGATGAAAACCAAAGGGTGCGTGAAAAGCTGTATTTTGGCCGCGTTCTATGCAGTTAAAAGGGCCCTGAAGCAGAAAGAGCGAGAAGAAAAGATCAGTTAAACCATACAGGGTTCTACCAATACCCAAGACGTTGGGTGAAAGCATTCCCTTCCTCATTCCTGTCTTAGCCGGTCTCTCAGCAGTCGGTGTACTGGCTGGGATGTGCTGTGGCTATTGCCAGGACAGTCAAGAATGCACGAAGCTCTCAGGAACAACTGCAGGAGTCACGAAGACATAGCAGCATGATGGAGGCGGCAGCCACCGGAAAAGGGCTATACTTGAAACCATACAAGAAAGGACTAGATCTCTTAATAAACGAAAAAAGCCCCCTAGCGGTCTTGGTTTGTCACGAAGAAATTCAGCAGTCCGTGATTCCGATATGTGTTTATGCGGGATACATTTACGAAGACTATGTGGAAATCTGGAGAATGTGGGATTATGCATATGGATGTAGCAGGAGGACCTAGAACTCACTATTTCAACTCATTCGGCGACCTGTAACCCACAGAGGAATTACAACGTTACTTCACAGGCAGAAGAGATGTGGTCTACAGTTTTCGAGGCCACCAAGACAAATACATTCCTGTGTGGTCATCTATGCATCGGGTTCCTCCTGACGTTTACGAATGATATAAAAGGCCGGGTATTAAGCACCCATTCACCAGACGATGTTTCGATGCAATGTCGTACACTCTGACATTAAAAGAACGATCGTCTGTACTACGTGCGAATTACTTCCCATCAATTGATTTAGCCGGCCGGAGTGGCCGTGCGGTTCTAGGCGCTGCAGTCTATAGCCGAGCGACCGCTACTGTCGCAGGTTCGAATCCTGCCTCGGGGTTGGATGTTTGTGATGTCCTTAGGTTAGTTAGGTTTAATTAGTTCTAAGTTCTAGGCGACTGATGACCTCAGAAGTTAAGTCGCATAGTGCTCAGAGCCATTTTTTTGAACCAATTGATTTAAGCATTGGACACTGGAGCATGGCGCTGTTTGGACTGGAGACACACAACACCATCCTAAATATTACAGACGCTAACAGTAAACTGCACCTCGAAATTAATAGTAAAAACGAAATTGTAGAAATTGAACCGGTGCATACGATATTCACGATTGAAACGAAGTTTTAAGACGGTCTGTAAAAGGAACTGAACTCCGTGCAAACATCAATACACTTAAATCTGAAATAAGGACGGTGAATGCTTCGATTGACTTGAAGGAGAAAGCTTCAATAGGCCCAATACTGTGTTTCACGAAGGGACAGGTTTTGAAGACGGATCCTACTAAATTTTACAAATCTGATCAGATAGTGAATATTCTCCCTGTCAGTACAATCCGTGTTGAGCGTAACGTTGCTACGAACTCAAATTTCAACTATAGATTTTTTCATTCAGTTTACAAATTCTTCCCATCAGTTGGAACAGGGTATAAGATTGTTGAGACTCCTACCACCGCTATATACCTTCCAGTGACAGTTCATACACTGGACTATCTTGAGCTGCGTATAGTGGATCAGAATAACCAACTTGTTGACTTTCGTGGTGAGGCAATCATTGTACGACTACATCTACGACAAGATGGGCGTAAGGTACAAAACCAGCGGACACAGCGCACAGCGTACCACTTCGCAGCAGAACCCCGAGGTGATAACACGTGCGAACTACGAGTTTCATTAATCAGTGGACTTGAAATCTCACAGTGACGTCGTCTCTCGATACATCTCACCCAGTGGAATATAATGAGCGAATCATACGCCAGGAATACTTCTCGCATAAACCTTATACTTCAACGAAATTTAACAAGAATGATGAAATTAAGATTGTCATCCAGCACCAACACGCTGTAACTCTTCCATGCAAGAGTTTCGTATATCTGGACGGATCATTTAAGAAAAGGGACGGTAGTCATACAATGGGATGAAAGCTTACACGTAATGCTTTGGCATTCCTGTTCCAGGAAATACATTCTGAACTCAGTAGGGTAGAGATTGATCGTACACGTAATGTTGGCACAACATCAACTCTTAAAACATATATCTCGTCATCACACTCAGATTTGAATGGCTTAGAAAATACAGGATGGTTCATAGACGAGCCTATGGGCAGAACAGCAGAAGACTACCGCCGATTTATTGCCTGCATACCTCTAAAAATGCTTATGGGGTAGTTTGAGAACATGCAGAGAATTATTATGAATGCCAAACAGGAGCTTATTCTGGTACGGAACGCAACGGATAGCAACTCATATATACAAGAAGCTCAAGAGGAGAATCAGATCACCATCGATAAAATGATATGGAAAATGCTGCACATCACTATGGCAGACGAGAAGCGTTTGAAGCTTTTAAAAGTTCTGAATACTGGTACATACCTGCCATTAACTTTCCGCTCATCGGAGGTTTCTGAGTACCCGGTTTTACCGACAGAGAGCTGACAAACATGGGCTATTAAAACCTCAGTGCAGTTGGAAACACCAAGATTCATCATACTTGCTTCGCAGACCAATACAAGGGGGAACTTAGCAAATGATTCCACAACTGTAATTTATATAATGCCAGAATCTACCTGAATTTCGAATTCTATCCATATGACAATTTACTGCTACAGTGGGATCAGAATGTGTACAGTCTAGCGTTTGACATGTGTTCAAGGTTCCATACATCTTACTATGAAGGTATCGTGATAGACTGTTCTAAGCAGAATGAGACAATTAAATCAGGACCAACAGATGTACGAGTTGCATTTGAATCTTCACGACTGCTGCTTCAGGCAGCTGCCTGAAGGCGGCTTACTGTAGCCAAAAGCGCATTCAGGTGTTCGCAGACTGTGATCAGCTCCTCCTGCGTCCGCATACAGCATGCATACATCCTACGCAGGCTAGCAAGACGAAATGGAGCAGAAAACTGTAAAAGCAGACAGAAACCTAGATATGCAGGCAGCTCCCTACCCTCCTGATGTATCAGCAACAAATGTTGAAGCCTTAATGTGGCCTGTAGTTAGCTGTTCAGAAGAAATGAAAAATGTGCTACTGAGTTGTCTGAATTTTCACTTACAGTTAAGAACTCGAGATTAAACCTCTTAAATGCAAAAAATCAGCACGGAATTTAAGAAATAAAGTAGTAGTAACAAATAGGGAAACTTGCCGCTCTGGAGATGTGAACAGGTGACAGCTGAAAGCCTGATTCGCTGCGTTACTAAACGAACGGACACTCGTCTTCAAAACAAGACTAATGAGCACCTACTGTGCTACAGATTTAATGAATTTACATTTACAAAACGCGAGTTTAAACTTCTTAAATAGAAAAACGCGTACGAAATTGTACTTAAATATTGGATATAGTATTAATAATAACTTTCTTTCAATAAAATATGGAGTAGCAAAATTTACAAAGTTTTACTAATAATTTAACATATCTCCCCATTCATAGGCGTCCACTCTGTAGTTCGTAGGGGAGGGGGAGGTAAGTTAGACCTAAGGGCTATGGAGAATTTTTGATATTTCGGAAAATGAATGGCGCAAGTGGCCATAAGAAAAAATTCAGTTATAGCTCTGTTAACGACGTGCATATTATCAAATTTTTAACCATTTTCTTGAAAGAAAAAAACCTGAATACACAATATTTTTTCCTTTCCCTGAGAGCCAGAAGGGACAAGAATGGTCACGCCCGTCTCCCTCCCCTCCTTTTTCCTTCGGGTACGGGCACCTTTTAGAGTTAAACAGCCGGGATTGTTTACCCTATTAGCACCATTCAAATGTACGACAACAGGAGTCCATATTGTATTGTAAGAACTGTTGTTCGAGGAGAAACAAAAATGTTCAAATTTATGTGAAATCTTATGGGACTTAACTGCTAAGGTTATCAGTCCCTAAGCTTACACACTACTTAAATTATCCTAAGGACAAACGCACACACACCCATGCCCAAGGGAGGACTCGAACCTCCGCCGGGACCAGCCGCGAAGAGAAACTTTAGATCGTTGTGAGTTCAATGAATGCCTTATTTGTTAGTACATTTTTACTTCTCGTGAAACTGACAGTTAGTGCCCAACAAGTCTCTAAATTGTTTGCCCAAGTTCGGCCGTTGACCAGACTCCGGCCAGTGTAACGTACATTTAACTCGAAAGCTATGCGACGCAGAAACCAACTGGCAGAGAGGAGTACTGTGCAGCCAGTGGCTACATTCCGTACGGAGGGAAGGGCGGCGTTGTATGAGCTTTCATGCAGAGGAGGGCACGGCTGCGGTGCCCCAGGCCCTTTCCACTCGCTGGCTCCCGACAATGCCACGAAATTGCCAATTCCCAGCACTGGCCGCTGGCGGCGAACACGGCACGGAGCTGACCGGCAAACAGACGCATCGCAAACATGCTAATCAAAGGACACACACGGCGGCTGCCGGTACCTGGGTGCCAACACTAATCGCCACAACACACACACTCGCCCTGTGCACACGCGCTCTGCGAGCCGGACGCAATTATTGCTGGCGTACGGTCGTTGGCGCCACGTAAAGTCGACAGTCCTTGGAAGCTTTCAGTACACACATGTAATGGGTGGTAAATATTTGAAGAGGCTATTTTTCCAACAATTTAGTTGGCTTAACGTAAGGTTTTTTTATTTATGTATCGTACGGAAAAACTACAGAAAAGTGTAGATACATGTGAGACAGAAAAATAGTATCTACAGACACATCTGTAATGTGAAAATCACGGTGAAGTGCACGACAGAGGGTACTACCAATACAACCATGTGTTTAAGGTTTCTCCCGATTCCGTTCATGTCAGGAGAGCGGTAAGGGTGGCTATTTAAAAGTCTCCGTGCTCACTCGAATTGGTTTAAGCGTGTCTTCGGGGTCCCTTTGAACTATCCCCTTAGAAAAAAATTATAAATGACAATGCTGTAAAACCTCTAGGTTATTTGATTTTCAAACAGCTGAGCAAAACTCCACGTACTCAAACAGTTTTCTCTTTACTTATGCTGATTATCATTAAACTTACACACAATATTTTTAGCGCAACGCAATCTGACTTTCAATAATCCCTACAAAAGAATGGCCCTCACTAACAATAATTTATACCTTTCATGAATCACTTACCTCACAAAAATCTTCGTTACTCGAACTACTGCGTACAGCGAGCGCCAATACTGCCAGCTAAATAAAAGATTCTAACTACTGAAGGCACTAACTACTGATAGGCATAGACTTTGATGAACAACAAACAATGTAGTTACCCTAACAGTGTTCAAAAGTCATTATATATATAATTTGTGACATCCAGTTTGGCAACTTTCCTTTTTCTGACGGACACACGTCCAGATCGTCCGCTCTCAAAACTCTGCCATCTCTCCCCCCGCATCCACCACTGATGGCGGCTCACCTCCAACTGCACAACGCTACGCGCTGTTCGCATCCAACTGCTCAACACTACAATAGCGAATATTCCAACAATGCCAACCAACCACAGATTGCACACAGCACAAAAATGGTTCAAATGGCTCTGAGCACTATGGGACTTAAAATCTATGGTCATCAGTCCCCTAGAAAGAACTACTTAAACTTAACTAACCTAAGGACTTCACACAACACCCAGTCATCACGAGGCAGAGAAAATCCCTGACCCCGCCGGGAACCGAACCCGGGAACCCGGGCGTGGGAAGCGACAACGCTACCGCACGACCACACAGCACAGTCAGTGATTTTCATATAGAGCGCTGCGTGGCTTTACCAACATAAAAAACCTAAACAACCTACTTACACCTTCAGGTGACATACGTAGTGGTTCCTCATCTAATACTGGTTCTTGAAACTTTTAAAGTAGATTTAGGTGGGAAGTCAGACAGTTATTACACTGCCTATTGCGAGTGCAATATGGACAAAGCATTATCAGATATATCTTTGCACGTATTTCCCATTTTCTGTTCAAGTGAATGCGAAGAAAATGATATGATTTGCATTTAACTCCTAATTTTATTATACACTGACGAAAATTCCCAACCCAAAAATAATTCATGTAGAGTAATGAAATTTCGGGAATCCTTTGTATGGGTAACATATTCAAGCGATTAACGATGATTACACATTAATGTAAGTCCCAGAATAGCCTTGCAATTGTGAAATACTGACCCAGTAATACACAGTGTAACAACCAGAACGTTGAATGCAAGCATGAAAATGTGCATCCCAGATGCCAGATGTCAGTTTGTGGAGTGGAGTTCCATGCCTATTGGATTGATCAGTCAACATACGGACGATTAATGCTGGTTGTGGATGACGCTGAAGTTGACGCCCGACTATGTCTCACACACGTTCAATTGGAGACAGGATTGGTGATCCAGCAACTTAAGTCATCATGTCGACACTCGGTAGGGTATGTTGTGTTACGACAGCAGTATGTGGGTTAGGGTTATCCTGTTGGAAAATACCCACTGGAATGCTGTTGATAATGATAGCACAACAGGTCGAATCACCTGACTGAGATACGATTTTGCAATCACGAGAGCGCTCCTGATGTCATAAGAAATCTAATCCCAGACCATGATTCCAGGTGCAGGGCCGGTGCAGTGGCCGAGCGGTTCTAGGCGCTACAGTCTGGAACCGCGCGACCGCTACGGTTGCAAGTTCGATTCCTGCCTCGGGCATGGATGTGTGTGATATCCTTAGGCTAGTTAGGTTTAAGTAGTTCTAAGTTCGAGGGGACTGACGACCTCAGAAGTTAAGTCCCATAGTGCTCATAGCCATTTGAACCAGGTGCAGGTCCATTAGGCGGCAGACAAGCTGGTTGTAGGCGCTCACCTGACCATCTTCGAATCGACACAGAGCCATCACTGACACTGAGGCAGGACCAACTTTAATCAGTAATCACAAAATACCGCCAATCCGCCCTCCAATGAGCCCTCGCTTGACAACACTAAAAGTCACCAAAGACGGCGGTTCGAGGCCCGCTGGAGGGCGTCTGGCTCAGAGTTGTCCTTGAAGTAACAGATTTGCAACATTTAATTGTGTCACTGTGGCGCCAACGACTGCTCGAATTGCTGCTGCAGACGCATTATGATGCGCCAGAGCCATACGCCGTTCATGATGGTCTTCCCTCTGGGTAGTGTCATCTCGCCATCCTGAGTCTGGCCTTCTTGCGACCTGACCTCCCGCGAACACAGCTGGCAGCAGTCATGTACAGTGGCTACAGTCCTGCCAAGTCTTTCTGCAGTATCGCGGAAGAAAACGTCATCCTCTCGTGGCCCTATTACACGGCCTAGTTCATACTCAGTTAGCTGTTGATAACGGCATATTCGACGTCTTAAAGGCATTCTTGAATAAAATTAAATTAACGATGATGCCCGTTACAGGGCGTATTTAAAGCAAATCTGATGTTCATTCATATAGTGACACTACTAGGGTCACTCCTGTCCGACTGGCGCAAAATTTGAACAGATGTCACTTTCCAGATGTAGAACCACGCCTACCTACTTTCATTTCTCTCAGACAACTACTTTGTGTTGGGATTTTGTTTTCGTTAGTGTACATAAGCTTAATTAGCAACAAATTGGACAAAACACTTCAACATATACAACAAATTTGAACAATTAATTCACACTAGTAGCCTAAACATAACAAGTTCACTTTTTAAAATACATGATAAATTCTTATTTCAGCAAATAAATTGGCAGTTAATGTAATTCTGGCGTTTAATACATCAAGTATACAACGCAGACTTTCACAGCTGGTATTTATGGTATTGATGTTATTTGTATTATGTGCGTAAAGCCGTCGTACAAGGCATAGTTGTGGTCTGACTTACATGTAGCTTGTAAGGGGAAAGAGTTGTGGGTCATAGTGCTAATAAAACAAACAGTGCCAAATCTTCTCCTCTACAAGCTCCATAGCATACGCCAGGCAGAGAATTTCGCTGTGGATCATGGCCTTATGACTATAAAACAGGTAACAACAACACATCACCTAGTACACAGGAAATTTTCGGAAAGAAGAAGTTAAAATCAGTTGTGTTGCTTAAATAAATATGTTCTTGTGGATTAAAATGTACATTGATGTTGCCTTATTTCTAACTAATGAATTCCTTGCTTAATATATGTGATTTAAAGGATGTGTCGATGATGATGATGAAGATTTGCGTAAACCTGCATTCAACACTGTTGTTCCTTATATTTCAACACTAGAATTGAATTTAAGTTACAAGAGAATACCTTAATTGTCGAGTGAGTACTATGGACCCAACGGTTTAAGTTCAGTCGCCAGGGCCACTCGGTTTTTTTATCTCTCACCTTCACTTTTGTCCTTTATGGTAGTGTTTGTTGATGCGAAAACGCGTGATTACACTGTGGTTTGTATTCTAAGTTGTGCTGTAGGTACCCCACACTGGTAACTCAGTTCAAAGTTTGGAAGACAACAGTGACATACTACCTCCAACAGAACTACACCCAGTGCGGCACTGTGGTACTTAACCCAAACTTTGGGTTGACCTCAGTTTTGTCATTATATTTATCTCAAGTGTCTACCACTTCAGATTTCTTTAGAGTCTCTGTGGCATTCACCTGGGGCTTAAACGAACATTTTGTCAGGGGTGACCCTTTCTTAATGTACACTCAACATGCGTCGCTAGTCATGTGCAGTATATGATAGCGAGCCTGAACCTGCTGAATCACACTATTATCTCAACATTTCTATACTGGATCACTTATTTGCTTATGAAAACACAGAATTTATTATTAAATACATAGAAAATTTAGAGGAATGAAAAGACAAGGATTTTTTCTTATGTTTCCTTCTAAGGAAAAAAAATCTAGTTTAACAAAATAAGAGTAACGGATTCCTTTTATTATAAGAATGGCTTTTATATTTTTATATGTTCTATTCCTTATCTAAAATATCCCTAATTCTTTATTCTTTTGCAGACATAAGATTGTTATGAACTGTTGATTTTCATGTTCTCTGAATAAACACTTGGCTACAATTCGATCACATTCATATTAACTTTCATTTTCTGGTATCCATTACCACATTAATTACTTATATTGCGATACTCATGTTTTTGATGTATATTGTTATAAATTCTTCAACATTTTTTATTTCTATACACTGACTATATTGCTTGGTGTTGGTCGTTTAAAGACTACAAAAATTAAGAAGAACAAATAAAATTTTCAGAGCAGAAATTCTAGATAGAGAAATTCATTATTATTGTTTTTAAGATTCTTCATTCCTTTTTATCTCAATGTAATGTCTCCTTCTCCAGAAAACTGAAAATTCCATTCAGTTATTAATTTCAAATATCTCTCTGACAAAATAATCCTAAATTTGTTATTAAGCTCCATACAAATTTTCTCCACATGTCTAGTACTCACATATTCACACCCAGTAATGTTATACAAAACATTTATCTGCCGATCACTAATTTTTTTTGAACAACTTGGAATTGCTTATGTTGTTGAGCTTCTTGAGTAGTGCTTCGATTTAAAGAGAACAAATTTTATTAACATTTTTATTTTTTAAATATGATGAAGACTATACTGTTGGTGATGATAATTTATAACATCCATATTGCATTTTTGTAACATATACCTCATCATCATGTGGGATCAGTGTCTTTTTATTTACCTCAATCGAATAAATTTCGTGTTTAATGCCTTGTATCAAATTAATAGTTCTGCATTGTTCAATATCATTAAACAGACAGTCTTTATCATCTTCTAAGTTTTTTATTTGAAGAACACATTTCTTAACTACTTTAGATTTCTGGTCTACTTTATTACCAACTTTGTAAATATATTTTTGCTCTCAGACCACAAAATAGTTCAGCTTTTTTTCATTACATTCATCTTCCATTTCTCCTAAAACATTCTTGTTTAGCTGTGGAATATTATATGCATTATCTATCAAATTGTCAGTAATATCAAATTCTTCAATCACAGATTGCATAACTTCATAAAAATCTTCAGTCTGTATGTTGCTGTATCTTCCTAATACTACTCATTATTTTCTCCATACTTCGATTTAATAACTTTTCAGTGAAAGTCATACACAAGTTCTTCAAATAAATAAAATGTTCACATACCAACATAAAGAGGTCTAGTGAAAGTGATTTTTGTCTTATTCATATGGATAGCAACAAGATTTTCATCAAATTGTTCTTCCTTTGATGTTTGGCCTTGCTACAAGTTTATCATGTTTATCTCCATCTGAAACTAATTTTATATTCACTCTATTTCTGATATTCTCTTGCATCTTGGCAAACACAGAATCATTTATTAAGTTACAGAATCATTTTTGAAAATCATTCTTTGCTTTCATCCTCATTTCTGTGTTCAAATCTATATATTTCTTCAACCAATCAGATCGTTTAAATTCTAAGGCTCTATGTATTTTTGTTACCTTTATTCCTAGAGAAAGATACCATTTAAGTTTTCTGTAGTGAACTACATAATTATACTTGTTTTCCAAAGTAGTTAATAACTTGCATTCTTTGGTTGAAGGCAGAGTTTTATTTTTGGATGCTGATAGTACACCTTTGTGTAGATCACGCAGTTCTCTAGGATATTCTAGATCTATTTCAAATATTTGTCCTACTTGGGAAGTGTCTGACATCTCACTTATTTTTTTAGAATCAAAATTGTTTGAATTACCCAATTAAAATCCTCCTTATAGCATATATTGATTTATAACTTAATCACACAAACTGTTTGCATCCAAAATTGCTAGATATTTAACACCTTTTCATGTCATAATCTTTCACATATATATTATTTGATCACACATATCTCTTACAAGACTGGGATTTGTTGTCCTTTTTTAATCTTATAATAGTAGCATAATCATGTAGCAATTGAAGAGGCTGTCCACATTTTTAACATTGCATCCAAAGATAAATTTTTTTCAATAATAATTTTGTATGTTTATTATCTTTATCACTCATTTCACAGTCATTCAGTTTATTGTAAAATTCTCCTTTTGATGGAACCTGTGTCTCTTCAAATTGCTTTCGAATTCCTGGCACCATGTAATCATACGGATAGACACCTTTCTTGATTGTCAGATTGGATAAATCTTCTGGAAGAAACATTTTAAAGTTGGTCATTTATTTCTTTTTCAAAACTGATGAAAGTTTTTCAAAGCTTGAAGCCATAAATCCAGATGTATCAATGAGGCTTATCTTCAAATTTTCTGTTGTCTTGTCAAAGTTAGTGTATCTGTCTTTATTGTTGGGTATCAAATCAACTGATTGTTCAGCATAACTGTGTTATTCTACAAACAAATGAAAATCACATCCTGAGAGACATGTAAATAAATTGGTACAAAAAGCTGATTTTTTAGTATTAGATTACAACTGTTACATAACAGATTTATATATATGGCTATTTAAAAAAAGGCACAGATTTAAAAAAATTATTGCTTCCAAACTGCAAAAGATAGAAATACAATTCCATCGTTCCTAGAAAGAGAAAAGTTCAAACTTTTATGCATTAAAAGTCAACAGTATGTCTCAAATTTTTATACATCCAATGGCAGCACCATGTGTTCCATGGCAAATATCAAAATGGTGGCTCATTTCCTGCCACACTCGAAATATTTGAAATATAATTAGTTGAAATATAAACAAAACCCAAACACTGATACACAAATCAACACACTGGTATACATTGTTTACAGCTTTAAAATTAGGTTCAAATGGCTCTGAGCACTATGGGACTCAACTGCTGTGGTCATAAGTCCCCTAGAACTTAGAACTACTTAAACCTAACTAACCTAAGGACATCACTCACATCCATGCCCGAGGCAGGATTCGAACCTGCGACCGTAGCGGTTGTGCGGTTCCAGACTGTAGCGCCTTTAACCGCTCGGCCACTCCGGCCGGCTTTAAAATTAGGTAGCAAAGCATAGTCGGTAGGGTATGACAATGAAGAAACGAAGTTTCGTCTCAGTACAGCATTACAAGAGCCAAAAGTTTTGATTACGTAGGCTTTCCTGGCGTAATAAGTTGAAGTGGTCCAAAAATCTGTAAAGAGCATCACGTCCATGCGGCCAGACGAAGAACGTATCGTCCACGTATCTCCAGAAGCACGTTGGTTGCAAATCTGAAGTCCTCAGTGCCATGGCCTCGAAGTCCTCCATAAATAAATTGGCGACTATGGGTGACAAAGGACTACCCATAGCCACTCCGTCATTCTGTTCAAAAATGTTACCGTTAAATAAAAAATACGTGGAGGTCAGCACATGACGACAAAGCTTCACCAGCTCTTCATCCAGTTTTTCACTGATCAAACTAAGGAACTCTTGCAGAGGAACTTGTGTAAATAGGGATACCACATCGAAACTCACAAACATATCTGAAGGACTCAACTTTAAAGATCCCAATCGTCGAATAAAATCCACCGAATTGGATATATGGTGTTCACACTTGCCAACAAATGGACTGAGAGCAGATGATAAATACTTTGCCAGATTATAAGTCGGTGCACACTGCTTCGTCATCATTCTTAAGAGAACGAATGGCTGCTCTCTCTGCGGAAGAGATGTTATCCCACGGTGGTCGACACTTCTTGCCTTATTTCCTCTGCTTGATCCTCGGGTACGCTGTGTACTGCTTGTTCTACAGAGCATATGAACTCTGTGATAGGAAGTCTCTTGGGAGTGGGCGAAAAATTTAAACCTTTCTCCAATATCGACTCTGTGGGCCCATCCAACGCCTTGTTAGAGAGATTAATCACAGTACGCCGACGTTTATCCACTTCTGATGCTGTAGAACGAGAAAGAAGCCGTTCAAATTTCGAGGATTGTCTGGTAACGGCGCTCCTATGTGTCCAATCTGATAGCGCTCACGTGGAATCATCAACCCACTGCTAAACATCCCTTGAAAACTGCGATGACAAGTTCAAATGTAAATAAAATAAATCTTTGGAAACAATATCCAGCTGTCTATGTGTAAAACGAATGCGTTCTCTTAAAAGTGCTTGGCTTGCACGTTCCTTAATCCTATTAGCTCTCTTACTATTAATAAAATGAATAAATCTGGCGAAATTAGGAATAATACCTTCGTCATGGCATCTCAGCAAGAAGGCGAGTGTACTCAACAGCTTTCCTTTCTTCCTCCGACGTTTATCTAACTTCTGTGCAAGTTTCACCATCTCCTCCCCGTAGAGGTACTTGATGTGATTGCGTAGGCTTTCCCGGCGTAATAAGTCTTGAAAGTCTCTTCGAGTTTGCTGCCGGATCCTAAAATCAACTTGACTCGATATTTCGGCGATCCAACTGTTCGCTATCTTCAGGAAATGCCGCTTCTGCTGATGTCACTTTGGGACACAGTGTTCACCGAAAGCCGACACACACAGATTGGTATCTGCACCCTAAGAGTTGTCATCCACCACACCATCGTAGTGGCGTCCTTAGGACTTTGGTACGGAGAGCATATGCCATTTCCGACGCAGACAGCTTAACCCAAGAACTTGAGCATTTGATGACTGTTTTTAAGGAAAATGGATACACCGAGAAACAGATTCGTCGGGCTATGGAATTTGCACCATCTACGGAGGTGTACGAAGAGGAACATAGATCTGTGGCCTTTCTTCCTTATGCTGGAGGCTTATCGTTTAAGATTGGACGAATTTTAAGGAATTTTAACATTAAGAGTGTGTTCCGTCCACCTTCTAAGATTAGGGATCTGCTCGGCTCTGTGAAGCATGATTTGGGACTTAAGAAACACGAGGTGTACAAAATCCCGTGTCAATGTGGGAAAGCTTACATTGGCCGTTCTATTCGCACAGTGAATGACAGGTGTGTGGAACATCCGGCGTCACACGAGGCTACAACAGTCGGAAAAATCGGCCGTAGCAGAACACTGCCTAAATGAGGGACACAAAATGAAATTTGAGGAAACTGTTGTGATTGCCAACATTTCCGGTTTTAGGAATAGTGTCTATAAAGAGGCGATTGAAATTAGGTTGGCTGATAATTTAATCAACAGAGACAATGGGTTTCCTCTTAGTAAAACGTGGAATCCTGTATTATCTCGCATCAAAACTGAACGTTCTTCGGTGCGGCCTTGATTGCGATATATCGTTGCCAGCAGTGTTTCACTAAGGGCGGCGCCACCTTCCTGTTTTGGAAGGCAGAAACCGTGATGGGCGGCGCATGCGCCGTGTACTGAACGGTGGCCTATACAGGACGCTGAATTGCAATCTTGCGTTAGTTCTCAGCGGGACTCATCAGCAGAAGCAGCATTTCCTGAAGAAGGCGAACAGTTGGATCGCCGAAATATCGAGTCAAGTTGATTTTAGGATCCGGCAGCAAACCCGAAGAGACTTTCAAGGACCAAAAGTTTTATTAAAATTTGACTGTGGCGCCATCTAGCATACACTGTTTACAGCTTTAAAATTAGATAGCAATGCACAGTCGATAGGGTATTATAATGAAGAAACGAAGTTTCGTCTCAATACAGTATTATAACAACCAAACGTTTTATTAAAACTTGACTGTGGCACCATTTAGCGCCTGTTATTGTACATTATGTAGTTCCGGCTTTGTTTCTTGTGTTTCTGCACTACGTTCTTGCCCTCTAGTGACAAAATGGGTTACTAGGGAAATGGAGAAATGTTATGTTAGCAAGTTAGTAGTGTGTCAGCCATACATGAGACTACAGTGTGTTTTGAGATTCTTTTTTCGGAAAATAGAGAAATTATGTGCTACATTCGACATGGAAGCTTGCTCTGCTTGCTAAACTTATGGTGAGGTTATTGTATGTGTTTATCTTATGGGAGTGTGCGCCAATGTAGTTATTAAATATACATGTGTTTAATTTTCAGACATGGAAATTATATCAGGCATACGATCGATATGTCACAGCAGGACACACTGCAAGAATCTTTGATAATTTTTACCTTGGTGTACTTTTTCTCTATTCTACATTATGACATGGAATGAACATGTGGGCAAGCGAGGACCTAACATGTAGTGGTTTGGTTGTGGCACCATTGTCTCAGTTGCCTGGTCTCATTTTTTTTTTTTTTTTTTTTTTTTTTTTGGTCATCAGTCTACTGACTGGTTTGATGCGGCCCGCCACGAATTCCTTTCCTGTGCTAACCTCTTCATCTCAGAGTAGCACTTGCAACCTACGTCCTCAATTATTTGCTTGACGTATTCCAATCTCTGTCTTCCTCTACAGTTTTTGCCCTCTACAGCTCCCTCTAGTACCATGGAAGTCATTCCCTCATATCTTAGCAGATGTCCTATCATCCTGTCCCTTCTCCTTATCAGTGTTTTCCACATATTCCTTTCCTCTCCGATTCTGCGTAGAACCTCCTCATTTCTTACCTTATCAGTCCACCTAATTTTCAACATTCGTCTATAGCACCACATCTCAAATGCTTCGATTCTCTTCTGTTCCGGTTTTCCCACAGTCCATGTTTCACTACCATACAATGCTGTACTCCAGACGTACATCCTCAGAAATTTCTTCCTCAAATTAAGGCCGGTATTTGATATTAATAGACTTCTCTTCGCCAGAAATGCCTTTTTTGCCATAGCGAGTCTGCTTTCGATGTCCTCCTTGCTCCGTCCGTCATTGGTTATTTTACTGCCTAGGTAGCAGAATTCCTTAACTTCATTGACTTCGTGACCATCAATCCTGATGTGAAGTTTCTCGCTGTTCTCATTTCTACTACTTCTCATTACCTTCGTCTTTCTCCGATTTATTCTCAAACCATACTGTGTACTCATTAGACTGTTCATCCCGTTCAGCAGATCATTTAATTCTTCTTCACTTTCACTCAGGATGGCAATGTCATCAGCGAATCGTATCATTGATATCCTTTCACCTTGTATTTTAATTCCACTCCTGAACCTTTCTTTAATTTCCATCATTGCTTCCTCGATGTACAGATTGAAGCGTAGGGGCGAAAGGCTACACCCTTGTCTTACACCCTTCTTAACACGAGCACTTCGTTCTAGATCGTCCACTCTTATTATTCCCTCTTGGTTGTTGTACATATTGTATATGACCCGTCTCTCCCTATAGCTTACCCCTACTTTTTTCAGAATCTCGAACAGCTTGCACCATTTTATATTGTCGAACGCTTTTTCCAGGTCGACAAATCCTATGAAAGTGTCGATTTTTCTCTAGCCTTGCTTCCATTATTAGCCGTAACGTCAGAATAGCCCCTCTCGTCCCTTTACTTTTCCTAAAGCCAAACTCATCGTCACCTAGCGCATTCTCAATTTTCTTTTCCATTCTTCTGTATATTATTCTTGTAAGCAGCTTCGATGCATGAGCTGTTAAGCTGATTGTGCGATAATTCTCGCACTTGTCAGCTCTTGCCGTCTTCGGAATTGTGTGGATGATGCTTTTCCGAAAGTCAGATGGTATATCGCCAGACTCATATATTCTACACACCAACGTGAATAGTCGTTTTGTTGCCACTCCCCCAATGATTTTAGAAATTCTGATGGAATGTTATCTATACCTTCTGCCTTATTTGACCGTAAGTCCTCCAAAGCTCTTTTAAATTCCGATTCTAATACTGGATCCCCTATCTCTTCTAAATCGACTGCTGTTTCTTCTACTATCACATCAGACAAATCTTCACCCTCATAGAGGCTTTCAATGTATTCTTTCCACCTATCTGCTCTCTCCTCTGCATTTAACAGTGGAATTCCCGTTGCACTCTTAATGTTATCACCGTTGCTTTTAATGTCAACAAAGGTTGTTTTGACTTTCCTGTATGCTGAGTCTGTCCTTCCGACAATCATATCTTTTTCGATGTCTTCACATTTTTCCTGCAGCCATTTCGTCTTAGCTTCCCTGCACTTCCTATTTATTTCATTCCTCAGCGACTTGTATTCCTGTATTCCTGATTTTCCCGGAACATGTTTGTACCTCCTCCTTTCATCAATCAACTGAAGTATTTCTTCTGTTACCCATGGTTTCTTCGCAGCTACCTTCTTTGCACCTATGTTTTCCTTCCCAACTTCTGTGATGGCCCTTTTTCGAGATGTCCATTCCTCTTCAACTGTACTGCCTACTGCGCTATTCCTTATTGCTGTATCTATAGCGTTAGAGAACTTCAAAACGTATCTCGTCATTCCTTAGTACTTCCGTATCCCACTTCTTTGCGTATTGATTCTTCCTGACTAATGTCTTGAACTTCAGCCTACTCTTCATCACTACTATATTATGATCTGAGTCTATATCTGCTCCTGGGTACACCTTACAATCCAGTATCTGATTTCGGAATCTCTGTCTGACCATGATGTAATCTAATTGAAATCTTCCCGTATCTCCCGGCCTTTTCTAAGTATACCTCCTCCTGTTGTGATTCTTGAAAGGGTATTCCCTACTACTAGCTGAAACTTGTTACAGAACTCAATTAGCCTTTCTCCTCTTTCATTCCTTGTCCCAAGGCCATATTCTCCTGTAACCTTTTCTTCTACTCCTTCCCCTACAACTGCATTCCAGTCGCCCATGACTATTAGATTTTCGTCCCCCTTTACATACTGCATTACCCTTTCAATATCCTCATACACTTTCTCTATCTGTTCATCTTCAGCTTGCGACGTCGGCATGTATACCTGAACTATCGTTATCGGTGTTGGTCTGCTGTCGATTCTGATTAGAACCACCTGGTCACTGAACTGTTCACAGTAACACACCCTCTGCCCTACCTTCCTATGCATAACGAATCCTACACCTGTTATACCATTTTCTGCTGCTGTTGATATTACCCGATGCTCATCTGACCGGAAATCCTTGTCTTCTTTCCACTTCACTTCATTGACCCCTACTATATCTAGATTGAGCCTTTGCATTTCCCTTTTCAGATTTTCTAGCTTTCCTACCACGTTCAAGCTTCTGACATTCCACGCCCCGACTCGCAGAACGTTATCCTTTCGTTGATTATTCAATCTTTTTCTCGTGGTAACCTCCTCCTTGGCAGTCCCCTCCCAGAGATCCGAATGGGGGACTATTCCGGAATCTTTTGCCAATGGAGAGATCATCATGACACTTCTTCAATTACAGGCCACATGTCCTGTGGATACACGTTACGTGTCTTTAATGCAGTGGTTTCCATTGCCTTCTGCATCCTCATGTCGTTGATCATTGCTGATTCTTCCGCCTTTAGGGGCAATTTCTCACCCCTAGGACAAGAGAGTGCCCTGAACCTCTATCCGCTCCTCCGCCCTCTTTGACAAGGCCGTTGGCAGAATGAGGCTGACTTCTTATGCCGGAAGTCTTCCGCCGGCAATGCTGATTATTTTTCAAAATTTAGGCAGTGGCGGGGATCAAACCCGGGACCGAAGGCGTTTTGATTATGAATCAAAGACGCTACCCGTAGACCACGGGTACTCATTGTTTTTCGTAATTGTTGTCAGGTGTACGGTCACAGTCCCCATTATATATTCTCCAACTGGTGTTTCACATTTGAAAATGACGACGTAGGTCGTTGAAACCGGTAATGTAACCCTTTTTTTTTAAAGAAAAGTTTTATACACTATTACTATCGCTTCACAACTGTAGTGTGAAATAAACATTTAACTTATATTCAAGTTACATGCCTTACGACAATTTTGTCGGTATATAGAAAATTAAAGATGATTGAATTAATATTAGAGATGAACATAGAGAACATTTAATTGAGTAAGTTGACAATGATTTGAAAGTAGCACAAGAAAGAAACAGATATATTATTACCTCATATTGCTATTCTAACATTCGATCAAAATTGAAGACCAACTTTTGTTCTTTTCAAACAGTTTGACGATGACTATGAAAGTAATTATAATATCATTAGAAAGAAGAAGCCGATAAAAACAACTGAACAACATTAGAGATGTGCATCTAAATTTTGAAGAAGTGTTAAGACTCAGTTATGACCTTAGTTCAGTGAGGTTGTACCAGAAACGAGTGAAAATTTAAACATTGTGTCATACATGGATTTGCACATTGATATGCTTATGGCTATTTGGAACTATCATGGGCACTCCAAGGTAGGAAGTCAGAGACACAACGCAAAGAGCTGGAACAAATGGTCGCATTTAGCTTACTGGAGATAAATAGTAACATGAGAGCCGCGCAAATTGCAGACACTCAGAGCAGCTGTCCCAGTGATGAAGTTTCACTTCAGAGAATTAACTGGTAATTTGATCCACTGGAGGTGCAGAGCAAAGCTGGTTAAGTGCCAGTAGATTGGTGGGTCGATTGTATTAAGGGAGGAATGGTGCGGCGTAACGATTATTTGCCAGTCTCGGTAAGCTCCGACACGCTCTGACTACAAAAACCTAAATGACTTTGCTCTCAACACAGTCTTCCCACTTCCACGTATAGACTAAATTTTACGCGGAGTGGGTAGGGCAAAATATTTTTCAGCGCTGGATTTGGTTAAGGGATACTATCAAGTGTTACGAGATGAAAAATGCTGAGAGCTTACTCCTTTCAGCATACCATGTGCTCATTATATGCAGAAAGGAATGACAATGGGACTTCGTTCTGCACCCTTCACGTTCCAAAAATGGATCTTTTCGGTTGTCATAAGTTTGCAGGGTAAAAAGATGTTTATTTATTATATATTGATGATGCAGTAATTTTCGGCCTATCGCTGGAAGAACACAATACCCAACTGGGCGAGGCTTCCGAGAGGCTAAAGCAATATAGCTAGAAGTTCCAGGTGGATGAATGAGAATTTTGAGGAAGAATGTCATATATCTGGGACAACAAACTAAAAAGGAGTGGCGGAATTCACCAGCCCAGTACAACCAACGCATTAAGAAGTTTCCTAGGGTTAGTTGGGTTCTGTAGACGCTTCCTAAGCGACTTTAGTGAAGTGGCAAAATCACTACATGCGTTGTTAAAGCAGCTGTTAAGTATGAATGGGACGCCAACCAAGAAGAGGCATTCCAAGTGCTGGAACAGAAGCTACTCAACTCCGCTATATAACAGAACTCAAATTTTTCAAAAAAAATTATAATCACCACAAACGCGAGCCAAGACGCTATGGGCTCATTTCTTCTTCCATTGGCTACCTTCCGTAGCATATCTGTCCAGAACTTTGAAGAATGCAGACCGAAATTATAGCTCAATTGAGAGAGAGTTATTGGCCGTAGTCTGTGCACTCTGACATTTTAGACGATATTGTTTTGGTCGTAAGTTTACCATTTGTACAGATCATAAACCATTGCGTTAGGTTAGAAATATTATCGATTCCTCCTCATGCTTAATGAAGTTCAGATAGAAAATGGAGGAATGTGATTATGAAATTATATGCAAAAAAGGCAAGAACAACTGTGTAGAGGATGTGTTGTCAGGGATAAGGGAAGTACAGGCTAGTGTTACAGAAATAGGAGCAAATCAAAGCAGAGAAGTGCCGGTAGCCGAGGAAGACGAACAATATTCGTGTACAACACCCTCCCCACCCAAAAGAGCCACGAATTGTACATCATATGTGTTATTGTTCAGGAGAGCATCTAACATACCGGATATACTGCAGAGAGATCCCACAGGTGTTATTTATAATTACGAAGACAAGAGTACGTACTCGAATTAAAAGAGAAAATGAGACAAATGGACCAGTGTGCCAAAGAACATAATAAACTATGTAAGGAGAGAAACAAAGAATACTATGATAGAGACCAGAATCCGAAAGATTTTAAAACAGGTGATCAAGTCCTATTGTATGATAAAAGCGTTAGAAAGGACAGAAGCCATAAGGTAGACACGCAGTGGTTTGGCCCATACACTGTAGAAAGGAGAATGGGCATATTCATTTAAAGAGAAACAATTTTTTAACGGTGCATACTAATAGGTTAAAGGAGCTCTACTGAAGTGAAACTTTTCTCGAATTTCAGATGGGGCAACTGATCGGAGATTTTGACCTGGTGAGCTATATTAACGCAGCCTACACACTTGGATAATTTCAAGATGTTAGCATAGAGAAGTTTCCTTCATCGCTGGACTTAAGTTACGACAGTAAAGACAAGGTACAAATCTACAGTCTGACGCGGAAAGTCGCAAGTTATGTTAATCTGGGAGAACTTCATGGAAAAGCTGATGAGATAGAGAGACTGGCACATTCATCTGTAGAATATTGTAAACAGAAATTAACAGGTTTGGGATTAAGTGGTCAAGAATGTACCACGTTGGAGCAAATCTGAGAATAGCGTGTCATAAACTCAAAGAGATCCAGAGCTGAAAAGGTCTAATTGGACAATTAACCAGACATGGGGCATGTAGGAAATAAATGAGGTGTCTTAAATTTTGTCAGTGAAATTAGTAAAATATTGTTGGGCCATTAGATGAACTGGATGCCTCCTATTTCAAATCAAAGATTCATTTAATTGAAAATGAACAGAGGCACCTACTTAAGGTGTCGAAAGAGCAAGTAGCAGTAGTAAAAGCAACTTTGACGAGTTACAGTCATACAGTAACTAGCCTTGCACAGAACGAGGAAATGATTGTTAAAGACATGTAAAAGCTCCACAGGAACATGAATGAATATGCTAATAGCACTGATATAAAGATACAGGACTTAGCTGTGATCACTACTCTTAATGAACGTTAATGCAGTTGGTATCAGTTTATACTGAGTTAGAAAGGGACCATGAGATGCCAATTTCTGCCATAGTAAATGCTCATAAAGGAATACTGGAACCACATATAATTGCCAAAGTGCAAGTAGTGAAGTACTTGCATTTGATTTGGGACTATCGTAAAGACAAGAAGTTTGCAATATCTCTCAAAGAACAGAGTGGGTACCAATTATAATGCATAACTGATGCTGATGCGTTTATATCTGATCATATACTAAGTTATACACTGAATGTGCCATTAGTAGAAAATGACCTATTTACTTTGAACTATTTTTTTGGACTATTTTCTGAGGTTGATGGAAGTCAAGGCTTATTTATGTAAAAACAGCCACAAAAAGATTATTTGTTATTTTATGAATCCAAGCGGCACTATGCAAAGCTGTATAACGAAGAACTGTTGTGTAACGGGATAGGTCGCGTTCGCAAAGTTTGTAAACAGAAGTTTGTTTCAATGTCCAGAAATGATCGCGAAACATGTGAAGCAAGGATATTGCAACATGTAAGGGAATCCCCAAAGATTATATCAAGAATTTTGTGAAACTAAATGATAATATTTGAGATTCATTGAGTCAGGAACAATGGTTATTCGTTGCTCCAAAAGAGCAAGGCCTGACAATTTAGTGCAATGGCAACAAGCGAACAGATTGGTCAAAGCTACAGAGTAAACAACTTTTTATAGAAAATGTAAATGTATGGTGCTTAGGTGTTCATACAGTCTGAACAAATAATAAGAATAAATGTCACCAGTGAAGACATAATGCAAGCTTTAAATATGGAGATTGATGGCTGTACTATAGATAAGAAAAAGAGGAAAATTTTTGAGTTACAGTTAGACACGCCATTGGAACACATAATACAGCTTTTAGATGACTAACGTGGCAGGTCATAAAATAACAGTAATAGAACAGAAAATAGCCTTCAAAGAATGGCATAGTTTCCCAGAAATACCTTGGCATCATTATTCATTTTGGTATTACCTAGGAGTTGTAATAATTGCTATTATGTTTATATGTTGTTTGCACAGATACTGCAAATGTTTTAGAGATTGCTTTAAGTACTTGTGGAGAAGAATTGGCGATTATTGCTGTGGCCAAGTGTGTGTGAGGACGGTCATAGTAAACACGTATTAAGGGTCAGAAATGAGATGTATTCGTAGTGATGGCCTCTTCAGTCAAACACAGGAAATAGCGAAGAGCATAATGGGGGGCCCCGTTATATTTGAATGCAATGAGAAAAGAGCCGTGCTACTTATGCCATTACCATGCAGAGATCAAATATAATACAAGGCACTGCAAATCTCCCTTAGTACATAAGAAATTACTGTTATGAATAACATAAGTAAAATGTAAACAAGAATTTAATAAGGTGGTGTATTTTCTTTGTTTTTTTTTTCATTGTAAAGATGATATGGAATGTGATGTATTGATTTGCTTATGTATAAGCGATGTGAAGAAAATTAAACAATTATAGATGTGTACATGTAATGTAAAAATAAAAGAGACGGAAACATATTTGACTACATTGTGTATTTGTATCTGTAATGTAAAAAAAAAAAAGGAAAATTTTTACAATGCTGCTTCTATGTGTGTGTACCTATGTGTATGTCCGTGGGGATGAGAAATGAAACAGTCATTATGCTGATGTTTATACATGTGCAAAAGTGCGCAAAATTGAAGTGAAACACGAACTTCAGGAGGTGCAAAAAGTAAAGAGAACCAAAGCCAGTAACCAAGAAAGTCTATAATGTTGTTTCCAGAGCTAAGGTGTTTTGATTACAACAGAAGCCAGATTACAAATTTGTTGCTAAATAATTGTCGACAAACTCTTCCCATGAGGAAAGAGTGATATTCTGATGACATACTGACTCGTACACTGTCACACTTAAGGCTATTTGGAGCTATCAAGGGCACTTCAAGGTAGGAAGTCAGAGACACAATGGAGAGGGCAGGCAAAAGTGGTAGCATTTAGGTTACCGGAGATACGCATAAAATACCGGAGGTACGCATAAAATATCATCCGAAATTATGCTAAACGCATTCTCTGAAAATTATTTCGAGCAGTTCGTTCGTGAGCCTACGCGAATAGTAAACGGTTGTGAAAACACACTTGGCCTCTTAGTAACAAGTTATCCTGAGTTAACAACGAGCATCAAAACCGGTTCAGGGATTAGTGAACACAGGGTTGTCGTAGTGAGACTGAATATTGTAATCTCTAAATCCTCCAAAAATATACCTATTTCAAAAAGCAGATAAAAATTCACTTGACGACTTCCTGAGAGACAATCTCCACTCATTCAAAATTAATAATATAAGTGTAGACAAGATGTGGCTTAAATTCAGAGAAATAGTATCGGCAGCAATTGAGAGATTTATACCAAATAAATTAACAAACGACGGAGCTGACCCTCCTTGGTACAAAAAACGGGTTAGAACACTGTTGCAGAAACAAACGTGCCAAATTTAAGTAGACGGAAAATCCCCAAGATTGGCGGCCTTTGACAGAAGCTCGAAATTTAGCGCAGACTGCAATGCGAGTGCTTAGAACAGTTTCCACAACGAAACTTTCTCTCGAAACCTGGCAGAAAATCCAAAGAGATTCTGGTCGTATGTGATGTATGTTACCGGCAAGAAACAATTAATGCCTTCTCTGCGCGTTAGCAATCGAGATACTATCGAAGGCAGTGCTGCCAAAGCAGAGTTACTAAACACAGCCTTTCGATATGCCTTCACAGAAGAAGAGGAAGTAAATATTCCAGAATTCGAATCGAGAACGGCAGCGAAGGTGAGTAAAGTAGAAGGAAATATTCTTGGAGTAGTGAAGCAACTTAAATTAATAAAAGCAAGTATTTTGGTCCAGACTGTATACTAACTGGTTCCTTTCGGGGTATGCTGATGCATTAGCTCCATACTTAACAATCATATACAACCGTTCACTCGACGAAAGATCCGTACCCCAACACTGGAAAGTTGCACAGGTCACACCAATATTCAAGAAGGGTAATGGAGTAATCCACTAAATTACAGGCCCATATCGTATCTTTGTGGTCTTTCCGCGAAATGTAAGTTGGCGGCAGTAAAATTGTACTGCAGTCAGCCTCAAATACTGGTTCTGTGAATTTCCTCAGTAGCAATTCATGGAAAGAATGCCTCCATTCCTGTAGAGACTCTCCCCCGAAGCATTTCCGTAACACTAGTTTGATGATCAAACCTACCAGTAACAAATCTAGCAGCCCACCTCTGAATTGCTCCTAGTCCTCCCTCAATCCGACCTGATAGGGATCCCAAACGCTCCAACAGTACTCAAGAATAGGTCGTATTAGTGTTTTATAAGAGGTCTCCTTTACAGATGAACCACATCTTCCCAAAATTCTACCAATGAACCGAAGACGACTATCCGCCTTCCCCATAACTACCATTACATGCTTGTCCCACTTCATATCGCTCTGCAATGTTACGCCCAAATATTTAATCAACGTGACTGTGTCAGGCGCTACACTACTAATGGAGTATTCAAACATTACGGGATTCTTTTTCCTATTCATCTGCATTAATTTACATTTATCTATATTTAGAGCTAGCTGCTATTCTTTACACCAATCACAAATCCTGTCCAAGTCATATTGTATCCTCCTACAGTCACTCAACGACGACAGCTTCCCGTACACCACAGCATCATCAGCAAACAGCCGCACATTGCTATCCACCCTATCCAAAAGATCATTTATGTAGATAGAAAACAACAGCGGACCTACCACACTTCCCTGGGGCACTCCAGATGATACCCTCACCTCCGATGAACACTCACCATCGAGGACAACGTACTGGGTTCTGTTACTTAAGAAGTCTTGGAGCCACTCACATACTTGGGAACCAATCCAATAAGCTCGTACCTTAGTTAGGAGTCTGCAGTGGGGCACCGAGTCAAACGCTTTCCGGAAGTCAAGGAATATGGCATCCGTCTCATACCCTTCATCCATGGTTCGCAAGATATCATGTGAAAAAAGGGGGAGTTGCGTATCGCAGGAGCGATGATTTCTAAAGGCGTGCTGATGCATGGACAGCAACTTCTCTGTCCTTACCTATATAAACGATTTGGGAGACAATCTGAGCAGCCATCTGCGGTTGTTTGCAGATGACGCTGTTGTTTATCGACTAATAAAGTTATCAAGGGATCAAAACAGATTGCAAAACGATCTAGAAAACATATCTGAATGGTGCGAAAATTGGCAGTTGACCCTAAATAACGGTGCACAACAACTCGCAAGATTGGCCAAAGCTTGATAAGTGCCGGTGGATTGGTGGGTCGACTGTACGAAAGGAGGAACAGTGCGGGTCGACGATTCTTTGTTGTTTTTGTATTCAGAGGGGTTCTCAGTCACACTCCTGGGGTACCGACTCTGTGTCGCTCGTAGCCAGCCTCAGTAGGCTCCAACATGACTGTTTTACTCTCATATTTGTACTTACGTATTGCTTATGTTCGTACTTCTATTAGCATCTGCCCCTGTGGCTTCAGATACTGACCTCTTGTGTGCAACCATTGTTTCCTTCGCTTTTTCTAACGTTTAGAATTAGCCTTCAGCATAGTAGTTAGTCTGATCGCAAATGGATAATGCTAATCAGACCTCTGAATTCCGTCAGCCTCCTGTTGCAAGCATTGTTGTGATTCCCAAAATCTGCATCCCTCATAGATGCCCTGTGACAGTGTTTGGCCCTGTCCAAGTCATCAACCTGCCTTTATTGGGAATTTGACTTTCTGCATTTGCTCCTCAGTGCTAGGGAATTGAAGACTGACCTTAAATTCTCTGTCTTTCTTGTATGCTGTGCCAGAACATGTCATCTGTTTGATACCATATATTTTTTTTTAATATCGTGGATGTATGTAATAATATTTCTACACATTAGCCAAGAAGAATAATCCTTTAATCATTTATCAACACATTCTTTTGGAAATACAAGATTACATTTTGTTTGGTCACACTGAAAATCTTCATCAATTAAGCATATATAACAACCTGGGTGCAGCCTTAAGGACACTCTAACTGCCACTGCTTCTGAAGAATTTGTTATTTCATAACTCTGATAGATATTGATATTTTAAAATGGTTTCCCAAATATGTTTGTGTTTAAGTTACATAATAAAATCTTTATACAATTTTTTTGTATGTGATACATCGTCCCAATTTAATTTAACCTGAAATTTTCTTATAAAATTTTCAATAAATTCTTGATCATATGCTATAGTAGCCCAGCCTAATTTGTGTTGAAGTTCTCTTATAAACTCTTCAGACAATTCTTGATCAGCTGTTATATAAGTCCAATTTAATTTAGCTTGAAACTCTTACATAAAATATTCAGATAATTTTTGTTCAATATATTATTCCAACTTACTATTATTTAGAATAACAACAGGATTTTTGCTAAGAATAAAAGAGTGCTTGTAATAATTGATAAACAGAATAATCCTTGACTTAAAGCTATTGGTAAATAAGGGCACATGCAAAGGAATTAAACATGCTGAAGAATATGACAAGACAATTTTAGAAAACTTAAGGCTGGCTACCTTACGTATTAATAAACATGAGTTGTGTTCATTTATTTATAAATCATAAGACGAAGGAGCTAAATTATTCAAAAACTGGGTTACACATGAAGTTTTACCTTCGATCCTAGAAAATGGTGTGTACAAACTACAATGAGCAATTGGTAACTTACAAGAACAAATTGAAGATTAAGTTTTGATAAAGAAATGTCTATGTGTCTGCTGAAGAGAAAAAGAGAAGGAATTCTGAACTTAAAAAGATAAGAGGAAGCATTTGAAGAACAAATAAGAGCAATGACACCTCATTTCGTTCTACCAACTGAAGATATTAATTTGAGAAATGTGTTTGTTCTGTGATTATTTGATAATGAATTTGAATATGATTACTGTGATTAGATGTCAAAGAAGAAAGCTACAAACACGATTATATGTAATTGAAGACATACATGCAGATTGTGATGAAATAATATAAATTGTATATAATCCTAAATCAATTAAGTCGAACAATGAAATGAAAGAAAAACTGAATCACAATATTAATTTCCACAGAAAGTATTTTTTGTTAATTACTGGACATAATGAGCAACAACTTTTGTGAGATGTAAGAAATCTTTTATAAAATAGCATAATCTTTATTTACACAACTGTGGTGTTAATTATCAAATCCCAGCCATTTATCATGGACCTGATAGCCTTTCTTTCTCAAAACTTTCTCAACTAGATATACACCTGGGAAGTTTGTCTTCTGTAGCTCATATTCATAAAAATTTCCTTTTATTTTGTTCCTCATCCAATGGTTTTAATTTCTATGTGACTGGCTTAGAATGAATAATATCTTGAATTTCAAAAATTTCTGTTGACCAAATAGCTATACAGGGTGTGTGGGGAAGAAAGGCCAGTGTTTTCAACAGTGATAGTATAAGTAATTCCGAACAAAAAATTTTATATGAACATAGGTCCGCAAATGCTTTGTTAGGGAGATATGGGTATCGAACGGAACTTTAATTCTGCAAAACTGATGTGCACAACTTGAAAATATAAGCAATACAACTGGATCGTAAAGTGATTTTCTCGCAAACAATGCATGGCTACATGCCATGTTTACACTATGCTACCTACCACGTATTATGGTCATGAAGGTACGTAGTACGTAGGACAATCACCCATTGTTTGCGCAGTTGTGCCGTGTAAGCCGCATTGTGTAGTGTACTGGCGAAGGATCGGTTAGTTGTGTAGTGTATGGCTGCTAACAATGCCACACGTCTACAGTAATGAGTAATTAGCAGATATGGTGTACGTTTATGGGTGTGCGGCGGTATTGCTACCGCTCCAAGAGAAGAATACCACAGGTGCTTTCCGACTCGACAATTACCTGATCACAGGGCGTTTACGAAAGTGTTTATCACTTTGCGTGCAACAGGCTCTCTTCCAAGTAGACAGTTTTCTTCCGAGCGTGAACGTTAACAAACTTTGCAAGAACTGGAAGAAATTATCGCAAGTATTGAGTGAAGTCCCAGTACGGGCATACGAAGACTGTCCCTGTGTATGAATGTCCCACAGACATGTGTATGAGAAACATTACACGCGGAAAACCTGTACCCATTTCACATACAACGTGTCCGAAATCTCCACGTCGGCGACAATGTCCACCGACTTCAATTCTGTTACTGGAGAATTGAGAATAGTCATTTGCTTCCATAGATACTATTCGCTGACGAAGCCCAGTTTTCACAGCATGGAACAAACAACACATACAATAATCATCGATGGTCACGGGAAATACACACACTTCAGTCGATAGCAATTTTCAAGTTGGTTTTACCATAAATTATTGGTGCAACATGATCGGTAACTTTGACGGGAGAAAGGTACCTGCACTTTTTGGAAAATTCATTTGTGGAACTATTGGAAGACGTTCCTTTAGCCAAGCGAACTGGAATGTAGTTTCAACATGACGGTGCCCCTGTACATGTTACCTTACAAGTGGGAAACCATCTCCACCGCACCTACCCCAATCGCTGGATTGGATGTGGCGGCGCTATTAACTGGCCTCGAAGAATACCTGACCTTACAGCTTTAGACTTCTATTTATGAGGTTGGAGGAAATCAGAGGTGCACAAAGTGTAGGTAAATACACGAAATGAACTGCCTCGTCGCATCATGGACACTGCTGAATTGTTTAGGAATCAACCACAGGCAATTGAACAAACAACACAACATGTTATCTCTAGAGCGCAAAAGTGCATTGACGTCCATGCTGGGATATTCGAACCTGTGCTGTGGACTGTTACATCTGTAGGATAAGTGATAAAGCCGTCTGTAAAACACGTGGTAAGTCTTTTTCAACTGAATACAGCCAACATGTATGTTGTAATGCATTATGTACTAAACGCAAAGTAAACAAACATTATGTAAAAATGTGTAGCAGAGTTTTACTTCTCTGTAACACTGCTTTTAAGAAAATCACGTTACGGTCCAGATGTCTTGCATATATGTTCGTTTGTGCAGATCAGTTTTGCAGAATTAAAGTCGCTTTCAATACCTACGCCGCCCTAACGAAGCATTTGCGGCCTTTGTTCATATAACATTTTTTCTTCAGAATTACTTGTACTATCACTGTGTAAAATATTTACCTTTCCTCCAGAAACACACTGTATAACCTTTTTCAGAAATTCCTTTTAATCTACTAACGCTAACTTTATCATCTACTTTATACTTAGGTTTAGTATCTAATAGTTTTGTTGCATAAATGGTTTGCAACAAGTATTTTTCATTTTCTTTTGTTATTTCGTTTGGTTTCATTTCCATTACTGAATATTTTATGCTATTATATTCATCATCTAATTTTGGGAGCATACCAGCATCTGCTGAGGAGACTTAGGTCTATGTCCTGTCCATTAATAATTTCCTTGTAACTCAAATTTTTCCTTTACATTTTCTGTTAAATCTTTCTATGACACATAGTTTTAATTCAGCAAAAGTTGAGTAAATGATTATGTTATATTTATTCATTATTTCTTGAAATTCTTTATTGTAGAATTCTTTACCATCATCTGTTTGTAGATAATTAGCACACTTTACCTTGTATATTTTAAAAACATCTACTAGATTTACCTGTTTTAACTTTTAAAAAAATATGTCAATCAAATTAAAAAAAACATAAATATTTATTATTTTTGCTATTCCTTTCGAGTTCCCACAATCCATCTCTACTAGATCAGCTGAGCATAAGTCATATATACCAAAAGGAAAAAAACATTTCTTCTTTTAAAGTTTTTTCTCATTGACTTATTTAATTTATTAATAATTTCTTCAAGAATATTCAGCCTATCACCTACAAGATTTTTTGACAGATTTACTCTTTTTAGTTGTACATAGTGTGCAAACACCCTCAGTTCTCGGGCTTCTATTTTTGGTTGCTGCTCTTTGAGGATGATGTTTTCTAGCCAATTTTCAGCACCTCAAACACAGATGCGATACTCCACATATTTAATCTATAATTTATGAAGTTGTTCAATCGTTTTTCCATTCTATTATCATCATTTGATATTACAAACATTTAACCAAACATGAGTAATGCACCAACAACAGGCATAGTTTTAACATGCTAATTTAGGGATGAAAACATTTTATCTTTCATTTTCATTTCAAGTAATGGATTATTTAATAGAGAGGAACATAAAATTTGAAGTTTACCATCATGTGTCTTTTACCTCTATCTTAAAATAATTAGATAATAAGACACCATTTACATTTGTTCGAAAAATAAAAATTCTCTTGATTTTTTACATTGTACTCAAATGTGCATTTCATTGGCAGTAACAAAATGAAATTTCGGTTAATGTATGTCACACATTCTAGCTTGAAGATTACCTGACTGGTTTAAGCATGGTATTAAATCTGACTGAGAAATAAATTTTTGACGCTTTTTGTAGTTCCTTTTTAGTTGAGTAGTTTGTCATAATGTTATAGTTATGAGTATGAAGCTGATTATCAGTAAAGATATTTTGATGACACGAGTGGTCTAGCGGTAACATCTTTGATTAATAGTCAAATTGTTCTCAGTCCAGGGTTCGAATCCTACCGCTGGAGACTTCCGGCATAAGAAGTCACCCTCATTCTGCCGAAGGCCTTCTCAAAGAGGGACAGAGGAGCTGACATATGCTTAGGGAACTTTCTTGTCGAAGGGGTGGGAAACTGCCCGCAGAAGAGCTTCTGTAAAGTTTAGAAGGCAGGAGACGAGGTACTGGCAGAAGTAAAGCTGTGAGGACGGGTCGCGAGTCGTGCTTGGGTAGCTCAGTTGGCAGAGGACTTGCCTGCGAAAGGCAAAGGTCCCGAGTTCGAGTCTCGGTGCGGCACACAGTTTTAATCTTCCAGGAAGTTTCAAATGCTCCCTAGTTCTCTACATTCACTGGCATTAAAGAAAACTTGATGTCTGAAGAATTCATTGTGGTCTTGAAAGAATTACATGGGTAGTTCCCCAAACATTTTTAGGACAATTCCAGTGTTACATCTGTTTTCGAGCTGTCTTCGAGACTCTTTGTCGTTTCACTTGGAAGCAGAATGTGCAGATGTAACTGACTGATCTGCAAGGTAATTCCCGTTTTAAAGACAAATGCCTTCAATGTTGCTTTCGTCAGGTAGAGTTAGCAGGTCTCTGTTACGAGGTTGCAAAATAGGTACAAAATTTCGAACAATAAGTGTGTGAAAAGCGATTTCGATTACGAAACTAATTAAATCACTATTGCGTTGTAACTTGAGTGCAAAACTGTGAAATTTGCATGCGGCATGTTCGCAGATTTCTCCTTTTCCCCTTCCTGACTTTCAGACAGCATGGTGTGGTGGTGGGGAAATATGCCGGCCAGGCTGAGTGCTTTGTTACTTTTGTCAGGGCATGGCTCGCAACACCCCTCCAGTGTGGGTCCCAGACAACGACAATACTGAAGTGTTGATCGGACGGTAGTTTTGTAAACTACTTCCTTTCCTGAAGAATCTGCCAATGAATCTCAGTCTGGAATTTGCCTAATCTGGGATTTGTTTTATGTGGTCGTTCTGTAATCGTGCTTCATCTTGTTCTTCTTCCTCTTTTTCGTTTTTTCTTAGGCCTTCAGCCTTCTGACTGGTTTGATGCCGACCTACGGCATCAGTTATTTGCTGATGTAATCCAGTCTGTGTTGTCCTCTACAGTTTTTACCCTCTACAGTCCGCTCAAGTATCTTGCATGTTATTCCCTGATGCCTTAACACATGTCCTTTCGTCCTTTCCCTTCTCCTTGTCAGTGTTTTCCATATATTCACTTCTTCGACTATTCTGAGAGGACTTCCTCGTTCCTTATCTCATCAGTCCACCCAATATTTAACTCTTATGTAGCACTACATCTGAAACGCTTGAATTATCTTCTGTTCCGGTTTCCTACTGTCAATGATTAACTATCAAGCAATGCTGTGCTCCAGACCGACATTGCTCCAAACGTACATGCTCAGAAATTTCTTCCTCAGATTAAGACCTATTTTTGACTTCAGTAGGCTTCTGTTGGGCAGGAACACCCTCCTTGCAGTGCTAGCCTGGCTTTGATGTCTTCCTTGCAACATCCATCATGCGTTATTATGCTTCCAAGATAGCGAAACTCTTCAACTTAATCTATTTCTTGACCAGCTATTTTGATGTTAAGTTTGTCACTGTTCTCGTTTCTGCTACTTCTTCTTTCGTCTTTTTCCGGTTTACACGTAATCCGTATTATGTACTCATTAGGCCTTTCATTCCATTCAACAGATCCTACAGTCCTTCACTTTCACTGAGAACAACAATGTCATCAGAAAATCTTGTATGTACCATGAATTTTAAGACCACTCTGCTTTCATTTCCGCCATTACTCCTTCGTTGAACAGTAGGCGCATAAGACTCCACCCTGTCTTACACCCTTTTCAATCCGAGTACTTAGCTCTTGGTCTTCCAGTCTTTGTTCCTTCTTCCTTTCTTTTGTATGTCACTTTTCGTATAATGTACTCCTACTTTACTCATAATTTTGAACATTTTGCACCATTTCGCACAGTCGATGGCTTTTTCTTGATCGACCAATCCAATGAGAGTACCATGATTTTTCTTTAGTCTTGCTCCCATTATCGATTGTGTAGTCGTGTTATCATACAATAACCTTTCTTCCTATTTATGGGCAACACGTCACATTTGTTTGAGGGGCAAATGACAGTCCCTGCCACAGGCGTCGGTCCTCTGCATTACGGTGTAATTTCCTAGCGTCTGACTTCTCTGTATTCAACGGGAAGTTCGTTTGAAAGTCACATGGAAGTTCCAGTGTTGTCTACTAGGTCATTTACATACGCTGAGAAATGACATAATACTATAACCCCTCCTCCTCCCCCCCTCCCCCCCCCCCTTGGAGTAAGCCCGAAATTACTTTTACGTACGAAGATTTCTTTGCTGATGAAAACGACTAATTGCATTCTGTTTGCTAAAAATTCTTAAATCCAATCCCGCGCTCTGATTTTCTTCACAAGGCGTCAGTCCGGAACTGCATCTAACGCCTCCCGGAAATCAAGGAACATGGAATCAGCTTGGCTGCCGCTACCTGTTGCTTTCTCGGTCTCGTGGACGAACAGAGCAATTAGGATACACGGGATCGTAATTTTCGGAGCGCACACTGCATTTTAGTTCTTTAGAAACGCCATGATACGCGAACGTAAGACATGTTCCATAGTTCTGCAACAGCCGTCAGTGATATATGCTTATAGTTCGCGTGTCTGTTCGATGACCCTTCTGGGAATGACCTGCGTTTGTTTCCAGTCACTATGGCACGCTCTATAGCGACCAACGGTACGCTGCAGCCAGAAGAAGAGCAAGTTCTTTTGCACGCTCTAGATCCCACCAGGTTCAAGGGCCTTTCGCCTGTTGAATAATTTTAATTCTTTTCTATCCTTTGATTATTTGTTTCGATATTTGTCATTCTGATGTTCGTGCTCTAGTTTAAAAGGGGAATCACAGTACGATCTTTGTCAGTGCAACAGTTTTGGAGAAAGGCGTTTAGTATTTCGGCCTTCTGTGACCCTCCGTTTCGATGCACTGATAGTCTAGACAGATGACTTCGATCCATCTACTGATTTAACAGAAGATGAAAACTTTTTAGGATTTTCTATGAAATAGTTAAATAAAATATTTATTATCTTATTCGTTCAAAGTTTCTCTCGTGCTACTCCTTACCCTAATTTTGGCTTCGTTCGGTTTTTGTTTGTATGTGACCTATCCAGGGGGTGAGCGGGGCCGTTATGGTAAAGAGGTGGTGGAGTGTCGATTTGTGGAAGTGGTTTGGAAATCTGTGCTGTCCGGTGCATCGAATTTTATTCAGTGTTGAGCTACAACACTGAAGTGCTACGATGTCTATGTATTTTCCGTGTGGAGGTGTTTGGGCTACATGCGGTTCTGTTGACGTCAGAAGGTCGCATGGTATGATGATCATTTGACGTCCCGTCCTGCTTTGCTGAAGCTATTTACCCCCCTCGGCAGCAAGTAACTGAGTTCGCACTACGTGGCTGTGGGGTAAGTCAGGGTACCGAGAAGAACGTCCGCTAAATTCTCTTAGGTGACCAATGCTACTGGGTTAGAAGCTCGGCCTGATGTGAATGGATGGTGGAAGTACCATACTGGGTCAGAACTGCTGCCCTCCAAGGTAGGAACTCGGTTGCTCCAGTGAAGTTGGGGACGACTCATATGGAATGTCGACGTCCATAGTTGCGGACAGAACAGTGAACTGGTCTGGTGGAGATCCCAGACCCACATCGGCTGCCGGTTGGCCCGTAACGTGATGGAGACTTGTGTGGACCCGATGTTTCGGAGGGTAGCGCCAGATTACTTCTAACATTGCTAGAACCAGAGGGTACGTGTAGTGATTAACGGCACGCTTCTTCTGGCGAATACATTGCGTTTAGGCTCTTAGAGATGGTATGGAAATACTCCGCAGGCTGATTCACAGTTGCACAGCCTTTCTGCAAAGTCATGAGGACTGTGCCGCTCGACCCGCTCGCCTTGTGGTGCACAAACAGGCTAACACGGGTACTTACGTGTCAGAGACTCCGCGCCTGCCTGCTTGCGTCACATACGGCAGCACTTGAGTTGCTTCTCACCCAATAACGGCCGAAATTAGCGATGGCATTACACTTTAAATCAATTTAATTTGCAGTTTAGCTCTCTTGGGTTTCTTAGTAGTTTCCCAACATGACTTTAGAACCACAGCGGTTCTTTCCCATACCTCACTACTTTGCTCTAGACATACCTGCTTCGAACAATACTCCATTGATGCACAACGTTTTCGGTCCTGAAGATAAGGTTTCATATTGTTCGCTCAAGTAATTTTAGATTCGTTTTTTGTCTTAAATACGAGTATGATTCTACTTCTCTTTCTTTTTTAGATAATTTGCTAAATTTACAGCACTTTGACTCATAACAAAAAACGGCTGAATTTGTACTGACGGCAAAAAAAAAAGAAAGAAAACGCAACACGAAGAAGGAGCTATGCGACATAAACCAAACTTGGTAGGTATGTTTCTACATCTGAAAGATGACGTCTGTACAGATTTCGAGCCAGTCGCATTAGAGTGGCGCTAGTAGCGCTACAATGAGGATGCAAATCAAGTTTGTATAAATACTCGCTGTAACGGTCGTTATCATTAGTGACCTGTGAGTTTGAAAGAGGTTGCGTAATAGGCTTACAAGAAGCGGGATGTTCCTTCTGCGATACTGCAGAAAGATCTGGCAGACAAGTAGTCACTGTGCTCTCAAAGGTGATCACGAAAATGTCCCGTCGCATGGCTACGTGGCGCTACCGAGAGGGAAGACCATCGTGTTCGGGGTATGGTTCTGGCTCATCGTACTACATCCTAAGTAGAGATTCGAGTTTCAGTTGCCACCACAGTGACGCAAAGAACTGTTACAAATCGGTTACTTTAAGGACAGCTCCTAACCAGGTGCCCTGTAGCGTACATTCTACTGTCCCCAAACCACCGCTGTTGGCGACTTCTGTGGTGTCAAGAGAGAGCACATTGGAGGGCAGCGTGGAGGTCTGTTCTGTTTCCTGATGAAAGATGGTCCTACCTCGGTGACAGTGATGTTAGTGTATTGGTTAGAAGTGTGCCAGTTGAGGATCTGCAACAAACCTGTTTGCGTTCTAGACACACTGGATCTACACCTGGAGTTATGGTCTGGGTTGCGGTTTCGTACGTCAGCAGGAGCATTCTCGTGATTACCTTACGCACCCTTACTCGTTATTCGACCCTTTCTGCCGACATTCAGCAGAAGCATTCCAGGGGTGTTTCTTCAACCGGTTAAAGCTCGCCCACTTACCCTTGTTGTAAGCGAACGTGCTCTACAGAGTGTCCTACTAGACCACCAGTACTGTTTCGAGCACATGTGAGATATCGTCCAGTAATATCCCATATGTGCTCGAGACATCACTGGTGATCCAGTAGTACAAGGCAACATCATTGGAGGACAACTGCGTCATCCACGACCAACAATAACCGTCCGTGTGATGACTGACGAAGTGCAAGAGGTATGGAACTCCATTCCACATACTGACATAGGGCACCTGTACAACAAAATGCATACACGTTTCCACGCTTGCATTAAACATTCTGGCGGTACACCAACCTTAATGTTCAAGCATTTTCACATTTGCAATGGCTTTTATTAAGTGATCTTGCATATTAATCACTTAAACATGTTACCTGGGCAAATGCGTTCCCTAAGTTACTCACATTGATTACTTTTTGATGCTGCAGTTTTATTTCCGTCAGTGTATTTAGTGATAAAGTGTCTCACAGCTCTGGAACCAATAGCTGATAATAAATCCTTCCTTATTAGAACCGTATTGAAAGCTAAGGCATTAAAAACAGTTAACATGGCGATGTAAAACCTTTGATGTAAAATAACATAAAATTCACCGTAATTCTTTGTTGCCAAGTAGTAAATCTCATTACACTGTCACTAATGTTATTGACAATGAAATACATGCTACACCTTTGCCACAGTGATTACGAAGGATTTAATGCCACCTGAAACCAACATTTTGTATGTCCACGTAAGCTGTTATAAATTATAGACCTGATGGACTGAAATGTGTTGTAATAATGAAGTATTGTTGTAACAAAGAAGTATTTATTATCAGGTATTACAATGATATATGACTTTTTTAAAGTATCCATCTGAATATCTGTGCCGCTTCTATCAAGCAGTGCTTCATTACCGATAATCACATTGTCTGCTGGTAGACTGAGGTTACTACTAACGTATAAAACAAATACTTGAAAATATTAACAAACCTGTATCAAATTTACGTAGTGTGTATTTAGAGACGTTATACAGTGTGTTTCAGAAGTGATGGGCAATAATTCACACGTGGAGAATACAGGCCAAAACTAGCTAAAAAGCTCCAATAAACATGGATCCACAAATCAGCCGTTGTCGAGATACATCACATTTTCTGTCGCTGTTCATCAGTGTCTAGTCTAGGAACACTTGGCATCTCTAAACGATAAGGAACGTGTTCAAAATTTCCGTGCGTCTGAATTCCATATTGAACTTGTCTCTGAAATGAGTTGCGAAACCTTTCAGGCGGTCCTAGGGAGTTCTGTAAATGATGAAAGGTTGCTTGAATCCAATTGACGTTGGTAGCGCAGAACAGGTTTCTGACATGACCTCACACACAGAAATCCATGGGATTTAAATCTGGAGACCATGGAAGGCACAGGCGTTGGTTCAGTGGGACACCATCATATACATCTGGAAGTACAGTCTGCAGAAATCGCAAGTATTGCTATCTGGTTAGTCTTTGTGGTAGGAAGTATGGTCCAATTATGCGGTCTCCGAGCAGTCCTTCCCAGACGTTCAACGAATAACGGTGCGGATGTTGTGATACGTGTGTTGCACTGGAATGGACATTCGGCCCAAATGTGACAGTTACGGTAGTTAAAAATACGGTCACGGGTAAGTCCAGCCTCACCTGTGAACCAATTCTGCTTACAAACATTGGATTCAGGATACACCTGGACTCGCATTCGGGAGGACGACGGTTCAATCCCGCGTCCGGCCATCCTGATTTAGGTTTTCCGTGATTTCCCTAAATCACTCCAGGCCAATGCCGGGATGGTTCCTCTGAAAGGGCACGGCCGACTTCCTTCCCAATCCTTCCCTAATCCGATGAGACCGATGACCACGCTGTCTGGTCTCCTTCCCCAAACCAACCAACCAACCAGGATACACTGTTGTTGCACCCTTTGGCAGAAATTCTCTCTAGAAAGGAAATCTGGGAAATCTGCATGTTGAGGGCTTTCACATGCTGGAGATATTGTATGGATAGAGTACTTGCCGATGTAAAATCCGCTACACACTGTTATGATTCAGGACACACTTTTGGGTAGCAATCCTCCCTGTTGAAGTACTCGGACGTTCGTGTACAATGCGCAGCAGCCTTCCCTCAACATCGGATGCTATAGATTTGAGTCGACCTTCGAGTGTGCAAAACTCTCGGTTTCTCAAAGGCGCTGATGTAACCGGCACAATGTACGCCTGCCAGGCTGCCTGTGGAGAGGAAAAGCTTCTTCATAAAATCGTGCAGCCTCAGGGGCACTACCATTCACTTTGTCATGTGATATCCATGTCAGCATGCTCTTCACTGGTGTAGCTTCTGTCCATTGTGCCTCCACGTTCGCAACTGTGAGATCGGTACAGCACAGTGCACGGAGGCTGAAAGAGAAGTAGTTGTTCATGCGTAAACAAAGAGATCTAAACCTTGAGATACCAACGTAATTGCGGTATCCATAGGCGTTTGCAATTGGTTCCCAACTCGAATTAATGCGATGCCTCAGCAACTGTTGATTTGGAGACCCACGTTTATTGGAGGTTTTTAGCTGGTTTTGGCCTGTACATTTCATTGTGAATTATTGACCATTACTAAAAACCCTGTATATATATGAAGTAAATTTGTTACGCTGATTGTGCGACAATTCTCGCACTTGTCGGCTCTTGCAATCTTTGGAACTGTGAGACTTATGGTTTTTTCTGAAAGTCTGATGGCACATCGCCAGTCTCATACATTCTATACACATATTTGAATAGCTGTTCTGTTGCCTCTTCCCCCACTGATTTAAGAAATCCCTATGAAATGTTGTCTAGCTCAACCGCCTTAGTTGATCTTTAGTTTTCCAAAGGTCTTTTAAGTTATTATATTGAATCTCCTATCTTTTCTCTGTCGAGGGAAGGGGTGCACTCGCCCATTACTCATGACGAGAATACGCTTCTGCACACGGACTATGTTATTCGCTCACCTCTCCCACAGCATCTACAAGGTGCGTGAGAAAAATAATGAGACTGCTTTTTGAACTACAAAATTTTTTATTTGTTTCAAAACAACAATATTGTCCACTTCAAAGCAGTTCCCTTTAGCAGCTAAATCCGGGCAGAATCGTTGTTCACAGTCTTGGCAACAGCGCTGAAAGGCTTCAACTGGTAGGACCTTTGACATGTCACTCACTTTCTTTAGCATGTTCTCCAGAGCCCAAAAATGACGTCCATCTCAGATATTTTTCAATTGTTGGAAACGAAAAAAAAAGAAAAAAATCAAAAGGACGCAGATCAGGTGAACAGGGGGTGGGAGGCTGTGGAACATCAGGAATGATGCCCTTTATGGTCGACAATTGCGTGATGGTAATGGCTGTGTGGCGTGACACGTTGTCACGATGCACATCCATTTCTTTGCCGTGTCAAATCTCACCCGACTGTACCTTTTCCTAAGCCTTTCACGGACGTATTTGTAAAACATTTGGTTGGCAGTTTGTTCCGGAGAACCAGTTTTATAGCTGCACCCACACATTCGACGTTTTCGATGGTTTTTGTAGTTGTAGGTCTCCCTGAGCGAGGTTCATCTTCAGTATGTTCTGGAGCTTTGAAAAATGATTTGTACCAATTAGAAACTTGTGCTTGTGATGAGGAATGTTCCCCAAAGGCCTGTTTAAATTTTACGTAGGTTGCACGTTTAGATTCCCCAAGTTTAACATAGAACTTGATGGTATGACGTAGCTCTAAATTGCACTGTTCCATTTTCGTACCACACAACAAAAATACTAATTCACCGACAGCATTTTCAAAATTCGCGTGATGGCTCTACGTAGGAAGGAACGAACTCACCAGTCTACGCAAGTAGAAAAGCACAGTGTTGCCAGATCGCTCACATTGTTGTCAGTCTCATTGCTGTTCTCACACAACTCGTACACATGTCAAGACCGCACGTATCACACGATCAAATTTGAGGTTACAGCTATCACTTCTACCAATGAAGTTTTCATGCATTTAATTTTTTTAATGAAAGGCTGTAACATTTTCGCTCTCAGCCTGTCACCCTACTGGAGGAACATAAATGGCATGATAAACAAAGAAGGTTCAAAAGCGAGCCAGAGAAAGGTGCAGTAAATTTGTTATTAGAGGTCGAAAGCGAACGACCTTACTGGTGTACAAACGTGTTAGGGTTGATGGACGTGCAGCAAGAAGGTGTGCCTGTACGGCAAAGTGCGAGACACACACGCTTTGCACTTCCTTTCCGGGCAGGAGGCGCGATCTCAGCGGCGGTACTTTGTTCCCCCGCTCCCTTCCCCACTCTCCCTCTTCTCGGCCTTTGTGAACAGGCGCTCTCACCAGCCGGCCAACGCCTCCTCAACGACAATGGCCGTGGCCAGACGTCCAGAACTGCCGCGGGCAGCACTCTGGCGCCGGCTCACGTAGCTGCCGTCGCACAACTCAGCTAAACACCGAGCAGTGAGCACCCACGAGCGGGCGGGCGAGAAGGCAGGGCAGTAGCAGACGGACGTGAACCCGGCGACGCGTCTGAAGACAACGCCCTTCTGTCAGCTCTGTGTTGTTGCGTGCTTTTGGAGTGTGACTTCAACCTTTTCGTACGCATTTAGAGACGGCTGCCTTTTTGTCATAGTGTACAGCATACACTACAAGACGGCAATGAGACATGGCTACTTCGACCTACACTATCTGATCACAAGCACCCAGACATGGTCATTAATATGGGACGTGTTCACCCTTCGCCTTTATGACGGCCTGAACTCAGTTGGGGACAGTATGAATGAGCTGTCTGATTGCTTGGAGAACGTTACCTGCTTTCATGTGCAGTGCGAACACTGAAGTACAGAGTAGATGTATTACAGCGTGAGGTGTTTTCTTCGGTTGGCGTGTGGTGCTCTTACTGCACATAAGAAACACTGAATGTAGAAGGTAGGACATCATCTTTCCGCCAGTGACTGTTATAAGGTTTTATTACACTATTGCAATTTCGGCCTTAGACCATTATCAAGTGCTGCTGAAAAATACAGAATGTTTAAAAAATTATTTTACAGATTCAGTGTGTATCCCGACTTTGTATTTTTCTGGAGCACTTGATAATGGCGAATAGCGTAATAAAAACTTATAACAGTCACTGGCGGAAAGATGATGTCCTTCAAAAATTTTTTTATGAGTGTGAATCCCAGATACAAGTTTATTCAAATGTAGAAGAGTTTGAACTCTTTTTACAGTACTGTGTACTGGCTACAGTAGAGGAACGGTTCAGAGATGAAGATCATATCTGCCCCGTCATAGCCGGCCGGAGTGGCCGTGCTGTTCTAGGCGCTACAGTCTGGAACCGAACGACCGCTATGGTCGCAGGTTCGAATCCTGCCTCGGGCATGGATGTGTGTGATGTCCTTAGGTTAGTTAGGTTTAATTAGCTCTAAGTTCTAGGCGACTGATGACCGCAGAGGTTAAGTCGCATAGTGCTCAGAGCCATTTGAACCATTTTTGGCCCCGTCATAAAGCAACATCTGTGAGGCAAGCGTTTGTGTGCAATAACATTTTTTAGATTTTGCAATCAATTTCCTCACTCCAGTGTTAAATCTGAAAACCAGGTTGCCTTGTCACGCCTGATAAAGATACCAATAAAGTTATATTTTGTAATGCACCAGTGCGTGTCAGACGTTCTTTCATAGTGTTCTGCTATTTTTCATGCAGCGTCGAAACTTAACCTCACATCTGGGGTAGAAGTCGAGTGAAACTGGGTTTTGCATACTTTTTCAACATACATTGAACCGCTGACCATTTCCACGTTTAATTCCTGTCAACCGAGATCACTTTGTCCACGAGGGTGTTACTCAGTGTTGAAGATTCGCGACTGTTCACCGATTCATGTAAGTTGAAAGCAGTATCATTATTCAACGGAGACAGATACGTCAGTGCCTTTTAGACTTTCTGCCCTGGTGAAATAGGTGTACGCAAATAATGTTGATGCTTGTAGAGAATATACCCTATCGGAAGTATAATTCGTGTACCTATAACGATTGGAAAATAATATTCTCAGAGGAATACAGGCCGTGTACACCAGGTACTGCTGATGTATACAGCAAATGCCAATGCACAAAGAAGAAATGGCTATTTAGGTAAAAAACAAATATAAAGTAAAAACCTCCTTCATACGCTGTTACTTGAGCGTGGCAAAACTATTGTGTTACGCTTCATAAAAACGTAAATTCCTTAAATAATTTATTAAACGTTCTAGCCAAAGACTTGGATGCATTTCGGCACTTTCTGCAGCAAGTTTCCAGAGTTAAATTGTACGAAACTGAAGGAAGGTGCGTTGACAGCTTCACGAATCAAGAAAAGCCATTCGTAATAGCTTCTTACAAGACTTACAGTAACAAAAAATCGAATGGGTGTGATGGAAAAGACTCATAGCCAATATATCTGGAAATTATTAATTCTGTATTTAAATGCTGTGCAGAAATACACGGTCCAGTGCATTAACGCGGTGACCTCTCGAAGTCCTGAAAAACAACCTTTTGCACCGCGGACGTGCAGGAAGGGCGTTAGTGAGATTCTGGAAGGTGACGACAGGGACGTGGAGCCACTCATCTGGCGGCTGTTGATGCCCGAGGGCTTGTGTAAAGGAACAAATATCGTTGTAGAACACAATACTATTTTCATCAGAGAAGCAGTCTTTGAAACCAATATGGCGGTAGTGGTAACTACTTGAAATTAAAAATTGCTTTTTTGATGGGTGTAAATCCCGAATCAGGTTATTAAGTCTAGTTAACTGGATCGTATGATTCTGATTAGCAGCTACTGCATTCATATGTACGATAATTTTTATTTTCATCTGAGTCATTTTCAGTTTGGGGTGAGTCAAAATCAGAGTTACAGGTTAAGGTCGTATCCGTATACAGGGTGTTACAAAAAGGTACGGCCAAACTTTCAGGAAACATTCTCACACACAAATAAAGAAAAGATGTTATGTGGACATGTGTCCGGAAACGCTTAATTTCCATGTTAGAGCTCATTTCAGTTCCGTCAGTATGGCTTCATTCAAACATGATCAAATTGTAAATTTTCACAATCAACATGTGTAGGCTGACGAGAATCCGCAAGCAATTGTGCAATCACGTCATGAACACAGATTTTCTGTGAACGTTTGGGCAGGCATTGTTGCTGATGTCTTGATTGAGCCCCATGTTCTTCCACCTACGCTTAATGGAGCACGTTATCATGATTTCGTACGGGATACTCTACCTGTGCTGCTAGAACATGTGCCTTTACAAGTACGACACAACATGTGGTTCATGCACGATGGAGCTCCTGCACATTTCAGTCGAAGTGCTCGTACGCTTCTCAACAACAGGTTCGGTGACCGATGGATTGGTAGAGGCGTACCAATTCCATGGCCTCCACGCTCTCCTGACCTCAACCCTCTTGACTTTCATTTATGGGGGTATTTGAAAGCTCTTGTCTACGCAACCCCGGCACCAAATTTAGAGAATCTTCGTGCTCGTATTGTGGACGGCTGTGATACAATACGCCATTCTCCAGGGCTGCATCAGCGCATCAGGGATTCCATGCGACGGAGGGTGGATGCATGTATCCTCGCTAACGGAGGACATTTTGAACATTTCCTGTAATAAAGTGTTTGAAGTCACGCTGGTACGTTCTGTTGCTGTGTGTTTCCATTCCATGATTAATGTGATTTGAAGAGAAGTAATAAAATGAGCTCTAACATGGAAAGTAAGCGTTTCCAGACACATGTCTACACAACATATTTTCTTTCTTTGTGTGTGAGGAATGTTTCCTGAAAGTTTGGCCGTACCTTTTTGTAACACCCTGTATAATGCAAAAGGGAACTCTTCATTGTGTAGGATAGGCCTCATTGCATACTTATCTGTATGTTCTGATTTATATGTGATTCCTTTAATATTTGTCAGACAAAAGTAATAACCCGTTAGATGATCCGTTGGTTCCCACCAAATCATGGGAACTACGAGTGGTATATGATGTATACCATTTTTTCATGAAATCAACACTCTAACTCACGAAACGCACCATATATTTGGGGTCAAGCTTTTTCAAAGTCGCATGAGCGTCGGCTAACCATAAATACTGAAGGAGTTATCTGGATGATTTACATACATTCTTGGTATGGTGAACCAACAAAACATTAAAACACAATGTGCACAGTAAACTCTACACAGAAAGGAAGAAAACAATATTTCAGTGGTAAAATTCGTGCTAACACGCTCACAATAAGCTTAATACTGACACATCACGATGCCAGATTAACAGGTCTGCGAGTGCCTGTGCAAATAAAGACATGAATAAACCTGCGCAGTCTTGTCGTTTGGTGTTTTGGCTTCGTATTCAATATCATTTTCTTACATACAGCGGGAATAAAATCGCTACATATGAGATGCAGATTCGTATGACGGATCAAAGAAAATACTAAAATGAAATTTTAAGAAGTGGCTGTCACAAAAAAAAAAACTGTGCCTGATGGAAAAATTCTGACCACATATCTGAATTGAGTGTTAAAACATGCACTGGAATCACTCATCAGATTTCTTGTGAAGAGACCCTCGTCGACCAGCGGGTCTCATTGGTTCATCTGGGCGGTCAGCTGCTCAACGGCTGTACGTGTATTCGGCCGTTCACATGTGTCCAGCCATCGACCACCACTCTCATGTATATCCCATGGTGCACCGCAGTTGCCTCGGCGACGGTTTTGGATAGCACCATTTTGTCGTGTACGGTATACGTCAACCACGGTGGCGGCGAACAGATGATGGTTCAGATGGCTCTGAGCACTATGGGACTTAACATCTATGGTCATCAGTCCCCTAGAAGTTAGAACTACCTAAACCTAACTAACCTAAGGACATCACACAATACCCAGACATCCTCGAGCCGGGAGCCAATAATGATGCCCTTTTGATAGTCAGCGCCCATTAGACAGAGGGGTTCCAACAGCCGATCAGTTCCACTCATGCCACCAGGAAGGAGATACACGGCTCGTGTTGTCTGTAGTTCAACCACGCCTAGACGGTCAATATTGCTGTTCGAGGTGGCGCAGTGGTTAGACACTGGACTCGCATTCGGGAGGACGACGGTTCAATCCCGCGTTCGGCCATCCTGGTTTAGGTTTTCCGTGATTTCCCTAAATCGCTCCAGGCAAATGCCGGGATGGTTCCTTTCAAAGGGCACGGTCGACTTCCTTCCCCGACCTTCCATAATCCGATGAGACCGATGACCGCGCTGTCTGGTCTCCTTCCCCGAAACAACCAACCAACTGCTGTTCGATATCTTTCGCATTGTTATTTTCTGCCAGGGAGAGCTCTTAACAAAGGGAAGTGTCCAGGCGTCTCTGAGTGAACCAAAGCGATGTTTTACGGTTATGGAGGAGATACAGAAAGACAGAAACTGTCGATGACATGTCTCGCTCAGGCCCCCAAGGGCTACTACTGCAGTGGATAACCGCTATCAACGTATTATGGCTCGGAGGAATCCTGACAGCAAAGCCACCATGTTGAATGATGCTTTTCGTGCAGCCACAGGACGTCATGTTGCGACTCAAACATTGGGCAATAGGCTGCATGATGTGCAACTTCACTCCCAACGTCCATGGCGAGGTCCATCTTTGCAACCACGACACCATGCAGTGCGGTACAGATGGGCCCAACAACATGCCAAACGGACCGCTTAGGATTGGCATCACGTTCTCTTCACCGATGAGTGTCGCATATGATTTCAACCAGACAATCGTCGGAGACGTGTTTGGAGGCAACCCGGTTAGGCTGAACGCCTTAGACGCACTGTCCAGCGAGTACAGCAAGGTGTATGTTCCCTGCTGTTTTGATAGTGCAACCAAATCGTCGGAATACTGGCCAGGCACTCGTCTTTATGGGTGACAATTCACGCCCCCATTGTTGACATCTTGAGAATGACTTCCTTCAGGATAATGACATCGCTCGACTAGAGTGGTCAGTATGTTCTCCAGACATGAACCCTATTGCCCATGCCTGGGATAGATTCAAAAGCCTGTTTATGGACGGCGTGACCCACCAACCACTCTGAAGGATCTACGCCGAATCGCCTTTGGGGAGTGGGACAATCTGGACCAACAGTGCCTTGATGAACTTGTGGATAGTCTGCCACGACAAATACAGGCATGCATGAATGTAAGAGGACATGCTACTGGGTATTAGAGGTACCGGTGTGTACAGCAATCTGGACCACCACCTCTGAAGGTCTCGGGGATATATAAGGGGCGAGAACAGCGACAGAGTTTATCACTGTGAAGTACAGGGGGGAACCGTATAGTCTTGAGAGACAGCGTTGTCAGTACCTGAAAGTTTTAAAAGGGACGTAATTTTTAGTTTTCATTTGTCCATCTGGAAGAATCGTGCAATATCCTGATCTGTGGGCCATTCAGGTGTGACATTTGACCAGTGTTCGACTAGGAATGTGTGGGCCTGCATGCTTCTCATCAAAGTTCCTGTCGAACACGTCAGACAACCGCAAGGGAGGATCGCCTTATCGTCTAACAAGCACATCGCAACCCATTCTTGTCCTCACCTGTCATTTGAGAACAAGTGATAGACTCACAGCAACCCTATGTGTTTCCACGCGCTCCTAGTCGGAGACTCGCGGCAGCCAGACCAGGAAATTACTGTCTCATGCAGTTAACACCACAATATAGTCGGCTACGTCTGGTATGGTGGTGTGACCAGAAGCACTCCCTCAGCAGGTGAGATACTGGGTGCAGCTTGCAGTAGTTGTCAGGTGGAACACCAGACTCCAACAAATATGGTGGATGTAGTCTATGTCAGATCGTTAACAGAAAATGTTTGGACACAGAACAGGCCAGTGGAGAGAATTTCCGTGTCACCTGTGTGTTCTCCACTGTCCGATCCATTTGCGGCTTTACTACGAAAACTGAAAGAACGTGATAAGGAACATCATCGGTTACAGATTGGGAGAAAGAAAAGGCTGAAACGAGAGCTCGAAGAACGTGATTTATTACAAGCGGAGAGAGATAGACGATTGCTGGAAAGAGATGAAAAGTTAAAACGAGAATTAGAAGAACTTGATCGATTACAAGCTGGGAGAGACAGACAATTGGTTTAAAGAGATGAAGAGTTAGAACGAGAATTAGAAAAACGTTATCGATTACAAGCTATGTGAGAGGGAGACAATTGTTATCACAGTTAGCTGAGCGAGAACAAAATAATGAAAAAATGTTCTCAGATTATCTTGAGAAAATTTCCTCAGAGGTAACTGAATTAAGGAAATCCTATCAGGGGCTGCCTGAACTAGTCAGTAACTCAGCTTTGGACAGCACAAACGACCTTGAAGGAGGAGGTAGATTCAATCACGACTCGCATGGAGCAACTAGAAGTTTCACAGCGAGAGTGTATTGAAAATGATTTAGCCGATCAGGCAGACAAAATCGAGAAAGAATTCCAAGAATGGCTGGAATCGAAACAAGAAACAATTGCACAACAGGTAGACGAAAAAATAAATGCGGCGATCCAGGGTGTGACTGGGGGCGTTGACCTTGCTAACAATCGAATTACGGAACGGCTGCAAACAGATGTCGCACAGCTGAGCGATTAGTTATGCGCAGAGCTGCCACACTGGCAACACGAGGTGACAGAGTGTATTGCCAACTTAGAGCGCGAGGCGCTCGTTTGTCAAAACATTTAGAGAAAGTATCACGTCTAAAGTGTATGGCAAAGCACCGTGTATGGTTGCTAATTATGATCAACCACATGATAGTGGCCGGAAGAGCCACAGTCCTAGTAGTGTACCGACAATGCTACCTAGCGTTCCGGGGCGGCAATACTGGCACCGAACCTGATGGTAGTGAAAAGCCTACTTAAACACAGGCGATTCCAGAGTTTCAATAACGAAAAGAAATCGGTTCACCCAGTCATTTTCATTAAAAGTTTTAGGAATATCTTACCCAGTATGTGGACAGAAAGCAAAACGTTTTGTTTGTTGTATCTTATACAAGGAAGATACTGCACTTTGGGAAAATGAGGCAATGGATAGGTGTCACAATACTAGGTACTTAGGAAAGGCTTTCTTTCTTTGAGGAGAGATTAAGAAATGAAGTCTATTGTCCAGAAATGTATAATCCCTGACACGGTAGCCTAAGGAAATATTTTGAGAAATACATTAGTAAGACAAGGCACTGGGATGAGACAATGGCTAATAAAGATGTGATCCGGCTGCTAAAGTTGCGGCTGCCCGGACATATCAAAGGTAAGTTAATGGTGACGAGGAAAATTTAGACAAATACCTGTCAGCATTAGACAAGATTGATTTGGCGCTAGGCAGAAAAAAGCGATACAAATCATTCATCCTCTCCTCACAGAAATGGCAATAGAGATAACAAACAAAGCCACAACAATATCAGTGGTTAAGGTTATGATCAGCCAACCAGCAATGGAAGGCAAGCGAATGGCAATGGTTCGCTACGGTCGCAGGTTCGAATCATGCCTCGGGCATGGATGTGTGTGATGTCCTTAGGTTAGTTAGGTTTAAGTAGTTCTAAGTTCTAGGGGACTGATGGCCTCAGACGTTAAGTCCCATAGTGCTCAGAGCCATTTGAACCATTTGGCAATGGTTATCTGCAACTGAACAGAAAAAGGGAGTGGGATGACAGATCCGACACCCGGTCCAAAGTAATTCAAAGAAGCGAAATAGCAACAGTAACAACCGAAACCAGTGGCAAAGTAATTTCACGTCACAGTGGAATCAAAACACAGGACCCCCACCGGGACCGAACTGTGAAGAAAGAAACGAAAAACGCGGAAGAAACGTAAATCAACAACATTGGCCAGCACAGCAATCCAGTGTTAGGATAGTGGAGGTGTCAGACAGCAACCGTCCAGGCCCCTTCCAGAGAACAAACTAGTTCCTACCGCATTAAGCTCCCTATTGTTGGTCGGCAGGCGAAGTGGGGCACACCAAAACAGACTCGAGATACCGTTGAGCTGCTGTGGTATGAATGATAATGGCGCGACTAGTAGTGTTCTGAGTTTAGAACTGTATAAGCCATTATGTAAGACCAATAAAATACCGAGTTATCCAGTACAAAATTGTCGGGTATCTGGAGCTATGGGGGCACAGGTACAAGTAGTTAAATTCCAGGTACAGGCTGAACTTTCCTAGTACAGCTTGGGCTTTCCTAGTTGTAAAAGGTTTATCAGTAGCTTGTATCCTGGGTTGTGATTTCCTGAGGTGCACAAAAGCAAATATTGACCTCTCCACTGGGGAAATTAGTTTAATGTATGGTGGAAGGAGAATTGTACTGGGTATGGTCAGAATGAAAGAAGTACGTGGCATGTATTGCCAGAGGATTCAAATCAAATGCTATGGATTAATTATTTTACATGTTAACTGTGATTTCAAAGGGAAGGAATACTATTATCCTGAATAGGGAATAGAGAACACTACAGAAATACAGGAAATGGTTTACAACGAGGTTAAGGAATCGGATTATTTGAACAGTAGCCAGCAACATGAGCTTACTCGTTTGATGTACAATCATTTAAATGTTTTCTCGGAGAAATCTGGAGTAATAAAGGGTTAGGAATAAAACATAAAGGTGTTGCCCCATGAAACCTTCTGTCACGCCACATGAATTGTACTGTGGTCAAAGAAAGAGGCGGTTACGAAAGATACCACACAATTGTAGCTTTCTCTTGTCTAACAAAGATGGAGACAAGATTAAACGACTATGCCCTTATAAAGACATCACACTGTATATAAAATAATTCCTAATGATAATATACATGTAAGATTTTATTTCAGTTTTTGATGTATTTTTCTTGTATATAGTAAGATAGAAATGTTTCCCATAGTATATTTTTCTGTATTTAGGATATAATAAGTGTGATCGATGTGAGTGTACTTGACAAAAGAACAATATTCCTTGCATTTCAGAGATGCATAGGAAAGACATTAGTTACTGTAGAGTGTATCGAAGAAACACAGGTTCGTGAAATTGAAGTAGAATAGTGAATATAAAGTGCTATCTATTTTTAATGAGAACATTTGAATTAATTCCATACTGTAATGTAAAGTTAGAACTATTATTTCATTGGAAGGTTCAACTTGTTGAAGATTTAGTAGAGATGTAAGTTTAATTTTCTTAAATATGCAATACTCATTTATTTGGTATTTTTCAACTCTAGAGTACAAAGAAAGATGACCATGAATAAAACCCATGTTAATGGGAAACACCATGGATCATCCATCAGCAACGCAGATTTCAATGGGACAGTTTCAGAATCAATCGAGCAGGGATAAGTCGTGTCAATTTACCGCATGATTTTGCTAGATTTTTGGATCCATGGCTAAACTCAGTTTCGGCCTGAGAAACGCGTATTAGACACCATGTAACACAGGAACATGCACGGAATTCCTGATAAAATATAAAAATATAAGCAATTTGTTGTGTATAATACGGTAAAGCCATTATTAGCGTAAAGTTTGAATACAAGTCCTGATGATCTATTGGTCAGACAAACGTGTACGGGATGCAGGAACGTAAGCAATGAATTCTGTAATTCACAAATTGTAACACCACCCTCTAAACGAAAAGGCAGATATAGTAAGTGACAGAATCTGTGATTAACTTGTTCCGTGGAGAGACTTTGTAGAGTCACAGAGACAATACAAACCGTGAGTTGAACTACATGGAACTGTGTAATTCGCAATCTGTGGTATGAGAAAGTATTAAGAGAGCGATCGCCGTACTTTGTACAGACTTTGGCGGACGTCCTTAATGAACAGATGTTGTTAACTGCACACAGTGCAACGAGTATGGAGAAACTGTATAATTTCATATCGTGTAAACTGTGCGAAGGGTGTCTTTGGAATAGATCGCGTTTCAACAGCAACAACAACCAACATTCCAACGCGAAGCGGAAACTTGGTAGGCTAGTGACGTGCCGCGCTCGGTTTTTTTTTTTTTTAGAGCAGGCTATAAACAGTGAATGGTCATCGTTCTAAGACGCGGTGAAGTGTAGAGCGTGTGACGACCTTAGGACGCTCATACAGCGCGGAACATTAAGAATATCATAAAAAGTGTAAAAAGCAACCGTGTTTGCAGGACTATGTGATTACTGGAATTACGCACGTGGGGTGTAATAAACAATTACAAAGCTGGTCCTGAACAAAACAGTAGCAGTGACTAATAATGTGTGCGTTTTTTCGCATAGCGAATTCCCATCTGTATGTTAAATTATACTGCGTAATCGAGCTTGTTTCAAGGTCACTCCTTGGCGTTACGTGCGATTTGGGGAGACGACAACGGAGGAGGCGACACCGATGCAGCCTTGGCGGACGGTAGCGCGGTTAAACGTCAACGCGGGGGTGGTACCTGCCTCCACGCCGACGCTACGTACGTTTCCGCCGGGCGTATTCGTGATGACGCAGCATCGACTACGTAACGCCGGACCTGCAACGTCCGATGAACATCCGGCGGCCGACGATGGCGCATTAGAGCTGGCGACAGCATCGACCAACGGCATCACCATACAACTGTCAAATTATATATACAATCGATCAAATGCAAATTTTGGAAATCAAGATAGCAATATTTGGTAATATTTGAAACGTTAATAACAGATAGAGATGGACAGTCTGTTTCGCTCCGCTCAGCTTTTCTGTGGTTTCACTTAGGGAAACCGATAAAAAGTAAATGTCCCCAGCTTCAGTTAATAACAGACTATCCTTGGTAAAATAAAATATATTGTTTAAATATATGTACGAATGATGTTGAAATTTTGTAACCTTGTTGATCCATGTAAAGTGTACTGATGTGAACTCAAAGTTAAGACAATCATCGAAATCTATGACTGAAATTATGTTAAATATCGTGATGCGAAGTGAAAACTTTAGTGAAAGTGCTTCATGTGATGTAATGTGGAATGCCATGCCCGAACATTAGAACACGTGACCACGGCATTCCAGGGGGTCTTATGAAGTGCCATGCCCCAGATTAGGAGAAATATAAATTATTAAATATTTGTCCTGGATATTAAGCAATTATATTTGTCGTACGTGAAAGAAAACCTATTGAAAGTCAAAGAATAATACGAATTTAAAGAAAAACTCTTATGTGTAACATAAGTATTATTGTTATCTTTGTTCTTTTTGGTATCGGCGTGAAACGAAAAGCTGCCAGATTCTCTCTTGCTTAGTCTGGTTCGGATAGGACGACATTGTGCGCAATGTGAATAATAAGGTGTGCTCCAATATATGTCTAAAGTATTGCTGTTGTTAATTTTAATTGTAGCCTGCAACAAATATTCTGTCTGCTTGTCCCATCATTTTTAAAAGAATTTCAGAGGCCGCGTCAGAAAGAAGCTGAACATCGTTGGATGGCGACAACTGGTCGCCATTAAGCGGCAATTTCAAACTATCGTAATTGTTATCTCGTTCTTTCCACAGGCGCCGCTGTAGATCAGCGATATTATTTTTTTCATTCATGATCTATAGGAAACTGACAGTTTCAAAGTACTCCAGACGATGTACGAGATTACGTACAGTAGGACACTGACCTGGCCAGTACAAAGACGTAATACGTATATCCTTACGTATTGAAAATGGCGATATACTTTTTTGTGTGTGTATATAGCCTATAATGATTAACTGTTTTTACGCACGAATTTGTGTAAGTAACTTCAGTAATTATACTGGACCCCACGCTATATTTTTGTGTCAGTAAAATCTAACAACGATGGGTGCCTTCGCATATCTTTGCAGTGAAACTAAAATCAAATTAAAAATAAAAATAATATATACCACATCGTTATAATCAAAACAAAAAAAAATATTTTATTATTTCATGAAGGCATTAAGAATGGGTCAGGATTGTTATGTATAAGCCGTGGTTCTCTTTCAAATATTTATTTGTTTACTGTTCAAACAAGTTAGATACAAATCAAATATATGTAATAAAAATTACTCATACACATTCCACACAGACGTGGTCCGTGTTTTACAAAAACGTTTCAATTAAATTAATAAGGGTACTAATACTGATTGTTTGATTCGGGGGTGGGACGAAACAGCGAGGTCAACCGTCTCATTTGATTAGGGAAAGATGGGGAAGGAAGTCGGCCGTGCCCATTCAAAGGAACCATCCCAGCATTTGCCTAAAGTGATTTAGGTAAATCACGGGAAATGTAATTCAGGATAGCCTACCCAGGTTTGAACAATTGTCCTCCCAAATACGAGTCCATTGTGCTAACAATGGGACCACCTAGCATGATATACCAATACTGAGTAGTCATGGGGGACAGCTGGAATACTTTCATAAAAGGAGATGTGAATTAGAAGATGACTCTCATAACGAGACATCCGTTCATTCAACAAATAAAAGGAAAGCGAAGTGATTTTCCACTACCGATAACACCTATGAAGCATGCTACATTCACAGCAAGAAAGTCATAGCTCAACCGTGAGCATCCACCGAGCCACAAAATTCATTAATTTCCACGGAACAAAAATAAAAAACACAATTCACACAAATGGATATTTGATTGATTCTGAAAACTTAGATGTATGCAGTGATGAGGAAGAAATAGAAGTTCGGTGTAACCTGAGTAACACATTGTTGACCATACTGCTAGACGTATAGAGGAACCTCGTCTCTTCCAGAAGAAAATTCTGCTTAAAGCTGGAAAAGAGCACATACATAAGCTTTGGAGGTGCATGGGTCTAGTGAAAGAGTGCATGAAGTCTGAAAACATTAATTTACACCACTTCAAAAGAAGGAAAAATAATTCACTGATGTAGGTAGTCACTCTGTTTGGAAGATTTACAGTTGTACAATGATTAGCATGGATTTGAATTTCTGTGTACTTTTGAGTGATATGTGGGCTCACCTTGATTCAAACAAGGAAAACACGTTTAGTACTCGAGAGAAATCAGCTCCAGTTTGGAAATCTCCACATACAACACTTAAGCATTTATTAAAAGCTAAATAAGGAATATACGCAAATCATACTAAGGACCAAGTTCCGCTGTATTAAAACAAAGCCACATACTTTCAAATCCCCGAACTGAAGAAAAATATAAAATTCAGTACACACACTTACTTTCCACGAAGAAACAGTTTAATTTTACTAACTTTCTGCGAGAATGAAGTTCTCTGGACTGTGCCACACTTGGTAGCTAATTCACACACATCTGAGACCTTTTCTACCAGAAATGCAGAAATTATGGTAACTCTATATCGAAAATATCTTCTCTCATAACTAACATGTTGAAATGAAGGTGGTTAAATATTACAAGCGAAGTACATTCCGATACCTCCACCTACAGAGTATCTGATGGACACACCTCTCCTTACACGATACCAGCAGCCAGCAGCAGAGTGTCTTATACCGAAAGAACAGAAACGCTTTCCACTTTCCAGAGCAGACTGGATAGCCAGAGATGGCCGCTGTGCCCTTGCCAAGTTAACAACTGTCTGCTGAGATACTTGACCTAAGTTAGCGCTATATCTCTCTGCCTTTGCGTCTGAAGCTAACAGAACTGGCACATTTATACTAGCAGAAAACAGGTACTGCATTCTCTTGCGAAGCTCGTACTCACTCATCTCATTCACGAACAACGTATTAAATAAGAGGAAAATTATATAAGAAGAACACAGCGGCACAACTATCTTATGTAAGTATTTTAAAAATATTACTCAGTTCCTACCGAAAGGCTTACTACCTTTGCAAACACTACCCGAATCACTGCTCGATATGAATTACGGAAGAATTGTCTCACAAAAGTCCCTCTTCCTATGTCACAGGCTACAGAGATAAGCGTTGCTGCAGGAATCTGATCACAGGTCACTACAGATGTGGGCAACGCTCACCTCGAATAGCTCTTCGCAATTCCCTTTGCTCCACTTCACAGTGGCGAAGTGTAGTACATTTCTCTGCTAGCGTTGGTGCTGGAACTGAAAATTTGGCAACCGAGTAGTGATGGAAAGAGAATTGATTTGTTGGTGATAGAAAGATTGGATCTGTTGGGTTTCACATACAAACTAGGCCAGTGAGCGTTATACTGTTCCAGCAAGTCACCAAGGTACGATAATAATAATTCGTTGCTGCATGTTTAACATGTTTCACTTGTCCTAAGCAATATCTAGCGTTGCAGTTGTTCTTATGCTCTGTTCTAATGTCCGAAATTAATGTAGCTGTATTCCATATTGCACGATCCTCCTCACAGATTTGTTTCTTCACCGACTTTATTTGTACTATGTCTTTGATATACACAATTCTGTCTCTTGTTCCTTTTAGTAAATTTGCTATTTTATGAATCCTCAACCTAAATTCTGTTATGTAAGCCGTCCATTTCAGTCAACAGTTTTTGTGAGCACTGATTTTGGCTAGTAGGACTCTGTCTCAGACAAACTTCACCCTTAAAATCTTTTTCAGCTGCTCTTTTATTTCTTCCACATCTACCGGGCACTTCTAAGCATCGGTGAAACAGAATTTTCATTGATATTCTATGACTTCGGTAACAGGTGTTTCTTGAGTTTCCTCTTTTATTACTCTTGACTTGTGGCTGTTGATATATTAAGTTACTTAACTCGCTATCTATTACATCCGTCTTTTCTGCTGATACCCGACGCCTAATTTCTAACTATACTTAATTTTTGGTGTGCGATTGACACCAATAGAAAATAAGCTGATCGGTGACAATAACTGAAATCTACTCAAAATGGAGGAAATAAGTCTCCAAGGAATAGAAAAGCAACTGGAATCACTCAATACAGGAAAGTCCACTGGACCTGACGGGATACCAATTCGATTCTACACAGAGTACGCGAAAGAACTTGCCCCCCTTCTAACAGCCGTGTACCGCTAGTCTCTAGAGGAACGGAGGGTTCCAAATGATTGGAAAAGAGCACAGGTAGTCCCAGTCTTCAAGAAGGGTCGTCGAGCAGATGCGCAAAACTATAGACCTATATCTCTGACGTCGATCAGTTGTAGAATTTTAGAACATGTTTTTTGCTCGAGTATCATGTCGTTTTTGGAAACCCAGAATCTACTGTGTAGGAATCAACATGGATTCCGGAAACAGCGATCGTGTGAGACCCAACTCGCTTTATTTGTTCATGAGACCCAGAAAATATTAGATACAGGCTCCCAGGTAGATGCTATTTTTCTTGACTTCCGGAAGGCGTTCGATACAGTTCCGCACTGTCGCCTGATAAACAAAGTAAGAGCCTACGGAATATCAGACCAGCTGTGTGGCTGGATTGAAGAGTTTTTAGCAAACAGAACACAGCATGTTGTTATCAATGGAGAGACGCCTACAGACGTTAAAGTAACCTCTGGCGTGCCACAAGGGAGTGTTATGGGACCATTGCTTTTCACAATATATATAAATGACCTAGTAGATAGTGTCGGAAGTTCCATGCGGATTTTCGCAGATGATGCTGTAGTATACAGAGAAGTTGCAGCATTAGAAAATTGTAGCGAAATGCAGGAAGATCTGCAGCGGATAGGCACTTGGTGCAGGGAGTGGCAACTGTCCCTTAACATAGACAAATGTAATGTATTACGAATACATAGAAAGAAGGATCCTTTATTGTATGATTATATGATAGCGGAACAAATACTGGTAGCAGTTACTTCTGTAAAATATCTGGGAGTATGCGTGCGGAACGATTTGAAGTGGAATGATCATATAAAATTAATTGTTGGTAAGGCGGGTACCAGGTTGAGATTCATTGGGAGAGTGCTTTGAAAATGTAGTTCATCAACAAAGGAGGTGGCTTACAAAACACTCGTTCGACCTATACTTGAGTATTGCTCATCAGTGTGGGATCCGTACCAGATCAGTTTGACGGAGGAGATAGAGAAGATCCAAAGAAGAGCGGCCCGTTTCGTCACAGGGTTATTTGGTAACCGTGATAACGTTACGGAGATGTTTAATAAACTCAAGTGGCAGACTCTGCAAGAGAGGCGCTCTGCATGGCGGTGTAGCTTGCTCGCCAGGTTTCGAGAGGGTGCGTTTCTGGATGAGGTATCGAATATATTGCTTCCCCCTACTTATACCTCCCGAGGAGATCACGAATGTAAAATTAGAGAGATTAGAGCGCGCACGGAGGCTTTCAGACAGTCGTTCTTCCCGCGAACCATACGCGACTGGAACAGGAAAGGGAGGTAATGACAGTGGCACGTAAAGTGCCCTCCGCCACACACCGTTGGGTGGCTTGCGGAGTATAAATGTAGATGTAGATGTAGATGTAAACTAAGAAAGCCAGTTAAGGATGAAAAGGTAGGACAAAGTATTAAAGTTTATCATTTAGAACATAGCAGCATAGGGATCTCTATCACAAACGATTGACAAAAACGTTAGCAAATATAAAAACGGTAGTAGACTTTCAAGAAGAATGAAAAAACATGAAAACGGCCGTATCGAACATAGCTAATGCGGTTATGGGTAAGAAAAGGAAATACAGGAAATGTAGAGGAGTAAGGATTTGGATTGTAGAGGCGGAAACAGCAATTAATGAAAAACAAGAAGCTTTCATGCCCTATGTAAGTAATTCAACTAATGATAAGTATAATGAATATAAAGAGAAGAGAAATAATGCGAAATACGTGTCTCGGAAAACGTACGCAGTATCATGCGAACGACTTATGGTCAATATAGAGTGATGAAATAATACAACAGAAAGAAAATAATTATATACGTGTTAATAATATATAGGAGAGAACGGATGGATAACTCTTTATAAGAATTTGTGGTATGATGGCGCTTTAATTCAGACTTACCCGAACTAAATGATATAAATTGCCTAGACGATGTTGATATGAGAGAACTGACAAAAGTTCTAAAAGCTAAGAAGAATAGGAAAGTGACGGGTTTAGATGGTATTAATGTGGAAATATAGAGTGTTATTTCAGCATCCAAAACTTTTTCACATATCTATTCAATGTTGGAAAAGTAATAAAGTATCAAAAGACTGGCTGAGAGACAAAGGAATATAGGGTGATAAAAATAAATGAAGTATCTATCGAGGGATAAGGCTCCTGGGTTCAGTCTATGAACCGTATGCTAAAAACCTGAATCCAAGACTTAAAAATATCATGGAAAAGGCAATACGTGAAGAACAATCAGGTTTTAGAAAAGGACGATCGACTATTGGCAATATTTTTATCTTGCTACAAGTTATAGAAAAGACAGGAGAGTCCAACAGGGAAAATAGTCTTCCGTTTGTGGATTTTGAGAAACCATTCTATAATGTGAATAGAGAAATGTTATAGAATATCATGAATTAACGATGTTATACATCTCACGTGATAAATGCTATTAAGATTTTATATTCTAACACCGGAATTGTTATCGATATGGGAAATATAATGACAAAGACAATGAAAACAAACAAAGGGGATCGGGAGGATGATGTATTTCCCTAACCCTCTTCTATATATAAGTAGGTGAAGTTATCAGAAAATGGAAAATGTTAAACGTGCGTAGAGTTCTTTTAGATCGTCACACTAAAATAAATGTAATTTTATATACAGCTGACCTAACTCTGATTACAGGGAATGAAGATGATCTTCAGATACGAGTTTATAAGTTGCTGAAGATAGTCTCAGAATACAAACCATTTTAAAAATTTAGGACGTGACATCACTTAGGAATATAAACATGAGGTGGACCATCATGGAAAGTTTGTAGAACAAAGCCACTAAAAATACCCAGTTGGACTTTTATATAACAAGAACAGTACCAACTCTTGCTTGTGGAAGTGAACCATGAGCCACAACAAGACACCAAGAAAGTAGTATACATGCTCAAGAAATGAAATTTCTAAGGAGAGAGGAAGGATGTGCATGGGAAGACCGAAAAAGAAATGAAGATATAAGGACAGATTTTAAATTTTTTTCAAAATGAAAAAATAAAGGAAAATGGGAGAAAAAGGAACGAACATGTAAACCGTATGGACGGAGAAAGTTTCCCGGTAACAACTAAAATTATAAGTGCGCTGGATGAAAAAATGTTGGAAGAGTACACAAGAGATGGAGTACCGTAATAAGCAGTTTGCCTAATACACGAAGTGAAGAAGAATAAGAAGAATAAGAACAACTTTCTGGAAAATTTTAACTAAGGAAAGAAAACTTCTGAACTGCAGCTGACTTATGGAGTACCACATAAAGCCATGGAATTTCTGTTTATCAACGAGAGTTTGAACGTTTGCTTCCCTCTTAGTTTCTACAGTTCAGTGCTTGTCTCAGTGCATGTTTAGAGCTTGAAATTATATCTTTATAGTTGGAAAGTCGAGCATCAGAATAAAATTATCACTGTTCACGTCATAGAGGAAGTCAGTCAGCTCCTGTCTTTTTCACCCTCGGATAGCATCATCATTTTATAAATTAAATAAAATTAATGGTACAGAACAGACTTGCTCTTCACCCATGTTATAGTGTATACCAAAATTTTGATGTTGTCTAATCCGACTTCTACGTACTGTACGATCTTCAACAGCTTGTATCCATAAATAACTCTCGCCTGACGTTTTGATACGGTGACCTTTGAAGAGCATGGTACAGGCTCAGCTTTGGGGATAGAATGCATTATCAGATCGGTTATCTGATTAGTAATGTGTTCTGAGCTGATAGTCACCTTCCATACGTGCAAAAGAAACATCTATTTTGAATTTTCACTCCCTTTTGCTGACAGAGTCTTAATTTCTGCTCGTTGATTTGTGATCGCTAGTTGTCGAACTAAGGGAATCAGGTGGTTTGGGGTATTTTCAGTTATTTCTGAAAAACCTATTAAGTAACTGTGCCAATTACTCAGCCAATTACTCACATTAATCTACGATTTTCGATTAATTCAACTATCAGTCAGCTTTTTTGCAATTTAAATTCCTTCCTACAGTGTTATGTGGTGACTCGGCCGAGAATACATATGAGTTAATCACAACGATATTTCAACATGTATGTCACGCAAGGGAAACGTATACGATTTTACTATCAATAGAGGTTTCTGTATGTTATTGTCAGCGAAGACGAAGATGATGAAGAAGAGATAGAAAGAAGAATACTATTCTGGACAAGAAGTTCTCGGTTAACGTGCCACTTCTGATTGTGATAAGTTCCCAAGCTACTGATAGCTGAAACTTCCTGGCAGATTAAAACTGTGTGCCGGACCGAGACCCGAACTCGGGACCTTTGCCGTTCGCGGGCAAGTGCTCTACCAACTGAGCTACCCAAGCACGACTCACACCCCGTCTACTGATAGCTGTTTTCGTCATCACTGTCAGGGGTACGTCTGAATTCGTGAAACTGGGGAGTCTCCCTCTTCACGAAGTTGACGCATACTGCGATCGCGACACCTGCGCCCAAAGATTAAGTTTAATCTCGCTGTTTCAGCGCCTGTTAGAGCGCCACCACACATAACAGGCGGCAAATCTTCCTCTGAGCTTTCTTTATCGAGTACACACTTCCATACATTGCGGAGAGAGTACCAGGTGTTTCTGTTGAAGATGTTATCACGCACTCTACTTTTCGGTGCTTCTGTATCACAGAGTCCCACTTCTTCGAAGAACGAGTCAGATTTGTCCTACGGTCAACATATTTTTGGCGTTAATTTACTAGACTAAACTCGGATTTTCAAGATTTATATACACTCCTGGAAATGGAAAAAAGAACACATTGACACCGGTGTGTCAGACCCACCATATTTGCTCCGGACACTGCGAGAGGGCTGTACAAGCAATGATCACACGCACGGCACAGCGGACACACCAGGAACCGCGGTGTTGGCCGTCGAATGGCGCTAGCTGCGCAGCATTTGTGCACCGCCGCCGTCAGTGTCAGCCAGTTTGCCGTGGCATACGGAGCTCCATCGCAGTCTTTAACACTGGTAGCATGCCGCGACAGCGTGGACGTGAACCGTATGTGCAGTTGACGGACTTTGAGCGAGGGCGTATAGTGGGCATGCGGGAGGCCGGGTGGACGTACCGTCGAATTGCTCAACACGTGGGGCGTGAGGTCTCCACAGTACATCGATGTTGTCGCCAGTGGTCGGCGGAAGGTGCACGTGCCCGTCGACCTGGGACCGGACCGCAGCGACGCACGGATGCACGCCAAGACCGTAGGATCCTACGCAGTGCCGTAGGGGACCGCACCGCCACTTCCCAGCAAATTAGGGACACTGTTGCTCCTGGGGTATCGGCGAGGACCATTCGCAACCGTCTCCATGAAGCTGGGCTACGGTCCCGCACACCGTTAGGCCGTCTTCCGCTCACGCCCCAACATCGTGCAGCCCGCCTCCAGTGGTGTCGCGACAGGAGTGAATTGTGGGACGAATGGAGACGTGTCGTCTTCAGCGATGAGAGTCGCTTCTGCCTTGGTGCCAATGATGGTCGTATGCGTGTTTGGCGCCGTGCAGGTGAGCGCCACAATCAGGACTGCATACGACCGAGGCACACAGGGCCAACACCCGGCATCATGGTGTGGGGAGCGATCTCCTACACTAGCCGTACACCACTGGTGATCGTCGAGGGGACACTGAATAGTGCACGGTACATCCAAACCGTCATCGAACCCATCGTTCTACCATTCCTAGACCGGCAAGGGAACTTGCTGTTCCAACAGGACAATGCACGTCTGCATGTATCCCGTGCCACCCAACGTGCTCTAGAAGGTGTAAGTCAACTACCCTGGCCAGCAAGATCTCCGGATCTGTCCCCCATTGAGCATGTTTGGGACTGGATGAAGCGTCGTCTCACGCGGTCTGCACGTCCAGCACGAACGCTGGTCCAACTGAGGCGCCAGGTGGAAATGGCATGGCAAGCCGTTCCACAGGACTACATCCAGCATCTCTACGATCGTCTCCATGGGAGAATAGCAGCCTGCATTGCTGCGAAAGGTGGATATACACTGTACTAGTGCCGACATTGTGCATGCTCTGTTGCCTGTGTCTATGTGCCTGTGGTTCTGTCAGTGTGATCATGTGATGTATCTGACCCCAGGAATGTGTCAATAAAGTTTCTCCTTCCTGGGACAATGAATTCACGGTGTTCTTATTTCAATTTCCAGGAGTGTAGTTAAGGTGACGCTGACGTTCAAAAGCAGTGATCGGCAAAAGCTCGTATAGATAGCTCGACGTAGCTGGTATCACATACAGAACGGATGCTATAAATCCCTTGTACTGCCATGCCGAGGTTATCTGTAACAGACTGCATCATTTAAATAATGTTCCCAGGTGGCGGGACGACCGTCAGATATCTTGCCTGTTTAATATTCTACGTATCTTACTCGTTGTTGCACCACGGAATGTTGAGTCTCCTGGCTGGTTGAACTACATCGCGTCTTGATTTCCTCAACAGACTTGACGTAACGTTACATACGGAGTACCCCTTCCTCTGAACACCGAATGCGGATGATTTATTTCGGTTGTTTAAGTGCTCCGTGTCCGAAATATTAATAGTTCTTTCTCACTTAAAGCTTGGGATTAATCCAAATTTAAGACGGCAAGTGAACTGAGAGTCTTATCCAAGGATTCCGTCGCGAAGGACTTCATGGTCCTAAAGAATAAGTTGTTGTGATTGTGGTTGCGATCTTCAGTCTTAAGACTGGTTTCATTCTCTCCTGGTAGTCAATCCTGTGCAAGCATCTTCACCTCTGCATAGCTTTTGCAACTCAAATTTGCTAGAACTGCTTACTGTAGCCGTGGTTTCAATCCACAGCGTCTCCCCGCTTCAACCACAAGTTATTATGTAACCAAAGTGACTCTATCTTGGTCCCTCAGTGCCTCAGCTTGTGTCCCAGCAAACGATTGCCGTAACGCTCGTTTCTCCCCATTTTGATTCCGTATCTCATGGTCAGTCATTCGATCTACCCACACATTTTCCTGCAGCACATCTTCTAAAAAGCTTTCCTTCCTGCCTGCAATATCATCCACGTTTTACTTCCATATAAACCTACACTCTTTTCTCGCTATTTCCAGGATACATTTTATATTCTCTACACTTCGCTTACCGCCCAAACAACCCCCAAACAACGAACTCGTCTATTACGTGTAGTCTTTCATTCTTTCATCTAACTCCTTCACAGTTGCCTGATTTAATTTAACTACAATCTATTAATCTTGTTTTACTCGAGGTGATGTTCACTTCGTAAATTTTTTTCCACTCACCATCCATTCTGTTCAACCGATTTTCCAAGTCCTTTCGTGTTTCTCTTTTGTCCACCCTATTCGTTGCTCAATATTTTGAATAATATGGGGGACAGGTTAGAAACCTTTCTCCCTTCCTTCTTGAATACTGCATCCCTTTCACGTCCTTTGACTCTTATAACGCCACTCTGGTTTCTGTAGCAGTTTAGCAGTTTTCAGTAACCTTTAAGTCCCTGTATTTGATTCCTGATACATTGAGAATTTCAAGCAATGTAATTCAGTCAATATAGTAAAACGTTCACTAAGCTTGCATTTATCGCGAATGCCTTGCTCTGCTCAGAGTCTGAAGCGACTGGAGAAAATTGCAGGTGACGCCCGTGTACAAGAAGGAAAAAAAAAAAAACCGGATCCGCAAAATAACATACCAGTATCCTTAGCGTTTGCGAGAAATGGCCCGTTAAGGCCAGAGAAAGGAAGCGTTTAGAGGCATTTCAGCACTGGCTCTGAAGCAGGATGCGGTGCCTAAAACTGAGCGATAAAGGTACTAATTTGTCCATTATTCAGCAAATCATATCTCCAGGCCCCTTCTGTCATGCTTCAACCAAAAAATTCACCAGTCTTTCGACCATATTGGCAGAACAGAGGAGGGAAAACTTGGGAAAATAATCACAGAAGGAAAGACGAAGAGCACGAGAGCGAGGCGGAGTGCAGTGAGGAAGTTGCTTGATCAAGGCAATAAAATCTTCTGTCTGCCTCTTAAGCATGCTCTAAGAGAAGATTGTAGCCATGTGGGATAGAGACCTTTGGTTCATGGGGTCGCGACGGTCAACAAATTGTGGTAATGATACGATGCTTAACCTCGATTTGTTGAAGGATTATTGAGAATGTTTTAAGTCCGAATATAACAAAATTACTTGGCACAGAAAAGTTTCTGTTCACGATCAACACGAATTCATACGGCATCGCTTACATGAAACTCATCCTGCCATTTTCACTCACAGTATCCTAGTATCCTGTTAACAATGGATGAAATGCAACAAGTAGATTCCACTTTCATAGACTTCCAGAAAGCATTTGACATAGTGCCCACTGCAGTCTATTAACGAAATTTCGATCAGATGGAATAGATTCTTAGCTATATGAGTTGCATCAAAGTTTCTCAAGTACGTTTTCCTGGACGGTGAGTGTTCGTCGGAGACTGTCGTATCGTAAGGAGCACCGCAGCAAAGTGTGTCAGAACAGCTCTTGTCGTCTACGTGCATCTAAGCCGAGCGCCTACGCTCGCCGGCCCCCTGCATAAGAGATCGGGCTGGCGGGTCGCGGACCTAGTAGGGGGCCAGCCTGGCGACCGTCAAGCACAAGCAAGGTGAAGGCCCTCTCGGTAGCTGTGCGGTTAGAACTGCGGATAACTAAGCGAAGAGGCGCGGGTTCGATTCCCTACCGGGTAAGAGGTTTCCTCCGCTCAGCGACTGGAATCTGTCGTAATTGACATTACACAGTTGAGATAGCTGAATGGGTAGGGCCCGAAAGGCAATAAATTGAGAAAAAACCAGGTCAAGTCGTCAGTAGTCAGGAGGTGTCAAATACGGCGTCATAGGTCGCGACGTACACGAACTAGTTTATTACGCATAGACACATGATTGAAACTAATGTTCGAAGTATTCTGCCGCGGGTAGCCGATTTAAGGCCGCCTACAAACCACACAAGGCAGTCTTCAACGAGTAAACCTCTGGGCCAGGCACCGACGGCGACGGGGACACACGGTACACGCAGTAAGACGCCTCGCAATCCATCGCCAGCTACGTCACCAAGTTGTCCTCCCGAGGGAACTCCAAGGCTCCAGACCTTGCCTACACCGAAGTGTGTATCCTCTCATCCGTTGTGGATGTTAAGTATCAGTGATACTTTAACTATCAGTTATTTGCGTTTAACTACAGAAACAGTAATTGATCTACTTAACACTATTCGGAATTACGTTAACAGCCGTTAGCGTAATTTCAGTTGGTTTAAGTACTTTTCAATAGGGGCTTTCAGCAGGAACTAGTTAGATTTGCTGTCTTAATGGTTCAAATGGCTGTGAGCACTATGGGACTTAACATCTGAGGTCATCAGTCCCCTAGAACTTAGAACTACTTAAACCTAACTAACCTAAGCACATCACATACACCCATGCCCGAGGCAGGACTCGAACCTGCGACCGTAGCAGTTACGCGGTTCCGGACTGACGCGCCTAGAACCGCACGGCCACCACGGCCGGCTTTGCTGTCTTAACTTTTGTTCGTATTGGATTTGGCTTTCTTCCAAGAGTTATTTTGTTCTCTGGGCCTTCAGTCGTAAATTATTTGTTCTTCCTCTAATTCGGAAATCATCCCAGTTATTTTTTCTTAATTAGGACTTCAGCTCGCCGGCAACAACCACTATAAGGGCCCGGTGTTTACTTACAGAAATTAAATATTGTTTCTTTTACGTTTTGAGAATCATTATTGTTCGCTTGCCGCAGATATAGTGCGATCTAACGGGTAGGATAAGCAGAAGTCTGCGACTGTAAGCTGATTCCGTTGTAGTGTATGGGTAAGTTTTGCTTTGAGTGACTGTAGTCGAATACAGGTCAAATGGTTCAAATGGCTCTGAGCACTATGGGACTTAACATCTGAGGTCATCACTCCCCTAGAACTTAGAACTACTTAAACCTAACTAACCTAAGCACATCACATACACCCATGTCCGAGGAAGGATTCGAACCTGCGACTGTAGCGGTTGCGCGGTTCCAGACTGTAGCGCCTAGAACCGCTCGGTCACTCCGGCCGGCTAATTCAGGTTAACCTTAGCAGAATTTCTCGGTGGTGTGACAAATAGCAGCTTGCTCTACCTGTGGAAAAATGTAAGCTAATGCCCATGCCCACAATCCAGTAAAGTTACAAAACAGCATTAATGATGTGCTGCTTGACAGTCAGGTCGATTAAATATCTAAATTTATCGTTGCAAAGTCCTATGGGATGGAAGGAACACCTGAGTCGGTATTGGGGAAGACAAATGGTCTTCAGTTTACTAGGAGAATTGTAGGGAAATGTAGCTGATCTATGAAGGAGACACCGTGTAGAAAATCTGTGATACTCAATCATGAGTACTGCTGTGTTGGGGTTCCCACCACGACAGATTAAAAGACCACATCGTAATAATTCAGACGTGTGTTGCTAGACTTGTTATCGGGTATGTCTGATGAAAACGCGGCCATTATGGAGATGCTTCGTGGAATCAAATGGGAATCGCTGGAGAGACGACGTAGTTGTTTTCGAATTTTTTTTAGGAAGATCAGAGAATCGGCATCTGCCACGGATTGTAGAACTATTTTACTGCCACCAGCATACATCTCGAGTAAGGATCGCGAAGAAAATATAAGAGAAATTAGGGCTTGTAGAAGGCATGTTGACAGCTGTCTTTCCATAGATCCGTTTGCAAGTGGAGCTGGAAAGAGAATGACTCGCAGTGGTACAAGCAAATCTCCGCCATGCATCGTATGACGGCTTGGAGAGCATATATGTAGACAAATATACGCTGAACAATTTAGGAACATGAATTAACGGCTATCCAGAAGAGTTTTTGTAGCCACTATGTAAAATCCCAAAGAGACGCTTAGGACAGATCAATTATGGCACGCCAGATGTAACAACTGGAGTTGATCGGAGAACCTTTCAGATAGCAAGCTGAGAGTGGAAGTGGTAGAAATTTATTTTCAATTTATGCAGTCTCGATCCATGCCGTTCACAATGGAGGAATATTTTGTTATGTAGACTGAAATGCGGCGTTTGATTAACGAGGAGCCGCTAATGGTCCTCAGTGGAGCCTCAGCTCCGACTGCCGCTGGCGCGGTTAGGCAATCTCACGCAGGTTTTCCAGCGCAGTGATCGATACGACGCGAGTGGAAGCTGCGACGTCAGTGAATTTCACGGAAGGGCACGACAATGAAATTACAGTAGGGGATTCTAAAAAAACCCACGAAAACGAATTCCGCGCTTTTGGAAGTACACCCCTTTACTGCATCCACACACCTAATTTGCTTTTGGCGTGGAATGACAGAGACCGTTGGCATCTGGCTTTGAAACACAGCGGTATTTCTCGGAAGTGGTGAAAGTTCCACGATTTGTTTTAAATACTTCAGTAAATACACTCTATGACAAAAAAAAAGTGAAGCACTCGGAAGGCAGGAGGAAACGAAACGAAAATTCACGAGCTGAGAGCTTATATGATTTCATTTCAGTGAGTACAATATGGAGTCAAATATGCTAGTAATTGGCAGTATGGACGTCGTGTGACGAAACAAGCGCTGTATCATTTGAGAGATACAGAGACGAGCGAGGGTACCGAGACTTACCCCAGTTCTCTGCTACTACTCCACATCATAACGTGCCTGTGCGTAGCATACAAGTATTGCACCATAATATACTGATGAAATAAAAAATCAAAGCTCCTTTTCCAAACTTTGTCGACATATGCTTCAGTATATTAATGTTTGAATTTTTAAATCTGAGAGTGATCAGATGGATTGTTTCCCTAGATACATCATTTTCACTAAAAAAACAAGTGGCGCTAAATAACAAAGCTAGAAAGCAAAAAATTGTTGAGAATGTGCAAATGTATGTCAAAATCAACTGTTACAAGTCTCAACTTGATCGGAGCAATAAGTTGGTCAAAATCAGTGTTTTTACGAAAAATTGAAGAAGCTAAATATTAAACTTGGAAAGATGAAAATTGATATGAAGCGTCAGTTTGATATAAATATCTCAAGTATGTGACCACATAAGCTGCCTCTAAGTTTTCAAGTGATATACTCAAAACAAAATCTGCAACAAAATAATCCCTTTTTTGTAACAGATTAAGTATAGTTTATATTAGTGGTACAATGTGCTGATTGTACTACTTGATTACATCCATTAAAGACTGAAGATATGACAAGTTTCATGATTTTGATGTAAATAAATATCAATACAAGGTCTTTTAAAGATGTAAGTCAGAGGTCAAGTCCTACTGTCTGTCCCATTCAAAAAATTTTAGCCAACAAAGTAACTGTAATTTCACAGCCAACTTGTGATCACTATTCCAGTGCCTGGTGTCACCATATATTCCTATCAGCTGTTTGTGGACCACAGGGACAGGTGTATGATGAATGAATAATACGAACCTGCATTGCAGTCATTACCCTGTTTCGGGAAATTACTATGTAACTGATTTTCAGTTTTCATACAATACGATAGGTCCCATCCGCCCTCCACTTAAAGCACTACACTAGCACACGTTTGGAGTAGCCGCTGCCCGTAAATGTGAGCAGAATTTGATGAACAAACTTTCTATGTCATTTCATATACTTCACCGAAAACGAGCTGGATCTATGTACAATTTCTATCAATAAGTGCTATTTAAATTTTTCACTCTTATGTAACGATAAATCTCTATTTTTGTGTGCAAGCACTTTAAACTAGAATTCCATTGTAAACGAATATTTCACAACTCTATGGGGAGGTCAAGCTCTTGTGAGCCTTGTTACACCCTTTTCTGGTAGGTTCTCTGCTCATACGTTATCATTTGTGGAGGACCTATTGTCATCAGCTGACAGAGGGTTGATCAGATAAGCAGTTGTTTAGATAGCAAGAGTATGCCTTTCAGGAAAAGTTAAGTCCTTTGTACGACGCATGGAGACACTCTACAAGGTACAAAGTTTTGATTATCTAAGGCAAGGACTGCTGCCGATATATAAAAAGCAGAATATTGCACAGTTTTTTTCTGAGTCATAGAGGATTTTGGGGGCAGGATTAAAAAATTTAATGTGTATACCTACTAACTGAGGCAATGTGACGAGGTAAATAAGGTAATGTTGTATTAAGACAAAGGGAGGGCACTCGGTGCTTTCCTGAGGGATTTGTCACCAGAAATGTCTAGACGAGGGTGCACTGATGCGCCTAGATATTTCCGTGCAGCAGCAGTAAGGCTACTACATTTTGACTCGCTGTAGAGAGGAGGAGGGCATAGGTTATAATGTACAAGTGAGCTAGTTCCCCCAACCTCGTATTTCTGATTCGATGTTTCATTTTTAGTACTTCACTGATTGTTTGCAAAGAGGAGGAAGCGGCAGAGCATAAAGTAAAACTGAGTTAGCTTTCCAATCTTGCATTTTTTAATTGAGTATAAAGAGATGGAGAGGAGGACATCAGTTTTTTCACACTAGTACAATTGGACTATTTCTACCATCTCGGATATTTGAATGGCTCTTTCATTTCTCATACTTCACTATGACTAGTCTGTGGTTGTGGGGGAGGGGAGGACGAAGGATGGGACAAGGGCCACAGGCTGTTGTCGCTGATAATAATGATAACCTCAGTGATATGAGTAATGATGTCACTAGGCCTTTGACCTCAGTCATATGATGTAAATAAAATGTGCCAGATAATTGTTATGTAAATAAAGTGGTCCAGAACGCTTCTATTTATACTATTCTGTATCTGAAAATCTGTTCAGATCAGCGGGTACTTTAATTACGCCACGTGAACGTATTTGGAAGTCAATTGCACACCTCAAAAATAGCACTGGTAATTACTGCACTAACAGTTCTATGCATGGCCATGGATCAAGAGCTAGACTGAACTGGCATTTCCCAAGAAAGAATATATATATATATATATATAACTCAAAACAGCATTTTGTATCAGGGAATGAAACTTCATAAATCTTTCCCCATAATATATTATCCTCTTTCTGAGCTCATCTTACTCGTTATGGAGGGACGCTATTCAGTTATTCAGGCTAGCAAATAATTTGTGGTACATAAAATGGACACCACACATCATCGCTATTGTCCTGACATCAGCTGATAGTGTGTGCATAGTTACATTATAAAACAATATGTGTTCAGTGTGTGGAGTGCGTGCATTGACTGAGGTGCAAAGTGAATGAACAGTGTAGCACTACTATCAAGAAACTTCTTTGTTAAATACTATTGTACAGAAGGGAAAGGCTCAATGAGGTAACACTGTTTTAAGCAGACAATGGTGGCTCCAGTCATCACCCAGGGATTCTGGTTTAGGGTTTCTGTGGCTTCCCTAAATTACATCATGCAAATTCCGGGATAGTTGCTACTATAAAGTCATGGCTGACTACCAGTCCCATCCTTGTCGAATGGGACTTGTAAGTATGTAAATACCTGAAAGTTCCTGGCTGATTAAAACTGTGTGCTGGACCGAGACTCGAAATCGGGACCTTTGCGGAGTGTACGCTGATATTAAACTGCTGTGAGGATGGGGCGTGAGTCGTGCTTGGGTAGCTCTATTGGTAGAACACCTGCCCGCGAAAGGCAAAGGTCCCGAGTTCGAGTCTCAGTCAGGCACACAGTTTTAATCTGCCAGGATGTTCCATATCAGTGCACACTCCACTGGAGAGTGAAAATCTCATTCTGGATGTAAATACCTGTTTATGTGGTTTACTTCATTTTTGTTGTCCTTAAACTGTATTGCTAGAACACGTATAGTACCTTTGTAAAAAGCGATCTTTCAATCGCATCTAGCACAAACTGTAGGGTAATAAATGTGGGAGCCAGACAGACAGGTTATGGACCTGTATATTCCACAACTCGTATATATAGTGAACATCATCGAGGGTTCCTGTGGCACCCTGCTGAAATATGTCATTTGCTACTCTGGCCATGGAGTGTATTAGAACACGGTTTGCCATACTTGCCACATACTGATTGGAATTCAGCCTCCTTTCAACAGTTACCAAATCAGTACCTCCCTTGTAACATGATTCCAGGAGACCGAGAAATGTGAATCTCGAGAATCGCTGCCTCCTTTAATCTTTCGTAAGGTCGACTATGGACGTGCTGACGTCAATCTCAGCATCACAAACAGAAACCAGACTCATAGCTAAGCATAATGGAATGCAAATCAATGTTCCAGTTTGAGTCTGACCTTATACCATGTAAGTCTCTTTTCTGTTTAATCGTGTTAGTGGTAAACGACGGATGGAAACACCAGGGCTCAACCTAACTTCCAGTAATATGTTCGAGACGGTTTGTGGTGACATATGTCCAGATTTCAGTATTGTCATTAGTCAGTTCGTAAGAGCCGTTAGAACGAAACTATAGTATCCTCGTGGTGTAGTCCTTCTGGAGGTATCGGTGCCCAGACGTCAGTCCCCTGTTTGCCTGAGTCCATCTATTCATCTCTCTTTCTGTAGTCACTTCACTACCGCCAGCTGAGAGTTCCACCAGATGACACCAACATGCCATTCATGGCAATGGTTCGATCTTTCTCAAAATGTTGAGCAAGTCGGTAAGCTGCACTTATATGGCCTTGCCATATTGCATCAGACCTCAGGCGCTTCCGGCACCCTGTGCAACATCTATGTCGTTTGGCTGCAGCACACTGCAACCCTATCGATAGGGACACAGTGTGCTGCAACCAAATGACATAGATGTCGTGCAGGGTGCAGGACTCACCAGCGTGAACAGCAGGCGGCGAGAATACTATTCTGGCCAGGCTGCCCATTGGTGGTTGTAGAGGTCGTTGTTGTACCTCACCTTTTCTTGAATCTGCAGGGTCATATAACGAATCCTTCCGTGAGACAGCTATTTAGGTTGGCAGGAAATCAGAGCAGAGCAGTTTCATCTCAGTGTGCAACCGACCAGAAGATCTCAGCTATGTCTCGCTCTGGACTGTGGCGTTTTTCCAGAATAGCATGCTCAGTCCAGCATCTGGACTCTGTGACAGGCGATGGGCTTCCTGGGACTTCGTATAATTTCTGTTGTTTGTCTTCTTCATCAAGAAGACAGTGTGAAGAACTCACTTTATGTGTCCATCCCCACTGGACATAAAATTTTTCCCAAACTATTTGACTGTCGATATTTCTCCTGCAAAGCAATACTCTAACATACTTCTAGTGTTTTGTTTCTGTGACTTACATTAGAGTGTGGGCTCTGTTTTCAAATCCAAGAACTAAGGAACTTGATTTATGCTGAATAAACTTTATTCAGATTTTAAGATTTGGCCCACCTTCATAGAGACTTGTGATCAGTTGCACATGAGAAACTTAATTATTTGTTTTGGGAATTTAGGAGCCTTATGCTTGTTAGTAGATGGAAAATGCTCATGTGGCCCCATTGATGGTTCGAGTCTTGATAATCTTTCTATAAATTTGATAGATGAGCTAATGAAAAATATTATAAAATCTTTCCCAGAAGAACTAATTAAGTCAGTATCTAAGTAGTGGATTTATCCTTGTGTTTCTATAGATACTTGGCAATACTTTGAAGGAACAAAACTTCCACTAAAGAAGAATTTTGTAAAAAAGTTAAATGAATGTGACAGTGGTGAAGAGACTATAATCATACTAAACTAATTCGGGTATAATTTAACATAAAACATTTAGGAAAATATAATGATTTGTATTGTGTTTTTAATATTTTAGAGAACTTTGTATAAAATCATATGATATGCCATCTTGATATTATATAGCAGGTAGTTTATCTTTTGATGTGATGTTAAAAATGATTGCCCAACTTATTGCATTATTAATGGTTGAAAAAGGAATAATAGGTATCATATCCAAATGTAAAAAGATATGTTGAAGCAAATAATAAATATATCTAAAATTTTGGTAAAAATATTATATCGAATTTTTCAGTATATTTAAATGTAAATAATTTATACAGTCATACTAAGTGGCGATATTTACCATATAGTGGATTTGAATGAGATGAACCGAACAATGAAAATTGTGAAAATTAGTGAGATTTCAAACACTTCTAGAACTGATTATATTGTTGAATTAGGTTTACAGTGCCAAAACGATTGATTGACATGAAGATATACCATTATCACCTAAAAATTACAATAATTCCACAAACTGAATAAAAATTTTTTATTACACTAGATACTAAATAAAATTATGATCTCATTATAGAATTCTTAATTATATTTACCTTTAGGAATGAAAATAATTAATATACAGAAAGTTTTAAAATTTAACTAATGTAATTGGTAAAAAGAATTTTTAGATTTAAATATGGAAATCAGTATGGAAACAAACAGTGATTTTGTAAAAGATTTCTACAGAATGTTAAATAATTCAGAATTTGGAAAAACAAATATATCAAACAGAGTTGATGTAAAATAGTCATATCTAGATAAACATGAGAAGTAGGATAAATGAAAGGGGAATATAATAGAAAAATAATGGAAGAATTTTGTGGTTTAAGAGCGAAAATGTGTATTTGTCAAGTCGATGATAAAGGAAATAAAATGGTCTTAAAAACATGAAATTTATTCAGTTGAAGTCAATAAAAAGGTTTCAAGTCCAAATGATGATCAGAGATATGTATTAGAAAATAAAATAAATACATTAACACCTGGTCACTACTGAATTAAAAATTTATAAAATTATTTTATTTAAAAGTTTATATACAATTTTGCTGTATAAAAATTAACAATATCAATAACCTTTCGGACAGTCATATTTGGTGTCTAATGTACAAACGAAATTGACTGACACACAGCACCCATATAGAGCAACAACGAAAAAGGGAAGACAAAAATTGAAGGAATTTGTGCAATTTGTACAAAGAAAAGAACAAATTTGTGAAAAAGTTTTGTAGGTAATGGCCTAAATAGTCAGAGAAATTAGTGTTAAATTAGATAAACCAACGAAAAAATCTTAAAAGAAAAATGGTTATTTATTTCTCAATAAACGATTATTGGCTAACTGACTTGATAGAAATGGATTCTGGAAATTTAAATGTATTTCGTAAAACAAATATGGGATATAAATATTGATAATATGTAATTAATATCTTTTCTAAATATATTTTTGCTGTTACAATTTAAGATAAAATTAGTAAAAATGTAGCTCATTTTCTTGAAAAAATTTAAAACAAAGATGTCTAAAAAATTTAGAAACAGGTAAAGGAAAACATTTTTGTAATGAAGATGTTCTAGAACTTGTGAAAGAATATAAAATTAATCATTATTCAACATTTACAAAATTGTAAGCATATGTTTTTGAATGACTTGATAGAACTTTAAAAGAATAAAGTATTAAAAAATTTGCTCTTCCAGCATATTATAAATTGATAGATTTAGTTAAAACCTATTTGGAAAATATAAAAATAAAGCATTCAACAACTTAAATGAAACCAAAAGAAGGTAATGAAAAATTTTAAGAAGTTTTCACTGTATATAATTGTAAGGCTATGTATAAAATATGCGATAAAGTAAGAATAATTAAAAGGTATTTCTGAAGAAGGCTACACAGTTAACTAGGCAGCAGAATTTTTCGAAAGGGAAAACATTATTTATTCCAATCCAGTCACATATAAATTACGATGTTTCAATGATGAGCCAGTGAAAGGGAATTTTTGGGAACAAGAACTACAAAAAACTAACTATCCAGATGCATAGCTTGTTGAAAAATTTATAAAAAAGGAATACAATAAAGTTTTTCTTGAATGGGTTGTTTTTAATAATTCTGATTATTAAATAATAATGTTATAAGATAAATTTAATAGACTTTTATGTTGTTCTAACAAGTTTTTTAAAATAAATGGAAGTTCTTGAATGCAAGGTTTGTAAACGTCTTAAGCCTGAGAAAACAAGTCATAATTTTACTTCACAGAAATATACAAATGATGCTCATAGAACACCATGTGGATTCTGTGAATATCATGCAAATATATATGTAAAAAATCAAATTCTCTGTGTGTGAGGAAGGTATATTTCTAAATATTATTATAAAGAACATTTTATGAATATGGCAATATATTATGACTTAGAAACGATTAAAAGATAAAAAATATGCAGAATGTTAATTAACAAAATGTATAAATTCTCAAGAAAAAAGATTTAAAGTGTTTTTTATAAAAATTCAACAACTAAAGATAACTATTCTAATAATTGTAAAAAGTATTCTAGAGTATATTAAAAACAAAAATTAATTTCATGTAAATAGGTCTTTTTAATGTTTTAGAAGACACACAATACTTTTTAGACGAAATACCAAAAGTGTAATTTGATAAATCTTTGAAAATGTTAATTATCACATACATTTTACATATATTGAGAATTATGAATGTTCAAAATTTTATTGATGTTATGAATTTAATAGGAAATTGTGATAGCTGGAACTATAGCTTAGGAACCGAAGAACATGTATATTGAATGTGAATTTTTTTAAATGTATAATAAAACTATATTAGAGTTTTTACAAATGGAAAGAAATATTAGATTTTTGGTGGGTGAGATTTTTAGTTGTCTTATATTTGGTTAAAATTAACTATTTTTAACTGATATATTTATTACTGTAACATAGTTAATTTTAATGAATAAATTGAGTTAAATGGCACGAATTTTAGGAAGGGGAGGGGTTTTGTGTTAGTAGATGGAAACTGCCAACTAGCCTCAGATTTGTGGCTATGTCGGAAATTTCCATCTAGCTTTGTTTCTCATAGAAGAACTATTATTTATTTACCTGTAGAAGAATTTTGTTTAATCTCAGTCTTAAGGGAATTTTACCTCCATAATATACTAAGGATTTTCAATAAATTTCCTTATGTCTTTATGACAGTTTTTATTATTTCCAAAATCACTTAGAGTTTCTACTTTCTGTCGTTTACACAGGCTATGAAATACAGCATAGTTGAGTCCAGACATGACAAGTATAAGGGCACAGGAGTGTGTGGGATTAAATGTGATGATTTCAAAAAATTGCATAAGAAGCAGACTGTTAGGTTCTTCAAAAACCATCTTAGAGATCATATGTATGGAGGCAGTATAAAGAGGCATCTTTTACAAGAGAACCATGTATTAGGCGAAATTCAAATTAATCTTAAAATTCTGTACAATGCTTCTAAGGCCTTGCAATTAAATATGCTTGAAGAATTTGAGATTTTTCGGAGTGAAGCAAAATTTTCGTCAGAGACTCTAAATGAACAAATAAATTTTACCAAGAACTGGTTTTCAGTCTGTTCACAGAGCAGTTGTAGTACTGTCGCCAATCTAGGGCCTGGATAGATGGCGATGTACTACAGTTCGCCACTACACAGTATTCTTTTTCTGATAAATGCTGTACCATTCTGTGATTTATCCCCAAGGTTGTGCATCTTTTTGTGGTTTCCTCATACGTTTTAATTTGTACACAAGAAGAATAAAAGTTTAATTATTCACTACACAATTCGTGTCATTCGATCCTATTTGTCATAAGCAATGGAGTATTCATAAGCTGTTACTCATCACTGGATGCTGCATGGCACAGATTGAAATCTCTTGACAACAGCGCCACTATAGCTGTTCCACAATGCTCTCTCATTATTTTATTTAAAGTTGTCATTTTATAAAGTATTACTAGTCACAGAATTACAGACAGCTTTAAAGGATTATTCGATATCTGAAGATTGATGTTGTTTACCCATTCACTCTCCCATTCTTTAATTGCATCATGGAATTATACAATTCTTGTTATTCACAGAAAACAGTTTTGCAGTCAAGGGAACCAAGAGCAGCTACTGTACACTATTTTAGCTTTCCATTTCTAAACCTATTCCCTTCACACCCTCTGCAAATCTCCATAACTTTTATGTTTTATTAATTTTTCAGTTGTCATACATACAATTACAGTATATGGTTTGTTATATAGTTACACATATTTCTTCAAGAGTTTTCTTTGCTTCCTGGAGAAAAAAATATTTTGGCATGGATTGTAAGCAAAAGCAAACAATTAATGTAATTAGCATGTCAATGTATTACTTAGCACTAATACTGTACTGGTTTTCACATTATTGTATTTTAGACAGTGCTTTAGTTAAACTGATGTTTCAGGGCATAAGGAATTTCAGTTAAGTAAGTTACTGTATGTGACTGATGTGTGGTTCCAAGACTGTGCCTTCCCAAATTCTTTGAACTTCCTGTATAGACTACATAAATTTTCTCCCATTGGCGGAAATAGCAATGCACAGAAGGCACAAAATCCTCATAAGTATATACTACATGCTTCAGCTGGTGTTTCTAGACTTTGCAAATTCTTATAAATTGGTATTTATAACTTTTACCACTGATGCTAGTAATTTGGAAAAATAGAAAGAAAATGATAGTTTTTTAAAAGACAGTAGAGATCATGTACCCTCGGGTCACTGAGTGTGCTCATGCAATGTACGATTTTCGACCTCTAGAAACCTTCTGCTATATATGGTTTAGTATAGAAGTACCTGTATGTAAAACATTCCAAAGTGATTTCTATGAATTGTTTACTGATGAAATTGTTTTATACGATATAACGATGAAAATCCCAGCGGTTTGATCCACTTGAATTCGAATTTGTTCCTCGAGAGCAGTTTGGACTTGTGTTTGAAAAATTTGACGAAATAATATGTATCTAATGAACGATTTGATATGGTTGACGTAACACTGGTAAGCTAGAACGCCATATTCTACTCATCATACTGTGTTTCTAATCAGTTGTGAAATGTAACAAAAAAATGGTTCAAATGGCTCTGAGCACTATGGGACTCAACTGCTGTGGTCATAAGTCCCCTAGAACTTAGAACTACTTAAACCTAACTAACCTAAGGGCAGCACACAACACCCAGCCATCACGAGGCAGAGAAAATCCCTGACCCCGCCGGGAATCGAACCCGGGAACCCGGGCGTGGGAAGCGAGAACGCTACCGCACGACCACGAGATGCGGTCGAAATGTAACATATCTTCATATCTTCTGATACCAGAATTTGAGTTGTATTTTAAAAGATTTGAAAATGATGGAATGTCGAAATATATAAGGCTATTTGGAAATAATAATAAGTGTCATCAACACAGAAGAAAAGTTACGTAAGTGCGTCGAAATAGCGGCTCCATCTCGCAGCAATTTCAGGCAAATTTCAATTGGGGAATTTGTTAACATCGTGTTAAAGAAATAAAGTTGTATTATTATGACGACCTTCCCCTTCCGTGGATATTTCCGTGGCGCCAGATCAGTCCTGTGTCAGACACTTTATTTGCGTAGGTATATAGTGAAAGAATTTTGGAGTTGATTATTTCATACCTTTATGTGCCACCTTTGTTGGAGGTACATATTACACATATCAATGTTGTTAAAGTAGTGCTCGGACATGTAGGTTATCTGTGAGGTAACTGAGCCTCACTCCTAAGAATTTTACTAAACTCACAGTTCGCCTTCCTGACCACCCCCAAGTTTGTTATTCTATCTGTACAGCCTTCATGGTGGACTTCAGTGCACACATTTTGGTGCAGGGTTGCAGAACTACCATCCATAGGGATCGTGCTGTTGGTAGTCTATCTCTCCTGGTGTTCTGTACCATTAGAATTCGTGAAAGTAGTTTCTGCACTACTTACGGGGTCGTTCTCCATCATATTCACCAGCTTTCTAAAACACACTGACCGTCGTGGTTAGTGGTCGACGATTTTCACCACACACTGATGAGTATTCATCGTCCAGCTTAGGCAGTGTCTTCAAGAAGCCTATCAAGTGCACTTGGACTGATTACGACAATATTTCACACATAAGTAAGTGGCGATTTGTAAGGACACGTTCGCTAAATATCTAAGTTTACAGGGGGGTTTTGGTCCTGTCACCGTATATTTTTTCCCTTGTCATTCTTTTTTTATTAATTAGGATACATCCTGTATAGAGGACCAAATATCTCACGAAATAAGCGTCAAATGAAAAAACTACAAAGGACGAAACTCGTCTAGCTTGAAGGGGAAACCAGATGGCGCTATGGTTGGCCCGCTAGATGGCGCTGCCATAGGTCCAATGGATATCAACTGCGTTTTTAAAAATAGGAACCCCCATTTTTTATTACATATTCGTGTAGTACGTAAAGAAATATGAATGTTTTAGTTGTACCACTTTTTTCGATTTGTGATAGATAGCGCTGTAACAGTCACAGTACGTGGTATCACTTAACATTTTGCCAGTGCGGACTGTATTTGCTTCGTGATACATTACCCGTGTTAAAATGGACTGTTTACCAACTGCGAAAAAGGTCGATATCGTGTTGATGTATGGCTGTTGTGATCAAAATGCCCAACGGGCGTGTGCTATGTATGGTGCTCCGTATCCTGGACGACATCATCCAAGTGTCCGGATCGTTCGCCGGATAGTTACGTTATTTGAGGAAACAGGATGTGTTCAGCCACATGTGAAACGTCAACCACGACCTGCAACAAATGATGATGTCCAAGTAAGTGTTTTAGCAAATTGCGCGACAATCCGGAATCTCAAAAACGTCGGTGTTGAGAATGCTACATCAACATCGAGTGCACCCGTACCATATTTCTGTGCACCAGGAATTACACGGCGACGACGTTGAACGTCGTGTACAGTCCTGCCACTGGGAACAAGAGAAATTACGGGACGATGACAGATTTTTTGCACGCACTGTATTTAGCGACGAAGCGTCATTCACGAACAGCGGTAACGTAAACCGGCATAATATGCACTACTGGGCAACAGAAAATCCACGATGGCTGCAACAAGTGTAACATAAGCGACCTTGGCGGGTTAATGTATGGTGCGGCATTCTGGGAGGAAGGATAATTGGCCCCCATTTTATCGATGGCAATCTAAATTGTGCAATGTGTACTGATTTCCTACGAAATGCTCTACCGATGTTACTAGAAGATGTTTCACTACATGACAGAATGGCGATGTACTTCCAACATAATGGATGTCCGGCACATAGCTCGCATGCGGTTGAAGCGGTATTGCATAGAATATTTCATGACAAGTGGATTGGTAGTCGAAGCACCATACCGTGGCCCTCGCGTTCACCCCATCTAACGTCCCCGGATTTCTTTTGTGGGGAAAGTTCAAGGATATTTGCTTTCGTGATCCACCGACAACTCCTGACAACATGCGTCACCGCACTGTCAATGCATGTGCGAACATTACGGAAGGCGAACTACTCTCTGTTGAGTGGAATGTCGTTACACGTATTGCCAAATGCACTGAGGTTGACGGACATCATTTTGAGCATTTATTGCATTAATGTGGTATTTACAGGTAATCACGCTGTAACGGCATGCGTTCTCAGAAATGATAAGTTCACAAAGGCACATGTATCACATTGGAACAACCGAAATAAAATGTTCAAACGTACCTACGTTCTGTATTTTAATTCAAAAAACCTACCTGGTAGCAACTGTTCGTCTAAAATTGTGAGCCATATGTTTGTGACTATTACAGCGCCATCTATCACAAAGCGAAAAAAGTGGTCCAACTAAAACATTCATATTTCTTTACGTACTACACGAATATATAATATTAAATGGGGGGTCCTATTAAAAAAAAAAAAACGCAGTTGATATCCGTTTGACCTATGACAGCGCCATCTAGCGGGCCAACCAAGCTAGACAAGTTTTGCTCTTTGTAGTTTTCATGTTTGACGCTTATTTTGTGAGATATTTGGCCCGGTCACGATCACTGGACCACCTTGAATATTTGTAAATAATTTGACACGGATAATCACTCAAAAACTCTCATTCAAGCTCTTCGCCGTATTTTCTTTCCTGCCTACGTCATATTACTAAGCCTCCAACCAAAACCTGTAGAGGAATTAAGGAATCCGAGTTGTGTGTGACCAAAGAACTACAGCGTACCGAATGGTGGAAGTTTTCTGGAGGAAAGAGAGAGGCGGCAGCTTTTGAATGCGTAATCAGTGATCCCGTACGGATAGTACTGAACGGAGTGCGCGCCTCGAGATTAATGGCGCTGGATGGGCGAGGGGGGGGGGGGGGGGGGGGGAGCGGGAGGGGCTCGGGCCGCGTCAGTCTCATTTGCATTCGGAAATTGCGACTGATCCTGCCGTGGCTCGCCACCGAGCGCCGCTTCGGCCGGCGCCCGCGAGATTGCAAGGGTGCGGTGCGCCGCCCTACACCACCCTGCCCCTCTGAGCCCTCACCCATTACCTGTTGATTGTAGTCTTTAAACTACTGTCGGCATCGGAATGTTGGAATGCTCCGACGATTTCGTCCTTCCGCATGAAGCGGCAAACGATAACTGTAGTGCAGGAATACTCGTATGGCCGGCCGGGGCGGCCGAGCGGTTCTAGGCGCTACAGCCTGGAACCGCGCCACCGCTACGGTCGCAGGTTCGAGCCCTGCCTCGGGCATGGATGTGTGTGATGTCCTTAGGTTAAGTTTAAGTAGTTCTAGGGGACTGATGACCTCAGAAGTTAAGTCCCATAGTGCTCAGAGCCATTTGAACCATTTTTTTTGAATACTCGCATGTCTATTGACAAGCGGCAGGTTATGAGGTGAAAAAAGAAACTGCTTGAAGGACTTTCACGGAGATGCCATCACGACAACACTGCATCAGCTGTTTCTCGCTGGCCAGCGGTTTGATAAAAAAGATCACCATTGAGTCTATTCCAATCCAGGGCTTACTTAACTGTTGTGGACGTTAAATCGTAAAAGTGTCTCGAAAACATATTTTTAAGGGCCACTGAAGAAACAAAACACATTTCGCAACTAGTATTACACAAATGTATTCTTAACTTTGCGTCCGTCTGTTGCAACCCATTTGCAAATAATATCATGCACATTCTCAGCGAACTATTTACTTGACACAACTGAAAACACAGTTGGAACTACAGCGAAGGAGAACAAGCAATTGCTTATAATTTATGAAACGCTGTAACAACAACACTATCACTCAGCAACCTTAACAGTACATGCATTCTAGCTGTTGATAAGAATAATATAAATATGACTAAGAGGAAAATGACGATGTGTTACAGGGTGATAAGTTGCGCTCTACGAAAAGTAGACACCACAGGGATTGTCGTTGATAATGCAGGCAAGTCTTAAGACAAATCAAGAGACATTAACAGTATTTCACGACCTAGAGAAAGCGTTCGACAATAGCAGTGAAAGATCTTTTTCAGAAAAATAGGTATAAGCCATAGAAAAGGCTGATAATATGCCACAGACAATAGAATCGAGAGGGAACCACAAGAACAAAAGACGAAGAGAGAAGTTATCGGGTTAAGAAGCATGTGGAAAGAATGCAGAACTCATCCCCATCTGTTCGTAATCAACATCGGACAACCGACGACTGAAATAAAAGACGGGTTCAGGTGTGAGAGTAGCGTTGAGGATGAAAGGATATCGCTACCACAGTGCTTTCCTGTTAGTCAGTGTCGGAACAGTTACAGGACCTGTTGGATGGAATAAACAATTCGGGAGAAAACCGAAGAAACACATAACTAATGTAGAGTATGGGAACCAGATTAGCGATAAACTGTACATCAAATTTAGGGAGCATGCTGCAAGTTAGGTGACGGAAGTTAGTTTGGAAGGATATTGAGCCATAACAGAAGAAGCAAGAAGAATAGATTAAGTATTCAGTGGCGTCCGGTGCTCATGTGCTAATATGCTACATCACGTTAAACATCACACGAAATTTGTGAGATTTCTCTTCGAGTGCGAACCGTAAATCTCACTAAAGTTACGCCATTTCTCTTGCAACGCTTGCTGGATTGAAATACAACTGATGAAAAATTAGAAATCAGTGTCAAGTGCTGAGATAATGGTCAGCCACGCTACGATCAACTAAGAGAAGATATGCAGCTGCCTGTGTTCGACTACACATGCTCTGTGTCATACCTTCTGGTACTAAGGGTGCTATGTTACTCACAACACTGGATCAGTATTTTTGTTTGAAGTGTGTGTGTGTGTAAAGTATTGTGCAAGAAACATGTCGAATTCTGTGGACGATCTACTAAAGACCCCTTTTTCAGTAGGTCTTTGGAGAAGAAAGAAGTAATGAGTTTGGTAGACCTGCCACAAATTTAAATCCAACAAGCCGAGAGCGTGGGATGAGGCTGATTGATTTCGCTCGGATTATGTGAGTAGAAGCAGGCAGATGCCCCTATCAAGTAGGTAAGATATTTCACCTGAGTGGGCTGCAGCAAGATTTAGAAGTAGGGAATGAGAGATTTTTGAGCATTACCGGACGTATTGATGCCTTGATGCTATGGCGAAGCGCAACGATTGGCAGATCATCACCTCGGGTTCGATTCTTGCTGCTGCCTTCTCTTTCTTGTTTTATTTTTTTTCTCACAGTGATAACAGTTTATAAAATTTAAATGTATTGTTTAGTTCAGTCTATATACATAAAATTAATATAGTGAATTTAGTTACGATTACTCTCCTGGAAAGCCAAAAGGCTGTAGGTGTTGGTAAACAAAGCGAGTATACTGGGAACCTTAGTATCAAAGTGTATGAAAAGAGTTGGATCTGAGGGTGTAATTTTCACAAAACATTTTTTTGCTTTGCATGTTTATTATTCGGAAACAGTGATGTGTGCGATACAGGATGAGTGAAAGAACTAGGACATACTAATTCAGTAATAAAATAACATAGGAGAAATCATAAACCTATAAAACTTGATCCTCGCTAAAAGCAGACTAATAGTATCAAATATAGGACTTTATTTGTGGAAGAAACTTCTGAATAAGTTCGCCTGGAATATGGCATTATATCGAAATTGGTCACTGATTGTGAGAAAACTGGAAAAGAAGTGTCTCGAAGCGCTTCAGATACGGTGCTGTAAAGGAGTTTGAAAACTAAATGGAATGGTAAGATAAGAAAATGATGTTCTCTGCAGAATCGATGAGAAAAGGAATGTACGAAAAACTCTGACTAGAGGAACGGAGAGGATGACAGGACATGTTTTAAGGCATCAGAGTATAACTCCCATGATACAGTGGGGGCGGTAGGGGGCAAAATCTCTAGGGGAAATCAAAGACTTGAATATAAACTACAAAATATTTTACGATGTCGAATGTTAGTACTACTTGAATGAAGAGCTTGGCATAAAAGAGGAAGTTGTGGCCTACCACTGAAACCAGTCAGAAGACTGAAGATATGAAACAAAATTCCTTATAAATTAGCGTTAGAGGATGAGAAAACGCTCTGGATACTTTGAATAATACAATTCTGTATACGAAATCCAAAACAATAGTCTCTATTATCTCTTAATACCCTTAATCTCAACAGCTGCCACCTCACAACAGTTCTTTTAAGATTTTTATTAAATTGCTACTCTGTCGAATAAGTGACTTTTCCTTTGTAATCTCGTATTTACGAAAGTTATTTTTACATAGTTCGGAAGAGTGACAGTAAAATTAAGTAACTGTGTGGGGAAATTTCATATAAACAAAACTGAAGTGTCTGTTCTACCTTAGTTCTTCGGGAACAGACAAAGTGCATCGCTAAAGACAGCCAGTCAGTTGCTTTACACCGAGTGATGTCATTGCGGCGTTATTAAAATCAGTTCACACGATGCAGAGACGGTAGAGCGACACGGAAAACCAGTAATATGACTGAAAGTGATCAGTTCAAATTTTAATTTGGATTAATTAGTCGAGAAACAGAAAAGAACCCGTCCTGAAAATTTCCTAGAGAACGATGTTATTCCGCTCTCGTCGGAGAAATACCGCCTAGTACTCGCGACGGAGTGGTGCGTTTCCATTACGAGTTTATTAATCATTCACAACTAGCGTACTAAGGATCGGAGCATGGAATGCTAGACCCTTAATCGCACCAGTAGTTTAGAAAATTTGAAAAGCAAGTTTGGTGGCAGGAGGAACAGGATCTCTGGTCGGGTGAACAGGGTTATAATTACAAAATTAAACAAGGATAACACAGTAGCAGCTTTCATAATGCATAAGAAAATAGGAATGCAAGTAAGCTACTATGAATAGCATAGGGAACATATTATTGTAGTCAAGACAGACACAAAGTTGACACACACGGGAGTTTGTTTAAGTTTATATGGCAACTAGGAAATCGACTGGTAGAATTTTCCACAAAGCATAATTTAATCGTCGCAAACACTGGGCTAAACGGCAGTTATAAGAGTCGAAGGAGATGAAAGGGAAGCACTGGTTGATAAGGGAGTGAGACAAAGTGGTAGCCTGGCAGCGATGTTATTGGATCCGAATCTTGAGCAAGCGGTAAAAGAAACCAAAGAAAATTTACTATTAAGAATTAAAGTTCTGTGAGGAGGAACTTTGAAGTTTAAGATGTCATAGTAATTCTGTTAGAGAACTTGCAAGAACAGTTAAAAGGAGTGGATAGCATAATGAAAGGAAGGTATAAGATGAACATCAGCAAAAACAAGACAAGGGAATTAGATTAGGTAATGGGACCTTAAAGTAGTATACGAGTTTTGCTATTTGGGCAGCAAAATAACTGATATTGGCAGAAGTAGCGAGGGTTCAATTTGTAGTCAGGCAATGGCAAGGAAAGCGTTTCTGAAAAAGAGGAATTTGTTAACATCGAATACAGATTTAAGCGTTTGGAAGTCTTAGGGATTTGCCTGGAGTGTGGCCTTGTAGGGAAGTGAAATGTGGACGACAATCAGTTAGGACAAGAAGAAAACAGAAGTTTTTGAAATAGATACTACAGGCAAACGTTGAAGATTAGATGCGTAGATGAAGTAAATAACTGAATAGAAATGATGATAAAGGAAATTTTGTGGCACAATCCGACCAGAAGAAGGGATGGCCAAACAAAACTTAATAACAATTTTAGAAACAAGGCTAAGTGAACGTGGAGCAGTTAGGCAAGGTTCAGGGCAAACATCTTCCACCCATTAACCTACACACCTTATTTAAAGAAGACCCAAAATTTTTCAATAAGAAAACATTCCAAACTTCCCGATTTTCTAAGAAATAAATTTAACTAAACAAAACACGTAGCATAAACTACAGACCAGCCCTAGCGCTTGACGGGGTCAGGGATTTTCTCTGCCTCGTGATGACTGGATGTTGTGTGATGTCCTTAAGTTAGTTAGGTTTAAGTAGTTCTAAGTTCTAGGGGACTGATGACCATAGATGTTAAGTCCCATAGTGCTCAGAGCCATTTGAACCATTTGAACCCTAGCCCTTGAGATGGTTTACAGTACCCAATTCTAAAAGGAACTGTTAACCATCAAAACTTGTACTTTACACTCGGTTAAAAAGGAACACTATTTAAGAAGGCATTAACCATTTAAGGAAAGCTAGTATTTAAGAGGCACGCAACGTATGCTTTCAATGCAAGCTGCCAATTATGTATGGCTGCTTTAAAATATTAAAGTTTCAATGATTCCACCATACTTAAAAAATCTTACAATTAATTCATTTAAATGAACGACAGGAAAATTCTTAAGGTATTAATAATTTAAAAACAACCATTAGAGAGACGCCCCCAAGAGACCTTCAAGTCTCAATTATGTATACTTGCTCTTGATTCGGTGAGCTGTCCGCAAAGCCATCGTCCTTCAGTTGTCGCAGGTCTGGGCCTCCTTCCACCCCGTCAGATGGGTGTCGCCCTTTGCAAGGCGCTACTCCGACGGCTGCAAAACTAGAAAACACTACGGCGTGTGTTAGTGGCCGGTTCCATACCGCTTGTCGAGAAGTAGTTTCAATAAATCCAGACAGGAGGGGAATGTAAGTCCGATGCGAAATAGCACAGTGCCTTTGTGAACTACAGTCAATATAGAAGCACCAAACTGGGCGTTCAATAGGCAACGGCAGAAATCAAGGCCCACAACCACACGCGGCCGTACCGAGCCAAAACACAGGGGAGACGTTACGGAGACCCAGAACAAGTCAAGAGGTGGTCGACGGACGCAGAAATTAAACCAAACGGCCGCACAACTTATGTCAACTCCGAAGAAGACAGCATGTTGCACTTTCCCAGGAAGGGGTGGGGTTAGGGAGATGGGTTAATGATAAGCACCCATTATCCCGAAGATATCAGGAAATAGCCAGACAGCAACATCTTGTGACCCTTCAGATTAACTGAATAAATACGAAATAAATGCCACCAACGCGACGCTATCTAGGCTCGTTCTTTTAGAAATCCACTGAGCCATCAGTCAAAGTTTCTAACTAGAATCAAACTTCACGTCTGAAATCACAGCAATACAGCAACTCCACCAAATAAAAGAAGTTAAAGGTCACTAAGTAGTGCAAAAACAACTAGGGTGAACGATGATCCCCTTCAAACAAACGCAACACCTCAGTGCCTCTCGTCCTGAAACACAATGCGGCCTCCTGCTGTCCGTTGTGGCGGTCGCATCCTAACTCAAACTGCCACTTCCGTCCGGCCAGAGCCGCTCCACCCGACTGCCCTGCATCGATCACTCCGTCGGCCGTACTGCCGATCGGGCCCTCTCGCGGCCACCGTCGCTGGAATAGAGCTGCCGCCGCGAGACAAGAGCCTTCACCAGAACAAGAACATCGAAAGCGAACGAGAACAGACAGATCCTGGGAATTCGAAGGAAGCTGAACCGCACGGCTCAATCAAGGGATTGCGAATTCAGTCCTGGAGGGAAGTTTGGGGGCTAAAAATCGTACAGGGACACCAAGAGATCAATACAGTAATCTCATTCAGAAGGATGTAGGTTGCAGTAGATATTTGGAGATGAAGGTACTTGCACACGATAGTGCAGCATGAAGAGCTGCATCAGTCTTCAGACTGAAGAGCACAACAACAACAACAATAATAATAATATGTACTTGATAGATGGCTGTGAAACACATACGCACCTATATACTTCCCCACAAAAGTCCTTCCGTGTAATGCCATTAGTGTGCTTTAGGTTATGCAACATCGATCATTTGTATGGTTTTATATGCAAACGTCTTCTTAATACAGGCACATGTGGCACGGCTAGCTCGCGAGAAGAACCCCGAGCTGATTTTTCAGGACTGTGAACGAAGCTTTTCCCCACTTGCTCTGCAGCGTTGTCGAACACATGGGTCGACCAGAGGATTTTTTATGTCTTACCGGGCATGAAGTTTGGAACAAAACACTTAAACCACACATATATGGTAGACGCAATGGGCACAAATATTACGTTGAACAGTTGCCACAGACTTTAATTGGTCAAACCAAAATACACCGCGAGCATCTGCGGCTCCAGTGAAGGCAACCATCATGGCTGCCGGTCTTATGATTAGACATTATCGTATTACGTGTGGCTAAGCTTGATCTGTTTTCCTACAAAATAACGACAAAACTAGGACTGTAAGTCGTTTGAATAAGTCTGTAAAGACTTTTCCGAAGCAGCTTGGTATTTCATTCCTCCATTTCACTGTATATATATATATATATATATATATATATATATATATATATATATATATATTACCATTGCTATGTCAATATTTCTTGTTAGAAATCTGCCGAACATTGTAGCATTCATACAAGGAGAAGCTTCATGAAAATACAACGACGTGAATTTCATGTTGATCCACAGGTAACCACAAGGCCGGCAGCTGTTCGTGCTGTAACGACGGAGTGTAAAGAGGAGTGGCCATCGTTGCTGTTCCGGTGTTTTATGACACGCCGGAACATAAAACAGAAGTTATTGTGGACTATATCGTCAGGATGTGGCATGGTTTACGGAGTTTCAATTGGCGCATCCAGCTATCAAAGATCTGTTTGACGTACGTGCTACGTGTCACTGAAATGATTCAGGAACATCGAAAGTGTGTGGCGTATGAAGTATAGTACGAGAATTAGGTGTAAGTAGCAAAGATAGTCGTACTCTTGTCTACACTGAACAATGTGACTTGACAGATTTGTATATTGTGCTGTTTATTTGTGTGTGTGTGTGTGTGTGTGTGTGTGTGTGTGTGTGTGTGTGTGTGTGTGTGTGGGTGTGTGTTTGTGTGTGCTCTCTCCTGGGAGGGAGAGAGATAGAGAGAAAGACAGAGACCCCCTGTATCATTGATAACAAGAAGTAAACAACAACATCGCACTGCCAGTCTCCTTGGAAAATAATATGGTTCAAATGGCTCTGAGCACTATGGGACTTAACATCTGAGATCATCCCTCCCCTAGCACTTAGAAGTACTTAAACCTAACTAACGTAAGGACATCACACACATCCATGCCCGAGGCAGGATTCGAACCTGCGACCATAGCGGTTCCAGACTGAAGCGCCTAGAACCGCTGGGCCACATCGGCTGGCGGAAAATAATATTTCACTGCAAATAAAGCCAAAAGATTTCAAGGGATTAGCACATAATTGGTACAAGTATCTTGATTGTTGTTCTTTTATAAGGTCCATGCATTTCGTTAACCGAAACTGAAAACAAAGAAACGAGTTTGGATGCGACACAGAGCTTCGTTCTCATTCGAGCGGAGTGGGGTTCGGATTCCTTTCTAGCCATCTGTACTTTGTTTTTCTGTGTCTCCCTTACATCACCGAAGACAAGTAAATGAGTGGCTTCTTAGATGGCTCCTATTAAAAGGCAACGGTTACTCTCTCTCCTTCCCAGTGGTAGCTTACACTACGTCTCTGACAGCAACCATGTGGACGGGGCTTAAAACGTTAACCCTGAACAGAGAACAACATACGTGAAATCCCGATGTAACAAAGAGACATTTAATGACAACAAAGAGAAGAGTTCAATAGCACTTTCGAGACTGGATATGAGTTCCAGAGGACGTTCCATATCAAAAAGCAGAAAGCTTATGATCTCAGGCTACGGACAAATCGTCGATGTGATTCAAACTAACACGTTTTTCTAAATAAATATTCCAGTGTGACACGTGTAAGACCTGATGCGGGATACAGGAGTAAGCGTGAAGCATCAAAACCGGCTAATATTTTCTTATTTAGCTAGCCAACACCAAATGGTTCAGTTGGCTCTGAGCACTATGGGACTTAACATCTGAGGTGATCAGTCCCTTAGACTTAGAACTACTTAAACAAAACTAATCTAAGGACATCACACACCTGCACGAGGCAGGATTCGAACCTGCGACCGTAATAGCAGCGCGGTTCCGGACTGAAACGCCTAGAACCGCTCGGCCGCAACGGCCGGTACAAGCCAACACCAGATGTGTGTATTGCGGAGAATACACAATTATCAGCAAAATTCGAATACATATTTCATTCGCCGATAGTGCACAGTATAGACGGCTGGCGGTACGTCTGCGCATCAAACCGCTTTTTCGTAGTTTAACCTTCATGATCATACACGTGGAAGAGAATCCGCTCTTGAATGAATTCACAGGAGAATTTAAGAGTGACACTCTTGCTGCCTGTCCTGTTCTTTGAACCTTTCCGAACCTCTTCAACATCATAAAAACCCTACATTGCCGAACAATCACCAAGAAGCGATCAGACATCTTTTTTCAGCAATCTCTTGGTTGAATTAAGTATATTGCTTAAATGGGTCGACTGAATTTCTGTCTTATATCTACTATCAGGAAACCAGCTTTAATTTCTACTTTACTGATAAAATGGATGTTCAATGATTGCAATTGATGGTGAACGATTAAGTGAGGTAGTTTATTTTGCTTACGTATATTACGTTAGGTTTATTTAAAGTGAACTTCTGCTACCAAGTCATAGTATTTTGCATTGATAATTGCAGGTCTCGCTTGCATTCTGTAGCAATTTTCTGTTGTTTTTTTATTCTAACAATTTTGGTCCAGCGCCCATGTGTACAACTATGGCAAACTCTGCTATCAGATGCTGTTACTATCGTTTCGTGAGTGGTATTCAGGGTCCTTGGTTTGAGAAGGAACGTTATTGGACAACTGGTGTCAGTGAGATATGGTCCTTAGGTGAACACACAGACATATATATCTGGTACACTTGATTATGTAGTTACAAGCCCCTGGAGCCATGACAATAAAATGAAGGTTATTTAACTGGAATCCGAGGAATGTTTTGCTAATTAACGATATGACTGGTGTTCCCTCTAGCCCCTGTCAATGATGGAAAGTTAATAAATGGAATCATTCAACCCATACATGGTTGTAACAATTTGTTCAAATGGTTCAGATGGCTCTGAGCACTATGGGACTTAACATCTATGGTCATCAGTCCCATAGAAAAGAGAACTACTTAAACCTAACTAACCTAAGGACATCACACACATCCATGCCCGAGGCAGGATTCGAACCTGCGACCGCAGCGGTCACGCGGTTCCAGACTGAAGCGCCTAGAACCGCACGGCCACACCGGCCGGCAACAATTTGTGTGGACATGAAAAGCTCAGTTGTCGGACTTCCAATCATACTGTGAAAATGCAGTCAGCCTACCTTTGCTAATCTCATCTTAGAATATGTCTCAATTGTGTGGGACCATTACCATAGAGGACAACTTGGGGATATTGAATATACATGTAGAAGGGCAGCACGAATAGTTACAGATTTGCAAATACGCTTCTCAGGTTTGCTGCCGGATCGTATTGCGTAACTAATTCATACCATTCTAAGCAAAGTCGAAGTAGGGATGTAAATAAAGGTGGATGTCTTCAAGAATAGAAGAGAATCCTCAAAAGGAACGACATCAAGTGTGTTTTTCGGCCACCAGCAAAATTGAGGAATTTATTGTGCTCCGTCAAAGACGATCTTGGTCATAGGAAACATAGTATATATAAAATCCCATGACATTGTGGAAAATCTTGTATTGGGCAGACATGCCGAACCGTGCAAGTACGTTGCGTTCGAAAATCATCATCATATGCGCCTGGAGAAACCTGATAAATATGCAGTAGCGGAGCATTGCCTGGAAATGGGACATCGTACGTTTTACGAAAAGAGGGAAATTTTATTCACATCTTCATCTTTCTGGGACTGTGTTGTGAGGAGGCCATAATATCCGTACGGCGGATGATCTTATCAATACGGATGCAAGTTTTCAACTAAGCGCCATCTGGGATCCAGCACTGGCTGCCATTAAATAAAACCAGGGAAAACAACGATTCATCATGCGACGCAACGGACTACTGAGATTTAATTCAGCCTTTAACCACAGGATCGTCCGGCAGCACAGTCATTGTCCATAGCGCAAGCGCGGATGGCCTTTCCGCGGCTCCCAGCAGGGGAGGGGGCACCAGAAGCTCCGCTTTCCTTCAATTACGAGCGTCTTCCCGTACACGCGTATTGCTTGCTCACGGCACGATAAATTTAGACGCCGCCGTGCGATAATCATTAGTTGCGCCTTGCAGCAGTGACAGCAGCAACTACAACTATCTGACGATGTCGAGCAGTTGCATCGATGAAATAGCGAGTTACAGAATACGATCCGGTGCCAAACTCGAGAAGCGTATTTGCAACAGATCCGTCGGGAAAGCATGAGAAGTTACAGTTAAAGATTTGTTTCACACTCGGGGGAGCATTATGGAAATGTTTAAAATTCTGAACTGGTTGACACCTGCCAACGGATATCAGTAATTCCGTGAACTAGTATTAAGTCCAGATTTACAAATTTTCTTCTTGGCCCCACGCATCGATCCTGTAAGGACCATGGAGACAAGATTAACTACAGAGGCATTAAAGAAGTCGTTTTTCTCACGCTCCACACGCAGCTGGAACAAGAAGAATGTCTAGCCCGATGAAAGGTACCCTCTAGAATGTGCCTTACTGAAGTTTGCAGAGTATGTGCGTAGGTGTGAACGGTAAGGGAAGCTGAGGAAACGAAGAGCCAACATGGTAAGTTTAGCGTCCAGAAGCCTTTTCCTGAAGGTTTCAGGCAGGTACCTTGTGAAGGACGAGGTTACTTTGTGTCCCGAAAGAGTCCCATCTACTCCTTTCTATTATGATGTAATTGGCAAGGAAAACAACATATTTCTTGGCTGATCAGTCTTCACTAGAAGAAGATTTTAAACATAATAACTTCAAACACAATATTAAAAGTTCGAAACTGCAGACCCAAAAACAACGCAACCGGAAAAATGGCCACTGAGCCCATGTGTGCACCCACCCCGACATAGCTGGAACGGTCAAAGGCAACAGTCGCCCGCGTCACGCCTCCAATATCGATGGTTCGCGGACACCTCCTGCCCATTGCAGTTGTGGACATAACTGCTAGCGGGTAAGAAACTTATTCCATAACGATAATGATTACCGTAATTTTCGTGATACTAGAGAATAAAGCAGAATTGTGTGTGTCAGTTAGACATCCCATAAAAAATTTCGTTTCCATGTTTTCAGTCTGCTCGTGAACTACATTCGCTTGGCAGCATCTCAGTTACAGTAATTCTCTGTTTTTTATCCACCGTGGCACGGTCTCATTTCGGTAACCCTCATATATTTGACTTTGACTGTCTACATCTACATCTACATCCATACTCCGCAAGCCACCTGACGGTGTGTGGCGGAGGGTTCCCTGAGTATCTCTATCGGTTCTCCCTTCTGTTCCAGTCTCGTATTGTTCGTGGAAAGAAGGATTGTCGGTATGCTTCTGTGTGGGCTCTAATCTCTCTGATTTTATCCTCATGGTCTCTTCGCGAGATATACGTAGGAGGGAGCAATATACTGCTTGACTCTTCGGTGGAGGTATGTTCTCGAAACTTTAACAAAAGCCCGTACCGAGCTACTGAGCGTCTCTCCTGCAGAGTCTTCCACTGGAGTTTATCTATCATCTCCGAAACGCTTTCGCAATTACTAAATGATCCTGTAACGAAGCGCGCTGCTCTCCGTTGGATCTTCTCTATCTCTTCTATCAACCCTATCTGGTACGGATCCCACACTGCTGAGCAGTATTCAAGCAGTGGGCGAACAAGCGTACTGTAACCTACTTCCTTTGTTTTCGGATTGCATTTCCTTAGGATTCTTCCAATGAATCTGTCTGGCATCTGCTTTACCGACGATCAACTTTATGTGATCATTCCATTTTAAATCACTCCTAATGCGTACTCCCAGATAATTTGTGGAATTAACTGCTTCCAGTTGCTGACCTGCTATTTTGTAGCTAAGTGATAAGGGATCTATCTTTCTATGTATTCGCAGCACATTACACTTGTCTACATTGAGATTCAATTGCCATTCCCTGCACCATGCGTCAATTCGCTGCAGATACTCCTGCATTTCAGTACAATTTTCCATTGTTACAACCTCTCGATACACCACAGCATCATTGGCAAAAAGCGTCAGTGAACTTTCGATGCCATCCGCAAGGTCATTTATGTATATTGTGAATAGCAACGGTCCTATGACACTCCCCTGCGGCACACCTGAAATCACTTTTACTTCGAAAGACTTCTCTCCATTGAGAATGACATGCTGCCGTCTCTGTGCAGTGCCAAATTTAAACGGCCAAATGACAAAGTAACTCTGGATTAAAGGAAAGTTTAAGGACTTCAGCTGGTGCCTATAAGCCCGGAAGACTGATCTGAGAGCAGCGTCGATATGCAGTGCAATTATTATTGTTTTTTTGGTGGGCTACTGATTGAGGCAGCACCAGTCTTAAAGGTAGCCAAAGTTTAACAGAAATCGGTAAACAGGTGAGCACGTTACATACGGTTACCGTTACGCGATACAACATGTTTGTAATACACTAACAAAAAATAAAAATAAAATCACAACACCAAGAAGGCGTTTTGCAAAATAAATCAAAGTCGATAGGCATGTTTCTACATCAAGATGATGTCAATGCAAATTTCGCGCGAGTTGTAGTAGCGTCACTGTGAGGATGCAAATCACGTTAGCTTTAAATGCACGATTTAACGGTCGTAAGTGTTAGTTACCTTTGAACTTGGACGTGGTAAGTTTATGTTACACAAGAGTGCCTTTAAGGTGACAAAGACTGCATTATCAATGCCGTACTGAGTTTGAACGGGTCTTGTAATAGGCCTACAAGGAGCTAGATGATCCTTCTGCGATACAGCAGAAAGACTTAGCAACAATGTAGCCCCTGTATATGATTGCTGGCAGCGGTGGTCACGAGAATGTACGGTTGCCAAGTGGCACTGTCGAGAGGGACGACCATCGTGTTGGAGTACGGCTCTGGAGCATCGAACAAGGCACTCTTTAGCATGCATTCTGCAGACCCCAAACCACTGCCACTGTGTCAAGCAAGAGCTCACTGGAGGAGAGGGCGGAGGTCTTTCGTGTTTTCTGATCAAAGCTGGTTATGGTCTCGGTGCCAGTGATGGTCGTATATTGGTCACAAGGAGGTCAGGTGAACACCTGCAACCAACCTTTTTCCGGGCTAGACGCACTGGACCTACACCTGGAGTTATGGTTCAAATCGTTCAAATGGCTCTGAGCACTATGGGACTTAACATCTGTGGTCATTAGTCTCCTAGAACTTAGAACTACTTAAACCTAACTAACCTAAGGTCATCACACACATCCATGCCCGAGGCAGGAATCGAACCTGCGACTGTAGCGGTCACGCGGTTCCAGACTGAAGCGCCTAGAACCGCACGGCCACACCGGCCGGCTGGAGTTATGGTCAGGGATGCGGTTTCGTATGACAGCAGGGACACTCTCGTAGTTACCGACGCACCCTTACTGCAAGCCTGTACGTCAATCAGATGACTCGACCTGTAGTGCTGCCGTTTATGAACAGCATTTCAGGGGGTGTTTTCCAACAGGATACCGCTCGCCCACAAGTCACTGTTGTAACACAACGTGCTCTACAGAGTGTCGACTTATTGCCTTGGCCTGCTGGATCACCAGATCTATGTAGATCGAGCGGATACCGGACACAAGCGGAAGACAACTCGAGCTTCTTCCACAACCAGTATTAAACGTTCCTGTATTGCCCGACCAAGCGCACAGGCACGGAAACCCAGTCCACAAACTGACAACTGGAACGTGTACAACACAGCGCTACTAAGTTTGTTTTCTTGCCTTGAGTCTTACATTAATCTGTGATCTTGTAATGTTAATCACTTAAATGTGTTACCTAGACAAATGTATTTCCAAATATTTCATTACTCTACAGTGGCGGATTTTTCGTATTGCGATTATATTTCCATCAGTTTATTTGTAGGTACGAAGAAATTTGATAGAAATCAATCCTTTTAGTAAGATCCGTTTTGTGATGAGACAGCAACCCACTCGTTTAGTACGATCCGCTTTGTGGTGGTACAGACAAATTTTTCCACCTTGATTGTTTAACGCTACTTTGATATTCCATGACATTTGCGAACATGTTTATCCGAACAGGAGCACGTACCTCCAAATATTGTCAAATGAAACATCGAACGTAAGGTAATAAATATGAAGTGTGTTAAAACTGACGAGGAGCTTTTTCTAGAACTTTAATTGTTCTTCTATATTAATACTACCCTTTCCAAACCAGTCCCTATTAGATGTTACATACTTACGCCAGGCATATTTCCGAAACCCTAAACGCTTACGGAACATGATCTGGTGTAAGGGTGTGACGGGAGCAGATCACAGCAAAGTATACGGTGTCAAACACGCCATACTGCTTGTTAATCGTTATTCATAGTGCAGAAAGTCAGCCATGTTACGTATCTTCGATATGTACTCATATCCCGTAATGCTACAACTGGTTTATAATGCCAGAAATATCTTTACTCGATGACGATATGGCACTTAGACTGGTCAGATATGTAGTAACCTTTCAACATACTTTTGATAATGGCTATAAAGCCGAAATTTTGATTCCATGAAGTAAAGGAATATAAATTTACAGTCAAATGGCGGAAATTCGATTCAATGAGTTCGAGATAACTGTGGATGTTCAAGAATCAAAATAATTTTACATTTCTAAAACTCTGCATCAATTTATTTCGTTCTTATAGCAAAATTTAGTACAAGGTCTATGACCCATTTTTAGATAAAATGAATAGTCGCCTATGCTACCTAAACAAGAGTAAGTTTTCCGATAGGTAGCAACAGACTCAACATCCGCGTTGGTTAAAGCTGTACAGACGTTCTTCAGATAAGTTTACAAAAGAAGTAATTGCGCCAATCGGATTCAAACAATACGCGAAATTACGAAGCTCCAATAACTTTTTGAACAGACATCGTTAAAGGTAGCATGTCATACCTCCAGAAAGGGTTAGTCATGTATGGAAGCCATCTTATTTGCACAATGATTAGTATTTATGCTTGCAAGCTTTTACGCAAACGTAGCTGTATATTCAGCTACATCAACTAGGGAGAAGACCGCCGTTTTTAAATGTTCTGACCATTTACGTAGCAGCAGTACGTCTTCTTGAACGTCTGACTACCTGTTTCGTCAATAATATTGTCTCGTAGGGAAGTGGCCTTTCAACTAATGGCAGTAATTGCCTTAGCTGGTGAAGCTGACTAGCAGCCTCTTGTTTGTAAGTGCTCGGAAGCGTAATGCTGCCTCTGGACTACGTGCTCCCGGGTTCGATTCCCGGCCGGTTTGGGGGATTTTCTCTGCCAGGGAACTGGGTGTTTGTGCTGTCCTCATAATTTCATCATCATCATCATCATCATTCGTGATAGTGGCTAGATTGGATTGTGCAAAAATTGAATTGTCTAAAAGTTGGAACTTTGTACAGGCGCTGATGACCGCGTGCTTGAGCGCCCCACAAACCAAACATCATCATCGAAGGTATAAATACTAATTTGCCCGCGGATTACTAATAAAAAGGGGAGTTATTTGTTTTACACACTTCTTTTTCAACTGGAAACATTCCTTTCAATGGCATCTGAAAGGACGTACAGTGAGTAGTTCAACCAAATGGAAAACAACGACGCTTAGTCAAGCGTATTTTAGTATAATTTTTGTTGGCTATCAGCATGGTTCCGGTTTTCGGTTTCGAAACAAAAGAGAATTGATGCATTTGAGATGTGGTGCTACAGAAGAATGTCGAAAATTAGATTCTTTAAATAGATTTATGTGTCACTGTATGCGCCCAGTTAAGGTAGAGTTAGGTGTTACCTCAGGCACTGCTAAAAGCTTTTAAGTGTTATGTGATTTTTTAAAAAGTCTATACTGTTAAGATTAGATAGTTTTACTCTCAAATGCTCGTTGATGTAAAGTGCTCTCAGATTGGAAATTGGTAACTAAAGGCTTTGGTTCTCGTAGACATCGTTTTAAGTTTGCTGATTTGGTCAGTTAGGTGGAATCTTGTATTTTTTAATAAATAGTGATTCAAAAACTGCATTAACGAATGATATTAAGTCCCCATTTGCGCAGCCATCCTTGTCCTTCATACTAGATGTCAGTTGAGGTGCCTTATCAGGAAAGAGGAGGTTCTCCGCAGAAGTGGCGAGGAAAGGAATACATGAGAAACATTGACAAGAAGAAAGGACAGGACGATAAGACGTCTGGTAAGACATCAGGCATTGACTTCCGTGGTACTAGTGGGAGCTGTAGAGGGCAAAGACTGTAGAAGAAGACAGGGATTGGAATACATCTAGCAGATAATGGAGCACGTAGGCTGCAAGTGTTACTCTGAGATGAAGATGCTGAAGCAGGAGAAGAAATAATGGCGCGCTGCATCAATCCAGACAGAAGACTGACGATAAAAGAAAGCATTGAGCAAAGGAGCAAATAACGGAATATCACACATGTAGGAAAGGACATCAGCTATGGCCCTCCCAGGTGTGACAGGGTCTTAATACTAGTGCCGTACTGGTACCTGTATGCTGTCGAGGCATAAGAGTGTGAAATACACTTAGAAGGACAAAAAAATTGAATGCTACACTGTTTATGGAAATTCTGGCAAAAAATCAGAAAAATTCCAAACGGCGTCGTTGTTAGAAGTTTGCTAGCCACACGTGTCGGTGGAAACACCTATAGAATCTCAGAATAGGTAAAATAAGAGTGCTGCACATACTGCCCAAGCGGTAGTTTCGTCCATATCACTTAGCTCTGCAGAAGTAATTACAACTCTAAGATGATTTCCTGCTCTGTGCTCACTGTTTTAAGTCTCTCTCTCGTCTGTAAGGGATGACAGAAATTTTTCCTGCTTAACCTATTGATGAACCACCACGTACTGTGACCACGTAAATAAGTCAGTCAATGAGGCTTTCATCATCGGGTATCACTTTACTCAAGCTATAGCCTGTACATCCACTGTGCTATAATTCCAAATCCTTCACGCTTTCCCAGATGGTGTAACTAATAGTCCGCCACCGCTATGATAGTCCCAACCATGGCACCTCATTCGAAAGAAGCGTGTTCCCTAGGTGGCGAATGCTCTAAAATAGCTCCAGCCCCATCACCAGCCTTGACCACCCAACATCATCGCCCTCAAGACAGGAAGAAACCTTTAACAAGGTAAGACCAGCCAGAAGATGACCTTATTCGCGTTAGCATCTAGTGCCATCATCATTCACTCATACCTCTCCTTTGTTCTTAGAGCTGTGTTTCATATTTGGGCCACGCCTTGGTTTCATCTTGTGAAATTTACTCGTTAATGTCGTTTAACGACGAACGCACGGCCTGTAATAAACAATGCTATTCGTATTTGGGTACTTTATTCTGTACCGAGATTCCGTACCCACTGCCGAGTTCGGTGTGTGTCCAACAACTCTACTTCTTATTTGTGCCTTTGCTAAATAAAGACTGTTTCAGTCAAAAGCGACAATTTGCTGATAGTTTTTATCATCAACATTGGTTGTCTTTGTATAACTGTGTTTACCAAGAATTTTCTTTTGGATTTGCTTTGCGCTTGTCTGACATGCAGCCCTCTCCTTCGGACATTGTTTTAATAAAAATTGTCTCTCCAGATTCCTACCTGGCTTTCTTTGATATCATAAACCCTGTCTTTTTCTTTTTATCCTCGATACTGTTCACACAGTACCTACATCTAATGCACAACTGAATATCGCGACGCAGTTGTTGTAACAATGTAAATTGCACATTAAACTGTTTAACAAGTGCTGAGGTTGGGTGAACCCATAAAAGGGACCTACAACTGCAAAGGGCTAAGATAGTAGCAGAGGATGCTGTACCTTGGCGACAGTGTACCCAGGAACACGTGATGTTTGCTCGTTAGTGATTCAACCATTTTTTATTTTCTTTTTAATTTATTAAAGTCATCAGTCTGCTGACTCGTTTATAGCGATCGGCCACGAATTCCTGTCCTGCACAAACCTCTTCATCTCAGAGTAGAACTTGCACTCTACGTCCTAGGTTATTTAGTAGATGTATTCCAGTCTCTGTCTTCCTTTACAGTTTTTACCCTCTACAGCTCCATGCAGTACAGTGGAAGTTATTCCCTTATTTCTTACCAGATGTCTTATCATCCTCTCCCTCCTTCTTGTCATCTTGTCACCGTTTTCCTTATATTATTTCCTTCGTCGATTTCGTGAAAAACCTCCCCATTCCTTATCAGTCTACCTAATTTTCAACATTCTTTTGTCACACCACATCTCAAACGCTTCGATTCTCTTCTGTTTCGGCTTTCCATCAGTCCGTCATTCACTACTATATAACACTGTTCTCCAAACGTACAGTCTCACCTATTTCTTATTCAAATTAAGACTTATGTTTGATACTAGTAGTCTTCTTTTGCCAAGAATGCCCCGTTTGCCCGCGTTTGTCTGCTTTTTTTACGCTGCTAGTTTCGTCCATCACGTTTATTTTGCGCAGCAATGTCAGCAACGCATGTTATCGACTTTTTTCCACTCTGAACTGGTGATTGATAATACTTCTATTTAATTTGATTTCAATTACTGGTTATAGATATGCAGCAGAGTAATTTGAAATTTGTGGTAAGGTCATACGGGACCAAACTGCTTAAGTCATCAGTCCATAAGCTTACGCACTGCTTAATTTAACTTTAACTTACGCTAAGGACAAAACACATACCCATGACCGAGGGAGGAGTCGAACTTCTCACGGAGGGAGCCGCGAAGACCGTGACAAGACGCCTGACACCGCGCGGATATCCCGCGCGGCGCAGCACAGTAATAATGCAACAGATAGACAATTGAATACAGCACTGAGAAGATTGTCTCGACTGCAACGTTTTTAAACACCAACAGAAAAAAGAGGAAAGAAAATTAGGATTCAACATTCCATCGACAACCAGTTTATTAGGGATGGAGCATAAAAAAAACCAAAATGGTTCAAATGGCTCTGAGCACTATGCGACTTAACTTCTGAGGTCATCAGTCGCCTAGAACTTAGAACTAATTAAACTTAACTAACCTAAGGACATCACACACATCCATGTCCGAGGCAGGATTCGAACCTGCGACCGTAGCGGTCGCTCGGTTCCAGACTGTAGCGCTTAGAACCACACGGCCACTCCGGCCGGCAGATGGAGCATAATCTCGGATTGTTTGAAAGATGGGAAAGGAAATCGGTCATTTCCTTTCAGAGCAACTGTCCCAGCATTTGCGTGTAGCCATTCAGGGAAATGACGGGTACCCTACGTGAGGATGGCCACACGCAGATTTGAACAGTTGCCCTCCAGATTGGAAATTCAGTGTGCTAACCACTGTGTCACACTCCTCGGTTTGTTTGCTCCTACATGACCACTTCGTCCCTTTGAACAGTTATTTACCTTTGGAAAAGTTTTAATTTTTCATAAGTAAGTTTTGTAATTTCGGAAAGAATACTGCCGCACACAAAATTTGAATCCTCTATCATTCAAAAATGGAATAAGGAAATGTAATTAAACTTTTGTTATTCTACTGGCTACAAGCGTTAGTCTGAGAAGTGTTCCGAGGGAGACACTGTCTCCTGTGTGACTTGTGGACGGCTGCTTTTATTGCAGTCTTGAGAGAAGCGAGCAGGTGCGGAGACACGTCGGCTGGGAGCGGGGGCGGCGGCGGGGGCGGCGGCGGGGGCCGGCCTCGCTCGTTAGCTTCCGGCAGCAGGTGCTCCGCCTCCTGCTGGCCATTAAGGCGCCTCGGTGCCCGGGCTGATGAGCTGCCGCCCTCTAGCGTTTGGCGACGTAACAGCTGGATAACAACCTCAAGCACGGCGGCCCGCTTTTTTATTCGCGACTGCCCATAGTTAAAGGCTGAGATTCGTAACACATGTGAAGCCGTAACAGACGTGGAAAGGAGCTTCAGTTGCGCGCTGTAGCTGGGACTATTTATAGAGCAGAGCCGGCCGCAGCATGACAAACTTTACCCGTGCAGCGTTTACGGGACACGCGCTGGCCAAGACCTGGCTTGCCACTCAACTTATTTCGCTCCTTCTAAGAAGTACTCAGAAAACACCACATTTGATTTAACATTTCGGTATGTCACTTTTCAGTCGGCACAATTCTCTGATTTCGGTAGAATCGGGGCTTCAGTGCTATTTACTCTCCTTTATTTGTTCGTGCTGTGAAGGACATTCACAGGTCCATTGGCTGTCTACACAAAAGTAGGCTGCCTAGTGATATTGTGAATCTTTTAAAATTAATGGGAATGACAGAAGAAAGGGATGAGAATTGTCAATTAACGTAATAGACGGATACTTTACGTTTGCTGTGAAACGACATCACAAAACCATACAGCAAGAACTTAAACTTTTAGTTGACAATGAAAGAGCAAAATATTACAACAATCAATAGTTGGCATTCATTATTCTGTAATCAAGAAACAGTTCGTAATAAATTTGCAGGCACAGAATACGCGAAGAAATTGGTAGTACGAATAGTAAAATTTCTGAAGTTACACGCATTATTCCATTGTCAGTTGCAACTGTTTTCAGTGGAACTGAACGACGAGTATAGAGACTTCATATACTACTGCAAAGTACGTTGGTTAAGTCAAGAGGCATGCCTGGAATGTATTCTCGATTTGAAACTCGCTATTTTTGAGTTAATGAAGGAAAAAGGAGTGCAGAGGTACGAAAATTAGAACACCCAGAACTGATTGCAGATTTCGCATTTTATGTAGGTTTGACTGCCCACAGCTCGCAGTGGGACACTACAAGGTAACTTGTTTCTAATTTCATGGCGATAAATTTAAAAAGAAAATGGCGCTGTTGAAGGGACACATTCTGACAAAGACAATCCAGTTCCCTAAAGACACTGGCCTTAAATAACATGCGAGGTTTGAGGAATTCTTTGTGGCCTTGACAGAATTACAAGGATAGTTTCGTAAACGTTTTGAAGACCACGCCAATCGTACATCTATTTTCTAGTTCTCTGGTTCAAATGGTTCAAATGGCTCTGAGCACTACGGGACTTAACATCTATGGTCATCAGTCCCCTAGAGCTTAGAACTACTTAAACCTAACTAACCTAAGGACAGCACACAACACCCAGCCATCACGAGGCAGAGAAAATCCCTGACCCCGCCGGGAATCGAACCCGGGTACCCGGGCGTGGGAAGCGAGAACGCTACCGCACGACCACGAGATGCGGGCTTCTAGTTCTTTTCGACACCGTTTATCGTTTCAGTTGAAAGCATTTCTACGCATGTATAGATGTAATTGCTTGACCTGCAAGGTAATTCCAGCTATAATGGCAGAATCTTTTCACCTGAAACCGGTCCAGAACATCTACATTGCTTTCCTCAGAGTTTTTAAGTCTCCATATGAAGTTACAAAAGTGGTACAACTTTTTCGGCTTCATATTTATTTGAAAGACCTTCCGTCGAATATGAAACTAAGCAAATCAAGATTACTTAGCAACTTGAGTGCAAAACTCACTAAAACTTCCTGTGTCGGTCCATATGACGACAGTAATTGTATATATCTTCAGCGCACCAAAAATAATGAAATAATACCGATAATATGTTTTTCTTGTGATTGTTGTTGACAAATGTGAAATATAAAACCAAGTCATATGCAATGGGGCTGCATTAGCATTTAAATACGGTGCATTCCCAGTTTCCCCCATCTTTTCCCTCCTCACTGTCAGAGTGGCGTGGCAGCGGTGGAATTGTGCACCTTTGAGCCAAAATCGTGGCCGCCTCTAATTTAGAGAACGCTGTTGTTGCTATCTTCAGTCCCACTTCAGCTTTCCACGCGAGTCCATCCTATCTAGTGCGGACACATCGCGGTGATACTTGTCCACCAGCTTAAAAGAATGATACCTTTGACCACCACGGGGAGAGGAGAGATTGTGACTTTTATGCTTGAAGTTGTTAACTGCGAAGTGTGTGTCTCGAAACCTCTGGCTAGCTTTGTGAAAGCAAGTACTTTTTAACATTCCGATAAAAGTATCGCTCACGTGTGCCTTGGCTACCCTACCTTTGAATACAAACATAACTGTAGAAATTACTTTTGATGTATATGACACCAATTTCCCTTTCGTGATTGGCGATACATTTTGTTACCTAGAAGTTTATTTTACGAGTTCACTGAGATATGAAAGCGCCCACCTACTTGGTGCTGCGATCTAGTGTTGAATATAACAACTATTTGGACCCATCAGGCTCACTGTTTGATACCAAATGTGCGAAGTTCGCTTAACTGTTTTAATTGTGCATTGCGTGACATGTGTGTAGGCGGTCTTATATAATTTTTTGTGCCTGCAATAGATAAGCTCAGCAAAAATTATCGTCTTTTTTACATTGTTTGCTAGAAATATAAAGCTTTGTGCAACTATTTATTGAGAAAACACTTTTAAATTCCTTTGGTGGATTTGTGTTATGACCACTGTATGGAGACAATTTCTATTTGTGCCTCTTGTCCGTATTTGTGTCTAGACTTTTACGTTTATACATTTTATTCGATACTGTAATCTTATTTTATTTCCTTTGATTTCATATGAAACAGAAAACTTCACAAACTCATATCTGTTATTTTTTTATGAAAGCTTCCCATTCCATTTACCTTATATTTCTCCCGTTTGAAAGCGGCTTAACATGAGCAAAGTGTTAAGAAGTTTGGTCACATTTTACTTAATTACTACAGCCCCAAACAATGAATATGTTTACTATTGCAATGTCAAAAAGAAAATAAGAGAGACGATATTTGAGTGACCTACTGCCAGTAGCATATCTGTCTCTCTGTTGGTCGAACCGAGGTCTCTGCTACAGATACTTATGTCTTTCGGGTGTTGTGTAGTTGACAAAACTGTAACTGCTCATTACCTTGCCATTTTGCTGCTGATAAACGTCATTTAGTACGGATGATTATGTGACCGTATATGCAGCTGGAAAATATTTTCCGGCAAGGAGCAGAGGGAGGCGGTGCAGACAACGCAACACGCGGAAACAAGAGATAAGGATTAATCTCATATGCAGCTACGGACAACTACCAGTAAGTATCCACCATGTTTTGAAAAATTTCGTAAAAGTGTTAATCTGTGAATTAGTATATTTATTTCACTTAATAATGGTATTTCTTTTTTAAAGATCTTAATCCCTAGTAAAAAAATTATTTTAGGTGGGATGTATACGTCCTGCTGGACTTTAGCAGGAATATATTTATGGAACCATTTATTTCTGTGTGAGTCCAGTGGGACATACAAGTCCCGCTTAAAATAATAATAATGCTGTAAACAACAAACGAAGTTTAGATACATGGCCTGAGTCAGTATTCATTCCAAAAGTAGGAAACAAATTTTGACAGTAATACGTGAAAGTGCGATTAATTTGGTCACGAAAGGGTTAAACTGATCTGAATATATTTGTAAATGAAACTAAAGACGAAGAATGGTTATCAATAATATTTAGGATGTCTGTGTCATGAAAAAATGATTCTCAATACCTAACTGTGGCTTAACGAAAATGTACCTTGTTATAGAAACGCATCTACAGAATTTATGTCAAATTTTTTGAGAACTGTTTCTAATATTCTCTCAAATGTTTGTTTAGGCCTACAATTGTTTCTTACCTTGTAACTGACAATTCGGCCCAACTCTGTCTGTACTGTGCAAGAATGTGAAGTTGTGAACTGCATCTACCTGAAATAAATCACTGCGCGGCTAACTGCCTCATCTTATTTTTTATTTATTTAATCTGCAAAGTGAATTGTTTATCTTCTAGTAATATGGTTCACTGTCCACGCATAGCACAAAACGTGACAGTGTCGGTTTTGGCAAATGTATCTTTCACTTTATAGTGGGAGTAAGCTTCGCGAGGTGTTTGTAAATGAATTGGAAAATATTTTGAAATTATATATTTGTAATGTCTCAGAAAAGACTGGAACTTACATGAACTAAAACCCTTTATTTTATCATTGTCACACACAGTAAAAAATTAGTTTTATACACAATACTTCATTCACGTAAAATTTACTCCTTCCTCTCCTCATCGAATACTTCCAACAATAGTGGGAGAAAGCTGATTAAAATTCTGAACGTATGACTCGTAATTCACCCTGGATACAAAGGCGTAGATATTGATAGACACAATAAAAATGTAAGGTGATCCTGTCATTCGGTTTTTGTATGTCATCAATGTGCACATCAGAGAGAGAACAAGTTACGTTACTGTTAATCAATTTTTGGTCTTTTCGTGGCACAGTACTTGCCTCGGCGCAGTCTGATGCATTCTTAGTTGAAGTGTGGTAAGTGATGGACGTATTCAGTAGTGCTGTGTTGACTTGTGATGGAGTCTGTCAGACGAAGAAAGATTGATTGTAAAGCAAGGATGAGTAAGATGAACACACTAAAAAGCGAAGAGAATACATGTATTGAATAATAATATTTTTGAAGAGAAATTAGAGGTAAGACTGCAGCATTGCACAGCTGGGAGTGACAATTGTCAGCTAGTTACTTGCTCATAGCTGAGAGAAAGACCACTGCACTTCCCTGAATCGTCCATTACCATATTAACTGATGAAGATGTTCGGTTTTTACAGAAATTCTCTGTTAACACTGTACCCTTTTTAAATTATTGTTCACTTCTTAAGCATAGCATTTTTCAAACGAATGTTATGCGCAAACATCGAGCGAAGTTTTACTCTGTTCTTTTTTTTTTTCAATACATACTTAATTCTAAAATCGTTGTCTTGGAATATCATTTCATAGGAATAGTTACTCTCCGCCACCCGACTGTTTACCATTACACATTACGACATGCAACAATCTTAATACATATTTAAAAACAGAAATCTAGCTTAGCTGCTGCTTGCTTGTTGTTTGCTGTTGTGCTTTCGAGAAATCTGCAACAATATTGTCAAGATGTTTGCCAATTATTAACAGATAATTGTTTTACTTTAGTTGTGCATTTAACATAAAGACAAGCTGCATTCAGATCAGTTACAGTTGGACAACACTTTGTGAGGACATAGTTTTGATAACACGTAGACTTTTATGTAATGGGAGATAAAGTTGGGCAAATTTCATATACCAACTAATATCGTGGTGGAAGTTACAAAATCCTTACACTTCAATAATTGCCCTTGCAGCAAATAGAACTTCATGCATGTTATCTTCTTCCAAAAGATTTGTCTCTTTCTGAAATCATGTCATTTTCTATCTTCAGTCGTATCAGAGAGCATCTCATCTCTCTGTGCGGTACGCTCGCTATCTAAGGTCCTAATACTGCCATTATACGACACACTGTTCCCCTTTCTGGCCGATAACGGCTGACTCACACGCCCGACCTCTACTCAGTAATAAACCGCTGGTAGTCAAAGAATACGTATCAACCACGTGTTCAGGCATGCAAATATGCTCCTAGTGGTAAACGGTCCAAAGAAACTGATATTTCTCATTATACAGTATATAGATTTCTCATGGTGTATGCACCTTTCAAGGTACTAGGGAACAAGCCCCGTCTCCTCGAAGAGTTGGCAGGCTAAACCCATGATTTGTGCTTGTGCACATGGTCATAAGGAACCTTTCTGATGTTATGAGACTCGTACTACACTCCCGGAAAAAAATCGAACTCTATCAACGAGTGTTTTCATTGGCACCAGGTTATCACATGTGAATACTGGAGGAATTTAGTGTACGGAACTCATTTGTCATTGTCATCGGCGAACAAATGACGCTCAGGCAGCCTGTCTACACACCCTCTACTTTGACTTCGCAGGAAGTGGCTGTGTTTACAGGTGAAAAGTGTTTGCAGCAGTCATTCTACGGTGCAACAACGCCCCATCGACGAAGAACAACTGTTGAACAACTTCACTTATTTGAATGGGGTCGCTTTGTGAGCCTGCGGAAACTGGTTGGGCGTGTCAACAGGTTGCTGAAAATGTTCGGCGTAAAGGATCTGTAGTGTGTCTTTGCTTTCAATAGAGATCTGTGGAACATTACCACACCTGTAGACCAGTTTCTGGACGTCCGCACAGTACAGACGCACGTCAAGATCGACGCATATATGAGCAGCGGCGGCCGACCAACCATCATCCAGGTACGAAACAGAGGCATTTGTTGCACATGTTATGTCATGAGGATTCATTGGGGACCATCTTGCTCCAGCAGAATTAAGATCTAGCGTGCTCTGGCCAGGCTACCACTTAAAGGAGGCCTGAACGGTATTAGGGGTGCTCCATGACTTTTGTCCCCTGAGTATAATATGAACACATAGAGTACATGAGCATATTGAATGGGTAATTTGGTACGTAAAGTAAATGAAAGGTTGATAATCAAACATGAATGGAAAGTTCTACCAGAGGAAAGAGAAGAAGAAAGAATTTTAGCAGAATTCGGACTCGGTAGGGAGGATGATAGAGAAGAATGTGTAAGTTCTGCAATAAATCTCAACTAACAATAGCGAATACACTGTGCAAAATCACAAGACGGGAGGGTATGCAATGGATAGGACTGGAGTCAGAAAGATTGCAATTGGATTACTCTATGGTCAGACGAGATTCCGAAATCAGACACATACCGAGTGGCAGATACGGATTCAGATCAAAACTTTTAGTGATGAAGTTTAAGAGGTCACGTGGGAGACTCAATGTAAAGAAGTGGGACACTGAAGTACTGAGAAATGGTGAGGTGCGTGTGAAGCTGTCTAAGGCTGTAGATGTTCTGATAAAGAGTACCACAGTAGGCAGTTCAGTTGAAGAGGAATCGACATATCTAAAAAGGGCAATCATAGAAGCTGTGCAGACAAATGTAGGTACATGGAAGATAACCGCGAAGAAATCTTGGATAAGAGAGTAACGACACCAGCTGATCCACGAAAAAAGAACATTGAAGAAAAAGAGTAACACAGAAATGTAAGTCACTTTAAAACGAAGCCGGCCAGGGTGGCCGAGCGGTTCTAGGCGCTTCAGTCTGGAACCGTGCGACCGCTACGGTCGCAGGTTCGAATCCGGCCTCGGGCATGGATGTATGTGATGTCCTTAGGTTAGTTAGGTTTAAGTAGTTCTAAGTTCTAGGGGACTGATGACCTCAGATGTTAAGTCCCATAGTGCTCAGAGCCATTAAAAACGAAATAAATATGTAATGCAGGAATGCCAAGGCAAAATGGCTTCATGAAAAACGCGAAGAGATCGAAAAAGAAAAATCGGAATAACCGATTCAGCATGTAGAAAATTCAAAGGAACATTCAGTGAAACTAAAAGCAAGTGCTTCAACATGAAGAGTGCGGTGTGTCACTGGTAAAAGGTTGGGGGGGGGGGGGGGGGGGAAGCGGATACGTACAATGTTGGCCTCTGGGAGAGAGGGAGGGGAGTTGTCAGATTGACATGGTAGAAGCAAAATATGGTAGTTGAGGCGACAGACATGGAGGGTCCAGCAATAAAATCTGAGTTTAACAAAGCTTTGGAGAATTTTCGATGGAATAAGGCAGAAGGGATAGATAACATTCCTTCAGAATTTCTAAAACCATTGACGAAAGTGACGGCGGTAATGCTATCCTCAGTGAAAGTGAAGAAGACTTGCAGGACATGTCGAATGGAATGAATGACACGTCCAGAATATGAACTGAGAGTAAACCAAAGAAGACGAAAGTAACGGTGGCAGAAATGAGATTAGCAGGAAACTTACCATCCAAATTGAAAACCACGAAGCACATAAAGTGAAGGGATGTTGATAATTTCGAACCAAGTAACACATGATGGACGTAGCAAGTCGGACATAAAAAGCAGACTGTCTCAAGGAAAAACATCATTCCCAGCGTAAATAAGAACATTGTGAGGGCGTTCTGAACAGCAATACCTCCGAATTTTTTTCATGTGAAATTTCTTACAAACTTTTTCAGCATTCTACATTTGTATTCTTCACACCTACATACCTGCAATCCACCACTGCTAGAGGGCTCCGTTCTGTAGCGTGTAACACGGCGGTGTGTAACGTAACTGTGCCGGTGTGTGAGAAACAGCGTGCTGTAATCGAGTTCAGAATTCGAAGAGTTTGTCCACACATGGGGCACCCTCTCCTTCATCATTACAATTCCAAACTGCACATGAGTGTCGCGACATGTGTAACAATCCGACGCCTTGGATTCACTGCCATGGATCATCATCCATATAGTCTCGACTTGGCCCCATCCGATTTTCATCTGTTTCCATAACTTACAGAATACCTTCGAGGACTTCATTTCGATAGTGATGACGCTGTGCCAACAAAATCGTTGACAGAAGCGTGTTCGCCGGCAGGACGAGAAATTAATATGTGGGCATAAATAATAACGAAGTAGAATGTTCATACTATTTTATAAATTAAAAAGCTTCAAGAATGTTCACGTAAGAAATTTCGGAGAGATTATTTTTTCGCACGTCCTCGTAGCATGAAACGTCGACCTTAGTTTGACGAAGTAATTTCCGAGAATGTAAGTGTGGTACACAGTATTTCATGATAGTCAATCATGGATTGGGAAATTGGGAACAGAAGGATTCGAAGCGTAAGAGTGCTATAAGAGCATCTTGGAAATTAAGTGGACTGATAAGATAAGGAATGAAGACCTTCTCCACACAATCGGTGAAGAAAGAACATACAGGAACCATAGACAAGAAGACAAGGCTGAATAACAGATGTGATAAGATCTCGGAGAACAGCTGCCACTCTACTAATGGTAGCTGTAGAGGGTAAAAACTGCAGTAAGTAGGCTTAGAAGTGCTACTCTGACATGAAAAGGTTAGTACAAGAAAATCATTTGTGGCGGCCTCATCAAACCTCAGAAGACTGACAACTAAAAACGAAAGAAAACGTAATCAATCTTTTCAGAATAACGAAACAAAACAATAACTTCAATCTAGAAAAGGTAGTTCGTCGCAATAGAAAACAGTTTCTCTGAATCGGCGCATGTTTCTGGACGACAGCACTCGCCACAAATGGACTGCGGGCGTACGTGCATTATGTTTCCTATTGTCCGCTTCCTATAAGAAGATGCACTGTTTTATAAGAAAGTCACGGGGACGTCCTATCAACGGATGGAAGATGAATTACGAATGCAAGTGAACAGTATGCGTCTATACTGACGTCAACTCAGGTGGGCTCGTTGAAGTCATCGGTTACGCAAGTATACAGTTTGAGATATCAGTCTTATTTAGCCCTTCATATTTTTCTAGGACAGCTAATTGAGGTGATCTAAGCATACACTAGAGCTTCAACTGAAACAATACCTAAACCACACAGCCAAAGTAAGAAAAAGTACCGTTCCATCACCATTTGGAGAATTCGTGCTGTCTTTTGATAGAATTACGACATTATAATGGATGAAGTACCTGAAAATGCAGTCCGACGTTATAATGACGGAACTGTATGGCAATTTACTCTCCACAATTATAAGTGCTGTCTGGAAGTCTATACTCCGACATAAAGCAAAACCACCGTTTCCTTTGAAGAATTATGGATGTTTAAACGCAGCAGCTAACATACGTTTACGTTCAGAAAATACATAAGTATACAGACTTTTCAGCGGTACACGGAATAAAAGAAAGCTACTGGAAAGAAAAACTGATGTTTGATTGGGATGAGAAAGGATATTGTATACCAAAAAGCATCGTGTTGGCCGCCGAGCTTAATGTCCACATCCAACGTACGTTATCACCACCAACGGTATCAATTCACTCACTCCATCAGGCGCTGTCGACAGATTTGTAACTAGATACAGCAAATTGGCTAAAATCTGGCGATCAGGGCCTTCACGCCTCCACACTTGCGGAATTCTTCCCTAAATGAACCCTTCCGGAGATACAACGTTTGCGGTTAGTGAATCGTCTAAAGAAGATTCCTTCAGCCCTTGTGAATTTTCTACAATAGTTTCATCAAAACAAATGGCATGGCCATTTGTTTCTTTAGTCGTGGTGTTTGTACGGCTTTAAACAAAATTCCTTGACACTTAGTGAGTTTTTTTAGAATGTGTTTAAAAAATCCGAATTACAAAATTATATTGATGATTTCTGAGAGAAACATGTTTAATCACTGTAGTTTTCGTGTGGATTTTTTCCTTCTACCAAGAATCTGTTTATTGTGTATTTTGAAACGGGAATACCCTTCGTTTTATAGTCTTTCTGCTGGCTCGTGAGTCCATAAAAACTGAGTTAGCACGTGGGTTACCTTTATAGCACGTAAACAATTGACTGCTACGCACATACACAATCCGCAGCTACTCTTGACACTTTCTCCTAAATTAAGTAACCTCCATTCCTACTTTTCCCTAGGACCGCGAGCCGTGCGCGGCTCGTGTTCAAGCCATTTATGGTTTGTCATCTTCTATTACGGTACTGACGCCCCGATTTCTTATTCCACTTACTGTCCTCACTAACTTCCTGCCTTACTTGCCCGTGAGCGGCAGCAGCGGCCCATATCGATAAGTGCACTGTCGTACCAACTCTGGAGCGACCGATAGTGTTTCCAGGTCGTCGTGTGGCTGGCAGTCAGTGGGTGACGGACCAGCAGTGCAGTCGGGGACGGAGCGCCGGTGAGGCGCGGACAGCCAGTGGTCGTCGACCGCTGGTGACATACATGAACTGTCCATGGAGGGACATTGAAGCGGGACGACTGTTGGTTTGTCGTTCGGTTGGTCGTCCCACTGGCCGACGTATGTCTGGTCCTTTCATAGTTTCCGGCTGGGCGGTGTGTTTCCGGTTGGCGTGGAGCAGCAAGGAAGTCTCCGTCGCGCATACTGTGGCGGGGGCCGCTGGTGGTGTGCACGTGCAGTTGGAGTGTGAAGGCGGGTCCACACTGAGCGCGCCGCGCTGCGCAAAACGGCCTTGCGCGGCTCTGCTCGCTCAGTGTGGACGACGAACCGCGCTGATCCGCGTCGTGCCGCGCCGCGCAGTTTTCCCGCTGTTGTCGGTACATCAAAGGAAGTGGCGCGTTTGCGCGCGCTCAGTTTAGACGGGGATTCGGCTCACTCCATCTTCAGACCGCGCGCGCGCTCCAGCTGGAATACAGTGCGCGCCTCGGAGCGGCGCGGCGGGGCGCGGACGGCGCACTCCTCTCTGTTGAAGCTCTGCGCGGGGTGCAGCAGCGCGGCGCAGCACGGCGCGGCCATTACTTGTTGTTGTGGCTGTGTAGTATTCATTTGTTTCGTAGCGTGGGTGAGGCGCGCGAGTTTGAAGTATATTTGGCGTCTGTTGTGTTTGGTTAGTGTGTGTGTGTGTGTGTGTGTGTGTGTGTGTGTGTATTTGGGGCTGGGGCAGAGAGAGTGAGAGAGAGAGAGAGAGAGAGAGAGAGAGAGAGAGAGAGAGTGGGAGGGAGAGAGAGGGAGGGAGAAAGAAAAAGAAAATTTTTTTCTCTTCCCATGAATAGTTTTGGTGCGGTTGTTGTTTATAAAGTTCTTCTATTGTGATGAAGAGGGCTTTCATTGCGAAGAGATGTGTATTCATTGAGTACTTTCATTTCTTGGGCCATTGATTTTTGGATGTGATTTTCTTCTATAGTTAATTTTTGGTATAAGCTGCTACTAGTTTTGAGGATGTGTAAGTCAGTTTCAATGTTTGTTGGGAGGTGATTGTGTGCTATACGGTGTTCTGCAAATGTTGAGTGTGAGCTATTGCCTTTCAGTGCTGTGAGGTGTTCTGTATACCTGGTTCTGAAATTCCTGCATGTTTGGCCCACATATACAGATTGACAGCAATTGGAAGTAAGTTGGTGTATGCCGGACTGGCTGTACTTGTCAGTATTGGTGGTATTAGTTCCTAGTCCGCTTTGTATTGTGTTATTGGTACTATATGCTGAGGCCTTGTTTCTTTGGTATATTACCCTCCCTATGTGTGACTTCTTTCTAAGTCATTATGTGTCATTTCTTGCTTACTGTCTGCTGATTTGCTGTATGTTGTGTTGTGTTTGTTTGTGTGTGTTTTTCATGGTTATGTGTTGTTTCTTTTTGTACTTTGTGGTTTATTTTGTCTACTCTCTTTGCATCGTATGCATTCTCCTATGAAATTTGTTTTATTGTGTTCAGTTCTTGTACGTAATCATTTTGTTCATGGGTATTTTCTTCAGTCTTTGTAGTAAATATCTGAAGCTGGCTTCTTTGTGAGTTATGGGGTGATTGGATTGGTTATGAATAATGGTGCTGGTGATCGTGAGTTTTCTATAGATTGTGAATTCATGATTGTTGTTTCTCTTGTATGTGGCGAGATATAAGAAATTAAGATTTAATCTGTTTGTTTCTCAATGGTAAACTGTATTCGTGGGTGGATGGAATTTATGTTGTCATGAAGTTCTTTTATGGGAGGCTGTGGTTAATCTATTAAGCAAATTATGTCATCTACATGTTTGTACCAATATATTATTTTGTACTGTTTTGGTATTACTATTTTGTTAAAGATTTGTTTTTCTATCCCCCCTACTCTCCTCCCCCTCTCCCTCTCTCTCTCTGCCCCAGTCCTGAACACACACACAAAAACACAACACACACACACACACACACACACACACACACACACACACAGGCACTTACGCACACTCACACAAACCAAACACCACAGACGCCAAATATACTTCAAAATCGCGCGCCTCGCCCAGCCACATATGCTAAGAAATCAATGAATACTACACAGCCTCAAAACACTTAATGACGACGAAAACTCTGCCTATGTTTTGAAAAATCGGAGAAAGTGCAATGTCAACCGACTGTAGGTCACGAAATCAGCCTATTCACTTCGCCAACAACATATGAGAAATCATCACAATATCTAAACCGTAAGTTACTCACAAAAAACGAGAGATATACTCATTTCCGTTTGTAAATGCATAATAAACAGAAAAATAAAATCACGGTTTTTTTTGCAGATAACAAGTTGTAGATTGCGTAGCAGACTAGCTACCAAAATATATGTGCATTAGCATCATGTAAGGTATGTAAACTAATGCATACGTCCACTCTTTTTGCCAATTAAGCTACAAATATAACTTTCACATAATTTTATAGACAACACACAGTGCATGAGGTCGTTAATATATACCTCAACTGTGAACTATTTATTTATTTATTTATTTATTTATTGATTTATTTAACCTGGTAAGATTAGGGCCATCAGGCCCTCTCTTACATCTAACCAGGCATTCTACTTATTTTTTATTCATATGTTTCAGTAGGCATGTTAAACTACATCTAGTACAAAAAGTGAAATAAACAATTTGAAAGGTACACCTGGAAAAATACATACATATAGAGTTTATATTCTTAGGTCACAAGTACTGTTATAATTAGACATTATTGAAGAGACAGATTTTAGATAGGAGTGCTGGCAGCAGGGAATATGAGGGAGACTCATGGTGAAGGGAGGAGAAGAATAGAGACATGATGAAACATAATTAAGGAAATATAAAGGAAAAGAAGATTGCGTGGCTAATAGAGATAGATGAAGAGGAAGGCATCTCAGGAGCAAGATAGGAGACGCTAGCTTTGCTATTTGACAGATGAGGGGATTGTCCTTGTACATTAATTTTGTGGAGAACTTTGTGAGGATGATAGTAGGAAATGCTTCAACTTCTTCTTAAAAGCAGCAGGAGATCGAATTTTGCGCAAGGTAAGGGGCAGTTTGTTCCAGAGGCGGACAGCAGCAACTGAGAAGGAGTTTGCAAAAGTTTTTGTTTTGTGAGTGGGCACCGTTAGGATACCAAATAAGAGTGACCTCGTGTTTCGATTATGATGACATGACAGGTTTTTAATCTCTGAAGCAAGGTACTGGGGTGCTTGCGTGACGAGGAGTCGGTGGAGTCGACATAGAGTGTGGTAGTCACGCAATATGTCCGGCCGCAGCCACCCTAGCTCGGAGTATGAAGCACTAACATGATCATATCGGCGAATGTTGCAGGTTTAACGCACACAGGCATTCATGGTTAGCTCTAGCCGTCTTTTGTTTTCACTACTCATGCCTTGTTGAATCACATCACAATAGTGGAGGTTCGGTAGAACGAGTGCTTGCACGAGCTGGTGTTTCAAGTCCTGTGGAAATATGTTCCGAAACTTTTTGAGAGCATAGAGACGAGGAGACGTCTTTCGGCACACTGCGACTGTATTCTCCGCTCAGTTGAGATGCTCATCCAAAGTTACACCCAGGTTCTTCACTGTTTTCTGATATGGTATTGGAGTACCGTCGAGCAGAATAGGAGGTAGCCGTTCGCGGAAATCTGAACTTATTAATTTCTGATGGGCTATTAAGATTACTTGCGTCTTTTTTGCATTTAGTTTAAGCCCCAGATTTTTCGCCCATGTCACTACTGAAGACAGATTATCATTCATCTGAGCGATTGCAGTGTTTACATCTTCAGGTCTGACGCTTAGGTAGAGCTGGAGGTCGTCGGCATAGAAATGATATTTACAGGAGGACAGAACCGACGAAATATCGTTGACATATAAAGAAAACAAAAGTGGTCCTAAGACTGATCCTTGTGGCACTCCCGAGGAAACATGTTTCCAGGAAGATTTTTCATTTACGCAGACAACACATTGCTGTCTGTCTTTTAAGTAGCTTTCAAACCATCTCATTGCACTATCAGAGAAATTAAGCTGTTGCATTTTTCTGAGCAATATGTCAAAGTTAACAGTGTCAAAAGCTTTGCTGAAGTCCAGTAACGTCAATATTGTTGCCTTTCGATTGTCGATGGCATATTTCAGGTCATCAGTTACTTTAATTAGATCAGTGTTTGTGCTGTGATGTTTACGGAAACTGGATTGAAATTTGTCATATAGGCTGAATTCATGCAAGTGTTCAGTGATTTGGTCATGAACAATATATTCAAGCGCTTTGGAAACAGCAGGCAGTATGCTAATTGGTCGGTAATCACTAGGAAGTTGCGGGTTTTCGATCTTAGGGATGGGTCGAATTAGGCTTCTTTTCCATGCAGTGGGATATATTCCGTTCACGAGGGAAAAATTAAATATATCAGTTAAGACAGGTACTAAGATATCGGCAACATTCTTAATCATGGTTATACCGATACTGTCGTTGCCTATTGCATCAGAAGAGATTCTCATTATTGCTTTTCTTGCCGTATTTGTTGTTACATGTTTTAGATGGAAGGTATCGTTGTTAGTTATCCTGTTTGGGGATTCTTGTGGACGGTAATTATCAGCTGTGCTGGTATTCAGAGGTGCAGAGAAGAATTCATTTAATTCGTTAGCTGACACATGAAAAGTAGTTTCCGATTTTGCCTTTCCGACCGGCAAGCTACATAGATTCTTCCATAGAGTCGTGGGCGTCAGATCACTGCATACAAGGGAGCGAGCGTGCCTGATTTTGGCATTGCGAATGCATTGTTTCACTCTGTTCCGTAGCTTTCTATATTCTTCGAAACGCTCGGGTTTCGGATCTGCCTTGAAACGCCTGTGGGCAGCATCCCTATTAGTCATCATTTGACGTAATTCAGCTGTCAGCCATGGAGCAGGAGATTTTCTTACACGGATTGTGCGCACAGGTGCATGTTTGTCATAGAGGGCAGTGAGTTTATCACCAAGTTCATTAATTTTGCCGTCGATTGTGGGTTTTCTGATTATTTGATGCCATGAGATTTCTGAGCAATCGGCTGTTAGAGCGTCAAGGTCAATACGTTTCATGTTCCTACAAGTTGTGTAACGCGATTTGATCCTTGGGGGCTGCACAGAGTAGGCCAGGAATATTACATCATGTGCTGAGAGGCCAGGGGCCGATGTTTGAACAACATCTCTTACTTTGTCAGTCTGTTTCGTTGCGATTACGTCTGTAAGAGTATGACTGTGCGCCGTATGGTGTGTAGGTTGTAATGGAAGAATGTTCATGCTATTGCAACTAAACAGTCTTCTTAGGTTTATTGCGGAGGGAGTGTCTCTTAGCAGGTCTATGTTCAAGTCACCCATTACGATAACATGTTCGTATTGACACTGAAGTGAATGTAATTCCGACTGGAAGGAACTCATTGAGCTTATTTTTGGCGGCTTGTACACGACGCCAGTCAAGAATTTCCGACTTTGTATATTTATTTCAATGAACATGAATTCAGCCTCTTTTTCTTCAGCAGGATTTGACGTACATAAGAATTTCGCTTTGAGATCTGTTCGTATATACGCGCCGACCCTGCCACCTCGCTTTTTTGATCTGTCTGCCCTAAGAAATGTGTATCCTGGGAGATGAAAAGATGCAGAGGATATGTGTGGTTTCAACCACGTTTCGGATAAGAGGATTACGTGGTAGTTTAGTTGGTTGAAGAGGAGGCTAAGTTCTTCGTAATGCGCAGGTAAAGACTGGATGTTGCAGTGAGCTGCTAAAAGCTCTGACGCGTTCCGCTGAGCCGCCTGGAGTAGGGTGGCAGACTGGTTTGTCCCTTTGTTAGGCACTACCTGCCGCGAGGGGCACTGGCCGCTGCTTCCGCCAAGTGACATAACACAGGGGGTGTCCGAGATTTTGCACGCCCTGTTTGTGACACCGCGAGTGCCGAAAGAAAGGCGACTGCTGAAGATTTCCTGAGGTTGCGGGAGTATAGAAAATGGATTAGTGGTATTCGGTGCAAGGAGAATATGACCAAAATAGTGACAGCTGTGTGTCACTGTGTATCCTCTGTCGTAAGAGGAGAAATGTAATTAGCGTATTTGAAACAGCTTAGGGTGGAAATAAGGGAGAAGGGAGTGATTTAAGAGGCCGATGCTACCAGCAGTGAGAAGCAAGCTTAATAATTAATAGATTATCGTAGGAAGCTAGAATTAAATTGAAATTTACTAAAGTGATACTGGTAGTGATTATCGTAGGAAGCTACAATTAGATTGAAATTTGCTAAAGTGATACTGATAGTGATTTTTGTTATGGACAATTTAAACCGAAGAGATGGGTGATTAATGAACTAAAGGAGAGACTAATAATTGCAATAGAACTATTTCAGAACGGAAGAGAATAAACTGAGAAAATGAAAAAAAGTATTATCAGTAACTAAAATTAAGTAATGGTTAGAGCTACAGACACAAAAAAATAGTGAAAAGTTAATACAGTTACAAAAACAATTAGTTGAAGGTACAAATATGGGTATAATTAAAAAATTAATAAAATTACAAGACTATATCTGAGTATTGGGGCTGTTACAATTGCAAATGGTGTTAAGTTTGCACTTTTGTCTCGAGTAGCTTCACTTAATACTATTCAGTTCTGTCATGTTTGTGACTGTCTTCTTTCCAGCTGCTGTCTTAATGATTACTCTGCCATCCTGAGTCCACACATTCTGAAGACCGAAATGGGATATGGCACTGTTTAAAATCTTCAGCCGTTCGTGTGTCAGATCTTCCCTTATTGTAAGCCCTGTCCTTGCTAACTTCTTCTTCTGGGTAAAGATCTCGGCCCTTTTTCGGTACGAGACAAATTTAACTATTATTGGACGAGGTTTGGTGGCACCTGGTAGTTTTCGTCCCACCCGATGGCTCCTGTCAATGTCTGCCTTGGTCACTTCAACGCCTAATTTTTCACGCGCAACCTGTATAAGCAGGTTGTCCGTGTCTTCTTCCTTATTTTCTACTACTCCAAACAGTCGTAGACTATTTCGCCTTTGGTACTGTTCTAGTTCGTCAGTTGCGGCAGATAGTTTCACTTCCAACTCTCGTGCCTTTTTCTCGTATTCAGACACAGACTTTTTTAGTGCTGTAATTTCGGCAGTATTGGCCTCAACAGTTTCACGCATTTTGGCCAATACTGCTGCCCTTACAGTATCTGATACAGTGCCTGCTATCAGATCGAGATTGTTTTTATCGCGAAGCGCAGCGTTTACCTCAGAGCGGACCAGCTCCGCTATACCGGGAGCCGCGGCCGCACCTTCCGCCAAGAGCGGGCCCGCCGCACCTGCTGCTTCCCCGCTGCTGGACGCGCTGCTGTTCACTCTTCTGTTTACCATTTTCTCGAAGATATTGGCGGAGCACAGAAAAAAATAGCACTACTGCACAGAACACTGTTGTTTTCACGATTTCCATTTGTACTAGACAACACCACCTGCGAGAACACCTTCGAATTCAACTAAATTTCGCGAGCCGAACTTAACACGTGTTACACTGGAGCCGCCATGACAGCTACACTATGAAGAAATGGTGTATAATATTTTACAACAAATATTCATTCAGAATTGTAGATATTATGTTCCAAAATTTTCGCTAAATGTTTATATGTAGCAACGTACAAAAAGTGCTGAAACATGTCTGGGAGAAACAAAACAGAAAAAAGTGTCTTGCGTAAGGCGGAATCCATCGTCCTATTTTCGTAGTAAGCACTGACATAGCAAGAAGAACTGCAACACCAGAAGATGATTATTACTTTCTTCCTTGATTTGAGTTATGTGCTATCATCTCTAGTAAAAGCTCATGCCAGTTGCCATGTCGTTGGTGAATGCTACGCCTTGTGAGGGTGTTAGACTGAAAGGTGTTATTTTCTTGTTACGAATCGGTATATTTCTTTAGCATAGAAATGTGTAGATTGTTTGGGGCTGGAAACAGTGAAATAAGGGTTACGCCACTACAGTTCGAACTGTGGTGTGGCAAAAAATATTCGCCGTTAGTATATGACCGGCGTGACAGGGGAAGCTGTAGCGTAAAGTTAATGGTCGCCATATTTTACGCCAGTGTGCTGGATCATATTTGAGACCTTTCCGCAGCGTCTCATGGCGTGAGTGAACCCGATACTGTTGACGGCGGTCCGTGGCCGTTAAGCTCGCCGGCCCACTTGGTGCTGCTCGACAGGAGTTTACTAAAGTGCCGGCACTGGATCTCTTCTCCTATCATCACACTCCACGTACACGATACTTCACAATGGGCACAGCTTTTGCAGTTATCAGTACTCAACAGGCCGACCGAAGATACAAGTCTCATGCACTGTAGGCTATTACCAATAGTCTTAATTTGTTATTTTGTTGTTAAGTATCGGCATTATCGTTAGCTTAGAAATCCCTTAGATTATTTGGGGCTTCAAACTGTGAAGTAAGGGTTACTCCATCACAGTGTCAATAGTATGAAAAAAAAAAAGAAAATATACGATGCATAAAGAAACATTGGATGGATACTTCGTACTCTCCACCAAGGTGCTTATAAACTCTCAAATCACTTAAGCTTAACGTGTCGCAAGTCTACTCTTTATTACAGAAATTGTGCGCCATACGTATTATTATCAACAACATTCAAATGAAACATGGTCGTTTAAGAATTAGTAGCGAAATTCGGTTAGGTTATAATGTTGTTTAAACGAAAAGAATCCAAGTTAACTTCGGTCTTGCTGCTAATAATTAGCGAGATTGCCTAAGCGCTTGTAATATTTGTACGACGAACAGATTGCCCAGAGGTAGTTCAAAGTAGAGACTTATTCAAATTTTCTGAAGATCATGAAATTGTTCTACGAGACGTCACGTCATTCAGACACTGCAGAGGACTATCACGAACCATCAGAACAGCTGGTCTATGCATACTTGAAGGCCATTGCTGTTATAAAGTAAGGTGTTGACTGAGGAAAGTGCATTTTTGTATTATATTGTATGTTCACTGGGGACCTAGAAACGACGGAGCGGCTCCGTCCCCGCCGCAGCCCAGTGGTCCACAACCCCATGACGACTACCGCAGTCCACTTCACCCCTCCGCCGCCCCACACCGAACCCAGGGGTATTGTGCGGTTCGGCCCCCGGTGGATCCCCTCAGTGAACGTCTCACACCAGACGAGTGTATCCCTTATGTTTGCGTGGTAGAGTAATGGTGGTGTACGCGCACGTGGAGAACTTGTTTGCGCAGCAATCCCCGACATAGTGCAACTGAGGCGAAATAAGGGGAACCAGCCCGCGTTAACCGAGGCAGATGGAAAACCTCCTAAGAACCATCCACAGACTGGCCAGTTCACCGGACCTGGACACAAATCCGCCGGGCGGATTCGTGCCGGGGACCAGGCGCTCCTTCCCGCCCGGAAAGCTGTGCGTTAGACCGCACGGCCAACCGGGCGGGCTAAGTGCACCTTACTTATCTATATTAGAAGGGGCAGTCAAATGAAAACGAGACAGATGGAAGAAAGCAAGTAAAGTATTAGTTGTTTCAAAAATAATCGCAATTGCTGTTAATGCATTTTCCTCACTGTAAGACAAGATGGTCAATGCCCTCATGGGAAAAATTTTGCAGCAGCCAACGCAACCATTATTGTATATAAGCGTGTACCTGTTCAGCTGAAGCACGTGGGCCAGACCACACGTTGCGAAGGTTGTTTCGCGTACACTGCAGAATTTTCACTGGGAAGCCCTTACACATACTCAGTACAGTCCTGATAGCTCATTATGAGATTTCCTTGTTTTTGGAACCCTGAAGAAAGACATTTGTGGCCGCCGATTTTATTCGTAGGAAGAGGTGAACGCGTAGGCACAATCAAACGCAAACGTTTTCTCCAGAAAGGCATTGCCATTTTGTCTCACTATAGGAGAATTGTGTTATCAGTTATGGAGACTACTTTGGAAATAATAAGTACTGTATCTACTCTTTTGGGATGTGTTTCGTTTTCTTTTGACCATTCCTTATATCGTTCACGGAAACAGCTTTCGTTGGAGACACTGAAGTTACAAAACGGTTAACACAATAAGACAAATACTAAACTTAGAAACTGCGTAGATGTCTTAAGGCATTTTGCTGATAGTATCCACAGACACCACTGAATGTACACATAGTTAAGAATTGACGTCATAAATATTTTTAGGGAGCGAAAAATACCCATATTACACTCAAACAGTTTTGCTATTGACTTTTCCATTAGTCTATGGCTGAATAATTGGAAATGCAAAATGTGTTGGTAATAGAGTTGGTAGTAAAGAAACAATAAATCGAATCCTCTTGTCTGATGATACAGTTTTACTACATGAAAAGCGAAAATGTGGAAAGCGATAATTTGTTTTCCTTTTGTTTTGTGGGACATGTCAGCGGGGAAAAAAAATTGAAAACATTTGAAATCACGATTAGGGTTTCAGGTCTTCAGCCACATAGGTTTTAAATTTTTAAAGTTAAATATTCAATACAGTCCTAATTTTGTAGGGTAATCAGAAGCTGTTTTAAACTTTGTAGTTTGCTTCTTTAAGCAATCAAAGATTGCAGGATGGGGGATTAATGTTGGCAATATATTTGATGAACTGAAACTTAGTATAATGGATGCTGTTACTCAAAAATCGCCTGTTTTGTCAAAGATGTTGGAATGGGTCGTATAGAAGATAGAATGCTTAGGCCAGATCGTATGAGATATTTGGCTTGCACCTGTATGAAGTTTGAGAGTATAGTACCCGCAGAATGTTTTAATTTTCAACATAAGAGTATATTGAACCTATTTTATGTTAAAAGAGGTTATTTGCGTAGCCGATAAAAAGAGCATCTATTCTGAAATGATCGATTTTAATTACACTCAGAAAGTGCCGCGTCTTTTGTCCCGATGGATGTCTTTTCAAACATCCAGTTTGCTAATCGATATACCGCATAAGCAAATTTATATAGCTGTTGCATGTCCTTCGTTCTTTAAGGAGAAATGACAACGATATGTTTCTTGTCTTTGAGTTTGTGTAACATTCACGCTGACACTCTTGTTTGGTTAGTAGTTAATTACTTTGTGGCAACTAAAATGATACTAATGTTCTACCGTAGATCGGTTGCTACAGTACTACGGCAAAAAGATTATACATCAATGTGATCTATCGCGATGAAAGATTACTCTCTTTAGAGGTGCTCTGAATCTGTTTCATAGTAAAATGCCTATTATGTTCCTTTCTGTTTTAGATCTATCACCGATAAAGCCTTATTTGAAATTTCTGTTTTCCATCTGATTTAATCCTGCCTAATGCTGATCTTTTCGTTACGACACACTGTCTGCACCAATTTCTCCCTTGCATTTTCTAACAATACTTTGTTTTCAAGTACAACTGTTGCTCTCTACTGCTCGTTCTAAAGCCCAGTCAAATAAATCTTTATGTTTTGCGAGAAGACCATACAGATTGATCTATCCCTTCTTCTGATCACGTTTATCGCCGAATTAGTTTTTGCCGTTCCTTCCTTCTTTTCTTGTATTTTATCCTTTCTGCTATTGATTATTTTGTTTATCAGAACTAAGCTGCCTCTAAACCACATGCAACCGTTCTTTTATGTCTCTCTAGTTTTCTGTTTGACTATGCTATAAGCTTCAACATTTACGACTATTGCGAATATATTACCTATATTTAGATTTGTAATATACACGAGAAAATGAATCACTGAAACACTCTTTTGGCAGTCTTAGAACACAGCTGCTAAATTCATACATTCTTTCCACGTGTATTCTGAACAGACCGTTGGCAGCTGTTACTTTTCAAATGTTTATGTTACTGTTTAGATGCTCTGCCCTCTAGAACGTATTTTACGTCAAAATGAATCTAACCTCAGTTATTGCTGTCTATCATTCGAGCTGAGCGTTAATTGCATTTCGGTGTTCACACGCACACGCCCGTGTCATAAAGAAAACTGTAATACGCAATACGTAGGTAGGCAATGTGTGTTTTTTTTTAATGTGTGTGAAACCTGATGGGACTTAACTGCTAAGGTCATCAGTCCATAAGCTTACACACTACTTAACCTAAATTATCCTAAGGACAAACACACACACACACACACACACACACCCATGCCCGAGGGAGGACTCGAACCTCCGCCGGGACCAGCCGCACAGTCCAGGTCTGTAGCGCCTTAGACCGCTCAGCTAATACCGCGCGACAGGTAGGCAATATCAGCAGCAAACATGTACGTTATTGACAGACTAGACCTTGAAGGCTGTCAGTAATATGGGCACAAATACGTCAATTGGCAAGGGCTGTTGCTGGCGAAAGGCGAGAAATTTGTCTCGGAACAGAATTTGGATCTGCCTGGACGTTTCATGTCATCAATGCTTTGGAAAAGATAGTGGTCCATCAAGCTGGAAAATAACAACCACGTCTACACCTCATCTCATTTTGCACAATAGCTTTTATTCATGATGCTTATTTGCAATGGTTTCTACGTCATTGTCCCGCATAACAGATACGATCACCAGAGCATTATCCTTTGGCACGGATAACAGAGACGAGGCGTCGTGGCATGGAAGAAATTGGGGCTTGGTAGGTTGCTGAAGGTAGTTGACACCATAGCTGCACGCACAAGAGATCTAATTCCCGTAAATTCTGTGGAGGGATGCGATGACGCCAATTTCAACCTACATGTGTTCGATGGGTTTCAGATTTGACGAGTTTGGGGCCAGCATATCAACTGGAACTCGCCACTGCGGTCCTCCAACCACTCCATCATACTCCTGGCCTTGTGACATGGCGAATTATATTGCTGAGAAGTGCCACTGCCATCGGAAAACATGATCGTCGTGCAAGGGTGTACGTGGTCTGGAGCCAGCCTACGATATGTCTTGTGCGTTGTGGTGTCTTGCACGAACTACACTGGACCCATAGATGCGCACGTGAATGTTATCCAGAAAATGCGAGTAATGGAGCCGCCGGCAGCTTGTCTCCGTCCCTCAGTGGAGGTGTCAAAGAGCACTTCATCAGGAAGATGACGGATTTGCGCCCTCCCATCGGCATGATGAAGAGGGTATTGCGATTCGTCAGACCATGCAATGTTCTTCCACTGTGCCAACGTCCACGTGCCCATTTCAGGCGTAATTGGCCCATACAGAAGTTGTCGGCTTAGGAGTCCCATCGTTAGGAGTGTCAAGCGCACTGGGTGCTCAGGCACTCTAGTAATCTGCCCAGCATTAAAATCTGGTGCTAAGTTCAGCCACAGTTCGCCGCCTACGACGCCCAGCCTACGAGACCGACATCTGTATTGAGACTGGCCACTCGACCGCATGACGTCTGGACATGATTTCACCTTGGTTTCACTACGTGTTGAAGACCCTCACTGCAGCACTCCTCGAACACCCGAAAAGTCGTGCAGTTTCCGCAATGCTCGTGCCCAGCCTCTTCGCCATCAAATCTGCCCTTGATCAGACACAGATAGATCGTGCGCCTTTCCCATTCTACACACGGACAACATGCACCGTATGTGTGTCTGACTAGCAGTCGTTCCGCGCCAGGTAACGCTGCTATCTTCTGAATATGTTTATATCGATAGTAGGTCGGTGGTCATTATGTGTGTCTGATCAGTGCACATATCGTTAGCAGTGCAGCTGTAAAATAAGAGTGAAACAGTTGGATAAATTAACGCTCGGATGAAGCAGAAGAGAGAAGTTAGAGAAAGGGAAAGAAAAATAAGTACTAAATCGGCATTAAACGTCAATTTTTTTAATTTGTTGGCGAAGCGTTCTATTATCCGCTCTATACACTGTGGTGACGAAAGCAATGGTACAGAGAAATGATGATATAAAGATGGCGGCAGTGTCGCATACACAAAGTACAAAGGGGCACTGCATTAGCGGAGCTGTCATTTGTGCTCAGGTGCTCCGTGTAGAGAGGTTTTCGACGTGATTAGAGCCGGACGACGGAAAAGATCAAACTTTGAATAGGGAATGGTTCTTCGACCTAGACGCATGGGACATTCTATTTCAGAAATTGTCAACGGATTCAGTATTCAAAGATTCACATTGTCAAGTCTGTGCCGAGAGTACCAAGTTTTAGGCATTACCTCTCACCACAGAAACTCAATTGCCGAATGCTTTCACGTAACGACCGAGAGCAGCGACTTTAGAGTCGAGTTATCAGTGCTGACAGACAAGCAAAACTGCTTGAAATAACGGCAGAAATCAATGTGGGGCGTTTTGAGAAACGTATCCGTTTGATGTTAATGGGCTATGCCAGCAGTCGATCGAAGCGTGTGCATTTACTGACAGCACGACATTGCCTGCAGTGCTTCTCCTGCGCTCGTCACCGTGCCGGCTGGACTCTAGACGACGGCAAAACAGTGGCGTGGTTAGATGAGTCCCAATTTCAGCTGTTAAGAGCTCATGGTAGGATTCGACTCTAACGCAGACTCCACGAAGCCATGGACCCAAGTTGACAACAAGGCACTGTGCAAAACTGGCGGTGGCTCCATAATGGCAAGGGCTGTGATTACATGGATCATTGTCTCGAAATGGTTATTTTCGGTTGCTTGGAAACCATTTGCAGCAATTTGTGGATTTCATGTTTCCAAAAAACGATCTAATTTTATATGGATGATAATGAGCGATGTCACCGGGCCACAGTTGTTCCGTGATTGATTTGAAGAACATTCTAGACAATTCGACCGAATGACTTGGACATCCAGATCGCCCGACAGGAATTCCCTCGTACATTTACTGAATATATTCGAGAGGTTAGTGAACAAAATCGTGCGCCAGCAACACATTCGCAGTTATGGACGGCCGTAGAAGGCTGCCTTGCTCCAGTGACTTGTTGAGTCATGTCCCGTCGACTCGCAGCACTACGCCGATTTAAAGGAGGTCCGAAACGATGTGCCGAAACGAAGTGCCGTGGACGAATGAAGTGCAATAGATGGAAAAGTTTAAAAAATCGGCCGTGGTCTGTCTCGCGCGGCCTGTCATCTACGCTGCCGAAGAAGACTGAAGGAAACGCTGCTTTAATGATTGAAGTTACCGGCTAGTCTGAATTGAAGCCGTTAGTAACCCATCAAGTAAGACCAAAAAAAGACGAACAGAGGAAAAAAATTCGTGCAGTCGCAATTTTTTTGTACAACATAATAAAAATCCTGACTCTTCGGACGTGAGCGTGGAAGGTAGGAGTTGGGGATGAGAAACGTGTGGGGCACTGTCTTATGTTTTTCTTGAATAACTTGAAAACCGTATTTTCTAGAGAAAGTGTCACGGACTAAAAAATTGAACTACTTTAAGTTTACATCCGAAAACGTCCAATTCGTATATTCTGTAGGGCTAGCAGTTTCAGCGTTGCAGGGGATGGAAAAATTGTAGATAATTAAAAAAATTGTAAAATACATGAATATAAATTTATGCATTTTCTGCATGAACATGAAAGTTGAGACGCCATACCAGCACCTGGCCAACATGAGAAAGCTGGTTGTCTTCACTCGGAAACTCCCAGTCGAATTGAGTTGCCTTGCCACTGTGCTTGACATGAAGAGCCTGATCACTCTAGGGTACGCTGCTCCAGGCTGGTACCAACCTCGTCATTATTAATGTTCGTTTTGTACATCAAGCGTGAGAACTTTCTGCTGTGTTCCTCTATTTTTTTCTTCTGGCATGCAACTTGAGTTGTGCGTTTAATAATTAGTGATTTTGTCTCATTAGCGGTGAATTCGTGAGCTGTTCAGTTACGGATAACTTGTTGCACTTTCTCCATACAGTATTCCACATAATCTGGTACCTTTCCACATTGTTAGCGTCATTTTGTATGAATTGAGTTTAGATATTTGCAAAACTTTGCTCTCAGTTAACTACCGTTGTATTGTGTGCGATAATCAGGACAAATAAAGATATTTTGCGCAGAGACTTGACTTAAATTACAAGATCATTTACACCGTCCTACCACCTTACCTGGTTAGGTGACCCACTAATGTTAAATATAAACTGTTGCACACCTACGCTTGTTGTTCTCACTGTGACAATGTTATCGTTATGGTCAGTGGTTAAACTCAACAATCACTCTCTTATTATTCAGTGACGGTAACGATCATTGGAGTCACTTTTCTCGTTTGATTATAAGTCTGTTTATTGACTAGCGAGACTTGTTAGGACTTCCTCTAGACTTAGAAATTTGCCGGTTGTTGTCTCTTGTCTATTTGGCTATCAACATTCCAGTATTCAGCCGTAACAGCCAACAACATTTCATAGCAACGTCATAGCGTAACGCAGGTCCAGGATTAATTGCTCACACAAATTCCTTAAACACCAGGAGCATACGAAATCAGTGGAAAATTATATTACCAAGCGGTTGAATCGACCAATCGGTCGACATCTTTCTGGTTTTTTTGCCGATTGTGAGTTCACATTTAATTCCACAGTACATTCTTTTCTGATTAATTTTTACTGTAATCTTTAAACAGTTAACGTTTTAATTACTTGATTAATGTTTTAATTAATGTTTATTTTATCCATTTATAGCGCGTAAATATGTCTTCAGATTTCCTTTTCGGTCTTTTGGAAGAAAATTTAGAAACTTAAGATGTCAGATGTAACCGCTGTTCTACATTTGATAGTGGGAATTTGGCAACACTCTTAAAAGTCTAGCGCTACATGCTCCGTTTTATACACTACAAGTCTGAAATTAGATTCTACGGCTACCCTGTGGGGCGGTGGGTAGAAATTATTATTGTTGTTATTTTGTTCCTATTATTTATGCTGTCTTTTGCCGTTCTCAACACTGGCTCTCTAACTACAATATTGGCAACCAGAAAGTGATTAGCAAAACGTGAAGCCTGTAATTCCTAGTGCCCACTACATCTGAGAAATACACTTATAGTTACAGCTTATACCTCTGAGGAATTAGGAGATTGTCTTGGATTCATAATCAAAAACGATCCTGTAAAAACGTTCGCTATATTCTGAAAGTCACAGATTTAAAAAAAAAAAAAAAAGAAAAGAAAAAAAAAGAAGGATCCACACAATCCAACTACCAGAGCAGTTCAGAGTCTAATGCGCTGATGCAACTATAACTGTCCAAATTAAATGTTTAAGTGAATGCTCGCCGTAATTTGATGATAATGTTCATCAAACGCCACACTAAATAATGGTAGAATGTTTGTCCCGCGGCGGCACGTGAAAATACGACATACGCAAACTGAAGATAGATCATTAAAGTCATCCCAGAATTAACACTTCACTCGAAAATGATTTCATGGTTACGCGTATCCCGAGTAACTTATTACGGCGGTTAGTAATGCACCACTTTAAGTTATCGAATAAATCATCGCTTCCTTTGCTGATAGCCGATGAAGCTCACAATTTAAATATGCAATCAGCACACTGGTAAGTAATCATAATAAAAGTCTGACGTGACTAAGTCAAATATTTTCGGCGATAGAATTAATTTAATTACGCTACACGCAGTAGACGAGCTCTGAACTTGCCCTTTGGAGATACGCTATCGCTATAGTTTTATAGTTATTCAATTGAAACTTCTCACATCTTTATGATTATAACGGATCTCCCTTCTACATAAATTTAAACATCCTAGCCTTATTTACTCGCCTACTTAATCTATCTTGCTTCCTTAATTTTTAAGACAAAAACCAGAAAATCATGAATTTCAACTAAAATTTTAATTTGTGAGATCCAAAATACTGTTTCTACTAAATTATTATGAAAAAGGAATCTAAATATAAATTTTTAAGTTTCTAGCTCTTTTCTGTTGCGCCAATGATTTTTACAGAAAAACGGCCAAAATTCGAAAATGGTTAATGTTATTGAACTGACATTCAACACATATTGATTTAGTATTACTCCTGACACGCTAGAAACGTTTCAGGTGATTTACTTGATTTATAAAGTATTGCGCAACATTTATGACGTCAGAGCTAGTTACAGCAGACTAGGCTGGCACACAATGGAAAGACTGATGTGAATTTTATAAGGCGTGAGTAGGCTGCTTCCCTACATCACCCTCTACTTAAATTTTTTTTTGAATGTTAATGAACGAAAAAAAAATTAATTACTAAAAGGGAAGGAAGAGTACAGCTTAACTCCCTATGAAAAATTAAAATTGAAATGTAAACATATAGAGATATTAAAAGAAAACTCATTACCTACTTCAATTTTTAAATTGCTGGCATGTTCACTACCTCTTAAGGAACATTATTACTCAAAATTTAAGCAAAACCAATGAAACACTTTGGCATACATATTGCCTTAGACAGACAAACACATAAAATTTGTAAAATTATGAAAATCTTAAATCCATTAAATACATTTTTACATACACAAATTCAAAGAAAATATCACAGTTATTCATGATACATAAACAGATAATTATATCTTAGCAGTCTTTTCTAAACCTGAAAGAAAATTTCACAAATCATGACAATTTCGTATTTACACACGTGGTTGTAGCCGCTTTGGCTGGCGTTCTACATTCACAAGGGTAGAGGAGGGGAAGTTGCTATGGTGTGCGTCCTTCACGTTCACTCTAAATTACATGGGGAAAGGGGAGGGGTCACTGTGACTTGTGTCCAAGTCACTCCACGCTTTCACGCACCTACCAGGCTGCCATTATCTGGTTTGTCCTGTAGAACAAACAAAAACAGTGCCTCAGACTCTGTTCACTTATTATCTAAGGGTGGGTCACAATGAAATGGGGATATATACATTTTATCTTTCAATATGTTACTGGAACAAAGTTAACAGAACTTTTTCAATTTTACTCTCGCGGTTACTTAACTGTTACAAAATCGGTAAACAAACGGCTCAAAACGCCGTTAGTCACGTTCTAGAGAAAATTTATGCTCAAGGCATACAATCATAAATCCTATTTAATCTCAATTTATTATTTCTGGGCCGGAACACTGAACCAATGCTTGGTACATTCCTAACAAATCTGTATCTTATTTACTTAGCTGACTCATCTTCGATTACCTTATTGTTAGAGATAGTATGAGTATATTTGATTAGTAGTTGTATTCCTCAGCTTCTTTGTACATGTGAGTAACTTGTGGTAATAGTACAGTTCTGAGTGTTCAAAACACACTACGTTTACTTGACTACTAACTCCACTTATCGGTCCTCTGCTGTTGTGTTAGTTCCTCATCTGCAATTATGTACTTACTTCATTGAAGTGTATTTATGCTGAGCTATAAATAATGTTTCATGTCTGCCATTATGTTATTCAATTATGTTGCTAGTGTATGTACTTATTTAACACTCACTCTATTAACATTTAAAACATAGGATAGCACATTTATTTCATATCTATAGTGTATTGCAGCTGATCAGTTTGCTCACGTGGCAATCCATTTCCACTCGACCGGACGCTGAAACCACAGGTAGTCTCTCTCGACCTACCACTAAAGTGCATTAAGTAATTATGGACGAGCGTAATGCTAAATTCCTTAAACCTATAGGACACCATGAGCTGCTCTGTCTCATCTAACTTAAGGGTACCTATGGTCGCATTCACACCTCCAACTCATAACCTCAATGCACGTGGGTGTGTCCTGTCGCACACTACACCAAATAATGGCCAGCTCCAACCTTATAAATACTTCAGGGACGTGTCCATCACGTCTCAACCACAAACACTGTACAATTCTATTACACTGCCATTCCTTGCTACACAAGGTGAGTTCATTCTTACGACGTATCTGCATATTTTTCATAACACTAAGCACTCTCTTTTACTATTAATTACTTAGCTCTACAGCATACAATAGGTTTCACTGCCACTTCAGATCCTGCTTGTACACGAATTTGTACATCTTCTTACAATATTATTGTGGGACCACTTCCAATAAAACAACACTTTGTACTTATAATATTACCGGGGTTCTATACATACTTGTTACTCAAATACATTTGTATTTTAATTACATCATACTTCTCTGTTGTTTATGTCACTGTTAGGTTTGTTACATTAGGAATTTTCTTCACTAATCGGTGGAGACAATGATTACAGAACTCATGGCTTGATAGCCATGACGGAAAATTTCTGTATTACAAAGAAGGAGTCGAAACTTTGGTGGATAGGAAAGATGAAGACAGTGAGTGAGACCTGAAATGGAAAGAAGATCTCACACAGCTGGGACTGCACAGCTGCCACACTGTGTAGAGGTTATAGAACAACCTCCTCCCTACAGAATTCATTCACTACCTATTAACTTCTTTAGGTCGATCACGTTCCTGAGACCTAATAGCTTTCTACTTTTAGGGTACTCTAGCCTATATGCATTAGCATGTGGTATTTCTATGATCCTGAAAGGTCCTTGGTATACGAACATGAATTTCCTTGTTTCTGCAGTTATTTTCTTTGATTTTTCCTTGGTTTTGGCAAGGACTAACTGACCTATTTCAATACTGGTGGGTACAGCTTTTGCGTCATGACGCTTCTTCCTTTCCAATGCTCTTTTTCATATATTTGCTCTAGCCTTTAACTTCTTCTCGTTTGTGGATATTTACGTTAGAATAGGGAATTCTACCATATCTGCAATCACATTGTGCGGTTCTTGGCCAAACATCAATTCGCAAGGCGCAAAACCAGTTCCATCATGCCTTAAGTTGTTAATTACATTCTCAAAATACTTCATGTGCTCTGCCCAACTTGAGTGTTTCCGAGCACAATAAGTCCTGCAAAGCCTATTCAATTCTCTCATAATACGTTCACTCATATTTCCTTGGGGGAAATACGCAGATATTTTCAGATGTTTCACTCCAGCCTTATCCAGACATTCTTTAAATCTATCAGAAGTAAATTGAGGCCCATTGTCTGACAGCAAATTCTTAGGAACGCCAACGTTCACGAAGAAATCTTTTTCCAACTTTTCTACCAATGTTTTTGCATTTGCTCTTTTAATTGGGTATAGCTTAACATATTTACTAAATCCATCCACAACAACAAAATCATGGGTGCAACCACCTCTCGAAGCAGGAAGAGGGCCAAACAAATCACAAGCCAGTAATTCTAGGGTTTCAGTTGGCTCTACTGAATGCATATCCCCTTGTATTCTGGTGTTAGCAGCACGGACTTTCTGGCACACTACACAAGATGCTAGACGCTTGGCTACACGGCGGTACATGTTGTCAAACACAACCTTCTCTTTTAATTTTGCAATGCACTTCTTTGCACCGTAGTGCCCATACCTCAGGTGTACATAGTCGATTAGTAAGTCTACATGCTGTGAGGGAAAGCACAGCTTCCACTCAGAAACACCTACCTTTTTCCTCCTAAACATAATACCTTTATGCAGACAATAGTATTGCGAAACCTTAGGATAGTTCGCATTTCCTAAATAACTCTTCACTATTTTCAGTTGGTCATCTGCATTCTGCTCACGTCTCAAGTTCTTAATCACTCTCTTTAATGCACATTCTTCCTTTACTTCGTGTAATGCAAACATTGCTGTAATTCCCGCGTCGTCACAGAGCTCCGCACTTCTAGATAACCCATCAGCTACCAGGTTGTCTTTCCCTTCAATACATCTAACTTCAAGGTCAAACTGCTGGAGATACAATGACCATCATACCAAACGATCATTCCTCAACTTACAGGTCTTTAAAAAGGTCAACGCCTTATGGTCACTGTAAACAATTATCTTGTGACCTAATAGATACTGCTCAAATTTCTGTACCCCAAATACAATTGCCAATCCTTCCAGTTCTGAGATGCCATAATTTCTCCCTGCTACCTGTAAAGATCGACTTGCGAAAGCTATAGTCTTGTGCACTTCTTGTTCGTTCTTTATTTCTACTTGGAATACTTCCACAGCTATACCATAGCCACTAGCATCAACCGACATACAGAATGGTTTTTCAAAATCAGGGTGATGTAGAATAGGACTATTAATTAAAGATTGTTTAAGCACCTATCTTCAGATTGTGTATGTCGTATTTTCACGTGCCGCCGCGGGACAGACATTCTACCATTATTTAGCGTGGCGTTTGATGAACATTATCATCAAATTATGGTGAGCATTCACTTAAACATTTAATAGTTGCATCAGCGCATTAGACTCTGAACTGCTCTGGTAGTTGGATTGTGTGGATTCTTTTATTTTTGTCTGTGACTTTCAGAATATAGCGAACGTTTTTACAGGATCGCTTTTGATTATGAATCCCAGACAATCTCGTAATTCCTCAGAGCTATAAGCTGTAGCTATGAGTGTATTTCTCAGATGAAGTGGGCTCTAGGATTTGTAATTACAGGCTTCACGTTTTGCTAATCGCTTTCTGGTTGCTAATATTGTAGTTAGAGAGCCAGTGTTGAGAACGGCAAAAGACAGCATAAATAATAGGAACATAAATAACAACAGTAATAATATCTACCCGCCTCCCCACAAATGGTGCATCGGCCGGGAATTGCATTTTTTCTGCATTGCTTTCTACAACATTTTATACAACATATAATTCCACCCGCCGCCCCACAATTGGTGCATCGGCCGGGAAAGAAACTGAGTAAAAGTGAAAGTAATTTTTAAATATTCGGATTCGGGAGTGAAATGCGACACGCAACTGAGTAATAGAACAGTGATAGTGTTACGTGTCTATGTGACGACACAATTGGATTAACAACGCATCTGGATTGACGGAGCTGTCTCTGGGTCTAGCGGCGCTGCCGGCATCGCGAGAAGCCAGTTTCGCCTCACCGCAGTAGTCCGCCGGAGCAACCGGAGCCGCACCTGCAGTTGCGGGCCACGCAAACACACAGCAGCCGTCGAAGTGCCGTCTGCAGTTCAACGCGCCGCGTCGCATCAGTAATCCTGGTACGCCGCGCCGGCAACGCCATATGTTGTGCAGAAGGAACTAAGTTAAGTGAAAATCTGTTAAAAATTTTACTAACCTGCACTAAAAGACTGTCGGAGATGGAACTGCCAGAAGAAACTGAGGTTAAACTTAAATCAGAACCTACGTCCGTTGGTACTGTAAATCCAGACAACGATTCAAGAGTAAAAATGCACGAAAATAGTAATGTTAAAGTGAAATATGAAGTATTGGCTCCTGACAGTAGTGTGATAAGGGGCAATGATTCAATAATAGAGACCCCTGTAGTACAGCAGAAAGCAGAAATTGTTAATTTATTGGATGACAGTTTATCCAATGAGTTAAAAACGAAACAGCCATCAGAGGTGGTAGAGTTTAAATAGGAGAAGTTAGATATGACTGATCAACCAGAAGTTTCATTTAGTTTTGATGATTCTGGTGTTGGAGCTAGATTTTCATCACCTGAGTGTGATAAGAAACCAGCTAGTGAGCGACCCAAAGATACGAGGGCTATTGATTTAAATGTTATATTACAAGCAATAGCTGCCAGTAATGCAAAAATGTCAGCCAGTAATGCTAGAATGACAGCTGAGTTAAAATCTGATACAATTGAGGTAAATAACAGAATTGTGGGCAGCCAAACCAATTTTAATAAACGGTTTGAGGCAATGGACAATAAATTAGAATCCAATAAAGTTGAATTAGAAGCTTCCTTCAAGACTGGCTGCAATAAGTTGAAAGAGGATCTGGACAGTTTAAATTATAAAATTGATTACAACCATGAGGATATTAAGAAAAAGGTTGCTCAACAATTTTCTGAAATGTATAAAACAGTAAAATCAGAAGTTGCTGAGGTTCGCAAAGACTTCCAAATGGAAGATGCGAAGCTGGAGCACAAGTTAACAGAAAAGATCGAGGTGGAATCTGAACTGTGCTCAGATAGGTTTAAAGATGTTAATATAAAAGTAAACATATGTCAAGCAGAAGTAGATGCAATCAAAACTGATACTACCTATATTGTGCAAAGAGTAGATAATGTTGAAATGAGAGTAGAAAATATTAGTACTAACATTGCTAACATTGAGAGTAAAGTAACTTCAGTAACTTCTGGTAATGGTAGTATGCCACAAATTGTAGCTGCAAACGCCGCTTTTATCGGGTGTCGGCAGTTCTTGCGGTTCGATCCATATAAAAATATCCACCCACTAGATTTCTGGAACGATTCTGAAGATGTGATTTCACCAACTTGGTCTAAACGAGAGAAAATCTCATTTATTATAAGCCATTTAGCAGGTGACGCCATGCGTTGGTCAGCTGATGTTATGTTGAAGTGTAAAACATCAGCGGAATTTAAAACAGCTTTCATTAATGAGAATTGGTCTAGTAATAAGCAAATTAAAGTGTTGAGAGAATTTTGGAGTGGAAAACGCTTCAATGCAGGCAAGGAATCTATTAAAGAGTTTCCTAGGTCATGGATCTCACGTTTGTCACATTTGGCCGAAAAGCTAAAACCTGAAATGGTAATACTAGGTTTTGAAGCCAAACTGCCATGGTATTGGCAAACTAGAATTATATCTGCCCCTAGAGACAATCTGGATCGTTTCATTGAATATTTGGAACGTGTAGAGCGTGTTACTGCCAATGAGGAGCAAGCACGTAATAACAGAAATGCTAATAACACTGGGGGCTGATGACCTTCGCTGTTTAGTCCCCCTTAAACATCCCAACAACCACCACCACCTAATAACACTAGTAGTAATTTTAAGAACGAGCAGAATGGCAATGTAAACATCAGAACAGTAGGTGTTCGCCATCCTAAGAGAGGTAGGAATTGGAGAAATAATTATCAGAACCAACAATGGCATCCAAATGATAGTAATTTTGTTCCAAACAAAATTATGCAGGTAAACAACAGTGCGGAAAGCAATGCTGTGCCAGTTAGCTATTATGGAAATAAAGGAAACAGTAGTAGGTCGAGGAAGGAAAACTAGTTCCCGTCTATTAGGACACTAGCGCTCACCAGGTGGTTACTTTTCCTAAGCCAGTAATTACAGTAACTGGTAAAACAGATCAGAATACTCAGACTGAACATGTGGATGAGGGGTCGGTAGCATCTAAGAATACAGCAGAAATATTAGATCACTCACAGTATTTGATAGATACCATGCTAGAGACGCTTTCTAAGTGGGAAGAGAAAGAGAAGGCGCAGCAGTGTAACGGTAGGGAAGAGCTACAAAATACTGAATTGTCAGGTGAAGAAGCAGAAGAAATTCATGCTTATATTTACGATGAGGATGATGTGCTCTTATCTAAAGTGCCTGTGCAGGATGTTGATACTGTAGTAATAGATTTAGGACAGGAGATAAGTGAGAATGTAGAGGATAGCCTGTTGGGGGTCGATGAACCCAGTAGCTGTGACCAGTTGTCACTTGTGAAGGAACTCGACGACAATAGTGAAAGTGGTTTAGCTGTAACTAGTGTTATGCCCAGTCTGGAGGCGCAGAATCGCTCAGACTACAGTAATTTGGGTTATGTTCAGCAAACTAAATGTAATAAAGTCGTGCGGTGTTTCGATTTGAAATTAATAGACTGATTGGAAAAGGCAGCTGAAAATGTAATTCAGGAAACCCCTACACACTTTGACCTAAATGTAATGAAGACAGATGTCGATCACTTTAGTTAGAGACAAATCCAAAAGGAACTATTAGATGAGTTTGAGGAACCACCTGTACAAACCAGAATAAGCCACCCTATAATAATAGTGAATATGTTGGGTATCAATGTACGTTGTCTCTTAGACAGTGGAAGTGAGGTGAGTGCGATATCTCAGTCCTTCTTTGATGCATTACCTGGTAAAGACAAGCTTACAGTAATGAGGGTATCAGGACTAAGAATAATTGGTGCTACTGGCAAGGTGTCAAAAAGGGTAAAGCAAGAAGCTTTGCTGCCCTTTAACATTAATGGTTTATTGTAAACAATCTCAGTATTGAGGTTTTAATTGGCATAGATTTCTTGTCAAAATATCAGAGTGTTGTTGACTTTGAAAGAAGCCAGTTAAAAATGGTCTTGCCGATAACCGGAGTAATTTCGTACCTTTTATTGATAAACATGTAGTAACTAATGATGAAACTTGAGAGCTGACTATACGAGTTCTGAAAAATAGGAGGTATTGGGACGAAGGTGTTAATTTTAGTAAAAGTAAGCTAAACACAGAAGAAGAAGAAGAAGAAGCAAATATTTTGGACAAGATAGAAGCTAAATTGCAGGAAATCGATAAAATTTCAGCTAATCAGAAGGAAGAACTCAGACAGGTTTTAAAAAGGCATCATAAAGTATTTTCAAATCGATCTGGCGTGGTCAAAGGTTATGAATGTCAATTAAAGGTGAAACCTGGCCAAGTGTTTTTCAGGAAGCCATATCAAATACATGTAGCTAGGAAGGAGGCGGTTCGAAAGGAGATACAGAGAATGCTAGAGTGGGGTGTGATTGAAAAAGCGGTCAGTGAGTACAATAATCCTCTTGTTGTTGTTCCAAAAAGAGACGGGAGTGTCAGATTGGTCTTGGACGCTCGTTGGTTGAATGAAATAGTGGTTAGGGAAAGTGATAAAACGCAGAACATGGACGAGTTATTGCAAAAGTTCTGGGGAGTAAAATTCTTAACTTCTATGGACATCACGTGTGGATATTGGAATTTGCCACTGGCGGAAAGTTCAAGGAAGTGCACTGCTTTCTTGTACGAAGGAGTTTGTTACCAATACCGTGTGGTACCTTTCGGACTTAGTATCTCTGTTTGTGCCTTCGTACGTGTGATGTGCCATGTTTTAGGACCAGACTTAATTAATAAAATAACAGTCTACGTAGATGATCTGTTAATAGCAACTCCTACCTGGGAAGAACACATACTTTTATTAGAGGAAGTGTTAAAGGCTATTGAGAGAGGTGGCATGAAACTAAAGATTGAAAAGACATAGTGCGTTAAAGAGGAAATAGGTTTCTTGGGATATATGATAAGTGGAAAAGGTATTCTGCCTGACCCAGGGAAGCTAGCAGTCATTGAAAAATTTGAGGCTCCCTGAAATAAGAAGCAGTTGAGATCGATGTTCGGTCTCTTCGGCTTCTATAGGCGTTTTGTTAGTGATCAGGCTTTTAATGCGCCCTGCCTTTCCTCCAGCTGAAAAAGAATACCCCTTGGGTTTGGACAGCAGAATGTCAACAGGCGTTCGAGATGCTTAAACAATCTTTAATTAATAGTCCTATTCTACATCACCCTGATTTTGAAAAACCACTCTGTATGTCGGTTGATGCTAGTGGCTATGGTATAGCTGTGGAGGTATTCCAAGTAGAAATAAAGAACGAACAAGAAGTGCACAAGACTATAGCTTTCGCAAGTCGATCTTTACAGGTAGCAGAGAGAAATTATGGCATCTCAGAACTGGAAGGATTGGCAATTGTATTTGGGGTACAGAAATTTGAGCAGTATCTATTAGGTCACAAGATAATTGTTTACAGTGACCATAAGGCATTGACCTTTTTAAAGACCTGTAAGTTGAGGAATGATCGTTTGGTATGATGGTCATTGTATCTCCAGCAGTTTGACCTTGAGGTTAGATGTATTGAAGGGAAAGACAACCTGGTAGCTGATGGGTTATCTAGAAGTGCGGAGCTCTGTGACGACGCGGGAATTACAGCAACAGACCTAAGTGAAGTACGAATGTTTGCATTACACGAAGTAAAGGAAGAAAGTGCATTAAAGAGAGTGATTAAGAACTTGAGACGTGAGCAGAATGCAGATGACCAACTGAAATTAGTGAAGAGTTATTTAGGAAATGCGGACTATCCTAAGGTTTCGCAATACTATTGTCTACATAAAGGTATTCTGTTTAGGAGGAAAAAGGTAGGTGTTTCTGAGTGGAAGCTGTGCTTTCCCTCACAACATGTAGACTTACTAATCGACTATGTACACCTGAGGTATGGGCACTACGGTGCAAAGAAGTGCATTGCAAAATTAAAAGAGAAGGTTGTGTTTGACAACATGTACCGCCGTGTTGCCAAGCGTCTAGCATCTTGTGTAGTGTGCCAGAAAGTCCGTGCTGCTAACACCAGAATACAAGGGGATATGCATTCAGTAGAGCCAACTGAAACCCTAGAATTACTGGCTTGTGATTTGTTTGGCCCTCTTCCTGCTTCGAGAGGTGGTTGCACCCATGTTTTTGTTGTTGTGGATGGATTTAGTAAATATGTTAAGCTATACCCAATTAAAAGAGCAAATGCAAAAACATTGGTAGAAAAGTTGGAAAAAGATTTCTTCGTGAACGTTGACGTTCCGAAGAATTTGTTGCCAGACAATGGGCCTCAATTTACTTCTGATAGATTTAAAGAATGTCTGGATAAGGCCGGAGTGAAACATCTGAAAATATCTGCGTATTTCCCCCAAGGAAATATGAGTGAACGTATTATGAGAGAATTGAATAGGCTTTGCGGGACTTATTGTGCTCGGAAACACTCAAGTTGGGCAGAGCACATGAAGTATTTTGAGAATGTAATTAACAACTTAAGGCATGATGCAACTGGTTTTGCGCCTTGCGAATTGATGTTTGGCCAAGAACCGCACAATGTGATTGCAGATATGGTAGAATTCCCTATTCTAACGTAAATATCCACAAACGAGAGGAAGTTAAAGGCTAGGGCAAATATATGAAAAAGAGCATTGGAAAGGAAGAAGCGTCATGATGCAAGAGCTGTACCTACCAGTATTGAAATAGGTCAGTTAGTCCTTGCCAAAACCAAGGAAAAATCAAAGAAAATAAATGCAGAAACAAAGAAATTCATGTTCGTATACCAAAGACCTTTCAGGATCATAGAAAAACCGCATGCTAATGCATATAGGCAAGAGTACCCTAAAAGTAGAAAGCTATTAGGTCTCAGGAACGTGATCGACGTAAAGAAGTTCATAGGTAGTGAATGAATTCTGTAGGGAGGAGGTTGTTCTATAACCTCTCCACAGTGTGGCAGCTGTGCAGTCCCAGCTGTGTGAGATCTTCTTTCCATTTCAGGTCTCACTCACTGTCTTCATCTTTCCTATCCACCAAAATTTCGACTCCTTCTTTGTAATACAGAAATTTTCCGTCATGTCTATCAAGCCATGAGTTCTGTAATCATTCTATCCACCGATTAGTGAAGAAAATTCCTAATGTAACAAACCTAACAGTGACATAAACAACAGAGAAGTATGATGTAATTAAAATACAAATGTATTTGAGTAACAAGTATGTATAGAACCCTGGGAATATTATAAGCACAAAGTGTTGTTTTATTGGAAATGGTCCCACAATAATATTGTAAGAAGATGTACAAATTCGTGTACAAGCAGGAGCTGAAGTGGCAGTGAAACCTATTGTATGCTGTAGAGCTAACTAATTAATAGTAAAAGAGAGTGCTTAGTGTTATGAAAAATATGCAGATACGTCGTAAGAATGAACTCACCTTGTGTAGCAAGGAATGGCAGTGTAATAGAATTGAACAGTGTTTGTGGTTGAGACGTGATGGACACGTCCCTGAAGTATTTATAAGGTTGGAGCTGGCCATTATTTGGTGTAGTGTGTGACAGGACACACCCACATGCATTGAGGTTATGAGTTGGAGGCGTGAATGCGACCATAGGTACCCTTAAGTTAGATGAGACAGAGCAGCTCATGGTGTCCTATAGGTTTAAGGAATTTAGCATTACGCTTGTCCATAATTACTTAATGCACTTTAGTGGTAGGTCGAGAGAGACTACCTGTGGTTTCAGCGTCCGGTCGTGTGGAAATGGATTGATATGTGAGCAAACTGATCAGCTGCGATACACTATAGATATGAAATAAATGTGCTATCCTATGCTTTAAATGTTAATAGAGTGAGTGTTAAATAAGTACATACACTAGCAACATAATTGAATAACATAATGGCAGACATGAAACATTATTTATAGCTCAGCATAAATACACTTCAATGAAGTAAGTACATAATTGCAGATGAGGAACTAACACAACAGCAGAGGACCGATAAGTGGAGTTAGTAGTCAAGTAAACGTAGTGTGTTTTGAACACTCAGAACTGTACTGTTACCACAAGTTACTCACATGTACAAAGAAGCTGAGGAATACAACTACTAATCAAATATACTCATACTATCTCTAAGAATAAGGTAATCGAAGATGAGTCAGCTAAGCAAATAAAATACAGATTTGTCAGGAATGTACCGAGCATTGGTTCAGTGTTCCGGCCCAGAAATAATAAATTGAGATTAAATAGGATTTATGATTGTATGCCTTGAGCATAAATTTTCTCTAGAACGTGACTAACGGCGTTTTGAGCCGTTTGTTTACCGATTTTGTAACAGTTAAGTAACCGCGAGAGTAAAATTGAAAAAGTTCTGTTAACTTTGTTACAGTAACATATTGAAAGATAAAATGTATATATCCCCATTTCACTGTGACCCATCCTTAGATAATAAGTGAAGAGAGTCTGAGGCACTGTTTTTGTTTGTTCTACAGGACAAACCAGATAATGGCAGCCTGGTAGGTGCGTGAAAGCGTGGAGTGACTTGGACACAACTCACAGTGACCCCTCCCCTTTCCCCATGTAATTTAGAGTGAACGTGAAGGACGCACACCATAGCAACTTCCCCTCCTCTACCCTTGTGAATGTAGAACGCCAGCCAAAGCGGCTACAACCACGTGTGTAAAAACGAAATTGTCATGATTTGTGAAATTTTCTTTCAGGTTTAGAAAAGACTGCTAAGATATAATTATCTGTTTATGTATCATGAATAACTGTGATATTTTCTTTGAATTTGTGTATGCAAAAATGTATTTAATGGATTTAAGATTTTCATAATTTTACAAATTTTATGTGTTTGTCTGTCTAAGGCAATATGTATGCCAAAGTGTTTCATTGGTTTTGCTTAAATTTTGAGTAATAATGTTGCTTAAGAGGCAGTGAACATGCCAGCAATTTAAAAATTGAAGTAGGTAATGAGTTTTCTTTTAATATTTCTATATGTTTACATTTCAATTTTAATTTTTCATAGGGAGTTAAGTTGTACTCTTGCTTCCCTTTTAGTAATTAATTTTTTTTTCGTTCATTAACATTAAAAAAAATTTAAGTAGAGGGTGATGTAGGGAAGCAGCCTACTCATGCCTTATAAAATTCACATCAGTCTTTCCATTGTGTGCCAGCCTAGTCTGCTGTAACTAGCTCTGACGTCATAAATGTTGCACAATACTTTACTAATCAAGTAAGTAATCTGAAACGTTTCTAGCATGTCATGAGTAATACTAAATCAATATGTGATGAATGTCAGTTCAATAACATTAACCATTTTTGAATTTTGGACGTTTTTCTGTAAAAATCATTGGCGCAACAGAAAAGAGCTAGAAACTTAAAAATTTATATTTAGATTCCTTTTTCATAATAATTTAGTAGAAACAGTATTTTGGATCTCACAAATTAAAATTTTAGTTGAAATTCATGATTTTCTGGTTTTTGTCTTAAAAATTAAGGAAGCAAGATAGATTAAGTAGGCGAGTAAATAAGGCTAGGATGTTTAAATTTAAGTAGAAGGGAGATCCGTTATAATCATAAAGATGTGAGAAGTTTCAATTGAATAACTATAAAACTATAGCGATTGCGTATCTCCAAAGGGCAAGTTCAGAGCTCGTCTACTGCGTGTAGCGTAATTAAATTAATTCTCTCGCCGAAAATATTTGACTTAGCCACGTCAGACTTTTATTATGATTACTTACAAGTGTGCTGATTGCATATTTAAATTGTGAGCTTCATCGGCTATCAGCAAAGGAAGCGATGATTTATTCGATAACTTAAAGTGGTGCATTACTAACCCAGCGGCTAGTCGGGAGAGCCGATTTGATGAGGCGTTCCCTTAGCCGTCCGCACCGCGGCTTTATATATAAGAACGCTGCGCGAGAGAAGAAGGCCCCAGTTCTCTCCAGACGCTGATTAGCACACCACCTGTGTCGGGAGTCGCGTCGCGTCGATATCATTGCTATAAACAGCCTCGGATGCCGTAATAAGTTACTCGGGATACGCGTAACCATGAAATCATTTTCGAGTGAAGTCTTAATTCTGGGATGACTTTAATGATCTATCTTCAGTTTGCGTATGTCGTATTTTCACGTGCCGCCGCGGGACAAACATTCTACCATTATTTAGTGTGGCGTTTGATGAACATTATCATCAAATTACGGCGAGCATTCACTTAAACATTTAATTTGGACAGTTATAGTTGCATCAGCGCATTATACTCTGAACTGCTCTGGTAGTTGGATCGTGTGGAATCTTTTTTTTTTATCTTTGACTTTCAGAATATAGCGAACGTTTTTACAGGATCGTTTTTTGATTATGAATCCCAGACAATCTCCTAATTCCTCAGAGCTATAAGCTGTAGCTATAAGTGTATTTCTCAGATGAAGTGGCCACTAGGAATTCTAATTACAGGCTTCACGTTTTGATAATCACTTTCTGGTTGCCAATATTGTAGTTAGAGAGCCAGTGTTGAGAACGGCAAAAGACAGCGTAAATAATAGGAACATTTATATAACAATTAATTCCACCCGCCGCCCCACATATGGTTAATCGTCCGGGAAACGCATTTTTTCTACATTGCGTTCTGCAACATTTTATACAACAAATAATTCCACCCACCGCCCCGCAACCCCACCTGTTACTTCTCACCACTACGTCATAAACGGACATCTTTTGCTTTGTTAAGGCCACAGTGAAAATATTTCATCGACTTAGGCTGCTTTTCATAACGTTATGTATGTAATTTTTGTTTATGAATTAAAAGTATGATACGTGCATTTCATCTCGTTGGTGATTATCTTCGATTATGGCTGATTAATCAGCAGCAATTTGCAAATTTCAGTGCAAGTCATCTGAAGTTCAGGAACGGTAGCCATCCAGCCACAGGTGCGCTTGTCTCATTATAAATTATCTCATCGGATCCACATACATACTGAGCAGACCACAGCGGATACCATATGCTAGTGCTGTCCATTACCTTTCCTGTGGGGCCCGAAACTGGAGTGAGAGAAAAATGACTTTCTACTTTCGTGCGAGCCCTGATTTGTGTTTCCTTCGCGGCCATGGCGAGAAATTTATGTTGGTGGCAGTAGTATTGTCCTGTAGAGTGTCTCAGATACCAGTTCTCTACACTTCCTCAATAGCGTTTCACGAAAGGACTTCTTCTTCTTCCTTCCAGGAATTCCCATTTCAGTACACGCGTATTAATCGAAACTACCGGTAACATTTATAGCAGTATACTTGCGAATTGCTTCGACGTCTTCCTTTAATCCGTTGTGGTGGTATCCCAAATACTCGAGCAGAAGAACTGTTCACACGTGTTCTATAAATGAGATACGCTCTCCTAGACTTCTTCCAGTACACCGAAGTCACCCATTCACCTACCCTACGACCGTTTTATTTCATGTCGCTTTGCAACGCAATGCCTAGATATCTAATCAATGTGACTGTGACAGAAGTCAAAAGTGTGTTAATGATGGTTCAGAATCGATTTTCAACTGCACACCCTCTTATAACTGTCTGGGTAAGTCAGTTCGAAGGTCGGAGGATGATAGTGGAATACAGGATCCATTAGGACCAAGCTTAATAATGCTCTGAAGTGTTCAAAGAAACTTTCAGCGTAAGGACAGCTTGACTTTTTATATAATTTAGGGATACCTCTATTAAAGGTGCAGAATATGTGATAGAAGGTGAAACCGCACATCCATTGAAAAAAATGGTTCAAATGGCTCTGAGCACTATGGGACTCAACAGCTGTGGTCATCAGTCCCATAGAACTTAGAACTACTTAAACCTAACTAACCTAAGGACAGCACACACATCCATGCCCGAGGCAGGATTCGAACCTGCGACCATAGCAGTCGCGCGGTTCCGGACTGCGCGCCTAGAACCGCGAGACCACCGCGGCCGGCGCACATCCATTGAGTCAAGACCTTCTGCAGCTCACGTAAAACGTCCCTTGTTTTAAATTTTTTCCATCGCACTCGTAGTCTATCAGAACAGAGATGAAAGCTGTGTGCTGGAGGCCATTATCGTTTTAAGAGACGTTTGCTCTATTCGTAAAGTTGTAGACAGTTTTTACATTTATATTCAATTGAATTTAGGTTCCATCTGATACATTATTATTGTTTGACTGTGCAATAAACGGACTGAACTGCTAAAGGAGACAATGACAAGAGTCAAACCATTAAGTGGGCTATTGGGTCCGGTACCAAAAAAAATATTTTTGACTTTTCATTCTCGTTAACTCTTCGTTTATATAGATGCAACGAGCTGCTCTAACTTAAGCCATGAATTTTCATTTTGGTAAATTTAGTTTGCTCTGGAAGGCTACGATTACCTCCGCCACTAATTAATTCAGCAATATCCACTTCCTTCTTTGTCTTGTAATAAATGTGTCCCCTAACACTTTTCAAGTTTAAAAGTCCTTAATTTACGAATAGCATATATAACATGCATAAAAACTTTATGAAGGACGAATGGGAGCTTTTCAGATAGCTTTTCGTAGTTCTCATTTAATACTCATACAACATACACAAGTTTCTGCCCCCAACAGCTAGGTACCATGGATAGTCACTTTAAAGTAATGTAAATAGGTTTCTTCAGCGTTACGCATAGAAAAGGTGCTCTTGGAAATCATCTGATACGTTTAGAAAACGTAGAAAGCTTCTATTGATGTCACTTAGATTTGAATGTCGTTCGTAAAGTACACCCAAATAAAATTCGACTACAGTTCATAATATACGATTGTATCTGAGTTGCAGGAAATACATATTTCGTTAAAGTATTACGTCTGTTGGAATGCGACACATGTAGAGATGGTCGTGTGTCATCCTGAGCAGTGTCCTGGACTGCGGGAGTAGTATCCGTATACAGATCCGTCGGTATGTGTGGACCGAGAGCAGTACATTCCAACAGGCGCGACAATGTGGTTCTGTCGGTACCCGGAATGTCCGCCACTTGCTGTTGCAAGATGTTCACGAAATGGGCAACGGAAGCACTTAGATAAATAAACATTCTGTATCATAAGTACCCGAAGCACTCACTGGAACTGAGAAATGTTCCAAAGCGCTCACTGTTTTTTTATTTGGTGAATAAAAACCTCTGCACTGGCTGGAAAAACCTTTATTAAAATTCACGATCGTCTTCGCATCAGTGGAGATGCAACTTTAGGTGATAAGTTCCTTTACTTTTTTAGAACAGTCATAGCGAGGCAAAGTGAATGCTTAGAGCCAAGTCCCATAGTTCATCATCAAGGTTAAAGCAATAGCTCGCTAAAAGCGGTTGTCTGTGATGAAACAACCGCTTTTAGCGTGCTATTAGTTTAATCTTGACGATGAACGAAGGGACTTGGCTATAAGCAGTCATTCTGTACTGCTACGACTGCTTTTTTTTTTAAAAGAAAAAAAACGAAATAAAGAAACCTGTCACTGAAGGTGCATCTTCGCTGACGCGAAACCTGTTGCGTTTTTTTAAAAAGAGTTTTAACAACTAGGGTGGAACATTTTATTCACTTTGTATGCCGTTAATTACGCCGAAATCATGTTTACGGCGAGGCAGCTTAGACAAACTACCCAAAATATATCTAGAGCGAAATTCTACATCTACGTGATTACTCTGCTATTCACAATAAAGTGCCTGGCAGAGGGGTCAATGAACCACCTTCAAACTGTCTCTCTACCGTTCCACTCTCGAACGACGTGGGGGAAAACCAGCACTTAAATTTTTCTGTACGAGTCCTGATTTTCCCTTATTTTATCGTGATGATCATTTCTCCCTATGTAGGTGAGTGTCAACAGAATGTTTTCGCAATCGGAGGAGAAAACTGGTAATTGAAATGTCAACGAAAAACTCCTTTGTTTTAATGGTTGCCACTCCATTTCACGTTTTTCGTGATTATACAAAAAATGTCCTTCTTTGAAATTTTTCTATGTCATCTGTCAGTCCTACCTGATGCGGATCCCATACCGCACAGCAATACTCTAGAATAGTCTTTAGTAGACCTGTTGCACCTCCAAAGTGTTCTGCCAGAGAATTGCAGTCTTTGGTTTGCTCTACCCTCACATTATCTATGTTATCGTTTCAGTTTAGATTATTCGTAATTGTAGTCCGTAATTATTTAGTTGAATTTACAGCCTACAGTTTAGTGTGACTTATCGCGTAATCGAAATTTAGCTGATTTCTTTTAGTACTCATGTGAATAACTTCACAGTTTTTTGTATTCAGGATCAATTACCACTTTTAGCTCCATACATATATCTTTCCTAAATAATTTTGCAGTTCGGTTTGGTCATCTGATGGCTTTACAAAAAGGTAAATGACAGTATCATCAGCAAACAATCTAAGAGGGCTATTCAGATAGTTCGTGAAGTTGCGATAACGCTGTGTTGTGGATAGCGCCGTGGTTACCCTACCTGTCTAGTAAGCACGAGACCCTGTGTTCGAATACCAGCGCAGCTGACCGCAGAGATCCTCCTTCAATTTACTTACAATGTTTCACAGCTGTGGATTCTGCATGTGTATGTTGTTTCGGACATGTCCAAAAGATATGCACCACGCAATCATATACTTGTGAAATTGATCCTTTGGCAAGTTGTATACATCTATTCTCAGATTCCCATTTAAACGGTCAAATGATGCTCAGAAACATACATTACTTCTTCAACATTGGTAGCCTGCAATCCATCTAAACAAATCATAAATTCGCTGGTGTCATTTCTTAACCCTTTACTATTCTGATGCAATAATTTTACCATAACGAACGTTTCAGGCTCCAGATATTCAGATATGTTTATTGCTTTTAATTCAGATTGCCCGAAGTCTGATTTTGCCCCGAAATATGCACTGTTCTGTCACACGTAACCACACGGATTTGCTAGTGAGGCACGCAGTTTACCTTTCCTCTTTATTGACATATGGGCCATGAGTTGTGGTCTGGTCATCCTCGTTATAGTGATGCTGGTTTTCCACGTCACAGTGATGCAATACTATTTGAATAACAGGAGACACCCTACGGAGAGTAGGTGAATCCTGTTTGAAAGAAGTTGAAGGTCAACAGCTCGTCCAATTGTTCCCAATTGTTCGGCTAGAAAATAAACGTACAGCTCCAGTACTGTGTATACTTGTAATTCTGTGTCTTTCATCTCATTCGGTCCAATGAATTTGTCACAGAACGTTATAAGAGTGTCTACGATTTTGAGTTACAGACAATATAGTTAAATCGGTTTCTCGTCATCGGTTAGACCGAAATAGCAGATTTTGCCTTTATATCGCTGTAACATAGCTCGTTTACAGTACATAGGTTTCTTTCTACTATTCCATATTTAATATGAAAAACAATCAGTTCAGTAACAGTTAAAATTACACGTTTCGATAACACCTAAAAGCAACAAGACACGCAATAAGACACTAGCAATGATCATCTGTTTCAAAAGTATTTAAACTTTTATAGTTTTGCGTTAGAAGGATTTAACTGCGAAAACCTGCTTGTTTCATTTTTTTAAGTTCTAATTCACAGACGGTGCTCTTTATTATCTCTATTCACAATAAAGAAAATAAACTGAAATGCACCATTCCATTAATACAGGTAGCATAGTAAGCATGAACGTTCATTCGGCCATTTGCAAGCGATAACTGTATAAATCAAATGTACATAAGTCACATCCTTCGGCGAAAACCGATTTATTAAGTGTAATAGATGCAGTTTTAGGGGATATTTTTGGAGAGAGCACGTGATCGTCTTTGGAGTCAAACCAGTGATCACGCGCACTGCCTCTCATAACACATGAAGCTAAGCACTTTTAGTTTCGCCTGGTACGAACCGCATGAACCCAGTTAGTGTTTCGAAGTTTCACGAAGCGTATAATTTTTCATGTATACGGAAGTTCAACAGAATGTTAATGATTACTGTTAAGTCTTACTTTCATGTAAAGAGAAGTATGCAAAATGGTAAAGTTCGTCATGCACAGACGGGCACTAGCACTGTATTAGAAATGGGGAGATAGTGTGCATTACACGGGGAAAAGAAAGATGGAGTAAATCACAATTTATTTAGGGCGCAAAAATCCGTATACATAATGACGCAATAATAAGAAATCATAACAGTTTCTGACATCCAAAACACAAGAAGAATCAGCGAGGGTAGATACTGCAGTATAAACGACACCAAGACCTTTATTGCAGTGTACCATCAGATAAGCAGGAGCTACGCTTGGGTAAATCGAGGCAAGAAATGGTCCGGAAAGTGGAACGATATCGGGAATGCATAAGAAGATGGAATACGAAAAAGCACAACAAGAAATTCCGATCGCGAACAAACGAATACATACACACACACACACACACACACACACACACACACACACACACACACACACACACACGCACACACAGATTAGCGTGAATGCCCGCAGGACGTAGTCTCTCGACTGCTAGAACGATATAGACGTTGTTTAGTCCATAACTATGCTGTCATTTTATGCTCAGTCACTAGTAATACCAGAACAAATAACACCCATTATTTATACTGAAAAAGAGAAATACGTGTGGCATCGTTATTATGTTAATCACACAGCTCATGGCACAAACTGGAACAGAAGATATGAATTGTAGATTAACTCGCACTGTATGCTCTTATAGGGTAATTATTTAAACATAATAATTGTTTCAGAATGAACGAGTTCGAGTCTCGGTCCAGCACACGATTTTAATCTGTCAGGGAATTTCATAGTAACTGTTCACTGAAACTGCAGAAACTGTGTTACAAAACCTACGTGAAGGATACTTCTGTTTTCAGACATTTCATTAATTGAGGGGACACACCTCTCCGCGTGTAAAATCCAAAGATGTTCTTCTGTTTGAGTATTCACTTTATCACTTAAATGAGAAGTACGCTATAGCTATTACTGACGGTTATCTTTCGTACAGCCTCCTTGACAAGAGTTTTCACAACATCGTCAATTCGTTCTCTATACATTTCCGAGACTATGGCTAACGAGAAGAGGCCAGATCTTGTGTTGATTCACAAGATGTTATCGTGCTTATGATATGCATCGAAATTAGCCGACAAGGTAAGGATAACAAAGTTTTCTTTCAACTGCATGCTGAGCAGGAAAAATGTGCGCGAAGGTGGATGAATTTCATCTAGTATGCCTTTTGCAGCGGACTTCTCTGGTTTGCCTGCTTCTATGACGAACAGAGCTCGACGCACTGTGAAGGCTTACCACGTCAGGGGCAAAATGAGAAAGTCACCAAGTAAAGGAAAGGGGGGAGAGGTAGACAAACATGTAGACAGATAGATAGGTAGATAGATAGACAGAGAGAGAGAGAGAAAGATGTCAGCAATAATAATATAACACTTTCCAGTCTTCAAGTTCCTTATAAAAGCATATACTTCGTGAGAAATAAGTACACAAAACACACAGAATCATACAACCTGCACAGAAGCATAATTGGTAATTCTGCGTTCACAATTAAATTAACGTAATTTAAAGTGACAATATATAAATTTCTGCACATCTTCTTTACAGTCTCTTGCAATTCGAACCCCCTGAGCACATACGCAGGAGTTGTACTAATATAATTTACTTCGTTTGCGTTTTTATTATAAACTATGCAGTGTAAAACTAAATATCTATTCATCTGAAAACAAATTTGTTTCTGGCTTTAAGAGTAATAATCTTTACTTCTAAGAACAAAAATTTCATTAGATTCGACATCCAAGAAATCGTTAAAAACTGAAACAAATGTTCCCTGTTGCAAAATAGAAGTTTTTCTTTCTTCTAAAGAATAATTCTTCTGAACAGTGTGGGAGAAGTATACATTGCCAAATGGCTATTGAAAATTCCACCGTTAGCGCTTCATACAAATGAGAAAAGTAACACAGAAAAAAACGAAAACAAAAATGGCTACTGTGGTAATAGAACCTTTGAGGCTAAGATCACTGTCCAATGGTTTGACATTGAATGACATTAAGCTTAATGAGTAGCTCAGACAGGCAGGCACTAGAGATGTTGAAATATCAGAAGATTCTCATAAAAGCACAGTGAAAAATAACGTTAGTATATTGCATTAGAATATCAGCGGATTAGAAAACAAAGTAGATGAGCTTCTTGTTTGTTTAGAAGATTTAAAAACGGAGGGTGGAATAGATGTACTTTGCCTGTCTGAACACCATATAGTCACAGATACGGTAATGGTAAATGTAGATGGACATAAGCTTTCAGCACTTGTAAATAAGGACACTGTGGGGAGAGGAGGAGTGACCGTAATAGTTAAAATTTATCACAGTGTGAAAAATTTGGAAACTAAAAACATTTATGTAGAGCAACATAGAGAAGCACGTGCATGTGAGCGTAAAGTTAATAATGGTACTTTTATAATCGTAAGTGTGTATAGGTCACCACTGGGAAATTTTCAACTGTTTTTGAAGAAAACTAGGATTCTTTGTTGTGTTGTCTGTCAGATAGAAAGAAGCAAATTATTGTTAGTAGGGATTTCAATGTACATTTTCTGAAAGAATCCGATAGCGAACTTGATCTTGAAGTATTATTTGATTCTTTCAATTTGACATCAGTTATTGATTGTCCTACTTGGGTGGTACAGGGAATCAGCATACCGATAGATAACGCTTTTACAAGCCAAGATAAATTAAGCAAATAAAAACTTTAGCTATTAAGAACGGTCTGTCTGATCATGATGCACAGATATTTGTGGTATATGACATAGCTCCATACAGTAATGCGAAACAGTCCTCCAAAATGCATTCAGCTAGTGATTTAACAAATGTAAATTTTTGGGAAAGCTTGCAAGAGCTAGACTGGGATAATGTGTACAAGTACCTTGATGCTAATCTAAAATTGAATACATTTCATGATACCTTTGGCAGTATATTTGAAAACAGTATCCTTAAGAAAACAGTGAAACACAATTGTAAGAAACCACCCAACAAGCTGTGGCTTACTAAATGAATGAAAATATAAAAGGATAACGTATATTATAGCTAGAAGAAGTAATGATCCGAAATAGTGCAACATTATACAAACTACAGCACTATATTAAGAAAAATTATTAAAAACTCCAGAAGTATGTGCATTATGTCTGGGATTAGCACTTCTGATAACAAAATTAAAACAATTTGGAATATTGTTAAAAGGGAAACAGGCCGACCGAGAGCACAGGAAGGCTGTATTTCTATTAACTCAATCAAAAGTTTGTTAACAAAAAGCCAGAAATAGAAAATACTTTTAATAATCATTTTAAGTGTTGCAGAAAAAAATAGGATCCAGCTACACATTAGAAACTGCAATGCTGTGTATGGAACAGGCATTACCCATGCAATTTGATCAAACTGAAATTCTACCTAACTCTCCTACTAAAATTAGGAAAAAAAAAATTCACTAAAAGTAAAAGCTCGCATGGAGTTGATGGCATTTCCAACGTATTAGTCGAAGCTTGTTCCCAACAGATAACTAGGATTCTCAGCCACATATGTAGCAGCTCACTGAAAGAGGACTTTTTTCCAGATAGACTGGAATATGCTACTGTTAAATCACAGTATAAAAATGGGATAGATCTGATGCTAACAACTAATAGCCAATGTCACTTCTGACAGTTTTGTCCAAAATTCTTGAAAAAGTAATGTATTCAAGAATATCTTCACATATTTGTAAAAAATGAAGTACTAATAAAATGTCAGTTTGGTTTTCAGAAAGTCTTTTCAGCAGGAAATGCCATATATGCTGTCACTGATCAAATATTAAATACTCTGAATAGCCGAACACCACCCAATGGGATATTTTGTGATCTCTCAAAGGCTGCTGACTGTGTGAATCACGAAGTTCTTCTAGATAGACTTAAGAATTTTGGCATGAGTGGGGAGGTGCATGAATGGCTTAATTCATTTAACTGGAACAATTCAGAAGGTTGAATTTAACAGTAAAGATAATGTGAGAAACTCAGCCAAGTCCTATAACTTCGGAGGTATGAAGAAAGATGTCCCACAGGATTCAGTCTTGGTTCCTTTGTCGTTCTTATTACATAATAACGACTTGCCACTCCATGTTCATGAAGATGCAAAGCGAGTTATTTTTGCTACAATACAAGGATAGCAATCACATCCAACAAACAAGAGCTTGCTGGGGAAATTGTAAACAGTGTCTTTCAGAAAATTAGTAAGTGGTTCTCTGCAAATAGAATCGAACTACATTTTGAGGAAACACTGCGTGTACAATTTCGTAGACTTTAAAAAGAAGTCTGTTTCTAAGCCAGAATATTGGAAGTTTCTTGATGTGTGCATTGATGAGAAATTGAATTGGAACAAACACATTGATGATCTGCTGAAACGGTTAGGTTCAGCTACTTATACTATTGGGTTTATTGCAAGTGTTGGTGATAAACATATCAGTAAATTAGCCTACTATGCCTATTTTGATTCGCTGCTTTCATATGGCATTATATTTTGAGGTAATTCATCATTAAGACAGAAAGTATTCATTGCACAAAAGCGTGTACTGTTAATAATAGTCGGAGCCCGTCCAAGATCATCTGGCAGAAATTTATTTGAGGAACTCGGAATATTCGCGATACCTTCGTAATACTTATATTTACTTATGAAATTCGATATTACTAACTATCCCAATTCAAAAAAGAAAAAAATAACAATGTGCATAGCAACAACACTAGCAGAAAGGATGATCTTCACCATTCTGGGTTAAATCTTACTTTGACACAGAAAGGATTGTATTTCGTTGTCACAAAAATCTAAGATCATTTGGCAAATAGCATTGAAAGACGGTCAGATAGCCAAATAACATTAAAAAAAAACAAAAAAAAAACAGCTCCTTTCATTCGACAGATACATTTGTAGATATGAAATAGTAAAAAAAAAGAAGCATGAAACGAAACCATACGGTCCAAGCTCATGCCTAACAACAAAGTGAAGTGGAACTCATGTTCCTATGTAAATATTCCTTACTGCCGACGATTGCTGTTTGCTTCTGTGCGTGATTAGCCATTTAAGTGGAAAATGTGTATCTTAAGTAAAAGAGGGAGTATTCAGTCAAGTACAATGTGACTTGAAAAAGGGAAGGGGATGGATGAGGACAAGGAGGACTCAGGACTGGGTAGGCATTGTATCATGGCGGTTCGGGGCAGACATGGAGGATGGTGTGAGACAGAATTCTGTAATTTGCCTGTAGCCGACGTGAGAGTCGACAGAAATTTGCTGTGAGGTGTAGCAACCAGCAGAACTAGCGTCGACGTCTTTAACCTATAGAATATTGGATGGACTGTCCGGTCCGAAATACGCACGCACTATTCTTAGCAGGTAGAAAGTAGCTTCAGTCTGGACAGAAACGAAAGGATAAATCAAACGTCGCAGGTGTAGAGAGTTTTCTTGTGATCGAGTTCCAGCCTAGTCCTTGCAAATGAAGATATGTACCACCACACGTGCAACCTGACATCGATCACAATTCAGGGTTAGCGCCAGGTATGTACCGAGTAAGTTGCTACATTAGAGGAGGGTGTCCGTTACGTCGCCTTAATAGGCTGACGACATACTTGTGGAGAAACGTTGGATCATCTACGAGGTGCGTTCCAGGTTGTGGTAGCCATCCCAGCATCTCGTTACCGTAAAAAAAATTATTGTAGAAAATCTACTTCAGTCTTTGAGAATAATTGTTTTTGGAACTTTTTGTAGGTAACTATTTACGATTGTCAGGTATCTGAAGAAAAGCATTTTGAGCCACCAGCTGTACGTACACACCTTAATTCTCAACCGATTTTAATTTTCGCAACCATCATCACAGACAAGAAATTGTACGTGAATGTATCAAAATTATATTAAATTAAAAGAGGATACAGCTTTATTCCAGTACAAACTTATTCCATAATAGCCTTCAAACACTAAAAACCGTAAGAAAACAGTAACGTATACTTTTTGACTCTTAGCTGTAAGAGTTTTCTCACATACGCTGTTATACTTTAGATACAGATAGGTGGCCCCATGCTCAGGGAATAGGTCCAGTGAGAGACATTGCATGCGGGGCTGATACCTTCCGCAAGAGAGACTTAGTTTTCTCTAGAAAATCCGAGATTTTCGTAAACGTCAAAAAAATAAGAAGAGACGAAAACAGAGACATACTGGCTAGTAAGAGCGAAAGACAAGGTTTCGGATCCATGTGTCGATCCAGCACATAGTCTTAACCTATAAGGAAATTTAATGACAACGCTGACACTGCTGTAGAATGAACGATTCAGTTAGAAAACAATTTCCAGACAGTGGCTCAACTATGACTCTGCGATAATCTTTCTTTCAGGAGGTGTACTGCAACACTGCCCCCCCCCCCTTTCAATGGACTATAGACTTTGCCCCTGGTGGGGAGGCTTGCGTACCTCAGCGATACAGATAGCCGTACCGTAGGTGCAATCACAACGGCGGGGTTTCCGTTGTGAGGAAAGACAATTGTGTGGTTCCTGAAGAGGGGCAGCAGTCTTTTCAATAGTTGCAGGGGAAACAGTCTGGATGATTGACTGATCTGACCTTGTAACACTAACCAAAATGGCCTTGCTGTGCTGGTACAGCGAACGGCCGAAAGCAAGGGGAAACTACAGCCGCAATTTTCCCCGACAGCATGCGGCTTTCCTATTTGGTTAAATGATGATGCCTTCTTCTTGGGTAAAATATTCAGGAGGTAAAACAGTCCCCCATTCGGATATCCGGGCGGGGACTACCGAGAAGTACGCCGTTATCAGGAGAAAGAAAACTGCCATTCTACGGATCGAAGAGTGGAATGTCAGATCCCTTATTCTGCCAGGTAGGCTAGAAAATTCAAAAAGCGAAATGGATAGATGTAAGTTGAATATAGTGGGAATTAGTTAAGTTCGGTGGCAGGAGCAACACGACTTCTCGTCAGTTGAATATAGGTTTATAGAGACAAAATCAAATAAGGGTAATGCTGGAGTATATTTAATAATGAATAAAAAATGGAAGCGTGGATAAGCTACTACGAACAGCGTAGTGAACGCATAATTGTAGCCTAGATATACACGAAGTCCACGTCTACCACAGTAGTACAAGTTTATATGCCCACTAGCTCCGCAGATGACGAAGAGATTGAAGAAATGTATGATGGGATAAAAGAAATTATTCACATAGTGAAGCCGAGCGGGGTAGCCGTGACACAGCCTCGACACAGTTGCCGCTCCTCCCCCCGTCGGAGGTTCGAGTCCTCCCTCGGGCATAGGTGTCCTTAGAGTGTGTTAATTTAAATTAGATTAAGTAGTGTGTAAGGCTAGGAACCGATGACTTCAGCAGTTTGGTTCCATAGGAAATTACCACAAATTTCCAATTTCAGATAGTGAAGGGAGACGAATATTTGATAGCCGTGGGGAACTGGAATTCCATAATAGGAAAAGGAAGAGAAGGAAAAGTGGTAAGTGAATACGGAATGGGGGTAAGGAATGAAAGAGGAATCCGTCTGGTAGAATTCTGCACAGAGCATAACTTAATCATAGCAAACACTTGGTTTAACAATCATGAAAGAAGGTTGTACACGTGGAAGCGGTCTGGAAACACTGCAAACTTTAAGATAAATTATATAATGGTAAGACAGACGTGTAGGAACCAAGTTTTGAATTGTAAGACATTTCCAGGGGAAGAAGTGGACTCTGACAACAAACTCTTTCTTATGAACTGTAGAATGAAACTGAAGAAATTACAAAAAGGTGGAAATTTAAGGAGGTGAGACATGGATAAACGGAAAGAACTAGAGGTTGTGGAGAGTTTCAGCGAGGGTAATGGAGAACGATTGACAAGAACTGGGGAAAGAAATACAGTAGAAGAAGAATGGGTAGCTTTAAGAGATGAAATAGTGAAGGCAGCAGAGGATGAAGTAGGTAAAAAGACGAGTGTTAGTATAAATCCTTGGGTAACAGAAGAGATATTGAATTTAAATGATGAAAGGAGAAAATATAAAAATGCAGTAAATGAAGCAGCCAAAAAAGAACACAAATGTCTCAAAAATGAGATCGACAGGAACTTCAAAATGGTTAAGCATGGATGGCTACAGCACAAATGTAAGGATATAGAGGCATATATCACTAGGGGTAAGATAGATACTGCCTACAGGAAAATTAGAGAGACCCTTGGAGAAAAGAGAACCACTTATATGAATATCAAGAGCTCAGATGGAAAACGGTTCTAAGCAAAGAAGTGGAAAGCAGAGAGGTGGAAGGAGTACATAGAGGGTACAAGGGCGATGTACCGCAGGGCATTATTATGGAAATGGAGGAGGAAGTATATGAAGATAAAATGGGACATCCGGTCGTGAAGAATTTGACAGAGCCTTGAAAGACCTAAGTCGAAAGAAGGCCCCGGGTGTTGACAACATTCCATTAGAACTACTGACAGCCTTGTGAGAGCCGGCCCTGACAAAACTTTGCCACCTGGTGTGCAATGAAATACCCTCAGACATCAAGAAGAGTATAATAATTCCAATCCCAAATAAGGCAGGTGTTGACAGGTGTCAAAATTATCGAACTATACGGTTAACAAGTCACGGCTGCAAAATACTAACAGGAATTCTTTACAGACGAATGGAAAAACTGGTAAAATCCGACCTCGGGGAAGATCAGTTTGGATACCGTAGACATGTTGGAACACGTGAGACAATATTGACCCTACGAATTATCTTAGAAGACATATTATGGAAAGACAAACATTTCTAACATTTGTAGACTTAGAGAAAGCTTTTGACATTGTTGACTGGACTAGTCTCTTTCAAATTATGAGGGTGGCAGGGGAATAATGGAAGGGACGAAAGGCTATTTACAATTTGTGTAGTAACCAGATGGCAGTTATACGAGTCGAGGGGCATGAAAGGGAAGCAGTGGTTGGGAACAGAGTGAGACAGGGTTGTAGCCTACTCCAGATGTTATTCAGTCTGCATATTGAGCAAGCAGTAAAGGAAACAAAAGAAAAATTCGGAATAGGAATTAAAATCCATGGTGAAGGAATAAAAACTTGGAAGTTTGCCGAAGGCATTGTGACTCTGTCAGATACGGCAATGGACCTGGAAGAGCAGTTGAACGGAATAGACAGTGTCTTGAAAGGAGGTTATAAGATGAACATCGACAAAAGCAAAACGACGATAGTGAAATGTAACCTAATAAAGTCATGTGATGCTGAGGCATTAGATTAGGAAATGAGACGCTTAAAGTAGGAAATGAGTTGCTATCTGGGGAGCAAAATAATTTATGATGGTCGAAGTACAGAGGATATAAAATGTAGACCGGCAATGGGAAGGAACGCCTTTTTGAGGAAAAGAAATTTATTAACATCGAGTATAGATTTAAGCGTCAGGAAGTCTTTTCTGAAAGTATTTGTCTGGAATGTATCCATGTATGGAAGTGAAACATGGACAATAAATAGTTTTGACAAAAAGAGAATAGATGCTTTTGAAACGTGGTGCTACAGAGGAATGCTTTAGATTAGATGGGTAGATCACGTAACTAATGAGGAGGTACTGAACAGAATTGGAGAGAAGAGGAGTCTGTGGCACAACTTGACTAGAAGAAGGGATCGGGTGGTAGGACATGTTCTGAGGCATCCAGGGATCACCAATTTAGTATTGGAGGGCGGCGTGGAGTGTAATAATAGTAGAGGGAGACCAAGAGATGGATGCACTAAGCAGATTCAGAAGGATGTAGGTTGCAGTAGGTACTTAGAGATGAAGAAGCTTGCGCAGGATAGAGCAGCATGGAGAGCTGCATCAAACCAGTCTCTGGACAGAAGACCTCAACAACAACAACTACGGCAAGATACGCAGAAAGCAAAGTATAGAATGTAGTAAATACGTCCAGCAGGAAGTAAATCTGTGACGGTGGGTAGAGAATCGAGATACCTACGACGGTTCTATATCGGAGTCCCGATCTGCTAAAGAGGATTTCTTTTCCTTGGAGTCATAACTTCGGATAGTTCGATGCGACCCGCCACACAGGATTCTTTTCTTTCCCAACCTCTTCATCTTAGACTAGCACTTGACACCTACGTCCTTAGTTATTTGCTGGCTGTATTCCAGTTTCTATCTTTCTCTACAATTTTTGTCGTCTACAGCTTCCTCTAGAACTATGGAAGTTATTCCCTGATGTCTTAACGTATGTCCTATCTTCCTCTTCCTTCTTCTTGTCAGTGTTTTTTTCTGTATATTCCTTTCCTCGTCGATTCTCCGGCGAACCACCTCGTTCTCTACCTTATCAGTCTAACTAACTTTCAAAAATCTTCTGTAGCGCCACCTCGCAAATGCTTCGATGCTCTTCTTTTCCTATTTTTCCACAGTTCATGTTTCACTACCATACAGTGCTGTGCTCCAGATGTACATTGTCAGAAATTTCTTCGTCAAGGCTTGTGTTTGATACTAGCAGAATCCTCCTGTCCAGGAATAGCCATTTTGCAAATGTTAGTCTGATTTTTATGTTCTCCTTGCTCCGTCCATCATGTGTTATTTTGCTGCCAAGGTGGCAGAATTACGATCACCTATGCTGATGTTAAGTTTCTCTCTCTTCTTATTTCTGCTACTTCTCATTACTTTCATCTTTCTTCATTTTGCTCTCGATCTGTATTCTGTATTCAATAGATTGTACCGTTCACCAAATCATGTTGTTCTTTTCCATTTTCACTGCGGCCGGCAATGTCTTCAGCGATTCTTAACACTGATATTCTTTGACTTTGAATTTTAATTCCGCTCTTGAATATTTCTTTCATGTCCGTCATTGCTTCTTCGATGTATAGACTGAACAGTAGGAGCGAAAGACCATATCCCTGTCTTACACCCTCGTGTCTCTCGAACATATTGTATGTTACCTATTCTTTCCTATAGCTTACTCCTATTTTTTTTCAGAATTTCGAACATCTTGCACCATTTGGCACTGTCGAATGCTTCTTCCACGTCGACAGATCCTGTGAATGTGCCTTGATTTTTTCTTCCATTATTAAATGCAACGGCAGAACTGCCTGTTGGTACCTTTATCTTTCCTAAAGTCACACTGATCGAGATCATCTGTATATTATTTGCGTCAGCAACTTGGTTCCATTAACTGTTAAGCTGATTGTGTGATACTTCTCGTTCTTATCGGCTGCCGTAATATTCGGAATTACGTGGATTACCTGTTTCCGAAAGTAAGATGGTTTATTGTCAACTCATACATTCTACAAATCAACGTGAATTGTCGTTTTGTTGCCCCTTCCCCCCATTGTTTTTTAAACTCTGATGGAATGTTATCGATCCCTCCTGCCTTATCCGATGTTAAGTCTTCCAAAGCTCATTTAAAATCTGATTCTAACATTGGATCACCTATCTCTTGTGTATCGATTCGTTTCTTCTATCACGCCGGAGAACTCTTTCCCCTCAGAGCTCTCAAAAATGGCTCTGAGCACTATGGGACTTAACATCTGAGGTCATCAGTCCCCTATAACTTAGAACCATTTAAACCCAACTAACCTAAAGGCTCAATCTAGATGTAGTAGAGGTCAGTGAAGTGAAGTGGAAGGAAGACAAGGATTTATGGTCAGATGAGTATCGGGTAATATCAACAGCAGCAGAAAATGGTATAACCGGTGTAGGATTCGTTATGAATAGGAAGGTAGGGCAGAGGGTGTGTTACTGTGAACAGTTCAGTGACCGGGTTGTTCTAATCAGAATCGACAGCAGACCAACAACGACAACGATAGTTCAGGTATACATGCTGACGTCGCAAGCTGAAGATGAACAGATAGACAAAGTGTATGAGGATATTGAAAGGGTAATGCAGTATGTAAAGGGGGACGAAAATCTAATAGTCAAGGGCGACTGGAATGCAGTTGTAGGGGAAGGAGTAGAAGAAATAGTTACAGGAGAATATGGGCTTGGGACAAGGAATGAAAGAGGAGAAAGACTAATTGAGTTCTGTAACAAGTTTCAGTTAGTAATAGCGAATACCTTGTTCATGAATCACAAGAGGAGGAAGTATACTTGGAAAAGGCCGGGAGATACGGGAAGATTTCGATTAGATTACATCATGGTCAGACAGAGATTCCGAAATCACATACTGGATTGTAAGGCGTACCCAGGAGCAGATATAGATTCAGATCACAATATAGTAGTGATGAAGATTAGGCTGAAGTTCAAGACATTAGTCAGAAAGAATCAATACGCAAAGAAGTGGGATACGGAAGTACTAAGGAATGACGAGATACGTTTGAAGTTCTCTAACGCTATAGATACATCAATAAGGAATAGCGCAGTAGGCAGTACAGTTGAAGAGGAATGGACATCTCTAAAAAGGGCCATCACAGAAGTTGGGAAGGAAAACATAGGTACAAAGAAGGTAGCTGCGAAGAAACCATGGGTAACAGAAGAAATACTTCAGTTGATTGATGAAAGGAGGAAGTACGCCGGCCGCGGTGGTCTAGCGGTTCTAGGCGCTCAGTCCGGAACCGCGCGACCGCTAAGGTCGCAGGTTCGAATCCTGCCTCGGGCATGGATGTGTGTGATGTCCTTAGGTTAGTTAGGTTTATGTAGTTCTAAGTTCTAGGGGACTCATGACCACGGATATTAAGTCTCATAGTGCTCAGAGCCATTTGAACCATTTTTTTTGGAGGAAGTACAAACATGTTCCGGGAAAATCAGGAATACAGAAATACAAGTCGCTGAGGAATGAAATAAATAGGAAGTGCAGGGAAGCTAAGACGAAATGGCTGCAGGAAAAATTTGAAAACATCGAAAAAGATATGATTGTCGGAAAGACAGACTCAGCATACAGGAAAGTCAAAACAACCTTTGGTGACATTAAATGCAACGGTGGTAACATTAAGAGCGCATCGGGAATTCCACTGTTAAATGCAGAGGAGAGAGCAGATAGGTGGAAAGAATACATTGAAAGCCTCTATGAGGGTGAAGATTTGTCTGATGTGATAGAAGAAGAAACAGGAGTCGATTTAGAAGAGATAGGGGATCCAGTATTAGAATCGGAATTTAAAAGAGCTTTGGAGGACTTACGGTCAAATAAGGCAGAAGGGATAGATAACATTCCATCAGAATTTCTAAAATCATTGGGGGAAGTGGCATCGAAACGACTATTCACGTTGGTGTGTAGAATATATGAGTCTGGCGATATACCTTCTGACTTTTGGAAAAGCATCATCCACACAATTCCGAAGACGGCAAGAGCTGACAAGTGCGAGAATTATCGCACAATCAGCTTAACAGCTCATGCATCGAAGCTGATTACAAGAGTAATATACAGAAGAATGGAAAAGAAAATTGAGAATGCGCTAGGTGACGATCACTTTGGCTTTAGGAAAAGTAAAGGGACGAGAGAGGCAATTCTGACGTTACGGCTAATAATGGAAGCAAGGCTAAAGAAAAATCAAGACACTTTCATAGTATTTGTCGACCTGGAAAAAGCGTTCGACAATATAAAATGGCGCAAGCTGTTCGAGATTCTGAAAAAAGTAGGGGTAAGCTATAGGGAGAGACGGGTCATATACAATATGTACAACAGCCAAGAGGGAATAATAAGAGTGGACGATCTAGAACGAAGTGCTCGTGTTAAGAAGGGTGTAAGACAAGGCTGTAGCCTTTCGCCCCTACTCTCCAATCTGTACATCGAGGAAGCAATGATGGAAATAAAAGAAAGGTTCAGGAGTGGAATTAAAGTACAAGGTGAAAGGATATCAATGATACGGTTCGCTGATGACATTGCTATCCTGAGTGAAAGTGAAGAAGAATTAAATGATCTGCTGAATGGAATGAACAGTGTAATGAGTACACAGTATGGTTTGAGAGTAAATCGGAGAAAGACGAAGGTAATGAGAAGTAGTAGAAAGGAGAACAGCGAGAAACTTAACATCAGGATTGATGGTCACGGAGTCAATGAAGTTAAGGAATTCTGCTACCTAGGCAGTAAAATAACCAATGACGGACGGAGCAAGGAGGACATCGAAAGCAGACTCGCTATGGCAAAAAAGGCATTTCTGGCCAAGAGAAGTCTACTAATATCAAATACCGGCCTTAACTTGAGGAAGAAATTTCGGAGGATGTACGTCTGGAGTACGCCATTGTATGGTAGCGAAACATGGACTGTGGGAAAACCGGAACAAAAGAGAATCGAAGCATTTGAGATGTGGTGCTATAGACGAATGTTGAAAATTAGGTGGACTGATAAGGTAAGGAATGAGGAGGTTCTACGCAGAATCGGAGAGGAAAGGAATATGTGGAAAACACTGATAAGGAGAAGGGACAGGATGATAGGACATCTGCTAAGACATGAGGGAATGACTTCCATGGTTCTAGAGGGAGCTGTAGAGGGCAAAAACTGTAGAGGAAGACAGAGATTGGAATACGTCAAGCAAATAATTGAGGACGTAGGTTGCAAGTGCTACTCTGAGATGAAGAGGTTAGCACAGGAAACGAATTCGTGGCGGGCCGCATCAAACCAGTCAGTAGATTGATGACCAAAAAAAAAAAAAAAAAAATAAAAACCTAAAGACATCACACACATCCATGCCCGAGGAAGGGTTCGAACCTGCTACCGGTAGCGGTCGCACGGTTCCAGACTGAAGTGCCTAGAACCACTTGGCCACTCTGGTCGGCTCAGAGCTCTCCTTCGTAATCTTCTGTCCAGCTACCCGCTCTCTCCTCTGCATTTGACAGTGGAATTGCCATAGCACTCTTAATGTTATCATACTTGCTATTAATTTCACTGAAGGTTGTTTTAACTTTGCTATATAATGAGTTAGTTCTTACTGACAATCATTTCTTTTTCAATTTCTTCATATTTATCATGCATCCATTTCACCTTAGTTTCCCGCACTTGCTACTTATTCCATCCCCTAGTGACTTGTATTTCTGAATTTCCCTGAAAATTCTTGTACTTCCTTCTTGTATCTGTCAACTGAATTACTTCCTCTGTTATCCATGGTTTCTTAGCAACTATTTTCACAACTGCTTGTTTTCCTTTCCAACTTCCGTGATTGCCCTTTTTAGAGGCGTACATTCTTCTTCGACTGAATTGCCCGCTTAGCTGTTCCTAATAGCAGTATCTACAGCCTTAGAGAACTTCAAGAGTATCTATTCATTCCTTCGCATTTCCATGTCTCACTTCTTTGCATATTGATTCTTCCTAACTAGCCTCTTAAACTTCACCTACTCGACATCATAATTAAATTGTGATCTAAGTCTACACCAATGGTAAGTGGGTACGTTGATCACAGTTGCCGTGTTCTTATTGCACACTATTTTCGATGAATTAATTATATTATTTTTATTTTAATATGGATAAATTAAATTAATATTAATTAAATTAATTTTATTCATGAAAATTCTCAGATGTGGAGAAAGTAATATTGTTCTATTTTTAATTAATTTTCATAAGTAAAATTAATTGAGAACTAAAATAAAATTCATTAATTCGTATTAACATAAAATTAATTTAATTAATTCGTCAAAAAAGGCGTGCAATAAAAACAAGCCAAGCGCCCAGTGCACCCACTTGCTACTTATATGTGCTCCTGGGAATGCCTTACAAATCAGTACCTGATATCGGAATCTCTGCCTCACCATGGTGTGATGTAATTGAAATCTTCCCGTATCTTCTGACCTTTTCCGAGTATACCTTCCTCCTCATGTGATTCTTGAACAGAGTACTCACTATTACCAGCTGATATTTATTGCAAAACTCAATTAGTCTTTCTCCTCTCTCAGTCCTAGTACCAAGTCCATTTTCTTTCTTAACTCTTGTTCTACTATTTTCCATACAACCCCATTCCAATCCACCATGACTATTACATCTCATCTCCCTTTACTTACTGAATTACCTGTTCAGTATCCTAATACATTTTATCTCTTCATCTTCAAATCTTCAACTTGTGACGTCAGCATGTATACCTGATGAAAGCTAAAACATCGGTGAACTGTTCACAGTAACGCACCCTCTGCCCTACTTTCCTATTCATAATGAATCACCGAGCTAGGTGGCTCAGTGGTTTGGGCACTGGACTCACATTCTGGAGAACGGCGGTTCAAACCTGCGTCTGGGTATCCCGATTTAGGTTTCTCGAATTTTCCCCAAATCGCTTTAGGTAAATGCCGGGATGGTTCCTTTGAAAGGGCACGGCCCACTTTCCTCCCAACTATTTCCTAATCCGATGGGACCAAAGACCTCGCAGTTTGGTCCCCTCGCCAGAATCAAGTAATCAACCGTAACGAATCGTACTGCTGCTGTTGATGATACCGCATACTCACCTGGCCGTAAATCCTTCTCGTCTTCCCATTTCACTTCACTGACCCTCACGATATCTACATAGAGCCTTAGCATTTTCCTTTCCAGATTTTTTTACCTTTCCAACCACGTCGGATTTTCTGAAATTCCACGCCCCGACTTGTGACACGTTGTCCTTTCGTTGACTGTTCAATCATTTTGTCATAGTCACCTCCACGTTGGCACTCCACTCCCGGATATGCGAATGGAGGACTAGTCCGGAATCTTTTGTCAATGGATAGATCATCATGACACTCCAGTTACAGGCCATGTGTCCTGTGGATATATAGTATGTGTACTACAATAGTTTTCATTGCCTTCTGTTCGTCATGACATTGATCACTGCTGATTATTCCGCCTTTAGGGGCAGTTTCCCACCCCAAGAGCAAAAGAGTGCCCAGAACCTCTGTTCGCTCCTTCGGACTCTTTGACAGGGCCGTTGGTGGAATGAGGGTCACTGCTTATGGCAAAACTCTTCAGCTGCCACTGCTGACGATTATTAAAAATTTAAGCTGTGGTGGGGTAAGAACCTGGGACCGTGGAGATTTTGATTACCAAACAAAAACGCTACGGCTATACCAAGGATGCAACATTGCATTATTGTATCAGAATCCGTAAAAAAAAGTCACACATATTTATTCACCACGTCCTAAAATATCACGATATACAGGATGTCCCAGGAGAAATGGTCAACATTTAGGGGCATGAGGGGACCAAATACTCGAAGTAAAAACGTCCAGTAAACATGGGCTCCAAAGTGAATACTTAGAGCTCAGACCTCTTGGTCATCTTCGCTACTGTGAAACACATCATTTATGCTGAACATGGTTATAGATTACTGACTGTGTGTTACACTGAGGCCTGAATGAAACTCGCTGAACATGTGCTCATATCTCTTGAAGTACGAATTATGAGCTCATGTTTGCTAGACATTTTTGCTTCGAATGATTGTTCCTGTCATATCCCTGAATAATGACCATTCCTCCCACCACACTGCATATACAAGATGTCTCTCCTAATAGTCGTCAAACGCGCTTAGGCTGGTGTTTCGGTTTTTGCAATGTGTAGATGGAGTCTAACCAAACAAGTACTGTGTATCACATGTTTCATGCGACGCCCAGCGTCAGTGGAAAGGGTCGGTTTGTTTCCTATTATAAATGAAACTTTGGAAGTAGAATTTTACGTGCCTATTCCATATTTCATCTCAGATTACTCTAGTGCGATGACGTATTACTTTCATCGATAGGTATAAACAGGGACTGAAAACACATAGAATAACGAGTACTACCGCCATGCTGCAGCGCTACTCGTTCGCTGATGGAGGACTAGTCCGGAATCTTTTGTCAATAGATAGATCATCATGGCACTCCAGTTACAGGCCATGCGTCCTTGTTTTACTGGCCCTGTTAATATATCTATAAAATGAATATCTCAGTAGACTAATTTGGGACCGGTCCATCGAATGAGCATTTAAAATTCCGCTTTTAAAATCATTGTGTCTGTAGTGGCAAACAAACCGACACTTTCCTTTGACTCATTTGATGAACAGTATTCGTTTGGACAAAACGAAATTGCAAATACCTGCGAAAATGCGATAAAGGCTATGTGCGGGGTGTAAATGCACGTAAATTGTATGATATTTTACAAAGATGTAGTGTATGACGTGTATTTAAATTTAGTGATCTGTTCGTCGCTATCCCAGTCGAATGAACGGCAATGTCGGCGATATCTGCTGATTGTTCGGCGCTGTGTCGTTTTGACTCAGTCGTCATATAAACATCCTGCTGTATGAAACACGTAGACTGCCTTAATGCCGGCCTGTTTCAATACAACGCTTTCAGTGATTAATGCCTGTCTCCCTGTCGGGTATTTACGTGTCGACTCTGACGTGTTTGACGTGCAGGCAGATGAGCAATGCATCAATTATCTTCACCAATGGTCACGCCCCGACAGCAGTAATTCGATAAGCCACGCATACAGGTGCTTAACAGCGAGTTTCATTCAGGCCTCAGTGTAACACACAGTCAGTAATCTATAACCATATCAGAGCTACACTCCCAAGGATTCATGTGACTGAAATGAATTTTGTGCAACAGGTTAGGATTACAGAAGTGTGCAACACGTCTGCCTTTGACAAGTCACAGGTTCCCCAGGTAGAACCATTAACCGTAGTTATTATGCGAATAGACAAAGTAATAAACTTTTTTGTAAGAGTATGGTGACGCTCGAGTTCCCGCATGAGAATATTCCAGAACATGCTTGAAGTTTCCGATGGGTGTTATTTCAGATGAACATGCAAAACAGAGAAGGAGTAGTTGTCTTGCGCACTCCTCTTGTTTAGACTGCCTTCTATAAGTATCAGTAGTGATCATTTGTATCTAAGCCATCTCCTCAAGCAGATATGTGATGCGAGATTGCAGTCGCGTCTAAAACTTACTCAAGTCTCTTTTCAGGGCAGGCTGCAACGGAACTTGACTGACAGCCAAAATTTTGCTATACTGCACGTCAGCGAGAGCTTTCATCTGTCCAATACAATTCTAGAGGTTTGCTATTTGTAGCTCATGGAATTCGATGCAGAAAAGCAACGGAAATTAGTGCGGCCTGTAGCAGAATCAACAAACTATCCATTCCTTCCAGACGTACTACAAGTGTTGCACCTGAGGTTTAACTCTACATCTCTGTCCAGGCAAGACCCTATGTTGCCAGAATGAATCTTCGTCTGACAGCTCTTCAGCTGTTAAGCTTGTCATGTCAACATTTGATCGCTTTGTATTGCTGATTATCTGCAAGCGACAGGCTCAAAGTATTTCTGAGGTTCTCACCCTCGGATGGCGAGTAGTAGTAGTTCGCACGGTGGATGCCCCCAGCCGGGCCGGCTGGGGTGCCGAGCGGTTGCAGGCGCTACAGTCTGGAACCGCGGGACCGCTACAGTCGCAGGTTCGAATCCAGCCTCGGGCGTTGATGTGGGTGATCTGCTTAGTTTAGTTAGGTCTAAGTAGTTCTAAGTTCTAGGGGACTGATGACCTCAGAAGTTAAGTCCCATAGTGCTCAGAGCCATTTGGACCCTCAGACGGAGGCTCAGTGTTATTCTGAGGTAATCCCTCCTGGACAGCACCTGCAGTGATAGCCAATAAGTCTTAAATCTTCCGTATATTGTTGTTGACTGTGAGTATTTACAGTTCGTAAGTAGTATAACATTTCCAAGTATATGTAGCTGCAATTTTGGTCCAACCCCAAGGAGCCAAATAAGCTTCTTTTTTTTCTGTCAAAAACAGTCTTGATCGCAATTTATCACGGTGACCGGTTCCAACCACTACTATGGTTATCTTCAGACCAATAAGGTCAGATATTCCTTACGTACGTGTGTCCAAACCTTCTTTCAACTGATGCAAAGACCATTTCGGAATTTTTATGGGCTTTTCGGAAACCAAGGGATAGTGCACCCTTCTTGACATCGAGCGTTCAGTTTTCTACATCTGGTGAATGATGCGAAACTGCCGTTTTGCATTCGAGGGTTCCCTTTATTTTTCTCAAATCAGGGTATTAAAACATAATTTTGTGATTAACTGTTCGCTTCACATGACGCAAATTACATTATAGCACATATGAAACAATTATTTTATCTATAAAGCAAGCGAGCGAGAACTTGATGGACTATAACAAGGGCTTACAGCTTGGTGCTGTATAGACTGTAATCGATAAATGTTGCTTGTGACGCAGATGTAGAAAGGAATGTGACGCCCAGCTGCAACACTGGCTTTTCAATTGTTTTAATGAACTAATTGTACTTCCCCACATCAGGAAAATCGAACAAATGAACAGCGGATCCCGAACGCCAGGTAATATAATCTGGTCGAAACTAATTTTCACCTGTCAATTCCAGTCACGATATTACAGTGAAATTTGTATTCTGTGCTTCTATTATTAGCGTTATACAACAGTCACTGATTCAAGTTTGAAAGGAAATGATGGAACATGAGCTCTTCATTTACGTATCGAATGACCCTTCTGTAGCTCTCGATTGCCCTGAATACCGTGTTAACGAATTTTCCTTCGCGCGTGACATTTCCACTGTTCCATACAAACTAAAAACTGACACGGGTTAAACCAATTACATTATAAACGGCAAAATCATATACTCGCTCTCCAATTACATACAGCGCATTGCTAATTTGAATTAAATGCCAGAATAAACACACAAGTGCGTAAGGCGAGGTCTATAAATTAAGCTCTCAACTGGTTGAAGAGCACTTTTTTAAACTGTTAGAAACTGTGGAAACGTGAACAAATAACAGAAAATTACTGCGTATCTGCTTGCTTTTTCAGAAAATTTTAGTCAGTTGCGCCATTTACGAGGGTTGGAACTTTAACAGTGGCAGCTGTTTATTTGCAGCTCGTACAAAATAGATACGTGTTTCAAAGCTTTACTGACCTTAAAAGTAGTCACCAGCATTATCTATAACCCGTTGCCACCGATGTGGAAGTCGTAGGATACTCTTAGTAGTGCCAGTTGTGTTGACAGTTCGATCGGCGCGGTCTATTGCCCGGCGTATCTGTAACAGTTCTGAAGCGAATGCCGTGAAGTGTTTCCTTCAGTTTAGAAATCTAGATGAACTTGCGAGGGCGTAAGTCAGGGAAGCGCAGTAGGTGGTATAGCACTTAGCAGCCCCATCAGTCAAACAAATAAGTAACATCTTGCACTGAACGTGCTTGAGCATTGTCCTGCAAAATGACGATCATTTCTTGCAGAAAGTGTCATCACTTCTGTCTCTAAGCTGGTCGTAGGTTGTGTTCCAAAAATGAACAGCATAGAGACAGAAGTGGTGACACTTTCTGCAGGACCTGACCATCATTTTGCTGGAAAATACTCAAGCACGCACAGTGAAAGCTGTTACTGGTTTGACTGATGGGGCTGCTAAGCGCTATACTACCTACTTCACTCCTCTGACTTAAGCCCTCGTAAGTTCAACTCGATTTCTAAACAGAAGGAAACACTTCACAGCATACGCCTCACAGTATTCGTCGGGCAGTAGACCTCGCCACTCGAACTGTCAACACAACTGGCACAACTAACAGTATCCTACGACTACCACATCGCTGGCAACGGGTTATACACAATTCCGGTGAGTACTCTGAAGGTCAGTAAGACTTTGAAACACGTATCTATTTTGTACGAGCTGTAAATAAATAGTTGCCACTATTAAAGTTGCAACCCTCGTACATTACCTGTGTGAGGAACTGAAAAAAGTGAGTTAAGTATATAGGTATAGAAGTTTAAATCTCCTGGGTTATTAGTCAGCGTCATATTTCTACTAAAATGATCGACGTTTCTACCCCTCTGCTGGGATCTGTTCTAGCAGTAGTGGACACCATAAGAAGATTCCAGCAGAGGGGTCGAAACGTCGATCATTCTAGTAGAAATACGACGCGGCCTAACAATCCAGAAGATTTTAACGTCAGTGACGACGGCCACGACAGCCTGCTGAATTACGTATATAGACATGGAAGGAGATTGCAGAGAAGGTGCAAAAATGACCTCGATCGTCGCTTGAGTTATTGTTATACAATACATTTGAAGGACGTCACTTAATAAGGACTGGAGGATAAACAAGAATCAGATTTGGTTGGGTGCCGTCGAAGAAGAAGGAAGAACAGAGTAATGTAGAAATAAATGACACAGATATAACACACCGGATTAATTAAGACATACGCTATAAGATCAAAGGTATCCGGATACCTGGCTGAAAATGACCTACAAGTTCGTGGTGCCCTTCATCTGTAATGCTAGTGTTGGCCCACCCTTAGCGTTGATGACAGCTTCCACTCTCGCAGTCGTACGTTCAATCAGCTGCTGGAAAGAGAATGGGAGCCCACTCTTCACGGAGTTCTCCTCTGAGGAGAGGTATCGATGTCGGTCAGTGAAGCCTGGCACGAAGTCGGCGTTCCAAAGCACCCCACAAGTGTTCTATAGGATTCAGGTCAGGACTCTGTGCAGGCAAGTCGATTACAGGGATTTTATTGTCGTTTAACCACTCCACCAGAGGCCGTGCATTATGAACAGGTACCAGATCGTGTTCAAACGTGCAGTCGCCATCCCCGAATTGCTCTTCGACAAGGGAAGCAAGAAGGTGCTTAAAACATCAATGTAAGCATGTGCTGCGACAGTGTCACGCAAAACGACAAGGGGTGCAAGCCCACTCCAAGAAAAACACGACCACACCATGACACCACCGCCTCCAAATTTTACTGTTGGCACTACACACGCTGGCAGATGACGTTCGCCAGGCATTCACCATACCCACACCCTGCCATCGAATCACCTCATTGTGTACCGTGATTCGTCACTCCATACAACGTTTTTCCACTGTTCAATTGTCCAATGTTTACGCTGCTTGCACCAATCGAGGGCATCCGGTGTGGCCGAGCGGTTCTAGGCGCTTCAGTCTGGAACCGCGCGACCGCTATGGTCGCAGGTTCGAATCCTGCCTCGGGCATGGATGTGTGTGATGTCCTTAGGTTAGTTAGGTTTAAGTAATTCTAAGTCCTAGGGGACTGATGACATCCGATATTAAGTCCCATAGTGCTCAGAGCCATTTGAACCAACCGAGGCGTTGTTCGGTATTTACCGGCGTGATGTGTGCATTATCAGCAGACGCTCGACCATGAAATCCATGTTTTCTCACCTCCCGGCTAACTGTCATAGTACTTGCAGTGGATCCCGATGCACTTTGGAGTTAATGTATGATGGTCTGGATAGATGTCTGCCTATTACACATTACGACCCGTTTCAACTGTCGGCGGTCTCTGTCAGTCAATAGACGGGGTCGGCCTGCACGCTTTTGTGCTGTACATGTCCCTTCACGTTTCCACTTCACTATCACATCTTAAACAATGGACCTAGGGATGGTTAGGAGTGTGGAAATCTCGCGTGCAGGCGTATGGCACAGGTGATACCAAATCACCTGACCACATTCGTAGTCCGTGAGTTTCGCGGAGCGCCCCATTCTGCTCTCTCACGATGTCTAATGTCTACTGAGATCGCTGATATGGAGTACCTGCCAGTACGTGGCAGCACAATGCATCTAATATGAAAAACGTATGTTTTGGGGGGTGTCCGGATACTTTTGATCACATAGCGTATGTGGTCGGTACTTACACCTGTGTCAAGATAAAGCACTTTCACAGACTAAAAACATTAAATACATAACAACAAGACCTTATAACATGTTACATTAAAGTGGCTGACCTCATCCTTTCTTCGTGATATCTGTAAGTCTTTTTTTTTTTTTTTTTTTTTTTTCGACGTGAAAGGTATTCCACTCTAAGATTACTCGATGGCTGACTGAGTAGCCCTGTTCGTCTTCAACAATTGTGACGGTGCAGTCATCCCACTCAGCATTACTCAGAAGGCATCACTGTGATCAGGGTGTCCACATACTCGTAAACGAAAGCGCGCGTAACGTGGAATTAGAAATCATATAATCGTTGTATGTAACTACGTTTTAAATAGTTTAAATTTGTTGATATGTTCAATTTAGATACTCTTCGGACATAATATTAAAAGCTAAGGTCGTTAGCGACCAGAAGCTAGTGAATATCGGTCGGACGTTACGCACTTTCTTCCAATTTCTGTCGAGACAGCTGCTACCATCAGCCACCGCTCTGAGCATGTTGTTAGAGTGTACGTTCAGTACTGCGCCTTGCTAAGTGGATGCAGCTACAAACCTGCATGACAGGTGACGAGCGACCTGAGGGTTGTGAGACTTTTTATGTATGATTTCTTTCTTACACAAACAAAAGACAAAACAAGTAGCAGTAGCCAGAGACATAGTAAAATCTACTGCAGGAGATACCGAAATAGATTAATAATAAATATATTAATAACAGCAAATAAGGTAAGGGTGCTGTAATATACTTATGCAATACAGTCCCGATGAGTGTCTCAAAAGTAAGAGAAGCTGCACCAAATAGTAAGATAAAATATTGTTAAGGAGTTACAGCAGAAATCGCCGTAAATATTTCACATAGTATCATAATTATGCGTTAACTTATTTAGTCTCTTACCACTGTTCTCATCTGTTTTATGAACTGTGATGTATTAGTATACAAATGATTTAGAAATCGATCTGTAGTACATACTGAGAAAAAAAAAATTGACACACCACGAAGTAAATGTCCGAATGGGGTGGAAATTAGTAGACGTCATGTACATGTACGGACAAACAAACTTTTACAGTTTCAGAAAAAATGGATGATTTATTCAAGAGAAAGAGCTTCACAAACAGAGCGAGAGAGTAACGTGTTTTTCCCACTCTGGCCCTGGCCCTTATGCAAGCAGTTAGTCAGCTTGGTATTGAGTGATACAGTTGTTGGATGTCCTCCTGTGGGATAGCGTGCCAAATTTTGTCCAATTGGCGCATTAGATCGTCAAAGTACCGAATACGTTGTAGAGCCCTACGCTGATCATCGAGACTCAGTTCGAAGCGAGACTCTTCAATAAAGACAATTCCTCTCCAGTGAGTGAGATTCCAGGCCCAAGACGTGTCTGGAGCCCCACTGACTGCGGTGCGATAGCAACCTGACTGTTACTCACCATACTGTCCGACAACCAGGAGTAATACGATACGACACGATATTGCATTGCCTGTGTTATTCTGATTATGATGCAGTTCCTTTGCATATGCATGCACATCCAAAGGAACTTTGCATCGTAATCAGGACAACACATTCACTGCACGACGAAAGATCCGTACCCAAAGACTGGAAAGTTGCACAGGTCACACCAATATTCAAGAAAGGTAGGATGAGTAATCCACTAAAATACAGGCCGATATCGTTAATGTCGATAGGCAGCAGGATTTTAGAACATATATTGTGTTCGAACATAATGAATTCAAATGGTTCAAATGGCTCTCAGCACTATGGGACTCAACTGCTGAGGTCATAAGTCCCCTAGAACTTAGAACTACTTAAACCTAACTAACCTAAGGACAACACACACATCCATGCCCGAGGCAGGATTCGAACCTGCGACCGTAGCGGTCGCGAGGTTCCAGACTGTAGGCCAGAACCGCTCGGCCACCAGCGGCCGGCCATAATGAATTACCTCGAACAAAACGGTCTATTGACACACAGTCAACATGGGTTTAGAAAACATCGTTCTCGTGAAACACAACTAGCTCTTTATTCACATGAAGTGCTGAGTGCTATTGACAAGGGATTTCAGATCGATTCCGTATTTCTGGATTTCCGGAAGGCGTTTGACACTGTACCACCCAAGCGGCTCGTAGTGAAATTGCGTGCTTATGGAATATCGTCTCAATTATGTGACTGGATCTGTGATTTCCTGTCAAAGAGGTCACAGTTCGTAGTTACTGACGGAAAGTCATCGAGTAAAACAGAAGTGATTTCTGGCGTTCCCCAAGGTAGTGTTATAAGCCCTTTGCTGTTCCTTATCTATATAAACGATTTGAGAAACAATCTGAAGAGCAGTCTTCGGTTGTTTGCAGATGGCGTTGTCGTTTATCGACTAATAAAGTCGGAATGGTGCGAAAAGTGGCAGTTGACCTTAAATAACGAAAAGTGTGAGGTCATCCACATGACTGCTAAAAGGATCTCGTTAAACTTCGGTTACACGATAAATCAGTCTAATCTAAAAGCCGTAGATTCAACTAAATACCTAGGTATTACAATTACGAACAACTTAAATTGGAAGAAACACATAGAAAATGTTGTGGGGAAGGCTAACCAAAGAGTGCGTTTTATTGGCAGGACATTTAGAAAGTGTAACAGACCTACTAAGGAGACTGTCTACACTACGTTTGTCTGACCTCTTTTAGAATACTGCTGCGCTGTGTGGGATCCTTACCAGATAGGACTGACGGAGTACATCGAAAAAGTTCAAATAATTATCGCGAAATAGGGGAGAGAGTGTCACAGAAATGATACAGGATTTGGGATGTACGTCATTAAAAGAAAGTCGTTTTTCGTTGCGACGGAGTCTTCTCACGAAATTCCAATCACCAACTTTCTCCTCCGAATGCGAAAATATTTTTTTGGCACCGACTTACATAGGGAGGAACGATCACCACGATAAATAAGGGAAATGAGAGCTCGTACGGAAAGATATAGGTGTTCATTCTTTCCGCGCGCTATACGAGATTGGAATAATAGAGAATTGCGAAGGTGGTTCGATGAACCCTCTGCCAGGCACCTAAGTGTGATTTGCAGAGTACCCGTGTAGATGTAGATGTAGATGTAGAATATCGTATTTATGTGCCGATACCGGGCAAGCGACTTTCAAGTACAGCTTCGGTCTGTAAGGGGAATATACAGAATGGATGTACGAGTACAGGTCGCAGATGCACGGTTGACGATATATGGAATTTTGGATCTGGCCGCGAGTCGTGCACGGATAGCTCAAATGGTGAGGCGACCGCTCGAGTCGCGGTCCGCCACCAGTTTTCGTTGTCTCATTCCATTCTACAGCTGATGGTCGTCCATATTCGCAACTGCTAATTAATTTCACATGTAACAGGAGTGATGGTCGTGCATGCCATTTCATTTCGTAGCAGGACCCCTTTGGTAGCCATCCGCGACGTCTTTATAACACAGCTGTACGTCAACAATATCCTACGTCACGTTCTGTAGCCCTTCTTGCAAAGCCACACTGCATTTCCATTTCAGCAATATAATGCACGCCTGCACACGGCAGGAGTTTCTACCGCTTGTCATGGTGCTTGTCGAGCCATACCTTTATTAGCAAGGTCACCAGATCTGTCCGAAATTGAGAATGTTTGGAGCATTATGGACAGGGCATCCACCCAGCTCAGGATTTTGACTTTCCAAATCTCCAATTGGACAGAATTCGGCACAATATACGTTAGGACGACATCCAAAAACCCTGTCAATCAGTACGAAACCAAATAATTGCTTGCATAAGGACCAGAGGTGGTTCAGTTTCTGAAGCTCTTGTTATTCGTAAAATCGTCCAGTTTTTATGAAATTGTAATCATTATTTGTCTGAACATGTAAATAACGTCTACCAACATCCTTCCAATTTGGATAATTCCTTCGTGGTGCGTCCAGCCTTTTTTTTCTATTTTTCTTTTTTTGTCGTTATTGTGTGATGACAACTTCTCGTAGGTCGCAACACTTTTCAAGGCAAAAAATATGCGATGGCCACTTTTCCCACCCCAGTCACTTCATCCCCTTCCCCTACAATTCAGTAATGTGATGCAGGTAACAGTGCGGTTTCATTGCAAAATTTTACGATTTTCAAGCATCATTGTCTACTGATATGCTGAGATGTTCATTCTACAACGATGAGTGCGTCAGACTGGACTGGTAATGGTGGCAAGCTGGAGCTTCCCGCACCACAGCCACTCTTTGAGTGGTTGGCTGGCGTTTTTCTTATTCGTACGACATTTACGATGTAAGTGCTCCATGGCTTTGTTGCACTGCGATCTTTAATAGAGTGAAATTAATATCTAGCTTCCTGATTTACTGTGATGTGTGCCTGCTGTGTGCAAGGAGTCTTCATAATCCATAGCCACTGGATACCTCACAAAGTAACTATGACACATAGAGAATTTGCTTCTTCACTACTGGCCATTAAAATTGATACAACCTAGAAGAAGTGCAGACGATAACGGGTATTCATTGGACAAATATATTATACTAGAACTGACATATAATTACATTTTCACGCAATTTGGGTACATAGATCCTGGGAAATAAGTACCCAGAACAACCACCTCTGGCCGTAGTAACGGCCTTGATACGCCTGGGCATTGAGTCAAACAGAGCTTGGATGGCGTTTACAGGTACAGCTGTCCATGCAGCTTCAACACGATACCACAGGTCATCAAGAATAGTGACTGGCGTATTGTGACGAGCCAGTTGCTCGGCCACCATTGACCAGAGGTTTTCAATTGGTGAGGGATCTGGAGAATGTGCTGGCCAGGTCAGCAGTCGAACATTTTCTGTATCCAGAAAGTCCCGTAGAGGACCTGCAACATACCGGTCGTGCATTATCCTGCTGAAATGAAGGGTTTCGCAGGGATGAATGAAGGGTAGAGCCACGGGCCGTAACACATCTGAAATGTAACGTCCAGTGTTCAAAGTGCCGCCAATGCGAACGAGAGGTGACCGATGTCGCCAAACACGGATGCGACCATCATGATGCTGTAAACAGAACCTGGCTACATCAGAAAAAATGACGTTTAGCCATTCGCGCACCCAGGTTCGTCGTTGAGTACACCATCGCAGCCGCCCCTGTCTCTGATTCAGCGTCAAGGGTAACCGCAGGCATGGTCTGCGAGCTGATAGTCCATGTTGCTGCAATCGTAGTCAAACTGTTCGTGCAGATGGTTGTTGTCATGCAAACGTTCCCATCTGTTGACTCAGGGATCGAGACGTGGCTGCACGATCCGTTACAGCCACGCAGATAAGATGCCTGTCATCTCGACTGCTAGTGATACGAGGCCGTTGGGATCCAGCACGGCGTTCCGTTTTACCCTCCTGAACCCACCGATTCCATATTCTGCTAACAGTCATTGCATCTCGACCAATGCGAGCAGCAATGTCGCGATACGATAAACCGCAATCACCGCAAGCTACAATCCGACCTTTATCAAAGTCGGAAACGTGAAGGTACGTATTTCTCCTCCTTACACGAGGCATCACAACGTTTCACCAGGCAACGCCGTTCAACTGCTGTTTATGTATGAGAAATCGGTTGGAAACTTTCGTCATGTCAGCACGTTGTAGGTGTCGCCAACCTTGTGTGAATGCTCTGAAAAGCTAATCATTTGCATATCACAGCATCTTCTATCTGTCGTTTAAATTTCGCATCTGCAGCACGTCATCTTCGTGGTGTAGCAGTTTTAATGGCCAATAGTGTACATTGCAAGAGCCAAGCCTTTTTGACCACCTGCTTAATAGCATGTTTGTTCGTCTTTAACGAAACACATAATTGATTCTTCGTATCATAGATCCGACGGTTTGTTAGTAGTTTTGTGGAGATTTGTGGCACTAGATGTCTACGCATCGTTCATGTAATTGGCGTAAATAACGAGCCGCTGATTTATATACGCTGTGACGGCACTCGATACCGACTCTTATGGGTTCCATAGCACTCACATCAGCCGAATCTGGTCTCCAAGACATCAACATAAGTTCATAATAATGCTCCTTAGCCCACAGTAACACGGTTCTGGCTCCGAGACACGGACGATTACACTGCTGAGAGATGACAGCCCGTCGGGGAAGACATCGAGCGTGAAGGGATGCATGTGGTTCGCAGGTGTCAACGTGTCTTCAATTACTACCACATCTCCCTCGCTAGCGCAGAAGAATAACACCCACAGCATAATACGCACCCGCCAGCCTTCATCCGTGACGTGCTATACGTTTAGAGCAGTCGTTCACCTCGGTGGCGACGTTTGTGGAGACGACCGTCGGCCTAGTGTAGATAAAATGTGGTTCAGACAAATAGCCAACACGTCTCTGTGATGATGATTGAATCCCGATCGATCTGTGCCTCGTAAAATCGTAATTGACAATGCCGTTGGGTCAGGATGTGAACACGTATGGTTGGTTCGCTGCGTAGTTCCATGTTCAAAAATGTACGATGGACGGTGTTCTCCGAAACACTTGTGCGTGCATCAGCATTGTGCTCTTTCAGCAGAGATGCGACACATCACCGACTATCCTACTTTATAGAGCAGACAAGCATCCGAATCCCACGTTGTGTGAAGACGTCCTACCGTTTAGCGCCTATTGGTTGTTACACCGTCCTTCTACCTCTTTCCGCAGATGCTCACGACCATAGTTCGTGGACATTCGACGACCATCACCGTTTTTGAGTTACTCGTTCACAGACTCAGCGCAATAATCTGCCCTTTGTCAAAGTCGCTTATCTGAATGAATTTCCAGATTTGCACCCCATATCTTCGCATGGGTGATCCCCTGTCCGTGTCTGTTCCACTTACCACTTGGTCCGCGTCATGTGCCCGTAACACCACCAGGTGGCATGTAATGTTGGACAGTGGTCATGATCTTTTAGCTGATCACTATAGGCCACATTAGTTTTCTTGGAAAGGAAACAGTGACCTCTGTTTGTACGTGGTCAATGGTGGTACTCTGAACGTTCAACACGATAATGAACCACGGCAGCAAGGCGAAAATTGTCAGAATGGTCTGAGTATTTCTCCAGTTATGAAGTTACTGTGGTGTCCTTTTAACATCTCAGTACTTATGAACACACTTGTAACATCTTCAAACGGTTTGTGCACTCTTACGCAAGCAAGTACTAAGCGAGGTGGTGCAGTGGTTGGTACACAGCACTAGGGTTCTGGGGGACGAAGCTTGAAATCCCTGTACAGCCATTCAGCTCTAGGTTGGCCATGATCTCCCTAAACTGCTCCAGATAAATACCGGCATGGATGCTTTGAAAGCAGCATAGCCGATTCGTTCCCAGTCCTTTCGTAGTTCGAGCTTGTGCTCCGTTTCTAATGACCTAACTATCGAAAGGGATCAGTAATTAAAACTTCCGGGCTAAGAGGCCGTGGTCCAATAGTAGAAATACTTCTCCCTGACGTTTCGTTGCCAGCTGCGGGCAACATCATCTGAGGTGAGTCTACGTCAGGGAGAAGTATTTCTACTATTGGACCACGGCCTCTTAGCCCGGAAGTTTTAATTACTGAAGACGCCGGCCGTGAAAGCCTACACGCTATGATTATCGAAAGGGATGTTGAAATCTAACTTTTCTTCCTTTTTCTTTCAGATGCAACGCCATCCAATCTCCGTAAAATTGAGAGTGGAAGTTGTGGCGTCGAAGCGAGGATACGGTATCGAAGTGCCTGTGTTGTGAAGAAATACAACACCATGTTACTTCGTACATGCATGTATGTTCATGGTATCTTCCAGCAGACTGTAGATCCGTCTTTGAACTACAGATTTCGTGGACGTAATGGGATGTATGAGTACAGGTATGATACATGGCTGACGAGATATAGAAGTTCGGGTCTGGCCGTGAGTTACTCTCGGATAGCTCAAGTGGTTAAGGCGACCGCTCACGTAAAGCGGGAATCCGGGTTCGATTTTCTAACTGGCACAAATTTTCGTTGACGTCAAACCACTATACAGCTGGAAGTGGTTTGTACTCACATCCGCGAATGCATTTCATGTCTTTCATAGGGGAGAGTGGTTCTCGAACGCGTTCTGTGGGTAAACGTATCAATGCCTTGAAGCGTCGCCACTGTCATCATGGGGACAGAAAGTGCTACTCGCTACGAGGTGGATGTCCATAATTCTAAATATGGTCAACATATTTGTAATTACATGCAGAATATTCGTATATCCCCTTCAGATTCTTTTATTTACGAGGGGTATTCGGAAAGTGAGGAACGATAGGTCGCGAAATGGGAACAACAGTGAAAATCAAAACTGTTTTATTTGCAACAGTTATCTACAACTTCCAGCAACTTATCTCCATAGCCGCCCGTCCGATTTAGACATTTGTCGTAGCGTTGTACCAACTTTCCAATACCCTCATTATAGAAGGCAGCCGTCAATGCTTACCGCCAATTCTCTACGCTGGCCTACATCTCGTTGTCTGTACCAAAATGTTGTCTTCATAGCCAGCGGTTCATGTGAGCAGAGACGAAACTCAGAGGGAGACAATTACGGGCTGTATTGTGGGTTATCAAACACGTCCAATTGAAAACGATGCAGGAGCATCTTCATTGCCCCTGCAGAATGCGGCTGAGAATGGTCTTGAAGAAGACTGTTATGTAATGTTGGCTGCATAGCTTAAGGCGAAATTTCTGACCAGGCCCTCGTAATTGGCGGAAGACATTATTGTTCTAGGTATCTTTATGGGCTCCTTGTGTGCTCAGAACTAAAAAGAACGACGTAACGCGATCGACGGGCATACTAGAGACACTACCCAATACGCCTGTGTAAAGAGTTATTGGATTATCACTGTGGTTTTCATTTTGCGACCGATCGTTCCTTTCTTTCCGAATAACCCTCGTGTTTGTCGGTACTCCATAGTAAATTGTTTTCAGTGGTGACATGACATTAGAATGTGAGTCTACTGAAACCGAGAATTGCCTTTTGCAACCTCAAGCTAAACAATTTCTGTCATGTTCACGGTTTGTTGCAGCAGACTGTAGATCTATATTTAAAGTAAAGTCTTGTGAACTTTCAAAGGGGTACGTTTGGGCCCCCTTTCATAACTTATAACTTCATGGATTCATAATCGTCAAGTTTGTTGCTTCACTAATTAAACGAGCATTTGCCGGTACAGGGGAAAAGAATAAAATGAAATACTTTTGTTTTATTTCGTTGACATCAGCAACTTTTCTGTTTTCACTTGGAGGCTCAGAACGTGTGTCTGTACAGTGTGGCTGTGTGGGTGAGAGTTTTCAAATGTATCGGGATAGATCAAAGAAGTTTCTTTTCCTCCCACTGAAGTAATACGTACTTCTAACGGAACGACTATACTGTACCTCATGCTTTAATTGAGAGAAAAATTAATAGCACGGAAATCCAGCCAACGGATTTAGCTCGCCTAATGGTGCCGCGCGCAACCGTAGAGGAAAGCAGAGAGTGGAAAGACTTTGTACAGTATAGACGCTTGTTGATGGCTGCGAATGTAAAAATTATTGTAGTGCTACCAATGCGTCGAATCTTCATCAAAGTTAGGTGGCTTTTCTGTAACACGCTATTAAGTCGTCTCCGCTGTCAAGTGGCTGATGCAAGGATTTTCGGACATGTAATACTGTGAAGTTCCGTGAGCCATGGCGGCAGTTGCAACAATGGCTCTGAGGCGTGTATTAAGTTACTGGAGAGGTGAAGTCACTGCGTGAGGTCGTCATCCACCACCGCTTCGACGACGCAACCAGAATCGCACTTCCGTTACCGAAAATCACGACAAGGAAAGACTTTCATTCTGTTCAGTAACGTGTTGTAAGAAGGCCAGACACGTTAGGTCAAAGTGGAACAACAATTAACTTAATCATTATAGTTAAGTAACAACAGTAATTAGAGTTTTTATTTGATAGTAGCTTAGCGCCTCCTCCTTCGCTCGCGCACACTCTATGAGATGTATAGAGTTTTTTGGTTATATTTAATAGAAATTTTTTTTGTTCTCAAACTGCGTCACATTCTAATGTTTCCGCGATAATTAAGGCCAAATAAGCATAGCCTTTTCCGAATATAATTCTCACCAAAACGTGATTCTGGTAACTGGAGTATAAAGTTTTTGTTAGCCATGCCTTTTGCGCTCTTGTGGAGCTATTTGCATAGAAACCTTCATCCTCTAATGAATATATCTTTACATCTATCTGAGAAGTTAAATGCCAAGTTTCATAGATTTGGCTTTAAAGCTTTTTAATGTAAGGAAATATCTGTTAAAATCTTCATCCCGTATTTCACCCACCGGGGGTTGAATTTTGAAAATACTCTGAAACTTCTTTATTTGTAGCCGAAAAGTCAAACACAGTTTTCATAGTTCCAGACTTAAAAATTATTCAGTAGTTTTTTAGTAATGATTTATTTTCAAAACAACTTTCACACATTTTTTTACCCCCACACTGATTGAATATCCAAAATACTGAAACACAATTTTTTAAATTTCTCTCTGGAAAACCAAATACCAGATTCCATAGTTCCAACTTCGAAATTGTCTTCATAGCGACATAGTTTCGTAAACTTCCTGTTGCAATAATTTACCAACAGCCGTATGTATTGTAGAAATTTATTTTATTTTATGAACTTATATGTGCTACCAGTTTCATAGAAGTTCATAAAATAAATATCTACAGTACATACGGCTCTTGGTAAATTATTGCAACAAGAAGTTCATGCCAGCCGTCGCCCCACGATCCATAATGGATCAACGAAGATACTTTCATAAAGTCTTTCATCCGTGTTCAGTCGTTTAGGATGGAATTTCGGATACTCCCTTCATAAAAATTGCCAACCTATAAAACCCACACCCTCTTTAAATTTCGGGTTCCTATCTTTAGTGGTTTGGTCCTATTTCGCCTCCTTAGGGGTTGTATTTTAAAAATCAGTGAAGCACGTTTTTTTCGTTCCCAACCGAGAATCCAAACACTAAGTTTCAAAGATTTAGCTTTAAAAATGGTTTCACAATGAAATATTTTCATTAAACTTAGCCGGTCGGTGTGACCGTGCGGTTCTAGGCGCTTCAGTCTGGAACCGCGTGACCGCTACGGTCGCAGGTTCGAATCCTGCCTCGGGCATGGATGTGTGTGATGTCCTTAGGTTAGTTAGGTTTAGTAGTTCTAAGTTCTAGGGGACTGATGACCACAGATGTTAAGTCCCATAGTGCTCAAAGCCATTTGAACCATTAAACACATCACCCTCGTATGGGAGGAATTTCCAAGAACAGTGATATGCCAATTTTTTGTTTCTAACCGAGAAGCCAAACACGAATTTTCATAGTTTTAGCTTCAGAATATTTCCGTAAAAGTTTTCATTCCGTTTTCACTCTCGTCGGGGTTGAATTCCCCAAAACAGTGAAACATGTATTTTTTTTTATTTCTCAGTAGAAAAATTCAAATTTACATAGATTCACTTCAGAAAGGCTTTCATAATGAAAGACTGTGATAAAATATCTCATCCCCTATCTCTCCTCTATTAGCGGTTGAAGTTCCAAAAACACTGAAACATGTGTTTTTTCGTATGTAACCGAGGAGTCAAATACAACGTTCACAGAAGTAGCTTCAAAAGTATTTTTGTAGTTATTTGAGAACGATATATTTTAACAAAAACTTCACCCATTATTTCAATCCCTTAGTGCAAGAATTTTAAAAAATCCTTTCTTCAACGACGCCTACAGTATAAGATCAATACCGTCGGCAAATTTGAAGTTTCTATCCTTACTGATTTGGACTGGGCGATGATGCGTCAATGAGGGAGAGAGTCAGTTGGGAAAACTTCTTTTATTCACTGAAGAGCCAAAGAAACTGGTACATCTGTCCCCGCGGGCACGGAGAAGTGCCGCAACACAATGTGGCCTGGACTCGACTAATGGCTGAAGTAGTGCTGCAGGGAATTGACACCATGAATCCTGCAGGGCTGTCCATAAATCCGTAAGAGCAAGAGATATGAAGATCTCTTATGAAGAGCACATTGCAAGGCATCCCAGATATGCTCAATAATGTTCATGTCTGGTGCGCTTGGTGGCCAGCGGAAGTGTTTAAACTGAGAAGAGCGTTCCTGGAGCAACTCTGTAGCTCTGGGGTGTCTCATTGTCCGGCTGGAATTGCCCAAGTCCGTCGAAATGTCACCTGTCAGAGACGTGTCTAGACGTATCAGCGGTTCCTTATCACTCCAAATGCACGTGTCCCACAGCATTACAGAGCCTCCACCTACTTAAACAGTCCCTCACTGACAAGCAGGGTCTATCGATTCATGAGGTTGTCTCCATACCCGTACATGTCCATCCCCTCTATACAATTTGAAAAGAGACTCGAACGACCAGATAACATGTTTCCCGTCATCAACAGTCCAGGCGTGGCGTAAAGCTTTGTGTCGTGCAGTCATCGAAGGTACACGAGTGGGCCTTCGGCTCTGAAAGCCTATATCGATATTTCAATCTCTGTCGGTCCACTATCAAGTCTTCGTGGAATCACTATTGAAACGAATGAATTCACAACATCCAATGACCTATGGCCGTATATTTTCGTTCTTTTGGAGAGGTGCATGTGGGGCTTGAAGACGGCATAGTGAAATACTGAAACTAGCAGCCTTCAAAATGAAATAAAATAACATTTTAAGTTACACGGCTTTTGGTGAATTTAATTGACATTGACATATCGACGATGTTTTGTCGAATGGTTAGTACGCTGACACTTGTTGATGGGCCTGCATTGAATTCTGCAGCAATTTGTGGAAGGGTTGTACTTCTGTAACGTTGAACGATTCTCTTAAGTCGTCGTTGGTCCCGTTCTTCCACTCGTGAGATGGTCGTACGGGAAAATGAACTTCATCGCTACCTCGGGGATGCTGTGTCTCATAGCTAGTGCATCGACTATAACACCACGTTCAAACTCACTTAAATCTTGAAAACCTGCCATTGCAGCAGCAATAATCGACTTAAGAACTGCGCCAGACACTTGTTCTGTCTATAGGCGTTGCCGACCGCAGCGCCATTCTGCCTTTTTACATGTTTCTATATTTGAAGGCGTATGCTTATACCAGTTTCTTTGGCCTTCAGTGTATATAGAGTTATCCATCATTGTACAATGCTTAATAAGTTGTCATTTTATTCAACATAATAACTTTAAAAAGAACTGCAATGTTTAGAATGGTAATAATGTTTCGAGATCATAATAATCCAATGCTAATAATGCAGTCGTTTAAACAGCAGTTTTATGTACCTAAGAATTGATTGCCTTTGCTTTTCTGCTTGCTGACATGAATTCGAGGATTGAAAGTTTACAATCCAGTTAATTATTTTCAACAATTAATTACGTAAAATATTTTATAAATAGCTGCCAGAATATGGCATTAGCATGTTTGCCTTTATTCCGTCTTAGAATTTTGAGTACAAAGTGTAGTTAACAATTCATACTAAATTTAAGAATGAAACCGAATCTAACTAGTTCCTTCACAGGTTGACGACGGTGTGAACCTAGACTTAATACTTCTTTCAGATGGCTTAATATCTCTATATCTACAACTCTGGCTGTTCAACGGATGGATGTATCAAAATGATGGTGAAGGTCGGCAATGCTATAAAAGGCAGTAAGTACTGTTGTAATAGGGAGTGAATTTTACAGTCGAGCTCCCGAAACCACAAACTTCAGTAACTTCGGAATCTGTAGCCGATCGCCTTAAAAATTGCTTAAGAACAACGCACTTAGTACGTACACGGTTCAACTCATAAAGAATGATGGTAATAATAACGTCGATTATCCAAATAAATACAATACAAATACTCCAACGACTGTCGGGGCCAATATTTTGTTTACACTAATAACGTCTGCGAAGTCTAAAATCACGAGCAATAGCTTCCCTTATTGAAAACAAAAGTTTAACTATGCTTGGTACATGTAAACGATATTAAGTTATGCAACAAGGAGTTATAAGACCAACTGGGCACACAATAACCGTTTTATAATAACTGCTAAATGAGAAACTTTAAGCGATTGTAAGCAATTAATTGCACAGATTGGGTTTACGTAAAATCCTGAATGTTATGTCACACGTGGTTTTGCCGTGGCAGGACATATCAAAATCACAGTTGCATAAATAGTGACGTAGATTTGACGGCCAGTCACGTGGCTTTCCCGTGATGGGTCATTCCAGTAATCTGCCGCACAGGCCCTTGCTACGTGTTACCTTCGGTAACACACGGCATGACTGAAGCAAAAATTTTCGTGGCAAAAAACTTAAAAAGTTTGTACCAGTTTTTAGTGAAGTCAAAATACGCGAACTTGTTAAACAGTGCCAGAAATTTATTTAAAACCTTGAGAAAAATTTAGCAGGATTGCATTTACGCGACAGCTAAGGCAGAAAAGAGGGTATCGAAACTGGAATGAAACCGAGATAAACGACAAAAAAAAAGCTTCAAATGTGTGTGAAATCTTACGGGACTTAACTGCTAAGGTCATCAGTCCCTAAGCTTACACACTGCTTAATCTAAGTTATCCTAAGGACGAAAACACATCCCCATGCCCGAGGGAGGACTCGAACCTCCGCCGGGACCAGCTGCACAGTCCATGACTGCAGCGCCATAGACCGCTCGGCTAATCCCGCGCGGCGATAAAAGACCGACAGCAGTATTCAAGATGAAGTCGAATAGTGACGCAGCAGGTAAGAACAATATACGTGGGAACGTTTGAAGTTCACCAGATTGTCAACAGATGACACCTGTAGGGAAATGTAGAAGCGCGAGTTGTGTAGACGACTCAGGATTTGAAAAAAAAAAATCGGTTTTTGCGGAAATTGGGACAGAACCCGTCCCCTTGCGGTTAGTGAATGAAACGTGAAACTCTAGAATCAGAAAATGGGCTACCAGATAGTAATGTAATGAAGATGTAACAGTGGGTCGAAACTGAAGTAATGCCACTGTTAACGATCATGAGTGAGAATATGGATATGTTCAGCATATTCATTTCACAAGTCAAATAGGAGACCTGAAAACACATAATAAGAAAGTGGAGGCTAATTTTAATAACAGTCTTTCAAATTTCAAACTTATTTCAGTGGTAAGAAAGTAATAAAGTAATTATAAGACGAACTTGACTATTTTGACACAACTGAGGCATAGAAGAACACAACTTGGTAAATCGATAAGTTCTATGAGAAAGGAAATGTCGGATGTTCAAACGTACGTTACTGATATTAGAGCCAGACTAGATTCTGAAATACAATTATAGAACCAATGTTAGATGGAAAGATACAGTCAGTTGTTCCTGTATTAGAAACCTTAATTTCTGCGAAAACAAATGCAGACATTCCAGCTTGCAGAAAAACAGTTTCATCTGTACTAAATACTTGAGTATGCGAAATACATTAGGTAACGCTATCATTGAAATTCGATATAAAGTAGAATCGTTACGTCGACAGTTACAGAGTTGGATGTTCCACTAATAGTACAAAAATATGAACTGCTGAGAAACGATCGGTTGAAGAAACAATGAGAATGGCACCCATTAAATTGTATAAAGAACTGTGAACAAGTGCTACCGAATGGTTTGAGTACTGGGGTGAAAATCAATGTAGTAAATGACGCTCTAGCAGCTAATGCAAAAAGGTGGGGTTTGAATCTAGACACCACTAGTATGACATATGCAGTATTTAAAAAGACTTTTTCGAAGAATCGTGGTCTATCCAAAAAAAAAAAAAAAAAAAAGACATTTTGTGGAGCGATTTTGTCGTCACACAAATGCAAGATAATCATGGAACGTACTCCATGAAAGAATTTCGTTTCATGGTTTTGAAAACCCAAATACGTGATAAACAGAAAGTCGGATTCTGAGATAGTATGCGAACTCTGCAAAAAGTTTCCAGATGACACAAATGTTGCGTTGGAAGTAAGCAGAAGACACTAGACGAGTTTTTGAATAAAAGTAGACAATGGAGACTGTTGGCGCTAAACGAGTGAACATCTGAATTTCAGGGAATGTACCTAATAGCTGTGGCCTGAATAGACAACAATTTAATATGATGAGAGCACGCAGAAGCGGCAACTTTGATAACCGTGGGCGAGGTAACGTCCACAACAGAATAGACACCGATGAAAACTAGTTCCTGCGCAGGTCGAGGGTCTGTCTGGCGCGAGAAAAAGTGGTTGATCCAAAGGCGACAAGAATTATATGTATCTCCGACGCGGGGTAAGGAAGTGGAGGCCAAAGTAATGCCTGAAAGGAAAATGGTTTCAAAAGAGGGACTGCAATTGTAATACAGCAAGTGTTCAAACGTTAGCTTTGAGTACTGGATTGGTCATACAATAACCAGTTCGGAGAAAGAGCAACCGATCGGAGTTTAAGGAAAATGACGATAAGCAAATTGAAGTAAGGGATCGGTGTGAGAGCGGCAGTAGAGGCAGAATGGCATATTGTCGCTTTCCATGACAGTTACCGACAAATGGACAAGGGAGACGAGGCGGAGGTATTTGTGAAGAAACTCATTCAATTGGACGATTTGTTCCAAGACTGAGAAAACGAAGGAGGTTCTACTGACATTAACGGGAAGTAAGATAGAAAGAAGGACATGGCAATAAGATGCTTGCCGAAGATAATGTAGATGAAATAATCCTATGCATAGATTAAGCAGGACTCCTGTTAAAACGGTAACTTTTGAAGAAGATGAACAAGATTCGTAGATGAGATTAGTAGAGAGCCATGCTGCTTTCGATGTTCATGAGGTAAAGGTAGAATGTTTATGTTAATGGCGACGATCCAGTTAGTAGCACACTGATGACGAATGTATATTCTCTGACCAATATGCAGTAGGTATAATGAAACAGGCAATGATGAAACTGATTCAGAGTTTGGTGAAAGCGACGAAGATGAGGAATGTGTTGATGGAGCAACAACTTTGGCCCAAAATACATATTTCAATTTTGATGTGATACAGGAAGGAAGGCCAATAATAACAACGTGACTGGATGAAGATAACGTATCTTACGATTCTCATGGTTTCGTGTTAGAAGAGAGTGAGTTTAAGAAAGAGGCATTCTCAGAAGGCATTATCTTAGAATACGGATGAGGACCTCAGCTATAATGAAAGATAAACAGAGGCTAGTGAGAACCAAGGGGAAACAAGCCTACTTCAAGATGCATTTACAGACATTACCGCTACTCATGACGACTCAGAAGAGTTGCAAGGTACAGGTGACGAAACCACAAATCGAGAAGATGTTACAGTTCAAGAAGACGGTGAAGGATGTAGCAGTGAGGAGGAGGAAGACATCTCCAGGCAAGGGTCAAGCTGTGTACGTTGGATGAATCTTTAAAGAAATGACTTGTTAATGGAAAAGGAAAGTGAGACCATAAGAGCTACAAAGAGAGGATTCACCAGATAAATAAATTCTATGAAGGAATGGTCAACAAAGTGGTCCCACCGGGTAGAAAAAGAATATAAGACGTTGAAGAAATAATAGAGGAAAATGGGCCATTAGATCCAGACGTGTTTATCAAACTTTTACCTGGATACAATAAAACTTAATGTCAACCAAAGTGTTAACTGCATATCATTTGCATAAAGCAATAGTAAAAACAGCTTAACATTTGTTAGGAGAGTTGACAGAGTTATTTCCACATATAGAAAGTGCTGTTGATGAAAAGAAAGAGATGGTTAAAAATGAAGTCAGTAAGCAAGGAAAAGCCAGGATTCGTAGGCTTGTTGAAAAGTTAAATAGTACGAAATTTGCTGTTGCTGACTTGGTTTCAATTATGACCCATGAAAATTCAAGCGAGATCAGTCACAAGATAAATGACTTCTAGTTCATGTACATTCGTAAATACCAATGCATATTACTTGGAGTTTCCTATATCTATAAAGCCGTTAGATCTAAGACGATATGAAGCAAGAATTGTGACTAAACTTATAAGACTTGAAACAAACACAATGACATATAAACGAATCAGCATGTTATGTCTCTATCAATGCATAAAGTTATTGTCTTCATCGGATATCTAAACTATATCTTGCGAGATATGATAGAACTCTAACATGAAATATAAAGGTATGATTATATAAAAAAAATGTCTTTGTGGCAAAAGTTATATTGAAAGTGAGTAACAAACGATGAGGAATACATGAAAATACGAGAAAAAGACTCAGTAAACAACCAAAGTTGAAAGAAGGGAACGAAACTCGTAGGAACAACAGACGCTATAGGATTCATAGTCCTAGTGGAAAGGTATAGATATATAACATGTCAGGATTTCTCAATTATTTGCGTATATAGACGCTGGTAAACTGGTAAAATGATGAATATATTTGTAGTAAATAGGGATGAAAATTTTAAAATATTTGAAGAAATTTAAATTTGTAAGTGAAAGCAATTACAACTGCTTAGAAAGTGTAACACTTGAAGTTAATATGAAGTTTGTAAAAATTTATATGTGTATCTTTCGTAAATTATTATTCTATGATTTCTATATTTATGTTGGTTAGTTTATAAGACAACTGATACACTAACTGGCGCACAAAAGTATGGTTGTTGTGGTGAGAATTTTTTTTGCAATTATAGCTTTAGGTATAACTCAAGAAAATGTGGAACATGTCTAATGGAACAACTATAACATACAACTAAACAATTTTTTAAAATAATTTTGATATAAAAGCAGATTAATCTTGAAACAAGATATGGAGGTTGGCAATAGAAATATCTTTATAAACTAGTGAAACGTGTTACTTTGTGTACATACATTACTTAAAATTGAGGAAAAGATGTAACACGTAATTTATCAAACTCTAATGACTGTTGTACTCTAAGAATTTAAAAAAAATCGAATGGCTCTGAGCACTATGGGACTTAACTGCTGAGGTCATCAGTCCCCTAGAACTTAAAACTACTTAAACCTAACTAACCTAAGGACGTCACACACATCCATGCCCGAGGCAGGATTCGAACCTGCGACTGTAGCGGCTAGAACCGCACGGCCACCCCGGCCGGCATCCTAGGATTTAATCGATGGTTTGATTAAGAGAAAAAACACGAATATCCAGTAATCGGATTGGATGATTGGGTTGGCTCGACTAATAGTGCCATGCGCAACCGTAGCGGAAAGTAAAGAAAGTGGCAATGCTTCATACAGTGTAGATGCTTGTTGATGGTCGCGAATGTAAAAACTATTGTGGTGCTAAAAGTGTGTCGAGCCTTCATCAAAGTGTGGTGGCTTTTCAGCAACACGCTATTAAGTCGTCTCATCTGTGAAGTAGCAGATGTATTTTAGCACCTATAATATTGTGAAGTTTCGTGAACTATGGCTACAGCTGTAACAATCGCTCTGAGGCGTGTATTAGGTTACCAGAGGCACGAAAACGCGGTGTGAGATCATTGTCCACAAATGCTTCGACAATGCAACCACAAGCACACTTCCGTTGGCTCAAATCACGACACGGCGAGACTTTCTTTGTCTTCAGTAACTTAATGCAAGGAGGCCACTCACATAAAGTCAAAATGGAACAATAATTAATTTAAACATTATAGTTTAGTAACAATATTGATTATAGTTTCATTTGGGGTATGAATCACTATATTAACCTTAATCCTGTATCATGTTATTGGAAACAATAATTCGATTGAAAACTGCGGTCCTTACATCGTAATAATATTTCCAGATTATAGTTTTTCAGAATCCAATGCTTGTAATGCAGTGGTTTGAATAGCAATTTTAGGCACCTGTGCTTGAGAGCCTTTGTGTTTGCATTTGCTGACACAAATACGAGGATTAAAACTCCGCTACACAGTTAATTACTTTCACCAGTTAATAGAGTAAAACAGTTTAAAGATAGTTGCCAGAAATGACGTTAGAATCAGTTTGGCTTGCTTGCATATTAAAATTTTGAGTACGTAGTACAGTTAACAACTCTGCTATAAATTCACATTAAATTTAAAAATGAAATAAAACTTTACTAGCTCCTTCAGATCTTGTCGACGGTAAAAACCTAGACCTTATTTTTCTTACAGAGGCTTTACTAAGGTAAGACAGAATCTCTCATTCTCTGCACCTGCAACTCTTGCTGCTCATCGGAGAGATATATTCACAGCATCAAAACGATGTCGAAGGTAGGCAGTGCTGTGATAAAGGCACTATTCTTGTGATAGGGACTAAACTTTACGATCAAATCCCTGCATCCGTCAGTTACTTTGGAATCAGTAATCGATCATTTAAATTTTTTTTAACAACAATCCATGTAGTACGCAAACGGCTCATTTCGTAGAGAATGGTGATAATGCATTTAAAAATATTAAGTTATGCAATAAAGAATTATAAGTCCAACTGGTCATTCAATAGCAGTATTATAATAACTCTTCAATAAGAAATTTGAAGCGATTGCCCGCAATTTGTCGCCACTTTAAAGCACAGATTGAGGTTATTTAAAACCGGGAAGGTTTGGCCACAAAAATACCTGTTCACGCTCCATTGATGTACAGTAACACAGCGTGCTGCAAATACAGAGCATTACCAGTTTCTTCGTGTTCGCTCCATTGGCTAGCCAAGCGCTGCGACCTCCATCCATGCATAAAACAACGCTACGTTTATAATGGGCGCCTGGAGACTTCCTTTTTAGATACTCCTACTGCATTCCCCAAGGTGTGATTGTATCTGTTTCACTGCAACATGGCGTAGTCTAAGTCACTTTGCTTTGTGTTTGTTAGAATGCCTTACAGATGAAAGTCCCTGCTTTTTCCTGACCAGTTAGTAATTAATCATGCTTTTTCCAGTGATGCTAGACTTTGAAACTAAATAAATTACGTTATAACATATGGTTTTGTAGTCGTGCAGTGTCCTTAGGCGATATCTGTCCATGTGCGATTATCATGAGTTGGTTACTAAGTTCAGAGTGTTATGTCTTGCTATGTTTATTTAATACTTTGGTTTCATTTGGCTTTTATTCGTCGTACATGAACTTTTCTGGTATGAAAGACTGTTCCGTACCATGGATGGTGGTCTCTTGTCTCGTTTTACTGTGCTTTTAATTCAATTCATCATTCTTTCGTTTCGTCGACTTCAGCAGGCTTTCCTATTATTATTCGAGATTGATCCATGGTGTTCTTCTTTGAGTGCTATACATTCTTTGAGCCTGTCTTTTATGTGGCACTGACTATCATATGTTTTCCATTGTTTGTTTTATGGTTATAAACTCTTCGAGAGATCCTCTTCAGGAAGTAGAACGAAACCCTATATCCATGATAATGACCTCCTGTATCAGATTTTGTCGGAATTAATCTATATTATTTTTGCGAGTTGGTCCGGTTCCACCATACATTCATAGCCTCCATCTCTAGGTAAATGATTCTAATCTGAGCGTAATGAGTCCCCATATGCATGATAATCTTCCCCTGCATCAGGTTTTATTCAAATAATTGGGTTTTACCGGGAGCTCCAGACTTAGGTCGTCTCCTCCATATATGTGATTATTTGGGGCGATTCAGCATTATTTTTTTTCATTAATTCTAAAGCAACATGATCTTCTGAGAGGAGAATGTCTCTGATGTCTTAAAATGAGTCTGTCAACCGATCCTTTTTTTTAGTCAAGTCGTGCAGCAGATTTCTTGTCTCGCCCATTCTGTTCAGTACCTTCACTAGTTGCGCGGTCTGCCAACCTAAGCTTCAGCATTCTTCTGTAGCATCGCATTTCAAAAGGCTCTGTTCTCTTGTTGTCTAAACCGCTAGGGACGATCATAAACTATAGTTTCTTCATAAAGGAATGGTTTTTTCCTTGTGTGGTAGGGGGCTGTGTATAATAATTGTCGATATTTTAGGAGCTGATTTTTATTTGATTCACTTTCTTTCCACGCTCCACTCCCGATAATGTTTCATATGTATTTAATAATCACGAAGTTCCATTCCCTTAGAGACATTCTTATAATAAGGGCATAAGAAAGGAAGTATTGAGTTTCGATATCAGTAGTGAGTCCATAAGGAATCTGTCGCCACTGTAAAGTCGTAGAGAATCCCACGTGTTGTTTTTCATTATTAGTCTTATAATGATCACTTCGAGTAAGGTTTAACATGCTATTTTAGTGTTGGTTCAGTACGATCTTTCGTGTACGGTTAGGGGCAGTACTGTTTAAGTAAGAGTAACAGAAGTACAGCAGTTCATCATGATTTCATGAGTAATGTCAGTAATCGGATAAAATCCATTTGATGTGGTCTAAGAGAAGACCTTCTAGAAATGGTGGGCGAATGATCTCGAAGGGTATGAGATAACTTCAACCATCTACACGTTAGGCATTTTGTTGTTGTTGTTTTGGTTTTCAGTCCGAAGGCTGCCTTGATACAGCTCTCCATGCTACTCTATACTGTGCACGCCACTTCCTCTCCGACTAACTTCTGCAACCTACATACTTTTCAAGCTGCGTACTGTGTTCATCTCTTGGGCTCCTTCCACTATTCTTACCCCCCACACCTCTCCAGTACTAAATGGCTGATTCCTTGATGTCTCAGAATGTATCCTATCAAAGAATGCCTCCTTTTATTCAAACTGTGCCACAAAGTTCTGGTCTCGCCAATTCTATCCAGTACCTCCTGATTAGTCACACGATCTACACATCTAATCTTCAGAATTCTTCTAAAGCAAAAAAATTTCAAAGCCTCTTTTCTTGTCTGAACTGTTAGGCATAAGCAAGTGAAAGTTGATACGCATCTTCGGAAAGTAGTTGACGTCTTTTAACTTGTTCAGTTATTATGACCTTAAACTCAGCCTTTAATTCTGTAACATTCATACTGAAGTGCACATGTATCGAAATGTACATACATACAATTCAGTTACTTTCTGCTGGTGTAACGAAACACGGTTAGCTTAGGGCGGAATCGCATCATCGTATACAATTACATGCTAACGGATGATTACAGTTAACAGGGAAAACTGTCTCAAGAAAACACATGGTAATAGAAGCATGAAGATTCCTGTGAACATAGGTCCCGTGTGAGTTTTCGCTCTTAATTACAGTCCATGACGAATCGAAGGCGTCCCATATTGAAAAAGTGGTATACACCTATTCAGAGATTCTTTCAAATGAAGTTCGGCATTTTAACAACATCACAGAACACACTGATTTGGCAGAAAACTGTCTACTGAAAAGAATCTACGTTTTTTATTGTCCTCAATTTGTATTTCTGTATATAACAGCACCTTATGATGAGTGTTAGATCGAATGTAATTGCGGAGAACGAATTTAATAAGTACTAGTGACTGGTTGCAGGTTTTGTTGCTACATCTTAGATCTTTACTGTTTGCTGAGAAACGCAGCAATGGCTCTCACATGTTTCCACTCCAACAATCCAATCACCATCTGTCATCAACACCGCTTCCGAATTAGCGGTTCAACAACTGTAAAAAAACTCGAAGATACACTACGCAGAGGAATATGTGTCAGCAAGCAGCTATAAAGTTTTATTTTCGGTGCAGTAGGCCTACTGTGCTGTGTGATACACTCAACAAGACGGCTGGCATTTCCGCGTCGAGCCCGATTGCTTGTGCACACGCTGAGACTCCTTCTCTCCTCTTCTGTTAGCTGCTCCAACTTTATTGCATTTGTCGAAGAGGACCTTTCTGCTCCTTGCGAAGGAGCTGTGTCTTTCCTTTCCCATATCCTCTGAAATCTATTCTTTTTGCTGGTGAAGTACAAGTCATATCACACTCTACGTTAGCATCAGGACCAACTATCATTAAATGCATATAAATGTTTAAAGTTATTACTTATCGGAGACGGCGAAAGATATTCGGTGCGTGTAAGAAGTGCAATGTTGCCGAATGTGTCACTCACAATACATTTCCACACTGAGCTGAACGACAAATCAAGAACAGCAAACAGCGCAGTATGACAGCAAGTAAAGCGTCTTCCTGTGACCCTAACAGTAGGGAAAAGTAACACTTAACCTCAGAACGCAGCCATTTCACACCATCGTAGCACTAAGGGAAAGTGGGAAGGTAAGGGGAACGATAACAGCTGAGAAACCTCAGTGGGGATAAGTCAGCTGACACCTCTGGATAATGAGAGCGAATTACCATATCGCCAGCCACAGTGACGTTTAGTTAAGCTTAAGTACAACTGTTTCAGAATTTCCCGTCTCATTGTTTGGTCATCCCATCTGTATCTTTGATTCTAATGGAATGACAGTGTCCCTAGTTACAGGGTAAAATGGTTCGCATATTGTGCAAGTGCTGCCTGCTGCTAGGAGATTTTTGCCTCCGAGAGCACAGCCAGCTGACTGTGGTGGGATTTATCTCTTGCAGCCTGTCATTGAAAGCTACCACTGCTGCTTGGCTGCTACCATGTTTTAAAAGAAATGGACAAGCCTGGCTTCCCTTGGTAAAGGGCCGTACTATGTGACTGCGAACTGCTGCCCACAAACTGTTCGGCAGGACACCTGGGTGCGACCTCCCTGGCTGTCCACAGCACCGCCTCCTCGGCTGTAGGCTCTGTTGCTGAACTGGGTCTTGGGCCTCAGCTTTGGCTAACTGCCCGAGCTCTCAGCTAGCCATGGTAAGCTTGCGCCTACAGACACTTGTTTTAGCCACCTGCTCGACATCGTCACTAGTTCCTGAACTTCACAATGGCCACAATCGATGAAGTACTTTGTCCACATTCCTTGTCAGACTGAAGTGTGTGAATAGCGAAGTGTTCATTACGCTGGAGAAGGCAATTTGTGCTGTGAAATGACAAAAGATAAAAAGGTTTCCAGACAACGTTCGTATATCAGACACTATTACGACCGGCGTAAATTCTGACGGCGCTAACGTCACAAGCGCTACGATCACAACTGCAGTTTCACTCACCGTTCAGTCTGTAATTCGGAATACAGGGTGGTGAATTAGAAACATTTTGTTTACCTTGTAACTGACCGTTTTCGTTGCGTAATTCATTGGTCATGGTGGCTCAAAGCGATGTTCATTTTAACCTGATGGAGACTCTTGTACAAGCGTGTGATCCTACAGGCCGGTCTGCTTTTAAGGGTAACTGTAGCGAGTAATGTTTAACACTTGTCAGGAAAGTATTTAGAAAAATTTCTGAGCAAGCTTTGCTGTGCCAATGATATGTTTCACTTGTCGACATTGGGGTCATTTCGCACAAGACTGTAGTAAGTGTAAGTGGGTTCCGATACAAGGTAAGAAATACAGGTAGAATAACTGGTTGTATAATGAGTACTCTGTAGTGTGAACCTGGTGTCAATTCCCTTTTGTATTATATATTTCTTTATTGTTTACACAAGATGCAGCAAGAAATACGCAATGCTGGTATGGAAGTTTTTGTTGTTGCTCTGTCGGAATAGGTATTCAGAAGCAGCACTCGAACAGAAAGCTAGAGAATTAATACACTGCGTGCCAAGAAACAAGTGGACGAAGGTTTAGAGGAAATAGAGAGGAAGAGAAGGAAAGAGGTGTATGGTAGATACAAAAAAGAGATAGGACTAATCCATCAGTGGTAAAATCTCTCATTGAGAAGTGGCGGAATTACGATTGAAAAGTGTCATTCGTGGCCATACAAAGTAACGTTTGTTGGGAATCCCAGGTTGTGGAAATTCCTGTAAGTTTTCTTGCTACGCGAAGTACTCGGTATGTGGAGGTATTGGAGAGTAATGTGAACGTTTCAGCTACAGTATCTCGTAAAAATGCGGAATCTGGATTATCTGAAGTGCTGTACAAAGTAAATGTCTGCTGAGCGGAAATAAAAGGGGGTTTGTGTAGCAACATTGGTTATATTGATTGAAATGCAGCAGTACCTACACTAGTACGTTATAACGGTTGTTGTTTTGAAGCCGTGGAGGCATCGCCAATTGTACAGAGATGTACTTGTGCCACTGAATTTTGTGTTGTGCCGAGTGGAACTGCAGACGGTGATTTTAAGGTAGATACTATGGAAAATGCACGGAAAGCTATTTCTCAAGAATGCACGGCACGCTATTGATGACGTGAGCTGGGTTGAGACTGTTGTGGATAACGAAGTAATACAGACACACTTATTTCTGAAGGTCGCTGATTCGTCGCCACTTGGGGTGGCAACACCATCTTCAAAAGATCAGAGTGAGGAAGAGAAGGACAAAAAAATTCTTGTAAGTCTAATGATCGAGGTGACAAGATTGAATCCTTTCAGGAAGTGTGCCTGAGGATCAGGGTAAATTTCACGATACTTGCAGTTTTGTAGGTAATGAGGGTAAGAAAAAATATTGCGTAATTGTTTTTAAGCAGACACTCAAACTCAAGGAGGCATTGTCTCAACCGAAGGAGACAGATGCAAGTTTTACATTGTTGCAAGTGTTTATTATCATGAAAACAGGACAACCTAAACTGTGTGCAGCATCACTGAGATTCAGCGCACACAAAAAAGCGCTGAAACATACAAGGAAGTTGGTTTTGAAAAGAACGGGTACAAAAAAGCATGGCATTGTAAGTCGTAGTCAGTCTGTAAAAAAGTGTGCAATAAAAAGGGAACTTAGGTTAACTACCAGTATGATGCATGTGGTAGCACTGCGAGTAGTAGTTGTGTCAGCGTAGTTTTAAAGATGCGTGTTATCAGAAAAAGTAAAAGGAAAATTTTGTTTCGAAGACAATGTTCAGATGGCATACTAAAGCAGTGGATTAAAAATGCATCTCAGAGAATAAAAAAAATCGTCGATTGGTGACAGAAGTGTATATCTATGTTTGTTAAAGCAGCTTGTATACTCTACCTATGTTGGGGGTGTAAAGCCGACAATGCTCTGGACCTACCTCTCACAGATCCCCATGGAATGGCTTCATGCAGCAAAGTAGTAGATCCTCGTAAACCTGGTTCATTATAAGGAAGGTGGAGACTGGAATATATTTAAGGAATAACTGAGGATGTATGGTGAAATTATTACTCTGAAATGGAGAGGCTGGCACAGGACAAGAATTCGTGGTAGGCTGTAGGCTGCATCAAACCACAAGACTCCCAAAGAGACCAGTATACGCCTAATATCATCTAGGGCCTCCGCGAGCACGCGGAAGTGCCGCAACGCGACGTGGCATGGATTCGACTAATGGCTGAAGTGGTGATGGAGGGAATTGACACCCTGAATCCCATAAATCTGTAAGAGTGCGAGGGGGTGGAGATCTCTTCTGAACAACACGTTCCATTTGCATCCTAGATATGCTAAATAATGTTTGTGTATGAGGAATCTGGTGACCACTGGAACGGTTTAAACTGAAAAGAGTGTTCCTGGATCCACTCTGCGGGAATTCTGGACGTGTGGGGTGTCGCATTGTCCTGCTGGAATTGCTCTAGTCCGTCCGAACGCACAATGGAGATTAATGGATGCAGGTGACCAGACAGGATGATTACGTACGCGTCACCTGTCAGAGTCGTATCTAGACGTATCAGGGGTCCCATATCACTCCAACTGCACACGCTCCACACCGTTACAGAGCCTCCACCAGCTTGAACAGTCCCATGGTGACATGCAGGGTTGATGGATTCTGAGGTTGGCTCCATTCCCGTACACGTCCATGCGCTCGATACAATTTCAAATGTGACTCGTCCGACCAGGTAACATGTTTTCAGTCATCAATAGTCCATTGTCGGTGTTGAAGGGCCTAGGCCAAGCATAAGCTTTCTGCCGTGCTGTCATCAAGGGTACACGAGTGGGCCCTTGGCTCCGAAAGCCTATATTGATGATGTTTCATTGAATCGTTCGCACACTGACACTTGTTGATGACCCAGCATTGAAAAGAGCAGAAATTTGAGTAAGGGCTGCACTTCTGTCACTTTGAACAATTCTCTTCAGTCGTCATTGGTCCCGCTCTTGCAGGATCTTTTTCTGGCCGCAGCGGTTTCGGAGATTTCATGTTTTATACCGAATTCCTGATATCCACGGTACACTCGTGAACTGGTCGTGCGGCAAGCTCCCCACATCTCCGCTACCTCGGAGATGCTCTGTCCCACCGCTCTTGCGCCGACTATAACACCACGTTCAAGCTCACTTAAATCTCGATAACCTGCCATTGTAGCAGAAGTAAATGATCTAACAACTGTGCCAGAAACTTGTGGTTATATGCGTTGCTGACCGCAGCGCCGTATTCTGTGTTTACGTATCTCTGTATTAGAATACGCATAGCTATACCAGTTTCTTTGGTGCTTCAGTATATATATACATATAGCTTCAAAAGGATACTAAATAGGGGTGAGAATGTCTATCTCAATTTGAAACTGGCTTTGTGGGTCAAGAATGCGCCAGTAGAATGAAGGGGGAGGATTGGGGGGTATTTTAATATACCTATGGCACATTATAAGATACTCTTAATAGAAGCAACAGTTTAGAATGTCAATAAATTCAATGGGAATCTTGCTATGCTTCCCTTATCTGTGTATTACGTGATGCAATAGACGTTTCCATATGTGATACACTCGTAATACACATAAGTTTTTAAGATGAAGTACATTATTTATGCTGCAGCTATTGTGGGGTTCAATGGGCCTCCCTTGATACTACACACTGATCTTGCCAAAAGCCAGAAGCTTATATATAAAGCTTATATATACAGGTTGGTGTATCTTTGTTGTGTGCTATGTAGTACGAAAAAAATGGGTGACTGATTTTTCTAAATACCTGTAGAACAGGCTGTATGTAGGACTCTCTGCATATGGTTGAGTCGCCTGTGGGAGACCTGCGAACTACCACCCTTCCGTCCACAGGGAAAGAGTTCTTACTAATTTCCTGGCACACAGCAAAAAATTAAATGCAGATATTGTAAATAATTATGCCATTAAAAGAGATGTATACATTTCACAAATGGGATTATTATTCCTTTCTTTGGATGAGTGCTTGTATCTGAATCCGAAAGTAAGCATGGGCAATAGAAGGCACTGTAGCAGTCAAGATTTTTGGTGTGCATGGATGCTGAGCAGGTGAGGCCGTTGCACTACCAACGCAGGAGAGGAGCTTGGGTCCTGGTAAGGGTCACTCTAAGCTGCCACTCTAAGCTGTCAGGGAACCATGTTGTCTAAAAACATATTTATTCTTCTGCAATTCGCAGTCTTTGCATACTCCAGATACGGGTCGTGACCCAGAGCCTGAGCCGGATCTGATTCTTTTGCCTCTGTGCCAAGAAACAACTTTAAAAATTGATGTGAGCCCCCCTTGGAATTGGACCTGCTGAGCAACATCCCCCCCCCCTTCCCCTTCTAGAAATTCGTCCCGAATTTTATTCTAGTGTCACTGTAGATCAAATTTTACGCAGCTTACAGGGTGCGGCGCTTAAATACGGACAAATTTCAGCTTGAATTTCCCGCCTTAAAGTAGTTCCGCCGAAGCCCGCAACTGGAATTCCTGAAAGCCATAGGTATCTACTAAGCAGTCAAAACTCAAAATGGCCGATATTTACGGACAAGTGCGAAGTACATCCGAAGAGCCGCGATTATCGAAAGCCTCGCGCTGGGCGCTCGCCCAGTGAAATACGAGGGTTGTCCAGAAAGTAAGTTCCGATCGGTCGCTAAATGGAAACAGTTAAAATCAGAAACATTTTATTTGGAAAATTAAGCTACACTTCGCAGATACTTCTCTACCCAGTCGCCGCTCCGACTTAGACATTTGTCAGAGCGTTAAACCAAATTTCCAACACCATCGTCATACAAGGCAGCCGCCTGTGCTTTCCAATAATTCTCTACGTTTGTCTATAGCGCGAAGCCTGCGCCCAAGTGTTGTCTTTTTATCCAGCGTTTCATGTGAACAGGCATTATACTCACGATGAGCCAATTAGGGCTGTGATGTGGGTGACTGAACACTTCCCATCGAAAAGGCTGCAGGAGCGTCTTCACTGCCCCTGCAGAGTGTGGCTGAGAATTGCCATGAAGAAGGAAGTGCGTGGCAGTTATGTGGGCTGCATTCATTAAGGCGAAGCCTCTCAGCGGGCCCTTCTACTTGGCGAGAGACATCGTTGTTGTAGGCACCTTTACTCGCTCACAGTGCGCTCGCAACTGAAACGAGCGTCTTGATGAGATCGACGGTCGTACTAGTGACACTACCCAACACATCTGTGCAAAGCTTCATAGGGTTTCCACTGTGGTGTCCATTTCGTGACCGCTCGGAACTTACTTTCTGGACAACCCACGTAGTCCGATTCTTTGGATACTCGAGTTCAACTGTTTACGATATTGTGGTCAAGTATAATGCTTCGGAGAAGTCAGAGGAAGATTCTGCTAAACCGGTGAGGACATCTCATTCGAGGAAACGCGTGTCACGAACTGCAGCAGTCATCGAAAAGGATCAAGCCCTCATTTAGGAGGATCCGGGGCAATCGCTGAGGAAACTGGAGTCAGTATTGAATGCCATAGAGGGGCCTACGCGTGGCATAGCAGAGGAGGACCTCATATAAAACTTTTAGTCAAATCTGGCTCTTGGATAACGTTGACATGTTCCAGTCAAAGGGGTTCTGGCCCCTGAATAGTCCAAATTTGAACCCCCTCGAGTACTATGTTTTGATTTTAGTCAAAAGAGTTACCAATAATACTATGCACCCTAACATCGCATCTCTAAGCAACGCTGTCGAAGCAGAATTCGCAAATATGAACAGCACTATTTTGAAGAATGCTTGCGATCGCTACAGGACAAGATTGGAGGCGGTCATTGAGGCTGAAGGGATGTTACATCGAGTAATGCTACTCTTGAAAGATACCACTATTTGTACGTAAAAGGATTTTCATTTTCATTAGTATTTTGTTTCAATAAATGTGCTTCCAAGAAAAAGTTGCATTTGTCCAGATTTAAGCACCGCACCCTAAATATTTACACTTGTATTTCGTACAGTCTTGGTTAATATCTCATGAGAATGAGTTACATTAATTGTTCCCATTGAAATCTATGTTTTACTCTCTAAAAGATAGACTCTATGACTAAATTCGTGATCACATTATTTTTTCAGGTACGCTTTACCTAAAATTGCACGTATAAAGTACAGACCTTCGGGATCGGTATATATCATGGATATATTTATTTAAACTTCATAATTTTCCACTTTTTTCTGTAATTCTTTTTAGTTTTGCTTTTAAAAGATATTAGTTATCTTGTCAATTCAATTTGTTTTGTTTGACCATATATTCCGCACTTCACGGTGTCTTGGTTAAGAAATGCCTCATAACATTTTATTATTCATTAAATCAAGAACTGTTATAATTTTTCGAAAGCACACTCAGCTTTTCATGTGAAATAAAGTACGAAAGATTTATTCTATTGGCGATGTTACAGACATCGTAATTTTTACAAAACTCTATTGCAAAATTTTTATTTTTATGAATTTTACTAACCTCAAGAGGCGTATTTTTCTTCTAACTCTTCTATCATAATGTATGCAGAAAACTCTGCAAGGAAGTTAATTTGACCAGTTTTCAGTTCTAGCACAGCCTGGAACTTCAAGCTGTAATACATCGTTTGTCATACGCGCCAAAAGTTACTCTTTGCACGAAATCGAGTGGTACAGTCTTTTTCTAGGTGTGGTGTAATTGCGTACGGACGCTGATGATCTCACTGTTTACCGATGTATGTATAGCACCACCACTATCATCTTGACGTGATCCATGCCCGAAAATATCTTCTTGATTTTTAGAACAATGTATCCCGACAAGCGACCGTAGTTTTTTTTCTCTTATTATTGCCAAATAAAGCTTCAAATTTTTATGCATGTAATGTCGTTTCTAATACTACAAAGTACGTTAAATCAACGGGCATGGATTGAGATCTCACATTTTATTGGATTTCACTGCACACTGTTCTCTGAAAGACACTACAGAGCGAGAAGAAACTAATTTCTGATTTGATGGGGATGCATTTAAGAAGAAAATCACCTTATGAAAGAGACAAAATCTGACAAACACAGTCCAGTTCCGTAAGTTCACTGGCATTAAGGAAACGCGAGGCTTGAAGAATTCATTGTGGCCTTGAAAGACTTAGAAAGATAATTTCCTCATCGTTTTGAGGAGACCGCCAATCTTACATACGTTTTCGAGCTGTTTTCGAGACAGTTTGCCGTATCAAATGAAAGTGCTCCTGCACGTATGCAGACTGAATGATTGGTCTGCAATATAATTTATGTTCTACAGACAAATCGTTTTATATAATAAAATAATAAGCAACCAGCTGCACCACAGAAATTTAATTTCTTTGCCTTTTACGGGCACTTAGTGCCCGTAGTGTCCTTCTTCCTAAATGGAGAAATTAAATTTCTTTTGTGCAACTGATTGCTTATTATTTCATTATATTCGACTATAGTTGCTGAAGATTGGCGAAGTACTAAAATCCTATTATCTTATAACTGTCCAGGACGCCTACTTGTTTTATTCTGGTAGGTATCTACGCCTCGACAATGAGGATGCAAAAGTACTATAATATTTCGATCAACACATGCGTGTGAAAGACTTTGCGAGTATGAAACTAAGTAAGTGGCTATAACGTGGTTATTTGAGTGTGAAAATCTGTTAAATTTTCTGCATCTCGTTGTATGCCGACAATCCGCACCAGATAAGAAATTTTATTAATTTTTGTTGAACGATACTGAAAATTTGTTTTGTCTGCAACCTATAGTGTTGAGAAATATAAAGCCAAGTCTTATGCAGTGTGAATGCAGAGCCGTTTAAATGCAGCAAGTTGGCAGCTTCCCCTGCTTCAACTCCCTACAGTCAGACAGTATGCTGCAGCGGTGGGGGAAGTCTGCAGCTAAGCTGAGTGCTATGGCGTGCTCTGGCATGGCTTGCGAGTTATTACAAAAAAAAGGTGATCAATAACATACGACATACCAACAACTTTATTTAAAACGTCTGCCATTTTACTATTTTGCCAAGATTAAAAAAACGGCTATCCTGTAGTTAAGAAAATTGTTTTTTGATCTGAGATAAGATTTCAGACTGCAGTACTTCCATGATGGAGACACCTCATTTTGAACAGAATACTTCGACTCCTCTGTCGCGGGGGGGGGGGGGGGGGGGGGGGGGGGGGGAGATAGAAGGCTTAATGATGACAAAATTCAAAATTTCTTTATAAAATCAGAGAATGTTGTCCAAGGATCAAAAAATAATGCACAAAAAATTTACACTGACTGCTTCATTGGTTTTCCAAATACATAAACAAATATAAATAAATAAATAAATAATAAACATAAATAAAATAAAATGAAATCGTACGATTGCACATTTTATGCGCTGACTGAGGAAAGTGGACCTTTAAAGATGGTGTGCGTATAACTCATTGATAGGTTACATTTATTATCTTCCTTACCATTGAACTAATATTACTGAGAAAAGGCTTAATGATGACAAAATTCAAAATTTCTTTATAAAATCAGAGAATGTTGTCCAAGGATCAAAAAATAATGCACAAAAAATTTACACTGACTGCTTCATTGGTTTTCCAAATACATAAATAAATATAAATAAATAAATAAATAATAAACAAAAATAAAATAAAATGAAGTCGTACGATTGCACATTTTATGCGCTGACTGAGGAAAATGGACCTTTAAAGATGGTGTGCGTATAACTCATTGATAGGTTACATTTATTATCTTCCTTACCATTGAACTATTATTACTGAGAAAAGAATAACAGTATTAGGAAGGTCGCTAAATGAATCTAAACTGAGAAGGGAATGAAACTGAAATAATGAGTTGCAAAGAGATTATTTTGATCAAAGAAATTTGTATAAAGATAACAAACGCTAACATTTCTTTTGAAGGAAATGGATATATACTGAATTTTAATTAAAATTTTCTACTGTGTGCTATATTACCGTTGCAAGGGAAGTTATACAGAGTACACTGCATACAGTATGCGCTCTTATTAAAATTCCTTTCTGTTATTCACGTTCCTGCTAGACAACCTTTTCGCTCGTACTCGAGCTTCAATTTGGAACATCTTTATTTACACCGAGTACCCAATTACTCGGATAATGTGTATCCCCATTTAATGACGATACGTGTATACGACAAAGCGGGATCTCGCTTCTTCAGACAAAGCCGTTTAACATTAATGGTTTCTACATTTAAATGACCTGTGCTTTACACATGCTCTCCGAATCATCTCTCGGTTAAATATATCACCTGACTGCTTTGATGAGAAATGCTGCGGCCGTGTAAAAGAAAAAAAATGAAAGTTGCTCTTTTAACCCAAAGTGTTCAAAGAAATTCAGAGCTCCTGCAATGATGAGAACTTCCTCTCAATACTGGCAGCATTGGGCTGCAGGAAACTCACTAAATGACTACATTTTTCTTTGTAGTCTGAATACTGGAATAACAACATTATCTACATCTGCCCCCTACTGTCGTATATAACATCATTTTTAATCTTCTTTATTTGAGTGAATATCATATAACTAATGAAGAACTTTTGAAGTTATTATGAAATGTATTTCAATAATAGAATATTCTAAAAAAATAACATTTTCAGCAAACATCCTGAATCTAACTAGTAATGCAATCAATATTCCCTCAGGTAAATCATCAAAATGTATCCTCGACAGGGTCCACTATAGTTGACGAAAACTGGCCGGTGTGACCGAGCAGTTGTAGGCGCTTCAGTCTGGAACCGGGCGACCGCTACCGTCGCAGGTTCGAATCCTGCCTCGGGCATGGTTGTGTGTGATGTCCTTAGGTTAGTTAGGCTTAAGTAGTTCTAAGTTCTAGGGGACTGATGACCTTAGATGTTAAGTCCCATAGTGCTCAGAGCCATTTGAACCTTTTTTCTTTTTTTTTTTAGTTGACGAAAGACGAAAATGAAAAGAGAGAAAGTGCTTGAACGCCATAGAAGCGGTTATCCAGAGTGAAATTTTACTATCCGTACAGGATGTTCGAGAATTCGAAGCCTAAACTGACAGATGTTACGTCGGAGCCAACAACAAATACACTATGTTAAGTAATATTGTGTCGAAAACGCACAATGAGCGAGAACTAAGCATGCCCAAGTACGCTCAGGGGATGAAGGATAAACAAAATATGCCTTCAAACTTTGTTAATGCAAAATCTATTTGAGTTGCGTAGTGTTGTGACGTACTGACTTTTGAACTGATTCAACAGGCAGTATGAAGCGCTGTACTGCCCGCTTTACGGTCGCGGTACGTAAAGTGGAACGCTATACATGGAGAGATCAGCGAGATTTGCCCTTTGTTTACGATGAAAAGCTAATCAGCAGATGGAAACCCACGTGCAACAGTGATGCGAGGACAATGTGCAGTAAACATGAGGCTGATATCGTGAATAAACGCTTGTTTGGGCCGTAATTGCGGCCAATGTACAGACAATTATTGGAAGAGCACCTGTCGACGTCGTTGGAGGAATATCCCTCTGTATTAGAGGCAGGATTTGATTCGTGCATGATGGGGCCCCGCCACTTTGACAAGTACGGGCAGCATTAACCCACACTTTCGACAACTGATGGATGGACTAGGGGTGCAAGATATCTGGATTTCACATTTATTGTATTTTATTTATCTGGGGCTATTTGAAAACAAAAGTGTATTCTATTCATGTGGATTCAGAGGAGTAATCAGTTACAAGAATTTTTGCAGTGGACTCAACATACAGAACACGCCATAACTTTTGCATCACACGTGACGCCCTGCTAGGTCGATACCGGATCGACAGTGAAATTAATGGTGCTCGTTTTGAACACTTATTGTAACATTGATCAGAACAATAAAAGACTATACAAATTTAACATTATTTTATTTTCAGTCAACACTGTGAACCCCAGGACACTCAGCGCTCACGCATTTTGCGTTCCCGCCACCTGGTTGCTTAACGAAATATCTTCGATGTGTTGTGAGCATATCCGTTAGTTTGAGAATTTAATTTTTAAATAGCCTGTTTTGGAAACGAGTATATTCTACATTGAAAACACGAATGGTTCAAAGAATCTGAACAACACTCTTTGGTATCCATACTGTCGTAGCCGTGTTTACACCTCGGTTGTGAGCAGAGTGTAACATCCTAATGAAATTAAGCATATAAAAAGAAAACACGATGTTTTGATCTCAGTTTTACAGGATTTAATCATAGGGTCGCCTTCGGGAGTGCTATAGACCTCAGTACCAACAGCTTAGACAGTTTAAATTAACCATATTATTACGAAGCGTCAATCATAGTTATTTCATAAAATTATTTCCAGTCGAAATAACAACTAAAACAGTTTAACAGCTTTAATAGTTCCATATTGTGGCTCTCGATCCCCCTGAATACACCGTCTACAGTTACCTTTTGTGAACATGCAACAGCAGAAGCTAAGAACTGCACATTCAGCTGGGGAAGGCTACTGCAGACTACGCACCCAGACGGATCGAGAGCCGCAATTGGTCTGGCTGTCTGCAGGTGATACATGTCTCGAAACGCGAAGTAGCTGTAAGAGTTATTTGACATTGTACATGAAAATAATTGCTTTTGAACTACGCACTGTCGTTTGTAGGCTTTGGTCTCAAGGACGAAAATGGTCGTACACGAATATAATATCTATCGATAGCAATCACTTCACGACAGACCGATGTCTGGCTTTAACCATACGGTTAAATCCTAGTGTCTTTGCAAGACGATTATCTGCAGTGGTTATAACTGCCTCAGGAGTTGCTACATAAAAACAAAAAATCGTACCAAGTGATGTCTAAGACAGACTGTCAGGTTTGTGTGTGAAATCTTATGGGACTTAACTGCTAAGGTCATCAGTACCTAAGCTTACACACTACTTAACCTAAATTATCCTACGGACAAACACACACATCCATCCCCGAGGGAGGACTCGAACCTCCTCCGGGAACAGCCGCACAATCCATGGCTGCTGCGCGTCAGACCGCTCGGCTAATCCCGCACAGCGTTGTGCAGAGAATGAGCCATTTGCTGCGGAATCAGTAATATTCACGAAGAATGTTCTCCTTATAAACGAATCGTAGCAAAAATCAAGTGTCAAATTCGTCTAAGGGGTACAAGTAGTGGGCGAAATTACGTCGCTGAAAGAGGCGACATGGATGGTGTCACATTATGCTGGATTGTTCACTGAGCTTCACGTCATTGTTGGTGATCGAAAAGAACAGATAAGAGAACCTGAAACTGTTTATGCTACGCTTATAGAGACGGAAACAGGACACGCAGATTATAGAACGAAAGACAGCTGCTGAATCCGCTATGTTGTCGATAAGAAACGTTATGCTGGCGCAAACGAAGTAATACAACAATTTCCTAGCTGCTCTATTTCTTTAAGTATTTCAAGTAATCGAAACATTGACGAAGTTGTGTTCTCATGTACTTCATGTAGAACAAGCAGAATTGAATAGAAATCGAAATAAATGTTGCAGTATAGGAAGAACACATGCAGAAATACGAGAGAAAACTTGGCGAGATCGCTTAGGATAATGCAGAACTGAATTATCACGCCAGCTGTAGAAATTACATCCTACTTTTACACATACGTGACTGCTCTGCAATTCACACTTCACACAGTGCTTGACAGAGGATTTTTCGGAAATAGTTTGAGACTATTTCTTCACCGCTCCATTCTCGAATAGAATGTCGGGGAAAAGAACACCTGAATCTTTCTGCATGAGCTTTGAACTCTCGTAACTTATTAAAACAGTCATTTATCCCTATGTGGGCTGGGGTCAACAAAATGTTTTCGCAGTGGAAGGAGAAAACTGGACAATGAAATTCCATGAAAAGATCTCGCAACAACATAAAACACCTTTAACTTAATGAGTGCCACCTTAACTCGGGTATCATATCCGTGACTCTGTCTAATGTATTTCGCGATAAAACAAAACGATCTGTCCTTCTTTGACCTTTTCCTCTTTTCTCCGTCAATCCCACCTGGTAAGGTTCCCATACTGCAGGCCGTCTCTTTAGTTTATTCCATTTTAGAAGTCTTCTGCCAATAAGACCCAGTCTTCTGTTTGCCTTCCCCACAACATTTTCTACATGATGTTACCAGTGTACATAATTTTAATCCCTAGGTATTTAGTTGAATCGACAACCTTTAGGTTTATGTGATTTGTCAAGTAACTGATCCGTGCAGTGCTTCGGTATGAACTAGAAAGAGTTGTATGATACCTTTGCCTGTGTCGCTAAGAAACGTCACCTTTCCGTCCCGCCGCGAGGTAAGAGAGCTCTCCCCCACGCTGACTTAACAGCGTTGCGAATGAGCTCGCTTTCAGTCGTTTACCACCGATAAATGCAAGATGGCCACCATGGGTAAGTGGTGTCAGCCAGGTGGCAATTCAATGCTAACTTACATCGCTAAAACTGTTTATTTTTTGCGTTGGAATCTCTATTTCCTGCCTGTCGGGTTTGAAGCATGTTGCTAATGTATGAACAAATATGTGTTGGTTACATGCAATTTATTTTGTACTCGTGATTAATGTAACTTCACTTCTACTACCCGCTGTGTAGTTTAAACCACGTGGGCGTTGTTGTTTAAATATTATTTATGTTTGCACTTATAGAACCAGCCTGTCTTACCATAGCTTAAAATCAAGCTACATAAAATAGATTCATTATCTCTTGGCTAAGATAGATACTATTTATGCGAGTTCAAATGATGTTCCGATATAAATAAAAGTTATAACTCACTTTTTTATGGTTGCTCGTTGCCTATTGAGAAGAAACCGAAGCCGAACAGCATAGCACAGCATTTTCATTGTCACAGTCGGTTGTATGAAGAAAGCTGTTCACCGTTGATTTTAAAAAAAATGTAGCCTTTGTTGATCCGAAATTTTATTAGAGTATCATGTACAAATTCAAAGTAACTCACTCAAAAACTTTTGGAGGTTTTAGCTATAAACAGTCCGCACGCTTAGTAGAGTATCGCGTAAAAATTTGTAGTGAATCGATGAAATACTTTACGAGATTTTTGGAAACGACTTTTAACATGGGCTTGTCTTCATATAGCAGTATAGATTAATATTAAAACAGTAAATTTGAAATACTAGTGTGGAAGCATTAAAAATGCAGGTCCGCCCCGATAGCTGAGTGGTCAGCGTGACGGATTGCCGTCCTACGGGCTCGTGTTCGATTCCCGACTGGGTCGGAGATTTTCTTCGTTCAGCGACTGGGTGTTGTGTTGTCTTGATCATCATTTCATCCCCATCCGGCGCGCAGGTCACTCAACGTGGCGTCGAATGTAATAAGACCTGTACCGAGGCGGCCGGTCCTGCCCCTCAAGGCGCCTCCCGGCCAATGACGCCAAAGGCTCATTTCCATTTCGTTAAAAGTGCACAGAATGTGTAACAAAGAACACAACGTTGATTGAAGGCAAAGGGAAGAAATTATATGTCTTTTTAAAATACGACTGAAACAAAATAATAAGTATAGGCTGCACTGGAAAGAAAAAGATAGTCAAATGAAAATCGTACTGGTTCATTGAAAGTTTCTAGCAGGTTAAAGCGGTGTCGTGGGCCGGAATTCAAACCTGTAACCTTGACTTTCGAGTTAAAACTCTTATCAAATCATCTGTCCGGACATGAATCACGGCCCTCCCTCACATCCTTAGTTCCACCAGAACCAGCCTTCTTCCTTCCAAACTTCGCAGACATTCAAACTTCCTGGCAGATTAAAACTGTGTACCCGACCGAGACTCGAACCCGGGACCTTTGCCTTTCGCGGGCAAGTGCTCTACCAACTGAGCTACCGAAGCACGACTCAGGCCCGGTACCCACAGCTTTACTTCTGCCAGTACCTCGTCTCCTACCTTCCAGATATTCTCCTGCATACCTTATGGGCCAAGCACTTTCGGATATTGCTGAAAGTTGGCTTACTAGAGGCGTAAGTGATTGCCTTCACAATTCACTCTGCAGAGAAGTGTCATTTTTCTTAAGCTGCCTGACAGGCTAAAACTAAGTAGTGACGGAAATGAAGGAGTAACTTTACAAGTCGTACCTGGGTAGCTAAGTTGGTAACAACATTTCCTGCAAAAGGCAAAGTCCTGGTTAAGAGTCACGATCCGGTAATAGTTTTAACCTGACAGGTTGTTTCAATAAGAGTGTATACTTGGCTAGGGGGTGGAAGATATATTATGGACCAAAGGTTCGTGCGTATGGATGATCTATCGCTCACTAACAGCAAACGGGAGTGAGATATTTGAGGGCGGAAATGCTGCACTGCGTTGTAGAACACAACTCTGTGGGAAATGTTACTGAAGGAACGTATTTCGCAAATAGGTGATATTAACCACCGAGAGAATGAAAAATAACAAAAGGATAGTGAGAAGGAACGTAAGAGAAATAGGAACAAGGGGTAATACACTATTTGATTAGATTCTATTGATACTATTCAGTACAGTATCTGACAAGCGGTTTATCACAGTTGTTAGTCATGGGTTTAGGTGAGGCTTATGTTGCAGAGGGATCTGTCCTGAACATCTTGTTGGAGGGTTTTCGCACGACGGTCCATAGTTTCCGAGAAAACCGATGTTGATGTTTCATGTGTAGCCCGTATACGTCTAGTTAAGAAATGTTACGGACGCTGCGAAAGTAGGATACCGGCTGAGCTTCACGGTTGTCACGCTAACGGCACAGATTAAATGGAACGCGGTGTGCTTTTCTTCATCTCACAGAATGTAACTAATTAGTATATGTCACACAAAATTACTGAGAGATAGTCATTTTCGCCATATTAATTGCATTAATACACTACTGACCATTAAAATTGCTACACCAAGAAGAAATGCAGATGTTAACCGTGTATTCATTGGACAAATATCCCAGAACTGATGGCATGTGATTACATTTTCACGCAAGTTGGGTGCACAGATCCTGAGAAATCAGTACCCAGAACAACCATCTCTGGCAGTAATAACGGCCTTGATACGCCTGGGCATTGAGTCAAACAGAGCTTGGATGGCGGGCACAGGTACAGCTGCCCATGCAGCTTCAACACAATACCACAGTTCATCAAGAGTAGTGGCTGGCGTATTGTGACGAGCCAGTTGCTCGGCCACCATTGACCAGACGTTTTCAGTTGGTGAGAGATCTGGAAAATGTGTTGGCCAGGGCAGCAGTCGAACATTTTCTGTATCCAGAAAGGCCCGTACAGGACCTGCAGCATGCGGTCGTGCATTATCTTGCTGAAATGTAGGGTTTCGCAGGGAGCGACTGAAGGGTAGAACCACGGGTCGTAACACATCTGAAATGTAACGTCCACTGTTCAAAGTGTCGTCAATGCGAACAAGAGGTGGCCGAGACGTGTAACCAATGGCACCCCATACCATCACACCGGATGATACGCCTGTATGGCGATGACGAATACACGCTTCCAATGTGCGTTCACCGCGATGTCGCCAAACACGGATGCGACCATCATGATGCTGTAAACAGAACCTGGATTCATCCGGAAAAATGACGTGCACCCAGGTTCGTCTTTGAGTACACCATCGCAGGCGCTCCTGTCTGTGATGCAGCGTCAAGGGTAACCACAGCCATGGTCTCCGAGCTGATAGTCCATGCTGCTGTAAACGTCTTCGAACTGTTCGTGCAGATGGTTGCTGTCTTGCAAACGTCCCCATCTGTTGACTCAGGGATCGAGACGTGGCTGCACGATCCGTTAGAGTCATGCGGATAAGATGCCTGTCATCTCGACTGCTAGTGATATGAGGCAGTTGGGATACAGCACGGCGTTCAGTATTACCCTCCTGAACCCACCGATTCCATATTCTGCTAACAGTAATTGGATCTCGACCAACGCGAGCAGCAATGTCGCGATACGATATACCGCAATCGCGATAGGCTACGATCCGACCTTTATCAAAGTCGGAAACGCGATGGTACGCATTTCTCCTCCTTACACGAGGCATCACAACAACGTTTGAACAGGCAACGCCGGTCAACTGATGTTTGTGTATGAGAAATCGGTTGGAAACTTTCCTCATGTCAGCACGTTGTAGATGTCGCCACCGGCGCCAACCTTGTGTGAATGCTCTGAAAAACTAATCATTTGCATATCACAGCATCTTCTTCCTGTCGGCTAAATTTCGCGTCTGTAGCATGTCATCTTCGTGGTGTAGCAATTTTAATGGCCGGTAGTGTAAATCAATCATTACCGCAAATTTTCTTAAATGTGTGTTTCGTTTCTTACAGAAAAGATTACAGAATAGTCGTACTCGCTACTCGCTTGAACCATCTGCTGTGCTACAACAGAACCCCACATGGTATTTGTCGTAAGAGCGACCGAAACACAAATTCGTAGACCCCCACGCATATTTAATGAAAGCTACTGGCTTTCTGGCACACGGAATTTTCAGAAGCGATACCAGAAAATACAGTTGATTTAAATTTAAAAAAACTGTTCTTTCTTCGATTAACTTCGACGAGAAAAATGCGAATTTGATCATTATTTTGAAAGGAGATGCACTAAACTTAGGCAGAACTGAGAAATGTATTTTTGTGGAGTCTTACATCGAAGCCGTTTCTTTATTAGTCTTTAGCAAGTTTGGAGCAATTTGATTTTTTTTCGCGTAAATTTTAACCTGCATGTAAAAATTAGCGCCACAGTATCCGGGAGATGGAGTATAATTAGGTGAGATAATTTGTTGCGGTGCAAGCATTTCATTTTACTTCACATTCCTCAGATTTGATCTTGAAGTGTCTGATCAGACAGTCGTCGTCTCCACGAATCAAGCGTATGTTACACAAATATTTGGCTTTTAAACTACCAGCCACCAATGGAATACACTTTTGAATAAAGTTTCCTGTAACGAGTGACATATTAACGAAAGTACTACAACGAATATGACTATTTTTTAATAATATTGCATGACATACACCATTTGATGATATTCTTTACAATGAATCTGAAGAAAAGGAAAAATACACTCGTAGGATTTGAACCTGTAACAGTCGTGAACCTTAGCTGTCGCGCTACTTTCCCTTGGTCAAAAATGATACAAGTACAAGTACAGGTTACAAGTACAGGAGATCAACATCAACTGGAAACTGAGGGCTGCCGGGCTAATCAGGTACACAGGAGAGATCCCTCTACAACGTAGTACGTACCTAAGGCTCATCAAAACCCGTGCTTACGGGTGTGATGGTACCCTTGAGAGTGAACAGCGTAGTGAAATAAATATGTGAAGAATCACGTTGAGCAAGGATGTGACGACGACAACATAGATTTTCTTTACGGTCCAAATACAGAGTTAATGGCGTTTCTAAGGAGCAGCGCTAAGATGCGGGAAGTAGACGATGCTTTTAAATTTTATTATGTCATGATTTCCTTCTCCTTCCATCCCTGTCTAACACTGAGGTGATGTTTTATAACCCTTCTAAGAACAAACATTAAATATTAGAAACGGAGAAGGAAGTGCCATTCATGAATAACGACCCTTCCCGGAGTGATTTTATGACTCGTTCTGTCGATTTCACGATTAAGGCGATCAAGAGCACAAGGGAGGTATTTTGTCTGCGACAGAAGTGCTCTCAAAGTTGCGTCTAGGTGAGGTCGTAAAATTTAAAGTTTTACTGCGACACCGAGAGTAGTAAGGGGCGCCAGAAGAACTTTAAAGATGACACTTCATCTTAGTAAATGGGTTCTATAACGGTTCTACGTATGAAGCTACTTCAGCAGACAAGGACAGTCCGAGGAGCATCAATAACGAACTGTAAGATACATTTTGTGCTTGAAACCGAAGAGAAAAGACGTAACGCACAATTTTCAAGACAAAGCCGGATGCTCGGTTCTGACTTTGCGTGCAGTGTAAGTTACGAGCGTTAGCAATGAAACGAACGTATGATGATCTGAGTTTGAAATATGGTAGCACGGACAGGATCCGTAAACTGTTCGGAAACATCCGATATGACTGATTTTGTAGTAGCGTACACGTTGTTTCCTGCATATGAAGGCTTGGACAAAAAGATGGAAAACCGCGAGAAATGAATGCCTGAACACTAATGACGACGGCAGATTGCGCTGTTATAACTCACCATGAACGGTGGCACCTGTGTGGAACGTCCTCAGTACGATGAAAATGTCAGTCTTGGTCAGAACAGGGTTCTGGGTAGCAAGGAGTGCATTTAATTTAAGCTAAGTGAATTCGAACTTAGAAAAATTGTTGGTACTCGAATTGTGAGCAGTTTCGTAACCAAGGGAGCCAAAGTATATGATATTTCGAGAGGCACCGTAAGGAACATTTATTCCGCGTACAGGAAAAGCGAGAAACTATTATCCGCTAAGTGCAGTGCAGACGAAAATGTGTGTTCAGATGACAAATGATAATTGAAGATGATTGTGACGAAAGATAAGGCGACAGCTGCTGCAGATGTCACTGTAGAGCCGAATGTTGCACTCTCGAACCCTGTCAGCACCATAAAAACATGAAGATAGCTCCATAAGCGAGCAACTGTAGCATGAGGTGGTAGTCTACAAACAGACATCAGTGACGCAAATGCCCGTAATTGGGAAACGTGGTGCCAAAGTCGTAAAATTTGGACTGTGGAGTAATGATAGAATGTCATTTGGTGGAAACAGTCTTGTTACACACTGTTTTCAAGTTCTGGTGCAGTGTACGTCCCAAGATATAGCTGGCGGGGCCATCAGTATCGTGGTATTCCATGGACCACACGGTTAATCTGCAAGGTGTCGCTATTGCCAGGATTTCGTGACCATTTTGGCTGATCAGGTACTTCGCATGGTAAATTTTTTGCTCCCAGATTGTGACGATATGCTCCAAGACAACAGTGCCCCGATTTACACTGCCTACATCGTCAATGACTGGTTTTGCGAGCCTCAGAAAGAGCTATCATATCTCTGCTGGCCACTACAGTCACTACATCTCAATATTATTGAGCCTTTATGGTTTACTTTGGAGAAACGGTGCATGATTGCTATTAGAGTTAGCGGAACTTGCCATTGTTTTGCAGGAACAATGATAAACATGTCCTTGAAACCCTTCAGAACTTGTTTTTATTCATTACAAGACAACAGGAAGCTTTTTTGAATGCTACAGGGTTTCTTACACTGCATCAGGAATGGTAGTTTGTTGTGCAGGGCATATAACCACACCACACGTAATTCTGCCAGATGGGAAAAGTTCAGAGCAATGACGAATCCCGACACAAATAATAGCCAAAGGCCTATACCGGTTGACCATCGTTTTATAAGAGATACATACCTGGCCAGCTGTCTTGTCTTACATTGCAAACGCTTTACTGCGTATCCTGGAGAAACTTTTCAGAGAAAAATAGCATAACGACTGATTTCGAGGTACCACATGGAGGCAAAGCCTATTGAGAGAACCTTCTTAGAGTGTAATAGATCAGGAAGTTTTCTTCTAACAAACAAACTACCTGGATTATGATATATCACTCACTTTGAATAAATACTTAATAACCTGTCGCACTCCTCAAACAACTGCTCATCAAACAGTGCAAAATTTATAAAATTTTAGTTGGCAAGCACACCTCTTCAACCATACGATCTCCCACCGTTCCCTCTCCCCCCCCCCCCCCCCCCCCTCCTCCCCCTTCCCATAGTCGAACCAAGCTACAAAGATCACAAGTTGCAATTTTTGAAAACTTGTGATAAGACTTATAACGAGTAAATATTTTTTTTTACAATGTACTGTATTGAAATACAGCTCTATGAAACATAATTTATTATTACCATAGGAATAAAATCACAATACTGAATACTAACAACAGATGCATCGCGTTGGTTACTCGTATACTACTTTAAATTTCAGGTGCCGATTTCTTCTAGCGATTTAAGAAAGAAATCCTGTGAGGTACCGGAACGTCGTTCCAGGGCGTTCCGGCCGAAAACTCCATCAGTGCTTTGCTGAGGCTATCTAGTTATAGATATACCTGGGAGGAAGTGCTAAGAGAAGCAGTTGTGACTCTGATGGATAAAACTGTCCAAGGGAAACAACATTTCGATAAAAGGTTAGGAAAAGTGTAAGTATTTTGTGTACGAGACTGAGTAATTACTAGAAATCTTCCAAAGTCCTCACTCCTGAATAAAAAGAACAAGGAACGGCAAAAGATATACAGTGATCCATCCGCAATTGTCAATATACCACATACTGGAGCTACTTACTAGTATGTGCTGGATCTAATAAAATGAAAGGCCTTTACATACACCAAGACTTAAAGACGTGTTAGTAACAGGATTTGGTTCAAATGGCTCTGAGCACTATGGGACTTAACATCTTCGGTCATCACTCCCCTAGAACTTAGAACTACTTAAACCTAACTAACCTAAGGACACCACACACATCCATGCCCGAGGCAGGATTCGAACCGTAGCAGACCCGCGGTTCCGGACTGTAGCGCCTAGAACCGCACGGTCACCGCGGCCGGCGTTACAGGATTTGAAAAGTAAACATGTATACAGCTGTGTATGTGAACGCGGATTCCATGTTGTAGAAAATATCAATGACATCGGACGTTTCACTTGTAATGTGGAGCAAGAGATTTGTATTCACTACACTGGAACTAACTACAGCAGCAAGTATATGCTTTGTTCAAGAGTTTATATGTAGATATGTATGCTGTATATATTTAATACGGACCGTTCGTTCTATGGGAGGAGATAACTAGAAGCAACTGTACATAATTCTAAACTCTAAGGTAAGGTACACCTTGTCTCATTTAATGACATGTGTCTTATGTATATGTTGTTCACTTACAAGCATAAATGACATTTTATTCAGAAATATAACATGAAATCCAGAGCAGAACGTGTGCATAGAGCTAAATGCTATCTCTTTGAATGAAACAAAATTGTCAGTGTCATGCACTAGCAAATGAAGTGACAACTTTTCCTTCTTCGTGTTGCGTGGGTCCTACACCTGTAGCTGCATTCCGTTTCACCAAACTCCTTGATATTGCCAGTCTTCTTCATCCTCTTCTATTCCTCTTCTGTCCATCGCTTCTTGGTTACTCATTAGCCACTCTTTCCGTGGTCTTTCTTTTCTTCTCTTTCCTGATGGTTGCCATGTCTGTACTCTCTCGGGTTATATATCTTCATCTACTGTTTTGATATGCCCAAACCATCCTAGCTGTGTTCCTTCTATTCTATCCGTAATACTACAATCAACGTGCAGGCTTTATCTCACTTCTTAATTTTTTCTGACCTTTTATTTCTTTCTGTGAATTCCCAGCACTCACCTGACAGCTTGTTATTGGTTCCATGATGTATTTCTATAAATACATTTTAACCTTTAACCGTGTGCCGCTAGATAAGATGAGTAGTTATAAAATCAGTTGGTTTTGCTTGCGAAGGGATCGACCCATTATATGTTCGAAAACAGCTTTCGTTCCAAAATCCTACTGCACATGAATGTCAGTGATGTGGGTACTTGTGCATTTTCATTCTTCAAATGGACCTGTGATCCACCCGGAAGACTGTAATAACCTACAAAATAGAAGTGAGAGATCTCATCTGGAACAATAGAAGGCGTTACCGCAAACCATGTTGCATGGCATGTTCAATAGTTTGTGGAATAGCTGTGCATCCGGATAGGTTAAATCTACAGCCATGGAAGTCGGGTTTGAGCCGCGACGTAATGACGTGGCGCGTTACGTCATAAGTGCGCAAACAGAGGTAGAACAGAATGCGGTAAATATTTACCGTATTTTACTTCTATATAGGTTGCCATGATCAGCATATAGTGAAGTAAGCGACATGTGTACTGGGACTAGAATTAATTGAGGGGAGACTGTACAGGTAGATCATTAGATATTTTGGTGAGATGCGTAGCAGTAAAATAAATACTTCTACATTACTTTATATTGATTTAATATAATTTCAGTCGAGCTTTGTCATGCAAGACACGGAAGTATAGTTTTCTTGTTAGGCAGTCGTTAAGAATGAGATTGATTGATAGATAAAAATGAACGCTGACAGCGTTGCGTTTGAATAAGTAGGTGAACAGATCACATATGCAAAGAGGATATCCCAAACTTGTCCACTGTAGGCATATTTACTGTATTTAGTTTTATAAATATACAATAAGAGAACATAATATCCAGGATAGTTAAAGTTGACTCAAGCGTAGACGAACTATTATAACCGCTGGGTACTAGTAAAATATGTAAGAAATAGATTGTTTCAAGGATGATCGAAGTGTGGGAATAACAAATGAAAACCAGTGAGCTAAGATGGTGATCCTTGTCCATTGTAGTCACTAATCATTTTCTTCCCGCCATGCAATCACGTTTTCGTTGATCATCCGTACATAACCTAATGATATGCAACAGTGACATCAAACCTGTAGTAAGACGAGGCCCACAATAAAATTTTTGCACTGTGATTTGGTTAAGGCTGAGTCAGTACAGGAGTAAACTCATTAGAGGTTGTGTCTCGCTGATACTCGGTCATAATATGGGATTCCATTGCGTAAATGAAACATAAAATTACAGACCAGAATTTATGTCATTTGTTCGGGGCATTATTAACAGAAACACTGTTATTCTCAATGATGCAATGTTCGAGACATCGGTATGATGCATGACCGCAGCTACTACTATTATGAATATTACTCACTTGTCAATTCAGACATCTAGCGGTTGTTCCCTAGATACACAGGACAGTCAAGGTGGCAAACTGTCAGAGGTTACAGTGTTATTTATCCTAATGTGTATCAATGTAGTTGTGACGTCGTGAATAGATATTTATTTATTTTCTTTGATAATATATAGGCTGAAATTCTCTGAATGTAGAATCTGTGGATGTTATGTTACCGTTATTTTGTAGGTTACTTTTGTCTATTGTAACTTATCTTTCATAACATTTTGTATGTACTGCATATACATTTCTGACGCCCGTCTAATGCAGCAGTCTATTTGTAACGCAGGGATACTCAGAAAATATCGTTGTGAATAAACGTTTGCTAACCGAACTTATTTACTAACCTAACTTTGGCGTATGGTAAGGATTTCTTTTATCTTATTGCAACTTGGTATTTCTAGCGAGCTGTAGATGTCAGTAAACTTACAATATTTAGCTCATTAAAAAAAGGAGTTCAGCGTTTTTTTTTTTTTTTTTTTTTTTTTTTTTTTTTTTTTTTTTTGTAAACTTGCTATCGAACTGACCAGCGTTCACATACGTTTTTCTCACGTTCTTTCACAGTTCTAAATTTTACTTTTATGTCAGCACGATTTACAAGGTATTTCACTACAAAGGTGTGGTGTTACTAGGCAGCTAATAGTTGCCTGTTGTACCAATTTTCGCAATTTCTCTGTATTCAGTCTGGCCTAGGTGCTCGAGTGTTCGTGTTTGCGTTTGCTTAGGTATGTGGGGAGAATGGGGGTATTGAGTGGAAACACTGTGATTGTGTGTGTGTGTGTGTGTAATACTAAACATTACGAATATGTTTTGCATCTGTTCTCTGAAAGCCACTGCACTAGATGTGGTGGACAGTGCATGGTCTTCCAGAACTAATTTTCCCTCTTTTTATTCCGTTCGCTGGTGGTACGCAGGAAGAAGATAAGGAAGACTTTCTATAGTTTTAAAGTCGTGATCATTCTGCGAGATAATGCTGTACTAGGCTCGTGCAAGTTTCAAAGCTCTGCTTTTCTGAGACGACGGCCCTTTCAGGCTATCTTTTGTATTTATTGGACCCTCCATTCAAAAATGTAACTCACTTTTCTCAGTCAGGTCGCTTTTTCCGCTACCTCAGTATTTAGGTAGTGGCCTATTAGGTATATAAGTACTTCAAATATTTGAAATTTCTAAGTTTAGTATTACAAATCAGAATTATTTCCATATCATATAGGAAAATAATAATATACGATGTTAAAAATGTTGTTAACAAGGATGAAAAGATATTTTTAATTATCTGTGTTCTGTTTAAGACCTTGAAAATTACGGTAGGGCTAGTGTCATAATTGACATTTCTGTATACGGAGATTTAGGTGGCAGCTCTCTACGAGAGAAAGGTGAGGTTTGAGCTGACCTTACTTCTAGCTTGTAGCAACCCGCAGGCTAGTATGACTCGGACTGAAAGAAACATTGTTACAAAATTATTTGATAGTGCACGAATGATCCTTAACGATTTTACTACATTTGCGGTTGTCCTCCTTTTTTCGAGGGAAGGAAGAGATCGTACTAACGACTGTTATTTCTGGTAAAAAAATTGGTGAGTTAATGACTTTGATTCTCATGAACTTACTATGTGTATTTATTAGTGCTATTTAAAAAAGAAATTTAGAATATGTATCTTCTTTGATTTTTTATTAATTTAATAAATATAAATGCTTTCAGATTTAGGTATAAAACGAAAAAACAGACAGAGAGTAAAATATACAGACGTTCTGTCAGCCATAAGACTAGTGTCTCAGGGATCTGAGATTTCTATTTTAACATTCCACTAGGGGCGGAGTGACGTTTCTGGCCCAGATGATGAAATGTATCAAAAGGATATTGGGGATATTGGTGATACGTATCTAGATCCCTGCTTTCCTGTTCATGCCACCCAAAACCCCTAACAAAAGAGGAAATGAATGATATGACACGAGATTTGTACGTATCATAAGAATCTACCTAGTTATTACGAGCACATCTTCGTGAAAATAGATTGTTAGCTCCTGGAGCAACCTTCTATTGTTACTGCGATCACTAAGAAGGTTTCGACAGGATGTCGTGACATTGATAGTCTCATTGAAGCTTTGGGTGCAACGTATCTCTCTCTTGAATGGCAGCCTTTCATAGATTCATCACTTAGAAGTTTGAAAACACACATAAGTGAAACCTACAGTAGTTTGGAACATTTGTTAACTACTCCGAAATATGAACATCACAACTGGAAGAAATGTGGAGACTTAAAGGAATGTATTTCAGCATAAGACTCTGTAAGCTGGATGTGTTAATTTTCTAAGTACATCATGCCGTACACAGGTTCACCTTCACGTTATTTGTTACAGGCTGTGGCCATACTGTTGAGTCTGCAACGTGACTACACAAAATATCTTAAGCCTATGGACAAGTCCGGCATTGCGTATGATGAATCTGGGAAGCAAGACCCTTCCTGATACCAGGACTGCGTTATGTTAAGTCACAAGATTTCGTGGATCCTCAGAAATTTCTACTTCCACTGCTGCACAGTAAAGTGCTTTGATGAGAACATTTATAAAGGCTGCGAACAAAGAAGATAGGCCATATACTTTCTTAAAACAGAAATTTTCACGTGTCAGTGAGGCCAAACTTAACGCAGGGATTTTTGATGGTCCTCAGACCAGGCAAACAGTTCGGTGAGAATATGTAAGATACGGAGACGAATGCCTGATTATCACTGAAATCATTAGAAAAAATCCTTTCTTGGCAACTGTGGGAGCTTGGAGTATGGAAGTGCTGTCGAGGAACTCGTGCAAGACTCCCAGGTTCTTGGTGCATTTATGCCAATATGCGCTTTCTCGGCTCACATTTAGCTAACTTTCCTGATAACTGTGGAGATTATAGCGAGAAACAGGGTGAATGTTCTCATAGAGATATTGCAGTCATGGAGGAGAGGTGTCAGGGTCGCTGGGACTTGAAAGTGCTTTCATACAATTGTTCGTGGCTCAGCAGAGATATTCCACATGCAAAAAACATATGAAAGTAATTGAAAAACCCCTTCTGCCATAAAATGATGTTAACGTGAGACCTTATATAAATATTTTGACATCATCCAAATCAAGACTGTTTTCAAACGGTAATCAGTATATACAGTACATTGTATTAAATTTTTTCTTAAATCTCGTATTTTAAAAAGTGAAATAGCAATCAAATCTGTCTGACTCAACAAAATGAGTTACACTTCTTAATTCAGCTTGCACAAAAAGTTAATACTCAGCTTAGAAACTCCTGATGACGCAGACCCGTGTAATGACACTTCCGTTATGCGCAATACCTGTCTTGCAGCGTCTCCTATCGGATATGTCTGACCATTTCGGAGATGTTGGCTCACTGACGAAACAAACCAGCGGAGGAACGAACAGCTATTCTTTGGTTCTTCTCTTTCTCTTTTTTTCTGGAATTGATCGTAGTTTAAACTTACCCAGCATGAAGAACAGTTCTCAAGAACTGGTCTGATAATAAGTGATGGAAATGAAACACCTCAGCCATATTTTCAAAGTGTTTATTACACACGCGACTAGTTTCAACGCTTTATTTCTGTTATGTTCAGGTACTACTGTTAGCCTTATATGTACTGACGTACGTATCATAGGACCCACAAAATAATTAGGTGCCGTGCACCACCGCTATTCATCAGGAGTGTATACTCCGAATATGCAGTCACCATTGGTAGTGATGGTTTTATTAGCGACTACCTTTACAAAATAATTACACTTCCACAGGAGGCTTTCGCCAAATCGCAGTTCTAACTGGAGTCCGCAAATGTAGATTTATGCGGTCGTCCTACCTTAAATTGCTGCCGAAAGCTGCTCCTAAGCACTTGACGTTTGCCACTGTTTTCCACGACTTATTGCTAATAATTCAGTCGAACTATATAATCTCTTTTTCTTGCAGTTTTGCTCATTAATTTACATTTATTCCTGTTGAAGGGCAGATGCTCAACATACCTCAAGAGTTGATGAATTAGTCATGCATTTCATAACAATTTTTTTACAAAGCAACTTCGCTGTCTACAAACAACCTCAGAAGGCCATTTACATGTTTCGTGAAAAGTTACCACATTTACTTGAGTTACAACGCGTGTTAATTGTACTTCTAGCGATGTCTCCTTTATCTCACCACCTCCCTTTTCTTTCCCTCACAGAGCGTTGCAAAGAAACTACCACCAATCCTGCGGCTTACTTAAAACTACTCTCCAATCAGAACACACCAGCTTTATCTAATATCGTCAACTTAGTTTCCCTCTATATGGAGTCCATTTGTTTTCCTTCTGTCCAACAGTGAATCATTGTCTCTGCCACATAGTCAGCACCATCTGTGGTGTCCTCGTCCCTGCCTATTTCTTATATGTTTCTTCTTTCTCATCTGACAACTTTAATGTATCCCGCTCCGCGCCTGACTAGTCTTCTCCACAACAGATTCCTTCTGTAACGCTATGATACTATTCTGTTACATATAATTACTCGCGTATGGAAAGAATGTAACGAGGGATGTGCATAACAAAATGTTAATTAAACGTATATTTCTTAAATTCATTGTGTTAATTACTGTGTCCATTTTATTATTATTATCGAGATGTCTGCATCGAAGCAACTGAGGGCCTGAATTTTCTAATGTTGCCAGGTGAAATAAATGTATAAATAAACAAATAAGAGCGACGTTCAGTGTGCTATGAAGCCTTCAGACCAATTGCAGATTTATTCCAATAGTCCACAAGCACATATTTTAGTTACTCGATTACTTGGTGGAGTGCGACGTTCCCACAGTCGCGAAATACATCTTCAAATGAACTCCCGTACCTGCAGCCATTTTGATTTCGTAAACGAAATGAGCAAGCTGCGTTTTTCAAGACAAGTGTTCACGCGTCACGCGTTATTTCCTATACAGGGGTTGTTCGGTATCCAGTCATCACACGCGAGCACAAAATATATTTCACTGTTACACAATAAACCGACGCAAGTAAGAAAAGTGACTGCAGGATTTCTCGGCATGTACTGCTGATGAAATATTCTAGCGCCAGAAGATGATGAGAATGACACTCATCGAAACGTCGCGGAATTTGAACGCAGCCACTCTGGTGAAAGCCCGAGGAGATTTCATCCCCGAGTAAGATGAGTCTATGTATCTGAGCGACTATTCTTAAACGATGAACGTTTGTGACTTCAGACAAGGGCGTAACTACTCAGTGCTGATTAATTTTATTTCAGTGTACAGGGAATGGGAAAAAATATGGAAACGCCAAAAACGCAACACAATATCATGTCTAATAGGGTGTAGGAAGACCATTGGATTCCAAAGAGCTTCCACTCGTCTTTTCAATGGAATCTTATTCTATTATTCCTGCATAATAATGGCAAGTTCAGGTAACGATGATGGAGGTGAATAACGATCGCACACCCCTCTCCCCAAAGAAGACCACACAGACCACACAGGTTGAGATCTGGTGACCGTAGTGGCCAAGGAAAATGTGACAGTTCATCCTCATGCAACCAAAACCAGTCCTGGGCTATGCGAACAGTTTGAAGAGGTGTCCTGTCGTCTTGGAATACAACTCACTATTGGTAAGCAGACATTGTGCAATGGGATGCACCTGATCAGCGAAGATCGTCACGTAAGCGTTGTATGAAACGCAGCCTCGCAGAGTAACCAAGTGGACCAAGAAATACCACGAGAATGCTGCCCAAATCGTCACCGAAACCCAGCCATGTTTCACTCTAGGGACGTAAACTCGATCGGATGTTGGAAACAATGTTAAACAAGGCTTTCTCCCATTGCCCCGTAGTCCCGGCTGTATGGCTTCACAACTACGTTTCACTGTGTCGAGCATTTGCGAGCATTTCCATAACTGATGTGTGGTTTTGGTAATTCCAGATAGCCTAGCTATTCCTTGAGTTTTAAGGTTCCTTCGTGCTGGTTTGCTACGGACTGGGTTCGCTTCTGCAGGAAATACCCACCACAAGCGCACCAACAATTTTCTCATGTTCGACTTCACTTAGCTCCGGCATATTGCACTCACAACTACACAGAACTCAGTTCTGACCACATTGGACACTTGAAACGTTTTGAGGATATTGTACAGATGCCATTCGTAGTCAAATACAAGATATAAAGTGATATTGTGCCAAAAGGCTTTACTGTAATCATTTAAGTGTCCACAATAAAAGTTCCAGTTTCAAAACCCTGTAGACGGAGAACTTTTGCTGAGAATGATGTCAAATTTGAACAGCATTTTATTGACCCATGGCGAACGTCAAGAAAATGGAAGAATAGAACGAAAATTTGACCAACAGGAGACGCTAAAAGAGTTTGAATATGCATACTAACAGAAGCGCGGCACACTACTGTTTCTCAGTGTAGAGTCGCTCGCTGCTGGTGAAGCTCTCTTACAAGAACGGTGACTGTGCGCCAGTAGCCCTAAGAAGAGTATGAAAAGAGGCATTTGTCCGATGACTAGTAAGGTCTGGAGAAAATGATTACAGTGTTCTAAATGACATATTCTTTTAAAGTTCAGTGTGACAGAGGGAGGAAAGCGTCTGTCGAAGCGGTCACAGCACTGTAGGAAGGGTCGATCTGGGGTGTGCAAATGTGCAGAACATTGGGAGTTGTCTGAACGTTAGACATGCCAGCGAGCACGATGTATAAAGTCCTACGAAACATCCTGCATTGCTATCCATAAAATATCCCCCTTCTTCAGGAGATGTTTTCTGCTGACTTGTCAGCAGGACAGACGTTCTTTCTCGTATTTCTTACTCTCATGGAAATAGACAATTAATGATCATAGAAATTCTGTGTGCAAACGAAGCATATTTCCATCTTCATGGACAAGTCTGTACACAGAACTGCAGAATGTGCGCAACAGGAAATCTTCGCACACATCAACCGGTACCACTTCATTCTGCAAAGGTGACTGTGTGGTGCAGATTGACGGCATAAGGCAGTTTTTTTCTCTCTTTTTGCCGAGGAGATGAGTCCTGTGAGTCCTAATACCTGTACCGTCACTGGTAAATGCTATGAGAGTCTTTCGTGCACCAACATATTCCAACCACTCAACAGCGTGTATGTGAGGGTAGGATCATTTTTATGCAAGATGGCGCTCCTTCGCATATTCCACAGTCAATGAAGCAGCTGCTGTAGAGACATTTCGGAATTGCTACAATTATCAGCCGTCATTTCCATATATCCTGGCCGTCCAGATCACCTAATCTTAATACTTGGGACTACTGTTTGTGGGGTTATCTTGAACATGTGTTCGGTGCTCGAATTACGAATGTAGCTGAATTGAACGCCCGCACTGCACAACGCATTCTGAACGTGACCGCCGAGACACTCCAACGTGTTGTGGACCTTGCTCTTTTTCTGTTTCAAGTTGTGAGCGAAGACGGTGGACAGTATATTAACATGTCATTCACCAGTATCACAACTATTAGAAATTGATGTCATTTTGCTTTTTACGTAGTTTTTGGCCACAGGGCAATTAAAAACCGATGTCATTTTATTTTTATGCAGTTTTTAGCGCCAGGACAATTAAAACCCTCTTTTTCCCGTCCGATTTGGTATGACCTGACCACGGTGGATGGGCTTACCTACCTAACAAGTGTCACAACTGTTGACTGCCGAGGTTGTGCAATTACGCACATTGAACAATAGTGATGGTGTAATGTGCATCTCAGATCAAAGCAATCGCATTGCGATTTATCTGCCATTTGTAGTCGACTTCTTTTACATACGTACGCTTATAGAACAGTTTATTGTAACCATTTTCGTTAATTTTTTATTACGTTACGTTTTCCCATACGTCAATAACACACTGTTCAAATTAGACGTGACTTTGAGCAGTGGTTCTGTTTCCACTGCGTTTTGAAACTGGAACTTCAGTTGTGGACACCCTGTATATATACTATGATTACAAAAATGATTGAATTGAGAAAAAAAAATATCAGTGGAAGAAAGAACAGAAGTAAAAGGGACGACAATTACCGGTATTTGCAGTACTCACTATTAAGCCCACTACGGATGGCAGTTTTGCAGAAAATTGTTAAGAAATGCAACAGGAGGGTGGTAGACCAGAAAGATATCTCTGCACTAAACGTAAAATTGCCTTTTCAATCTTCTAAACAGACGATCAGTTACTCACAAGTTGTGAATATTACTGAAGCAGCGAGGAAAATAGCGGTAGTAGATCCATGTATAAGTACTTCTCCTTCTGGCAGAAAGCGAAAAGAAGCGCCAGAAGCAGACAGTAATCCAGGTATGAAGTATAAGTTGCGTTCGAGGGATGTGTAGTGATGCACGAGTGAGGAGGGATGATTTGCAAGAGGCAGTACATCACGCATTGCATGGGCAGGTGAGTGTGACGTTGATGTCACCAGAAAAATTCAGACGGAGTCAGAAGCAGGCAGAGGGAGAGTTTCCAGAGGGGGTAGAGCACGTAGTGCCGATAATTGAAGCGAGTACGTCACTTTTTTATCATATGTCTAGGATCAAGGTAACAACGGATCTAGTTAAGATGTATATAGAGATTAGATTCCCAGTAACTAGTATGGGGAGACAGTATCACTGTTACACAGTGCATCCTTATCCGGTCAGATGGGAGCGCATGGGGAAGAGTGTACAGTTCAGGACACAGGAGGTTTTATTAATTTCTAAGGAGGGGGATACTCATGCTACTATGTCGAGTTTAGAGTTGAGTAGATGTCTAACGGAGTCAGTTTCCATTTGTCCATCACGGATTGTTTTCACGGGCAAGGGGTCATGTGAGATCCAGTTATTTAGGGCAGAAGCAGAAGCTTCGGAGTGTCGGAGAATAATAGTGAAGCCTACGCCACACTTTCAGCAAGTTGGGAGGCATTGGTTGTATTCTGTATTCGCTACGGAGAGGATATCAGCCAAGTGTTATGACAATGGGAATTGGACAGCAACCACGGAGATAGAATTACGGGACAGTGATTTGCTAATCAACGGGACAAATTGTGAAATAGTAGGGGATCGTTTCAGCTTACCAGCGACAGTCACGGGGGTCACCAAGGTTACAGATACTCATCTGACGTTGTACTGGCCAGATGCGTCATTCAGCATCGCTTCAGGAGAAAATGTTACGTATATTAAGAACACCTTGGATGCGACACTATTGCAAACGATAGATAAACTAGTATATTCGGAGATAGGTCAAATTTCAATGCAGCAGTTATTAAGGCATGTGGAGGAGTACGATACCAGGTGGAAACGTAGCATAGTGACCATTGGTATTTCAACCAGTACTATTACCATGTTGATTGGACTTATCTGTACACGGGATGGTTACCTAAGAGCAGATGGTCGGGGGGGGGGGGGGGGGGCGTTGTCGAGGAGTTATACAATCACGTGTCTATAAATGAGTCAGATCTTCTTAATTACAGTACCTTTTTTAATTCAGTTTGGCATTAGTTCTAGATTTAATGTTCATAAAACGTTTGGGACACAGATCACCAGTAAAAAATATAAAATAGGCTGATTCCGCTACAGAAGGAAAGCACATAACAACAAGCTTCAGTAAAGAGTCCATTTACGAAAACTGATGGTATAGGCATGCTGCTGTGAAGTCGTGATTTTATTTATTTACTTTACTTTCTAGAGAAAGAAACTAGTGAAAGAAGCTGCACTAATTTGAAAATACTGTGTGAAGCGAATCATTGTGTAGTGGTTTAAATGGTTATGAAAGTTATTAATTCTAACAAACTGGTGTAAACTGACATATGGTCGGGAGGTCGGTGTGCTCACCACATGCCCCACCCCATTCGCATCCAGTGACGTCTATGGGCTGAAGATGACACGACGGCCGTTCATTATCGTCGGGCCTTCATGGTCTGTTCGGTTGGAGTTTAGTTTATTTTTATTTAATATATCAAGATGCCGGTCTTCCTAATGTGGCTATTTTTCGTTCACTTAAATCACTTTTATGGAGTATTGTCAAGTATTGACATTCACATTGGCTTATAACGGCAGTATTAAGAAGAACTGAAATATGTTTCATGCGCTTCACATGAAAACGTGGTGTAGCCCTTTTTATAGTAACTCTGTGTGAGGCTTTACGACGCATAGAAGATCATATGATTACAAAACTTAAAGAAAGAAAAACGGTAGTTTAGAACATAAGGGAGATACTTTTGCATCGACTGTTAGCGTTTGGTAGAATCTCACTGATGGCGAGGGACTCATTCATATGGGTAATTAATTGTAACGAACTACAAAGGTCTATTAAACAAACCCAATGTTATTTTCACCCTTAACGAGCATGTAATTAAACACATTTCTCAGGCTTTCGAGTCAGGCATCGCTCCACCAGGAGCATGATCGTTACCGGTCCAAACAGAGGAGAGGAAGCCATGGCAGCGCAATGTATGGCTGAAGTGTAGTCGTAATGCTGTAGCCGTAACGCTGTAGTAATAATGGCGACGTCATAAAGCACGCTGCAGAGCACTACTGCACCAGCACCTGTTCAGGTGCAATATGAGTTTTGCGTTTATCACTGGCAGCGTAATAAACTCGGACGTATACGCGTACATTCGTAGCACAGCCTTTGTCATTTCTGGAATCCCGCTGTCGAATTACTGAGGTAAACTACAAGAGAAGAATTACGGCCACTTTTGTATCAAATGTATTTGGTTTTTAACATAAAACTCAACAGACAGAGTTTGTCCTAAATCCTTGAAAATTATGTGTGTTAAATACCGTAAACTCATGGATATCGACCAAGAATAAATGTCAAAATTGTAATTCTGTAAATATAGAGGGAAGGGAAAAAACTGAAATTATTCTAACAAGAATGCCAGCCAGCCATTACTGTAACATAATTCAGTATGTATCCGTCTGTTTCTTTACTCTTCACAGTTGGCTATAGTAACTGCAACAGTGGAAAGTATAGCAAATAGGGTAATTTTACTTGCTGTGCGTATATACACTGCGCAACACAATTAAAGGTTCGCTTTTTCGAAACATTGTAACTGTCTCCCAAGGCGACACAGAAGTTTGAAGTTTGATTCAAACGCGCTTACAAACTTCTTTTGTAATTCAATTTTCTCGTCTGTAATGGCGAAAAAGCGTGATGCTATGTGACGTCACCCTCGGGCTCCATGACGCTTCATATAGCAGGGTGTCGACACTTGCAAACAAAAGATTCCCGCACATTTCTACGTAGAAAACGGCAGTTCGCAGTGCGACGAGGCACAGGACCACGTTTATGATAGCCTTTGACACTACTGACAGCCCCGGACAGGCTCTAAGGACACTGAGGGGTTGCGTACCAGTTCAACGTGATAGGACCCCCTTGGTGTTCTGTGAGACACCATTTTTTGTTCTCGTGTACTAGTTGGAACCACTAGGGACCGTTCAAAGCCATTCGACGAAATTTGAACTTGTACCGAAGTAGCAAAACGTACTTATGCTTTTTCAGTCCTCATGTTTCGCGCCCTCCTGCAGCGTTTTCAGAGAGGGGTGCGACAGTGACACATGCGCGAATAAAACGATGAAGTGTCACTCTAAGCAGGATCGGCCACACTCTCGGTGCCACCTGCCGATCTTTACTGGGAATTTTAAAAATATATCTGAACACAAATTACCAAGCAGTCCTAGGTGCCTGCAGGCAGGCATCTGGAATGAGAGGTGTGTGTCAGATGTCTCGAAATCTATGGTAATCAACGCCCCAAGGAAAGGGGTGGTGTCATTGGCGCCCTTTATTCCAACGACTTAGGCCTTTTCGTGTTGGTTGTAAGTGGCGGTGTGTCTGAAATGTTTTTCTCTTTCATTCATTAGAAAATCAGGGAATTTAAGCGCTGGGCATCGCTGTTCTCTCCGCCATCGCAGAGGCGTCAAAAGCAGAGGTGGTATGTGGGGCCGGCCGAAGTGGCCATGCGGTTAAAGGCGCTGCAGTCTGGAACCGCAAGACCGCTACGGTCGCAGGTTCGAATCCTGCCTCGGGCATGGATGTTTGTGATGTCCTTAGTTAGGTTTAACTAGTTCTAAGTTCTAGGGGACTAATGACCTCGGCAGTTGAGTCCCATAGTGCTCAGAGCCATTTGAACCATTTTTTTTGGTATGTGGGACGTGACGTGATGACCTTCCCATCGTGTGTCACGCCCACGCTGTCACTGGGCAGAATTGTGGTGAAAGTCGATGTCAATGTGACATCAGTGCCTCATCTTACACGGCACATCAACTTCTGAGCTCTATTCCTTTTTTCTCGCACGTGTCGACACCTTGCTATTTGAAGGTGACGTAGCAGAGCGCCACTCTTTCACGTCATTACAGAGGAAGAGTGTAGGCGCCTTTGAGTCTACGAACTTGTACGTCGGAATGGGAGAGAATGTCGCGGTTTCGGAAAAATATAGTGTTCCTCGTAGAAAAAAAAAAGTTTAAATTTGTGTGTAACTTACGGGTACATGGTGTGCGAAATATGGAACGCAGAAGTATCACGTCTGGCGGCATCTATAGCTCCGATTGAGCTTTGGCGACAGGCACTAATACGTCGAACAATGCTACCTGAAGTCTGTGCCAGAGTCAAACAGTCGTAGTGACTGAGAAGTGTGGGCTGCCTGTGTCTCAGCGTCCGATGACCTGATGTTGTCAGCGGGTTACAGATCTGGAGATCGTACTGCCTGGGGCTGCAGTCGAACATCAATCTATGTAGCTCAGTGTAACATGGGAAGCGTGCCGTGTTGCTTCATCTTATTGAAAGAATGTCTCGTAGGCTTTGCAAATAGAACATAGCTAAGGACAATAACACATCAGATGCGGAACAGGGGTTGTCCAAATTACCTGTTATGCGAACCAATAGCGCCCCATACCACCTCATCCCGATGTTAGACGCGTGTGAAGACAGTAGGTGCAATAACGCAACGTTAGTTCTCATAAGAGCCTCCGCACACGATCCATGGTGATGCCGTAGGCAGAACCAGCACTCGTCTAAAACGGCGACGTGGTGCCTCTCCAGTCTCAAGTGCTGTTGCTGGACGCACATCTGTCAGTGCGTGTCTCCCTGCTGTCGCGTCATGGGAGACCGCAATGGTGCAGTGGTGCTCCGGACGTCGTCGGTCGGTAGGTGTGGATACTTCTTCTGATACACAGAGCTTGTTTCCTGATTCGACGTATGTCATGCGGGTTTTATAGCGGCGTATGAAGTGTGCTGGCGAAGTCACACCGATTACGTGTGGACCTTGCGAAATGCGCTGACGCTGCAGTCAGTAGAAACGCGAAGGTTTTACAAACTCGTTTGAATGTAATATAAATACAGTTAAGAAGTCGGACAGGAGGTTTAAATATCAATATCAGTGTGAAATTACATATAGTTTTTACAGGAAAGATGTCTTGTGTAGTAGGGATTTATTACTTACAAGAACTAAATGACACTTTTTTGTTAACATCAGATCGGAAGACCACTTATGTAAAACGAATATTCACATAATATCTACGACAAGTGATTATTCAAACGTCTTTGCCGTGCTCGAATGACGAATTCTTCAATGAAATTGACTGTCCACGTTATTCTAGGATAACTAATCTGGGTTTTTTCTCAATGCTCTCTTTATGAACAGATGATCACGCCGTGCTGAATTTCATCGCGTGGGACACAGTAAGGTTTTTAAGCAAAGCAGATACGGTGAGAAAAGTTCGATAAATAATGGCCTGAAGTAAAACACAAATTGCGGCTCTACGTAGGCGCCACCTTCTATAGCGAAACAGTTGCCAGTTATTTTGGTTTTGTGCTTTTTATGTTTCGTTGCCATTGCACTGACAGTGCCTTAGTACACTGCTCTGCAAAACTTAAGAACAAGATAACTGAAGTAACAAAACTTATTAACAATTCTGTGGAAATGAATGAAAGTGGGGGAGAATGTTGCGTCAAGTAGTCTCCACAGAAGACTCCGTCCACAGAAAAAAACTAAACTCGTCCCGAACAGGCCATGAAGGCCCAAGGGTATGGACCGGCCGCCGTGTCATCCTAAGCCCATAAGCGTCACTGGATGCGGATATGGAGGGGAATGTGGTCAGCACACTGCTCTCGCTGACGTATGTCAGTTTCCGAGACCTGAGCTGCTACTTCTCGTTCAAGTAGCTCCTCGGTTTGTCTCACAAGGGCTGAGTACACCCCGCTTGCCAACAGCGCTCGGTTGACGGATGGTCACCCATCCAAGTGCTAGCCCAGCCCGACATCGCTTAACTTCGGTGATCTGACGGTAACCGATGTTACCACTCCAGTAAGGCCGTCGGCTTACTCAAGAGGAGTCTGGACGTCAAATGCCGTGTGGCCTGCGTGACTGTAGTGCCAAAGGGGGTTGGCCAACCGACACGAGACACTTGAAGGAACGGGAAAAGACTGTGTGTCAGGATTCGCGATCAGTTACTGTACAATGTGGTAGATGGTCCGAAGACGATATTTCGATGATTTCACACGGGAAGAATCATCAGGAAACTTTTAAGAAGAAGAAGCGTGACGACTGTAGCCCAGGAATTCGTTATTGAAATATCACAGGCACTGCTGCCCGAAGGAGAGGAGGTAGTCGACCATGGTCAATTACAGCAGCAGAGGACCACTGAATTGTGCATCAGGCAACAAGTAGCCCACGACAAACAGCAGGTGCCATTTGAGACTCATTTATCTGGTCTCCCAGGCAGGTAATTCTGTCTCTACAGTGACTCGGCGACTGCATGCGGATGGCCTCTTTGTCCGACGAGCAGTTTTCCGTTGATACTTGCTTATTGGCAGCACTGTTTACGATGTTCCCAAGAGCACAGGGATTGACTCAAGGAGGAGTGAGGTCGCATAATCTTTTTGGACGAGAGCAGTTTCTGTCAGAGTAGTGATTCTGGACGTCTTCTGATATGCGAGAGGTGGCAACACGTGACGCACCAAGAACACTTGACGTACATGATTGTTCCCATGTTCCAGGTGCTGTGGTGTGTGGATGCATGTCGTTGCATGGCGTACTACCCTCCACATCTTAGAACACAGCACACTCGCCGGTCAACGTTATTGTGAAACTGTACTCCTTCCATATATGCATGTTTTACAAGTTGGATCGGCTTCATTTTTGAGTCCCATACCGCAGTCTGTAGAAAAGGATGCCTCATAGGATCGTTTTATTGTCCGTCTGTCTTTCTGTCTTTTTCTTTGTCCGACTGTTAAGAATTATTTTTCTCACCGAGCGGGGTGGCGCAGTGGTTAGACACTGGACTCGCATTCGGGAGGACGACGGTTCAATCCCGCGTCCGGCCATCCTGATTTAGGTTTTCCGTGATTTCCCTAAATCGCTCCAGGCAAATGCCGGGATGGTTCCTCTGAAAGGGCACGGCCGACTTCCTTCCCAATCCTTCCCTAATCCGATGAGACCGATGACCACGCTGTCTGGTCTCCTTCCCCAAACCAACCAACCAACCAACCAATTATTTTTCTCAGGAACGGGTAGCCGTTTCATATTCAGATTTACGTCATATATTAAGCTCTATTGTTCCTTGACAGTCTAAAATATTAAGCTGCTTGGTCAATTAAATCAAAAGATACGGCTACTTATGTTGCATATTTTGCTACTCGAAACCTCGCTCGTCAAAACCTAAAGAGTGCTTCCCATTGACGTACAATCATGAAACTGGACAAAAAGCAAGGTTTCATAGTCCAGCTAAATATAAAAATTTAAAAATTTTAAACTGTAATTATATTACATAAAAATACCTTTTTGCTATTGGAACATACGAGGGTTGCCTAGAAATTAAGGCACCGCATTTTTTTTTCTCAACCGCGAACAATGATACCAACGTGAACCGTTATGTATGTTTTATATGAAGTCCCCTGAGTGAGCGCGCCAAGTTTCCGTCACTTCCAGCAGATAGTGTAGCTGCACAACAGGTGATGTACGTTATAAGGAACATGCCGTCATTGAATTTCCCACTGCAGAGAAACAAACTGGGGGGAATATTTACAAGCACTTGTGCAAAATCTATGGAGCATCTGCTGTCGGCGGAAGTAGAGTTAGCCGCTGGGCACGGAGGGTGAGATCATCAGATGGCGGTTCGGCGGAGCTCCACGATTTGCAGCGGTCGGGGAGACCATCCACGGCTGTCACACCTGACTTAGCCCCCTCGGTCTTACACTTGTTTAGGCTATTAAAGGATGCCATTCGTGGAAGATGTTTTGAGAACGATGAGGAAGTGATTCACACAGTGAAGCACTGGCTCCGCCACCAAGACAAGAATTGGCATACACAGCCTTCTTTCGTGTTGGAGGAAGTCCATAGAACGGGAAGGAGATTACGAAGAAAAATAGGGTGTGTAGATCAAGCACCATTCTTTCGCGTCTCAATTCTCATTATGTTCAATAAAGAATTGTTGAAGAAAAGAAATGAGGTGCATTACTTTCAGGCAACCCCATTACATTCCATTTAACATCCGTCAAAAGCATAATAGACGAATACTACTTCACGCAAATGTAAAGTTGTTGTTGTTGTTGTTGTCTTCAGTCCTGAGACTGGTTTTATGCAGCTCTCCATGCTACTCTATCCTGTGCAAGCTTTTTCATCTCCCAGTACCTACTGCAACCTACATCCTTCTGAATCTGCTTAGTGTATTCATCTCTTGGTCTCCCTCTACGATTTTTACCCTCCACGCTGCCCTCCAATACTAAATTGGTGATCCCTTGATGCCTCAGAACATGTCCTACCAACCGATCCCTTCTTCTGGTCAAGTTGTGCCACAAACTTTTCTCCCCAATCCTATTCAATACTTCCTCATAAGTTGTAATATTTTAGTAACTAAATAAAAAATATTTTGTTAAACCTTCTGTATTTACGTACACAAACTGAAATACCCTATGCTTTTCTGTTTTGCTAGTCTGAGTTTTTGATACAGTCTTGAAAATCCCATGACCGATATCTTGCCAGTATCTATATCGAAAAGAGGAAAAAAAAAAAAACATTGACATTCTCAATTCACAGGATGGAAGAACTGTCTCTCTCTCTGTCTCTTCCCTCATTGTGAGGTTCCACCTACTGTCACTTTGTGGATTTTAAGGGACGACAATGCATGACTACGTTGAATGACGGACGTGGAGGAGCTCTTGAAGCGAGAGAATATTCGGCAAATGGAGTTAGCTGGCCATTCCCCCGACTTCGGTGCTTTGCAGATCGTTCACGTGCACCAGCGGCCATGCAGCTGCCGCCAACTGCCCTGGTGGAGGAATGAAATTACTTAGCTCGAGAGCTACTTACCAAACTTGTGGCCAGCACGGGAGCCCGTTGCACAGCCTGCACTGCCGTCCATGATGATCACACACCCTGTTGGCAACGGCGTCTCCTCTTCCGTAATATCTAGGGGACCTTCATGAGTCGCGGTGATTTCACTGTAATTATTCTCTTTGAAGATAAATGTGATTCCTATTCGGTTCATTGTGCATTTTTTCCAGTTACCTTCTGTAGTGTAATGTAGCAATTTTTTATATATGGTCCAAGTTTCATCGAGTTGTGTTACTTGGCAGTGAAGCATCACGTGCAAGTTACTTTCGTCCTGAAGTTATTCACACCAATGTAGACACCGCTTAGATACCGCTAGAACATCGTGAGTGAAATGTGTATATTACCTGAAAGACGACATCGCCGAATTCAGACAATACCGTAAATAGAAGAACTGATTCTTAGGTTCGTGTAGCTTGATGTATATTTTAATGTTGTTATGTGATTTCATGTAACTTTTACCGTTCTGATGAAGATAGTCTTCGAACTATCGAAACCTGGTTAATGTTTAAAAGAAATTAAAAAAAAAACTGTGTGCAACCGGTTGGCTGACTGTTACATATTTTATATAACTGTATATATGGTTGCTGAGCTGACAGCACAAGATGGTGAATATATCATGATGAATATTAATTATATCTTCTAAATGAACAGCTGAAACATCAATACCATACTGAAGTTTGAATGCGTATCTTAGACGTACCTGTGTCGTTGCATCTGCATTCCCAGTTGTCTCTTGCTGACGAGTTTATAGTCATACAATGACGCAGGATATAAAACAGGAAAGAATGGTGAATGCTTCTATTACATCATGAGCGGAAATAATAATTACATGCATTGTCAAAACCGATGTTGTGGCCATCTGGTATAAAGCATGAGCCGCATAGTAGGAAAATATATCGACTGCATAAAAGCGAGAAGTGAGAACAAAATTGTATTTTGATTTACTGTCTGGTAGGCACCGCTTCAGGCAGCAAGACTCATATTTAGAAGCCTAGTGAGGCAGTCCTTGTTCATGCGAAATGTTTTAAACAGTGAGGATGTTAAACTGCTCAAAATTAGACTGAAAGACTGGTAAATTCTGTCGTGAGACTACCTGTGAAAACAGTATTGAAAGCAATGCTGAACGAGAAAGTGGTTGTGTATATAAGAGCGATAAGTTCAAAAAGTATTGTAAGAGTAAACCATTTTGCAAAACAAAATGAAGTTTTGTGCATTCGAATGTGTTCCATTTTCTAAGTATAAATACACATTTTTCCTATAATTACTACACATAGGCGAGCATACATTTAAAAGTTTGAGATGAGTCCATATAAAAGGCGTATAGTTTTCCAAAGTACCTAGCCATGTCAATCCATAGCGCGACCGCGACGTTTCTGATGGCATAGTCTCCCCGTCCAACTTCTGGCGAAGTGCCGGTGGCTCGCAGTGTGTCTACTTATAACACCGCCACTGTCTGCCGAAATACATCACAGTGTCTTCCTATCTTAACCTCTAACGCCCATAGGTATCGTATGTGACACCTATAGTCTAAAACTGACTGCACTATTGACGTAAAATTCATGCCATCACCTGATTTGGTACTTGCTTATATCGCCCACCAACAATTGGTACTAGTGCAAGGAATATTTGCGCATGAAAAGGGGACAGATCCTTCCACTTAGGAGGAATATTAGCCACTGATTGGTCAGCAAATGCCTTCAGGGAACCAAAGTCGACGTCACCTCAAGCAAGTCGCACAGCGCGATTGTATCGACGTAACTCAGCGTCAGAATTCATAGACAGAACAAAGGGTTGAGCTCTTCCTCTCTCTCTCTCTTTTTTCTTTGACATCGGTCTTGTGATTGATTTAAAGCCGAACGCTAAAAAATCCTTTCCCATGCCTACGTGTTCACGTCAGCCTAGCACTTGCAACCTACGTCCACACTTATTTGCTGGATGTATTCCCGTCTTCCTCTACAGTTTTTACCTTCTACAGCTCCCTCTAATACCATGTAACTTATTCTCTGATGTCTTAAATGATGGCCTACGGCTCTCTCCCATCTTCTTTCCAGTCTTTTCCTCTCTGATTCGGCACAGAGCTTACTCATTTCTTATCTTAACAGTCCACCTAATTTTCAACATTCGTCTGTCGTGCCACATCTTAAATACTTCAATTCTCTTCTGTTCTGGTTTTCCCACAGTCCGTGTTTCACTATCATACAGTACTGTGTTCCAAACGTAGATTCTCAGAATTTTTTTCTCAAAATACGGCCTATGTTTAATACTAGTAGATGTCTCTTCGCCAGGAATCCCCTTTTCACCAGTGCTAGTCTGCTTTTGATGCCCTTGCTGCTCCGTCCACAATAGGTTATTTTGCTGCCTAGGTAATGGAATTCCTTAACTTCATCTATTTCGTGACCATCAATCCTGATGTTAAGTTTCTCACTGTTCTCATTTCTGCTTCTTCTTATTACTTTTGTCTTTCTTCGATTTACTCTCGATCCATATTCTGTATTCATCAGACTATTGGATTCCATTCAGCAAATGAAGTAATTCTTCCCCACGTTTGCTGGTGATAGCAATGTCATCAGCGAATCGTATCATTCATATCCTATCACGTTGAATTTTAATTCCACTCCTGAACCATTCTTTAATTTCCATCATTGCTTCTTCGATGTATACATTGAACAGTAGGGGCGGAAGACTACATCACAGACTTAAATGTCAAAGTTGTATATTACCCATCACTCCCTACAGCTACGCCTATTTTCCTCAGAATTTCGAACATCTTTCACCGCTTCACATTGTAGTACACTTCTCCCAGTTCGGCTGCTCTTATCAACGTATCTTAATTTTCCTTTAGTCTTCATTCCGTTATCAACCGAAACGTCAGAATTGCCTCTCCGGTGCCTTTATCCTTACTAAAGCCCAAGTGATTGTCATCTAACATCCGAATTTTTTTCCATTCTTCTGTGCATTATTCTTGTCAGCAACTGGCATGCATGAGCTGTTAAGCTGATTGTGCGATAGTCGTCACACTTGTCCGTTCTTGCAGTTTTCGGAATTGTGTGGATGATATTTTTCCGAAAGTTGGATGGTATATCTCCAGCCTAGTACATTCTACATACCAACGTGGATAGTCGTTTTGTTTCTCCTTCCCTCAGTGATGGTAGGTAGTCTTATTTGATCTTAAGTCTTCCAGAGCTCATTTAAATTCGGTTACTATTACTGGATCCCTTCTCTTCTAAATCGATTCCTGTTCATTCTTCTATCACATCAGGCAAATCTTCCCCATCGTAGAGGTCTCCAATCTAGTCTCTCCACCTATCCGCTCTCTCCTCTGCGTTTAACAATGATTTCCCATTGTAGTCTTAATGTTACCAACCTATAATGTTACCGAAGGTTGTTTTAACTTTCCTATATTCTGAGTCAGTCCTTCTTTTCTTCACATTTTTCATACAGCCATTTCGTCTTAGCTTCCCTGCACTTCCAATTTATTTCATTCTTCAGCGACTTGTATTTCTGGATTCCTGAATTTCCCTGAACATTTTTGTACTTCCTTCTTTTATCGATCAGCTGAAATATTTCTTCTGTTACCCATGGTTTCTTCGCTGTTACCTTCTTTGTAACTACGTTTTTCTTTCCAACTTATGTGGTTGTCCTTTTAGAGTTGTCCATTTTTCTTCAAATGTACTGCCTACTGAGCTATTCCTTATTGCAGTACCTATAGCCTTAGCGGAGTTCAAGCGTATCTCTTCATTTCTTACTACTTTCGTATCCCACTTCTTTGCGTGCTGATCCTTCCTGACTAATTTCTTAAACTTAAGTGTACTCTTCATCACTACTATCACAATCACCCGTTTTCTCCTCCGATTGCGAAAACATTCTGTTGGCACCCACCTACATAGGGAGAAATGATCATCACGATAAAAGAAGAGAAGTCAGGGCTCGCACAGAAAAATTTAAGTGTTAGTTTTTCCCGCGCGCCGTTCGAGAATGGAACGGTAGAGATACATATACTTATATGGATATGGTGTCTGTTCTTTCAGACTGGTCCGAAAGTACAGACACCATTAATGACCTGCAGCCGTCTAGAGCGAAATGAGAAATAATTTAATACCTTCAGCTGCTGACGGGCGTTGAAATATATCAACAGGGACAGGTGAAAATGTGAGCCCCGATCGGGACTCGAACCCGGGATCTCCTGCTAACATGGCAGACGTTCTACCCATCTGAGCCACCGAGGGCACAGAGGATAGCGCAAATGGAAGGACTATCTCGCGCACGCCTCACGCGAGACCCACATTCTCACCTTGTATGGTTCAAAATGGCTCTGAGCACTATGGGACTTAATTTCTGAGGTCATCAGTCCCCTAGAACTTAGAACTACTTAAACCTAAGTAACCTAAGGACATCACAGACATGCCCGAGGCAGGATTCGAATCTGCGACCGTAGCGGTCGCGCGGTTCCAGACTGTAGCGCCTAGAACTGCTCGGCCACCCCGGCCGGCTCACCTTGTATGTTCACACACTACATTCGTAATGTCCCACCCCAACACACTCATTACTCGTGGAAGACATTTTTACCAAGTCCCATAAGAGTTTGGGGAATATGTGTGCATCCGCACAGAAGGAGGTCATGGCCGGTATTGCCAGAACTATATGCTTATATGGATATGGTGGCTGTTCTTTCGGACATGCCCTTGTGACGTCGACATATATGACTAAACTATCGTTGTAGGTGTTTATTTGCTGATGAGAACAACCCTATCACTAAACTGTTCATAGTAACTCGGTATCTATCCCACCTTCCTATTCATACCGAATTTTACCCCAGCCATACATTTTCCTACTGTTATTGGTATTATCCTATACTCGCCTGACCAGAAGTCCTTGTCTTCCTTCCATTTCATTTGACTGGTCCCCTTTGTGTCTGAGCCTTAACTTTACCCTTTTCAGATTCCTTGACAGTTCCCTCCAGGAGATCCGAATTGGGGACAATTCCGAATCTTTTTCCGATACAGAAATTATCATAACACTCTTTGAATTACAGGCTACATGTCTTGTGGATACAAGATATGTTTCTTTAATGGAGCGGTTTGTATTGCCTTGTGCATCCTCATGCCGTTGATCATTGCTAATTCTTCAGACTTTAGGTGGCCATTAACCTCCATCCGCTCCTCCAACCTGATATGATGATTTGTATTATGCGGAATGATCGTAGAGTCTATGAAGTGGTGACATTGTACTGAGAGAGGGAATTGGGGTGACAGTGAGCCGGCCGAAGTGGCCGTGCGGTTAAAGGCGCTGCAGTCTGGAACCGCAAGACCGCTACGGTCGCAGATTCGAATCCTGCCTCGGGCATGGATGTTTGTGATGTACTTAGGTTCTAAGTTCTAGGGGACTAATGACCTCAGCAGTTGAGTCCCATAGTGCTCAGAGCCATTTGTGACAGTGACTCTCACAGATGGTCGACACCTCAGACAGCTGCCCATGTCTTCGTTCAGAAGAAAGTACTCGTGTGAATAAATTACTTCTCACCACACTGGACGAAATACCGATTCTCCCACATTACCTAACCGCACATCTCATTTCTTCGGAGTTTGCTCTTGCCCTAGGAACTTATAACTAGTGCCTGAGCAATTTACGATAGTTCTCAGAGTGAACATATGTTCTGACAAGGGATTATCATGATCTCTTGTGCCACAGTGGGGCTTCCTATCCAGCAATTCACAACTCTTGTTAACAAGAATACTTTCCGCGCTTTTGACAAGCAGCTCTAGAAAGCGCTCAGAAGAGGACTGGTTAACCAAAGATTAATTACTGTAATATGTCAGTACGGCACTCAGTTACTATTGGAATCAACGACAAGGTTTCAGCTCACCACCTCAGCTGAAGGCCCTGGTCGAAATGCCAAGATCCCACGGATCGGTCGCGCGGGGTAGCAGCGCTGTGTGAGGCGTCTTGCCACTGTCCGAGCGGCTCCCTCTGTCGGAGGTTCGAGTCCTCCCTCGGGCGTGGGTGTGTGTGTCGTCCTTAGCGTAAGTTGGTTTAAGTTAGATTAAATAGTGTGTGAGCTTAAGAACCGATGACATTAGGAGTTTGGTCCCATAAGACCTTACCACAAACTTTTTTCCCACGGATCGGAAATCCTATTAGGTTTCTCAGTATCATTATTTGGCAGTATCTCCGATTACGAGGGTTCCACCCAGTTGTGCATTATGCCCTTGGAGTCGGTCGAATACATTGGATCTTTCCCGACACGCATCAAATAGGAACTTATGGCCCTAAGGTGAGCTCAGGGTCTTGAGGCAGCAGAACATAGAGAGTCCGTTCTGCTGGTCACATAAACACGGCCGTGCGGCCATTAAACTGTTAGCGGCGGCCGTCGTAGCGATTGAAATATCTGCCACTGGCAAGGACAGTATGAGATAGACTACAAGACACCAGCTCCTGTAAGCTCGACTCCAGTAACTCTACTGTGTTCCCTCTAATTTCAAGTCCTGCGAGTACGCTGATCCACAATCCTACACTTATACTCTCTGCATATCTTTACGCAGATATAAAGATTCCCTCCCTCTGCCGAAACTAACCTTATGATGTTATTCCTTTTCTCCACCACATTAGCTCCCGGGTTTATCAGTTTACACTAATCGATATCATTTGTCTTCCCATGCTCCCAAATTGCACAACTACCGAAATCAAAAAGCTCCTGTTCCATTGATAGCTCACATATTACACAACTGCAGAAACTTCTCTCAATTTATTCTCACCCACTGCACGTCAGTGTTATTTCAGGGAAGTAAAGTGCTTTACCAGTTTTATCAGAATTTATTTTAAAGGACAAGTGAGGTTCTCAATGCAGCCTATGTATAATCATCCGTTTAAAAAACTTAAAGAAATCATGAAAATAATCATCTAAATATGAGAGACGATCACAAACATTCCGTTCGAAGGCCGCACAGTCCAGAATCGGTACGCTAATGAGCCAGAATCGCCATGAGCAATGAGGAAATTAACCTCTGCGAACTAGTTTCGATATACCCGTTTGGTAAAACACCGTGGCCTGCTCCGTGAAGCACTCCTCGTCTGACGGGAATCGCTGACCCTTCAAGGTCTGTTTAAGAGACCGAAGGACTATACGGCGGGTGTTTGAGTGTCTCCCATTTGACTTCGCGTAACTTCTGCATGTGTGATACGGCAATGAGCGTTATCATGAAGCAGCGCGGAACTTGGTGCACCACTCCATAATGATGGTCTCTGACGGATTTGCTGCCCAATAGACATTCGTCATTCTCCGATGGATGCCTACCGGTGTTTGTTCAACGGCTGGCCAAGAAAAGAAAAACAGCACGTTGGTGCACTTTGGAGGCAATAAGGTCATCACAGTTTACCTTTCCGTCCTTGCAGCTGGCACGTAGGAAAGACGTGTATGCCACACTAACTCACTGCTTACATGTCGGTGCTATAAAAACGTGCATTGGAATCGCTGTATGACGCCACTTTTGTAAATGTTTTTGGCTGACGTGCAGCGCGATGTACCGGTGCGAACACATTCTCGTCCGTGAAAGAACAAGAATCGTAAACGGTCACTGGCACTTCGCCACAGAAGATGAAAGCAAAGCGAATGCATTCTAAAAACCCGTTGACATTCTACGAACAGATGCGCCAAGAAATCAAATAAACTTTCTTTCCAAGAAACTGTTTCATCCACCCACTAACTCGTCATTCGGTTTGTTAACCGAGCCTCTTTTCTGGGTACGTATATTACCGAGAGTAAGGACCCGAATGATATGGACGGCTAGTTTTGAAGACTAGGAATTGAGCCAGGTGGGGATCTAATCCGCGAGGTGGATTTACAACCATCGGTATGGTTGACTGGCGATACCTGAATGTGGTTATTAGACGGTTTTCCATGATCGTTTAGGTAAATGGTGGGCTAGTTAAAACCCGTGGCTACCGTACAAAAAAGGTTAAAACACGACCACTCACAGAAATGTTTACGTGATTGAGATGAATATGGCAGACAGGACTCTCTTAAGCGATGGTTGTGTCAATAGAAAAGGTATCAGTACACTAAGTTACAAACATAAAATTTGGCAGCTTATGGAAATAATTGACAAGGACAAACGGTAGGAAAAAGCAGAGGAACAGCATTATCGGACTTAATCACGAAATACGCGCCTCAGGCAAAATAACACTACGCACTACGAAGGAATTATACAATGAAGGCTTTCACGACCGGATGTTTCAGCTGGCGAGAACTCTTCCGGGTTGTATGACCGTGGTCCGTGGAACTCTTCTATCCCTCAACGTTTCGTCCAAAGCTACGTTGGACATCTTCGGAGGTCCTCCAGGTTGTGCTGAGTGTTGCCGACAGTCGGTAAGACTCAGCACAACCAGGAGCACCTCCGAAGATGTCCAACGTAGGTAGCTTTGGACGAAACGTTGAGGGATAGCAGACTTCCATGGACCACGGCCGTACAACTCGGAAGAATTCTCGGCAGCACGAAGGAATTAACCGAATGAGACGGAAATCGATAGATTTGGTAAACATATAGAGACAAACATTTGGTTGCAATTTCATCAAAATTGAATGACTTATTCAGACAAAAGAGCCTCACAAACTGATCAAATCAATAACGCCTAGGTCCACTTCTGGGCCTTATGAAAGCAGTTGTTTGGGTTGGCACTGATTGATAGGATTGCTGGTTGTCCTTCTGAGGGATATCGCGCCAAATTCTGTCCAAGTAGTGCGTTCGGTCATCAAAATCCCGAGCTGGTTGGAGGACCCTGTCCATAATGCTACAAACGTTCTCACTTGGGGAGAGATTGTGTCACCTTACTGGCCGAGTTGGAGTTTGGGAAGCACGACAACAAGCAGTAGAAGCTTTCGCCGTGCGGGCGAGATTATCTTGATGAAACATAAGCCCAGAATTGCTTTTCGCGAAGGACAAAGAAAGTGGGTCCATAATGTCGGACTTACCACTGTGCTGTAAGGGTGCCACAGATGAAAGCCAAAGGGGACCTACCAGGAAAAGACGTGGCACCCGAGACTTCATTCCCAGTTGTCGGGCTGTATGGAGAGCGACAGTAAGGTTGGTATACCAGCGCTGTTCAGGGCGTCTCCAGACGCGTATTAGCTGGTCATCGGAACACATTTCGAAGCGGAACTCATCACTGGAAACAATTCTCCTCCAGTCAATGAAATTCCAGGCCGAAGACATGTTTGGAGACATGCGAGACACCGGTGAGATACCAATGTGACTGTCGCCCGTCATACGGCCGGACAACCTGGAGAGATGATCTGTGGTGTCATTTCTTTTCCGAGCAGGACACCTTTGGCTGTCGTCCACAGCACTCTTAGAGTTCAGCGATACTTTGACGATATTTTATGGTCCTTCTCGTTTCCGTTCATGGCAAGCCATGCTGGGCTTATATTTTAACAAGATAACGCCCACCAACACACGACGAGAGTTTCTATCGTTTGTCTTCGTGCTTGCCAAATCATACCGTGTCCAGCAAGTATCTCTCCGCAACTGAGAATGTCCAAAATGTTATAGACAGGGCTCTCCAATCACCTCGGGATTTTGGCGATGTAATGTGCCAGTTGGAAAGAATTTGGCACGGTCACTCACTAGGATATCCAAAAACTGTACCAATCAGTACGATTCCGAATAACTATCTGAGTAAAGGTCAGAAGTGGATGTTATCGACTTGCCAAGTTATTTCTCTTGACCAAGTCATAAACTTCTCCTGAAGTTGTAAGCATCTGATTGTTTGTACACGCGTATCACATCTGTAGATTTCTGTCAAATTTGGATAATCCCTTCGTGATGCGTCTTTCCTCTTTTTGTGGCTTATGCTGTATCTTCCGGTAATTCAGAACCTGCCCTCTGAAAATATCTTGTGACCTGTCATTTTATCGTCATTTTATGTCGTTGAGCCAAATCGTAATGTTTTATTGATATTTCATAACGTGACCTCGCCTTCAGCTGAAATGGAAAGCGAGGGAAATGAAGCTTGTCATTGGAAGAGAAGGAGCGCCGGTTCGGAGGACTGACCTGTATCATGGGGAGGCAGTAGCAGAGGGCGCGGCCGAAGACCCAGTTCTGGAACAGCATGACGGCGAGAGAGGCGGGTACGACGACGAGGCACTGCGTCAGGTTGGCGACGGCAAGGTTGGCGACGAGCGCTCGTGTGTTCTCGTCGACGCGGCGGCCGCCCCTCACCAGCGTGCGAAGCACCCAGCCGTTGGCCACAACGCCGATTGCCACCAGCACGCCGTACATCGTCACCCACAGGGGCCACGAGAGCTGCAGCGAGCGTCGCATGTGCGGCTGATGCGCCCACTCGACCACACCTGCGCAACAAAGTCGCCCTCCGCTTTTTCAGCTACGTCCTCTACCCCGGTGTACAAGTCGACACAACTCTACATCTGTATCTCTTACAACTATGACTTCAAGCGTCTTTATCGCCCCGACAGATCATTACTATACGCCTCGACAGTGCGACAAGGTGGTCTTAAAGTACACTACTGGCAATTAAATATGCTACACCACGAAGATGACGTGCTACATACGCGAAATTTAACCGACAGGAAGAAGATGCTGTGGTATGCAAATGATTTGCTTTTCAGAGCATTCACACAATATTGGCGCCGGTGGCGACACCAACAACGTGCTGACATGAGGAAACTTTCCAACCGATTTCTCATATACAAACAGCAGTTGACCGGCGTTGCCTGGTGAAACGTTGTTGTGATGCCTCGTGTAAGGAGGAGAAATGCGTACCATCACGTTTCCGACTTTGATAAAGGTAGAATTGTAGCCTATAGCGATTGCGGTTTATCGTATCGCGACATTGCTGCTCGCGTTGGTCGAGATCCAATGACTGTTAGCAGAATAGGGAATCGGTGGGTTCAGGAGGGTAATATGGAACGCCGTGCTGGATCTCAACGGCCTCATATCACTAGCAGTCGAGATGACAGGCATCTTATCCGCATCGCTGTAACGGATCGTGCAGCCACGTCTCGACCCCTGAGTCAACAGGTGGAGACGTTTGCAAGACAACAACCATCTGCACGAACAGTTCGGCGACGTTTGCAGTAGCATGGACTATCAGCTCGGAGACCATGGCTGCGGTTACCCTTGATGCTGAATCATAGACAGGAGCGCCTGCGATGCTGTACTCAACGACGAACCTGTGTGCACGAATGGCGAAACGTCATTTTTTCGAATGAATCCAGCTTCTGTTTACAGCATCATGATGGTCGCATCCGTGTTTGGCGATATCGCGGTGAACGCACATTGGAAGCGTGTATTCGTCATCGCCATACTGGCGTATCACCCGGCGTGATGGTATGGGGTGCATTGGTTACACGTCTCGGTCACCTCTTGTTCTCATTGACGGCACTTTGAACAGTGGACGTTACATTTCAGATGTGTTACGACCCGTGGCTCTACCCTTCATTCGATCCCTGCGAAACCCTACATTTCAACAGGATAATGCACGGCCGCATGTTGTAGGTCCTGTACGGGCCTTTCTGGATACAGAAAATGTTCGACTGCTGCCCTGCCAGCACATTCTCTAGATCTCTCACCAATTGAAAACGTCTGGTCAATGGCGGCTGAGCAACTGGCTCGTCACAACGCGCCAGTCACTACTCTTGATGAACTGTGGTATCGTATTGAAGCTGCATGGACAGCTGTATCTGTACACGCCATCCAAGATCTGTTTGACTCAATGCCCAGGCGTATCAAGGCCGTTATTCGGCCAGTGGTGGTTGTTCTGGGTACTGATTTCTCAGGATCTATGCACCCAAATTGCGTGAAAATGTAATCAGATGTCAGTTCTAGTATAATATATTTATCCAATGAATACCCGTTTATCATCTGCATTTCTTCTTGGTGTAGCAATTTTAATGGCCAGTAGTGTAAGTTTCAGGGTTTGGTGGACATTGTCACACGTTTAACTCAACTCGGTTGTTAGGCCGTGTGGCATACCTTTACAGGATGGACTTTTCGCTCCATATGCTGGGATCTTCATAAGGAGCTTGTGGTATCTACTGTACACTGAGAACTGTAGATTTACAGCTCAATCTATAGTGCTCTTGTGCGTCAACTGTAGACTGAGCACCCGATCTACACTCCTGGAAATTGAAATAAGAACACCGTGAATTCATTGTCCCAGGAAGGGGAAACTTTATTGACACATTCCTGGGGTCAGATACATCACATGATCACACTGACAGAACCACAGGCACATAGACACAGGCAACAGAGCATGCACAATGTCGGCACTAGTACAGTGTATATCCACCTTTCGCAGCAATGCAGGCTGCTATTCTCCCATGGAGACGATCGTAGAGATGCTGGATGTAGTCCTGTGGAACGGCTTGCCATGCCATTTCCACCTGGCGCCTCAGTTGGACAAGCGTTCGTGCTGGACGTGCAGACCGCGTGAGACGACGCTTCATCCAGTCCCAAACATGCTCAATGGGGGACAGATCCGGAGATCTTGCTGGCCAGGGTAGTTGACTTACACCTTCTAGAGCACGTTGGGTGGCACGGGATACATGCGGACGTGCATTGTCCTGTTGGAACAGCAAGTTCCCTTGCCGGTCTAGGAATGGTAGAACGATGGGTTCGATGACGATTTGGATGTACCGTGCACTATTCAGTGTCCCCTCGACGATCACCAGTGGTGTACGGCCAGTGTAGGAGATCGCTCCCCACACCATGATGCCGAGTGTTGGCCCTGTGTGCCTCGGTCGTATGCAGTCCTGATTGTGGCGCTCACCTGCACGGCGCCAAACACGCATACGACCATCATTGGCACCAAGGCAGAAGCGACTCTCATCGCTGAAGACGACACGTCTCCATTCGTCCCTCCATTCACGCCTGTCGCGACACCACTGGAGGCGGGCTGCACGATGTTGGGGCGTGAGTGGAACACGGCCTAACGGTGTGCGGGACCGTAGCCCAGCTTCATGGAGACGGTTGCAAATGGTCCTCGCCGATACCCCAGGAGCAACAGTGTCCCTAATTTGTTGGGAAGTGGCGGTGCGGTCCCCTACGGCACTGCATAGGATCCTACGGTCTTGGCGTGCATCCGTGCGTCGCTGCGGTCCGGTCCCAGGTCGACGGGCACGTGCACCTTCTGCCGACCACTGGTGACAACATCGATGTACTGTGGAGACCTCACGCCCCACGTGTTGAGCAATTCGGCGGTACGTTCAGCCGGCCTCCCGCATGCCCACTATACGCCCTCGCTCAAAGTCCGTCAACTGCACATACGGTTCACGTCCACGCTGTCGCGGCATGCTACCAGTGTTAAAGACTGCGATGGAGCTCCGTATGCCACGGCAAACTGGCTGGCACTGACGGCGGCGGTGCACAAATGCTGCGCAGGTAGCGCCATTCGACGGCCAACGCCGCGGTTCCTGGTGTGTCCGCTGTCCCGTGCGTGTGATCATTGCTTGTACAGCCCTCTCGCAGTGTCCGGAGCAAGTATGGTGGGTCTGACACACCGGTGTCAATGTGTTCTGTTTTCCATTTCCAGTGTATATACACGCCGTCGAATGGCGCTAGCTGCGCAGCATTTGTGCACCGCTGCCGTCAGTGTCAGCCAGTTTGCCGTGGCATACGGAGCTCCATCGCAGTCTTTAACACTGGTAGCATGCCGCGACAGCGTGGACGTGAACCGTATGTGCAGTTGACGGACTTTGAGCGAGGGCGTATAGTGGGCATGCGGGAGGCCCGCGATGAGAACTCTGTCTCTGTTGCTCAACACGTGGGGCGTGAGGTCTCCACAGTACATCGATGTTGTCGCCAGTGGTCGGCGGAAGGTGCACGTGCCCGTCGACCTGGGACCGGACCGCAGCGACGCACGGATGCTCGCCAAGACCGTAGGATCCTACGCAGTGCCGTAGGGGACCGCACCGCCACTTCCCAGCAAATTAGGGACACTGTTGCTCCTGGGGTATCGGCGAGGACCATTCGCAACCGTCTCCATGAAGCTGGGCTACGGTCCCGCACACCGTTAGGCCGTCTTCCGCTCACGCCCCAACATCGTGCAGCCCGCCTCCAGTGGTGTCGCGACAGGCGTGAATGGAGGGACGAATGGAGACGTGTCGTCTTCAGCGATGAGAGTCGCTTCTGCTTTGGTGCCAATGATGGTCGTATGCGTGTTTGGCGCCGTGCAGGTGAGCGCCACAATCAGGACTGCATACGACCGAGGCACACAGGGCCAACACCCGGCATCATGGTGTGGGGAGCGATCTCCTACACTGGCCGTACACCACTGGTGATCGTCGAGGGGACCCTGAATAGTGCACGGTACATCCAAACCGTCATAGAACCCATCGTTCTACCATTCCTAGACCGGCAAGGGAACTTGCTGTTCCAACAGGACAATGCACGTCCGCATGTATCCCGTGCCACCCAACGTGCTCTAGAAGGTGTAAGTCAACTACCCTGGCCAGCAAGATCTCCGGATCTGTCCCCCATTGAGCATGTTTGGGACTGGATGAAGCGTCGTCTCACGCGGTCTGCACGTCCAGCACGAACGCTTGTCCAACTGAGGCGCCAGGTGGAAATGGCATGGCAAGCCGTTCCACAGGACTACATCCAGCATCTCTACGATCGTCTCCATGGGAGAATAGCAGCCTGCATTGCTGCGAAAGGTGGATATACACTGTACTAGTGCCGACATTGTGCATGCTCTGTTGCCTGTGTCTATGTGCCTGTGGTTCTGTCAGTGTGATCATGTGATGTATCTGACCCCAGGAATGTGTCAATAAAGTTTCCCCTTCCTGGGACAATGAATTCACGGTGTTCTTATTTCAATTTCCAGGAGTGTATCTCAATTTACAGCACTCACCGCGAAATCCTGAAGAATATCTCAGGTGAGTGCTCGACACGTCGAACACTTAAAATTAATATGACACAACCTAAAAAGCGAGAAGACTTTAACTTCAAAATGGCTTTTATCGCTATTTGACGTCAGTACCTACAGTTTGTGAGAAATGGACTTATGACATAGAAGGCTGGTCCCGTGACACCCAAACAACCAGCCACCCAAACCTCAGCAGCAATTTCCCAATACACTGAGGCGACAGAGGTCACGGTGTAGCGAAATGCACATACTCATATGCAGATGGTGGTAGTATCGTCTACACAAGGTATAAAATGTCATTGGATTCTCGAAGCTGTTATTTGTACTGAGATGATTCAGTTTAAAAGATTTAGACCTGATTATGGCTGCTGCATGACGGGAATTAATAGTCTTTGAATGCGAAATGGCAGTTGGAACTAGACGCATATCAGAAACCGTTAGAGAAATCAGTTTTGAGATCCACATTGTCAAGCGTGTGCCGAGAACACCAAATTTCACGCTTTACCTCTCACCATGGACAACGTAGTGCCCTACAGCCTTCATTGAACGACAGAGATCAGCGGAGCTTGCGGGAACATACGACGAACGTTCCGTAAGGACAGTGAGGCGAAAGTTAACGTTAATGGGCTACGACAGCAGAAAACCGACGCGAGTAACTTTGCTAACAGCACGACGTCGCCTGTAGCACTTCTCATGGGTTCATGGCCATATCGGTTCTAGCCTGGACAACATAACCGTTGCCTGGTCACATGAGTTCCGATTTCAGTTGGTAAGAGCTGATGTAGGTTTCGAATGTGACGCAGACCACACGAAGTCATGGATCCAAGTTGCCAACAAGGCACTATACAAGTTGGTGGTGTTTCCATAATGGTCTGGGTTGTGTTTGAACAGAATGGACTGGGTCCTCTCGTCCGACTTTCGACTTGCTTTCTTTGTACTTAATACGTAAATCCGGAATGGCTGGAACATATTGCAGTAGTAGTGGAATAGAGAAAAACCACAAGAAATATTTACTGTTAACAGAGTTAAACAAAAAAACTTCAGAATAATTTTGCACTATTTTTGAGTATCATGTTTCCGTAAATAAAATCTGTTAGCAAGATATTGGACTACGTAACACCAAATGGTTTCTACAATCAATTCAGTGGCCCATGAGAATCCTTTTAATAATACGTCTCATTTCTCATACTGATGCATTTTCTTAGATTTGTTTTCAGCTGTCTAGTAAACTGTCATCCTTGCTGTGTGTTTGTGCAAACAGATAATATTGCTCTATCTCTAATTAGTAAGTGCTTTTAAATATATTTTTTCTAATTGCTTCTGATGTTGACTGAAACATTTCATGATGGATAAGCAGCGGGGACTAAAACAGCTGTAAGAGTAAGTCTCGCTGGTGACTTCATGGAAGACGTTCCACACAGTTATATGTGAAGAGCGGGAGAGCAGTGAAGCAAGGCAGCTCTTGAGCTGACCGGCTTCACATTAGGCGTACCCTTGCAACAAACCCACGTCCTCAGAGAACTTCGTAACCCTGCGAATTCATCTGCATGCGAGGATTGTCCATGCAAAGGACCGTGCGGTAAGTCCTAGTTGCTCACGAATCTCTGACCAGTTATGGCTACTAACGGCGCGAAGAGACAATATTTATTTGACAAAACCTCGTGCGATCAAAGAAAGTCGTACTCTGGTTCCTGTTTCGTCGTCGAATGGGTGTAATATAGACCCCTCTCTTCCGTGTTCCGAGATGGTGGCACTCAACCTGCTGAAGCAAAATATTTGTTGAGATCGCAACTTGTTTCACGCATTCGCATTTTCCTTTACATTGTTGCACTTTATATATGCTTCTAAGCTATACAAAAACTGAGTAACATCTCCTGTCACTCTCGTGTTTCATTTTCATTTGTGTTATATTAATTACACAAATTTTCTTGTTCCATAGATCATGAATATGACATTTCGTAATGATGTGGAATGTGTCAGTTCCACATAAATTTTCTTTACACAATGTAATTAATTTTTTTACAGTTACTAGTACATGTGTAAAATTCATCTACCGACTAGAAGTAGTTGCCATTCAGAAAATCTTTTAATTTGTTTTTAAATGTTGGTTGGCTATCTTTCAGTCTTTTAATGCTATTTCACAAATGAATGAAGATTTTTTGTGGCAGCATAATTCACCCCTTTCTGTACCATAGTCAGATTTAACCTCAAATAGTGAAGATCATCCTTCCTTCCAGTGTTGTAGCTACGGAAAACAGTTATTATTTTTGAAATCGGATGGACTATTAATAACAAATTTCATAAGTTAATACATGTGTTGTGGAGGTACAGTGAGTATCCCGAGTTAAACAAATGTCTGCAAGATTATCTTGGATGGGCTCCACCTGTTATTCTGATTACACACTTTTGTGCAAAGTATAATTTTTCTCTTAATTACCCCAAAGTATAACGCCACATGGAAGCAGTGAATCAAAATTGGCTTAGTCGGCTAATTTACTGATATGTTTATCACCTAATACTATAAGTAGCAGCAACTAACTGTTTCGGTAGATCGTCAATATGTTTCTTCCACTTCAATTTCTCGTCAATGCACACACTCAGAAATTTTTGGTATTCTGCCGTAGCAACAGACCCCTATTCAAAGCCTATATTTGTCAATGGTGTTATGCCATTTGCTGTACAGAATTGTATGTTGTGTGTTCTGTCAAAATTCAGTGAGAGTCCATTTACAGAGAACCACTTAACAATTTTCTGAAACACATTGTTTACAATTTTCCAAGCTGATCTTGTTTGCTGGATGTGGTTATTACAATTGTATCATCAGCAAAAAGAACTAACTTTGCATCTTCATGAATACAGAGAGGCCAGTCATTAATATATATTAAGAAAGACCCAAGGCTGAACCCAATGAAATACAATTCTTGGTAGCTCTCCAGTTGGAGGACTCTGCTGATTTTTGCTGACAATCTGTACTGTTAATTTGAATCTTTTGCACTGTCCCACTCAGACCACAATATGTAAGCTCATATAGAAGAATTTCATGATTCACGCATACCAAAGCCTTTGAGAGATCACAAAATATCCCAATGGATAAAGTTCTGTTATTGAGAGTATTTCATATTTGATCGATGAGAGCGTATATAACATTTTCTGTTAAAAAACCTTTCTGAAAACCAAATTGACATTTTGTTAGTACTTCACTTTTAAAAATATGTGGTGCTGCTCTTGAATACGATACTTTTCTAAGAACTTTGGATAAAGCTGTCAGAAGTGAGACTGGGTTGCAGTTGTTAGCATCAGACCTATCCCATATTTTATGCAATGGTTTAACAGTATCATACTTCCGCCTCTCTGAGAGTCTCTTATCTGTCGGGAACAAACTTTTAGCACTCGTCGGAAATGCATCAACTCTATATGAGCTTTTACTTTGGAGTGAATTCATTATTTTCCTAATTTCATTAGGAGAGGTATGTTGAATTTCAATTTTATCAAATGGCGTAAGTATTGACTCTTACGTATACCGCCTTGCAGTTTCTAATGAACAGCTGTGTCCTATTTTCTCTATAACACTTAAAATTGGTTATTAAATATGTTTTCTGTTTCTGACTTTTTGTTAGCTAACTTTTCATTGCTTTTGACAGAAAAACAGTCTTCATGTGTTCTCGACTGCTCTGTTTCCTGTTTAGCAACATTCCAAAGTGCTTTAGTTTCATTATCAGATGTGGTAATCTCAATCACAGCGCACATACTTCCAGACTTAATAACTTCTCTTTACAGTACGTTTTATGATGTTTTACTGTTTCTGGATCAATACTCCTTCTAGCTGTAAGATACATGTCCCTTCTCTGTTTATAAGATAATTTGATGCCTTTAGTAAGCCTTGGATTTACGGGTCCTTACAATTATATTTCACTGTTTTCTTAAGGAAACAGTTTCCAAATATGCTCACAAAGGTATTACGAAATAGGTTAATTTTTAAATTAGCATCCAGTCCCTTTCCTCCCACTATAACTGTTGCAACCCAGTTTAACAGCTGGAAGCTTTACCTAAAATTTTCAATAGTTTTTTGTTAATTGAATGAACTACTTTGGAGGACTGTCTTGCATTACTATGTTATATACTGTAACTAGCTGTGCATCCTGTTCAGAGAGACCACTATTAACAGGATATGTTTATATTTGATTAAATTTATCTTTTTCTGTTGTTACTGTTGTGGTCTTCAGCCCAGAGCCTGATTTGATGTAGCTCTCTATGCCACTCTATCCCGTGCACGCTTCTTCACCTCCAAGTATCTACTGTAACTAACAGCCTTCTGAATCCGCTTAGTGTATTCATCTCTTGGTCTCCCTCTTAGATTTTTACCCTTGAAACTGCCATCAAATATTAAATTAGTGATTCCTTGATGCCTCATAACATGTACTAATAACCGATTCCTTCTTCTTGTCAAGTTGTGCCACAGATTCCCCTTCTCCCCAATTTTGTTCAGTACCTCCTCATTAGTTACTTGATCTACCCATCTAGTCTTCAGCATTCTTCTGTAGTACCACATTTGGACAGCCTCTATTTTCTTCTTGTCTAAACTATTTATCACCCATATTTCACTTCCATACCAGGCTACACTCCATACAAATACTTTCAGAGCAGATTTCCTGAGACTCTTCTTAGGAAACGCATTCCTTACTATTGCAAGTCTACATTTTATATCCTCTCTACTTCGATCATCATCAGTTAGTTTGCTCTCCAAATGCCAAAACTCACCTACTACTTTACGTGTCTCATTTGCTAATTTAATCCCCTCAGTATCAAATGATTTAATTCGGCCGCTTTCCATTATCCTCGTTTTACTATTGTTGACGTTCATCCAATGTCCTCATTTCAAGATACTGTCCATTTCGTTCAACTGCTCCTCCAGGTCCGTTGCTATCTCTGACAGAATTACAATGTCATCGGCAAACCTCAAAATTTTTATTTCTTTTCCATGGATTTTAATTCCTTCTCCGAATTTTTCTTTTGTTGTTGTACTGCTCGCTCAACATACAGATTAAATAACATCGGGGATATGTTACAACCCTGTCTCGTTCCCTTCTCCATTACTGTTCCCTTTCTTGCCATCTGGCTTCTGTATGAATTGTAAGTAGCTTTTCGCTCCCTGTATTTTACCCCACCACATTCAGAATTTGAAATAGAATATTCCAGCCAACATTGTCAAGAGCTTTCTCTAAGTTTAGAAATGCTAGAAATGTTTGTCTTTCCTTGATGTAAGATAAGTCGTAGGGACACTATTGTCTCACCTGTTCCAACACGTCTACGGAATCCAAGCTGATCTTCCCCGAAGTCGGCTTCTACCAGTTTTACCATTAGTCTGTAAGGATTTCGTGTTAGTATTTTGCAACCGTGACTTATTAAACTGATAGTACGGTAATTTTCACTCCCGCTAACACCTGCTTTCTTTGGAATTCGAATTATTATATTCTTCTTGAAGTCTGAGGGTATTTCGCCTGTCTCATACATCTTGCTCACCAGTTGGTAGAGTTTCGTCAGGGCTGGCTCTCCCAAGGGTACCAGTAGCTCTTATGGGACGTTGTCTACTTCTAGCGGCTTGTTTCGACTTAGGTGTTTTAGCGCTCTATCAAATCCTTCACGCATTATCATATCTATATCTCCCATTTCATTTTTATCTACGTCCTCTTCCATTTCTATAATATTGCCCTCAAGTCTAACGCCCTTGTATAGACCCTGTATGTACTCCTTCCACCTTTCTGCTTTTCCTTCTTTGCGTAGACTAGGATTTCCTTCTGATCTCTTGATATTCAGGCAAGTTATTCTCTTTTCTCGAAAGGTCTCTTTAATTTTCCTGTCGGCAGTATCTATCTTACATATATTGATATACGCGTCTACACCCTTACATTTGTCCTGTAGCCATCCATTATTAGCCATTTTGCACTTCCTGTCGATGTTATTTTTGAGACGTTTTTATTCCTTTTTGCTTGCTTCATATGCTGCATTTTTATATTTTCTCCTTTCATCAATTAAATTCAATATTTCGTTTCTTACACAAGGATTTCTGCTAGCCCTTGTCTTTTTACCTACTTGATCCTCTGCTGCCTTCACTACGTCCCTCAAAGCTACCTGTTCTTCTTCTAATGTATTTCATTCCCCAATTCCTGTCAGTTGTTCCCTTATGCTCGCCCTGGAACTCTGTACAACCTCTGGTTCTTTCAGTTTACCCAGGTTCCATCTCCTTAAATTCGCACCTTTCTGCAGTTTCTTCAGCTTTAATCTACAGGTCATAACCATTAGATTATGGTCAGAGCCCACATCTGTTCCTGGAAAAGTCTTAAAACCTGATTCCTAAATCTCTGTCTTGCCATTATCTAATCTATCTGTAACCTTCCGGTATCTCCAGACCTCTTCCACTTACACAACTTCCTTTCATGTTTCTTGAACGAAGTGTTAGCTGTGATCAAGTTATGCTCTGTGCAAAATTCTACCAGGCGGCTTTCTCTTTCATTCCTTACCCCCATTCCATATTCACCAACTACTTTACCTTCTCTTCCTTTTCCTACTACCAAATTCCAGTGCCCCATGACTATTAAATTTTCGTCTCCCTTAACTATCTGGATAATTTCTTTTATCTCATAATCCATTTCTTCAATCTCTTCGTCATCTGCGGAGCTAGTTGGCATTTAAAAGTGTACTATTGTGGTAGGCGTGGGCTTCGTATCTATCTTGGCTACAATAATGCATTTACTATGCTGTTCATAGTAGCTTATCCGCGCTCCTATTTTATATTCACCATTAAACCTACTTCTCCATTGTCCCTAACTGTTTTTTTTATTTATAACCCTGTATTCACCTGACCAGAAACCTTGTTCCTCCTGCCCACTATATCTAACTTTAACCTATCCAATCCCGTTTTAAATTTTCTAACCTACCTACCCGATTACGGGATCTGACATTCCACGCTCCAGTCTGTAGAACACCAGTTTTGTTTCTCTTCATAACGACTTCCTCGCCCGAAGATCCGAATGGGGGACTGTTTTACCTCCGGAATATTTTACCCAAGAGGGTAGTTGTCTCTACAACTACTGATAAGGCTGCTTCCCCTGGTCAGGAACCATACGTTTGTCTGGCCTCTCAACAGATACCCCTCTGTTGTGGTTGCCCCTGCGGTATGACTATCTGGATTGCTGACTCACGTAGGCTCTCCACCAACAGCAAAGTCCATGGTTCATGGTTCATGGACTTGTCTACCTGACTGACGCGGAATGACGCTTCCTTGGTCCACAGATGAACAATCTTACGACGAGATTCAGATGCCTTAACTTGCCAATATTCGAAACATCTGGAGGTTGTGATAATGCGTGCAGCAGAAGAGGAATTACCACGCGGCACATTTCATGCCAATTAGTTTGATCGTTCTTTGCTTTATAAAATAATTATTTATCAGTGTGATGCTTTCCTGTACCATCGCGTTGGAATAGCAATAACTCAGGTCAAATCGAAAGGGTCAAGTACTACTTCAAGGTGAAGCGTTCTATCGGACTCCTTCAGAAAGTTTGCGTTGGAATGCCTACATACAATTAATTTCTTCCCTCTGTCTGACAGATAGCACAACAAAGAATCCATTTAAAAAAAAAAAAACTGAAAATTCCAATGGGGGACCTACACACAGCTACAGTTGTGGAAGTACTAATGTTTAGTTTAAGTTCACACTCACACACACACACACACACACACACACACACACACACACACACACATGCTTTTATATGTTGCTCTACACAATTTTCTTTTGTTTGTAAATTTTTTGCACTATGATAAATGGCAACTCTTCTCTCCATAGTGTCTCTACTTAAATGTGTTGAAAGTTTATATCCATCTACGTTTACTACTCCGTATCTGTGACTATATTATGCTCAGACAGGCATAGTACATCTATTCCACCCTCATGTTCTAAATCTTCTAAACAAACATGTAGCTCATCTAATTTTTAATCCCCTGATGTTATGATACATTATACTGACATTATATTTCACTGTGGTTTTGTTAGAATCTTGTGACATTTTAACGTCTGTAGTACCTGACGATACTTAGAATTCACAAGAACACGTGGAAGCCAGAATACTGTTTTATTTCATATGTGCATGGATAGAAATGACTTGTAGTATCTCTCTCTCACTCGTAAAATCACGATATTGTGATCTGTAATGTTATTTTGAAGGTGTTTTGTGTGATGATATATAGTTGCAATGTTGAAAGTGAAATATTTGATGTATGTTATTCGATCTCGAGGGATAATTCATTCTGTGGAATACTATTGATCATTATAATGCATTTTCAGTACCTTTCGTACAGTCATTGCTTTACGGACTTGCCCTTGTCTAGGACCTGATCATGTGTCCCTAAACTGCGCATACATATACTCATGCATACATCCAGAGTGAAAATAATGAATATACGTCACTTTTACATGCATTATGTTATTTTCGTGGGCGACACCAACTGATTATATACAGCTTTTCCTATTGCCTTCTTAGAATTTCCACAGCCATACTGCTAAGGGTTACTATATGCACATTTCTTCAAAAAATAGAGTCGCTGACGTGGCAGTTGGAAACCAATGTACGCTCTGAATAAAATGCTAGAGAATAATGCCCAAGAGGACTCTCCCATTTAGGCAGCATTCAGGACCATGGCCTCATTACTGAAGGAGCGTTTCTATGGCAGAACACACATGTATATTTAAATTTCCCAATCACAGCCCAGTATGTTGGCGTTAAATTACATTTTTCAGTTCTGTATTGCTCCATCACTTTCCTGGAAGCAGGACAGTCGGAGAGCTTCTAAATCAACAGGTACATATATTTAGATCTCCCAGTCACATGCTGGTATTGTACCCACCATTAAAACAAAAAGCAAAAAGAATATATTCAGAGCTACCATCTCGTCGGTATTCCCAAAATTCATGCAACTTGTCACCACATCACACACACACACACACACACACACACACACACACACATTGTCAGCATTTGCAGCAAGTCAGTTACAATTTTACCTGCCATTAAAGCGATATAGCCAATCAGAGTCGACCGCGATGTTCTCTGTATTTCACTTGGCAATGAGTAAAGCTTGATATTTGTATCTCGCTTGCTGCAACGCATAATTGATCCTCAAATATCACAACGTTATTTCCACTTCAAAATTGTCAGCATATGTAATGATGTTGACGCTACTGAAGCTACTTACAACGTAATGTACACTTTATGCCGAAGACATGACTTTTGACTCTCAAATTAAGTTCCACAATATTATTACCTTGTGTATATTATCTATAATGATTATCAAAATGTGGCCCCTTTCCATCCCTCCCCCTCCCTATTCACCACATGCACCTGTTGTTCTGGAAAGGTATATATTACGATTTTTCCTCTCAAAGTATACAAACAATAGTGCTATGACATATGCGTCGGTCTTTTACATATAGGTAGAACTGGCTGAGATGTATATATGCTTAATCAGCGAGGTCTCAGACAAGTCCAGACTTGATGTCACGTTGACACATGCACTTGTCATATTTATGATATTACTGAGAAGTGAGCTCCACATTCCGATAAATAATACAAACAGTTTAAATGTAGAAATAATATTGTGATATGTAATTTAAGATCCAGTGTGCCTTTGTCTATGTATGGTACAAGTAGCAAGCTTTGATCATTGCCAAGTGAAGTACAAAGAACAAGATGATCAACTCTGGCTGTTTCTTCTTAATGGACACTATAATAATGGGTTGGGACTAGTTGTTTGGTTTTAATGGCCGCTCAAGTGCTACACAAAAATTTATGTGCGTGTGCGTGCGTGTGTGTGTGTGTGTGTGTGTGTGTGTGTGTGTGTGTGTGTGTGTGTGTCAGCGGGTGCATGCTACAAATGCTGATGAAGTTGTGTCAGGTTGCCGCAAAACGTAATGAAGCTGTGTCATTGGTGCAAATTCTAATAAAGTTTTGTTAGGTTGTTGTGAATGCCGATGAAACAGTGTCAGTTTGCTGTGAATGGTCACATACTGTATCTGTGTGTGTTTTCTACTGGCGTAATTGTATGACTGCGTCGAATGATGACAAGATGGCAACTGTGTGATTGATACTAATAGGGCGTTTCATGTTTATAGACGGTAAATCACTATGTTGTGATACCAAAAGATGTATGTTCTGAAGATCATAGTTAGGACAACATCTGGTGCAATATCTGGTGGTTTAGAAACCAATGGGAAAATGTGAATAGTGAAATACTAGACCCTCGAGATTTAAAGATTTTTGTGTTGGTTTAGAAACTCTCTAATTTTCATATTTCCAAGAGAGGAACTTGTCTCTGGAATGACCTGAAAAGTGTGAACGGACTAGAAAATACAGGATTGTAGTTAGGAAATCTAAGTATTTGTGTGACAGAAGCTCTCTGAATAGCGTATTTCCCAGAAAGTTGCATTGTTTAGGACAGGGGAGGGCCATGATGACGTCATCCTGCTGCCATTGCCGCAGCCATACGCTCGGGTTCACCTGCCACTGTACAAGGAACGGCCTGTGTGCATACTTTTTCCAGAAGCCCTGTTGCGCTCCTACTGCTTATGGCGTCATTGGAATACACTCGCTCCAACACATCAGCTCATAGATTATTAGCTTTTCATGCGTTGGAGGTTATAAACGCGAAGGATATCTGCCGTGCAGAAGCTGAGCCCATAACGCCAAACATAATACACGATCATAGTTCTGTCTGCGGTACTTGTAGCCAGTGTTTAAACCAAAAATCTTCTAGTATCATTTCAGAATAGCCCCTCTGCTGCACTTGCGAGTGTTTAGCCACATCAGGATTGGTATGATTCGAGTTAGATTGCATTACCAATAGCTTTGGTCAAGACCACAGCAAATCAGATTCAGGAAGTCCTATGTACATTCAGGCTTTCAGTATTAAAAAAAAGGTTTTAAATGCTTTCTGCTTGAAATGGATGATTATTCTTTAGCCCTCTACGTAATGAAAGGTTAAATTATAGTAACAGTTGCTAGCACTGAGCAGTCATTAAAGGGAAGAAATCTGAATATGCCGCATGCACATAAGTACAAACGACCATTTATTTCATAGTGTTTTGTATAGCGGATACGTCTAACGTCTGAATTCTGTTAAAAATGCCGTACTTTCATGTTGTTCAGGAAAGGTATATATTATGACTTTTCCTCTCGAGGTACACAAATAACAGTGCTGTGACATAGTCGTCAGTATTTGAACAGATTTTACATATAAGCAGTGCTGTGTGAGGTGAGCAGATCACAGGAAGAGTAGATGGATAGTGACCAAGAACCCATCCGCTCCTGGACACTTACCTCGCGTGTTGTTGGTGTGGTGGCCGATGAGGTGCACTAGCACGTGCTCCAGCAGCTGCTCCGGGTCGTCATAGCTTTCCTCCATGACCTCCATAATGGGCTCCCAGCGGACGTCGGATGGTCTATAGTCTGTAACTGAGAGGGAAAACAGTGCTTTAGAGAATTCAGGAACTGCAATGAAGTTTGCGCCATCATTTACCATGTTCACTGGAAAGAAAGAGACAATAAGACAATAGGCATAGGAAAATTGCCTGTTGGCGTTTTAAAATTCAGTTTTTCACACTTTTGGGCTATAGTGCTGGATAAAGTTTCCTCCATGCAGGAATTTATTACATTCAGAGAAAATGGTTAGCACGATTCAGAGCAGTGATATCAACCACGAGAGTATAGGATAGGCTGTACTTGTACAAAGCCTAGGTAAAAAGAAATAAATTGAGTCTAACTAGATGGAGGTAAAAGTGAGAGACACTAACTCCCACCAGTGGATGGACATTTCATGTCTGGATGCTGCCCTGAAGAGAGTCGGACCTCATTCTAAAATCTTACAACCTTTCATGATTAAAATATTCGTATATGCGAGACTATGTGTGAAATGTTTTTGTTATAGGCAGGCTGAAACTATAAATTTGTGTATTAGCGCACAAAAATTTCGCGATATTCTAGTACTTGTCGCAAGTACACATTCAGACAGTTTCGAGGGTCATTTCATAGATCGGTAGACAATTCTACTGGCTGGAGGAGAATTGTGGGAAGTTGTAGTTGAATGGTCGAGTAGGAAACGAGCGTTTTGGTTAATCCACAGCGGTCTGAATCCGACTGGCGAAAGACATTGTGGTGTATGTGAAAATTGTATCAAGTGAAAACTGGGCCGTAGTTCCGTATCTCGGTGGCATAGGCATTTCCTTGATGGCAGTGTGAGACTAAGTGACGATACAAGGAATAGGAAGGTCCAAAACATAAAGAAATTAACAAAATGTGAAAAGTGTGACTGTTGCTTGAAAAAGAGAGCACTGGAATTACACCAAAGTCCGCATTCCGGGTTGTAGCAACTGTAAAACAGACACACACTCGCTCACACACACACACACACACACACACACACACACACACACACACACACACAGAGAGAGAGAGAGAGAGAGAGAGAGAGAGAGAGAGGGGGGGGGGAGAGGGGGAGAGGGAGCTAATTTTCGTGAAGGGCATTTTAGACCATTCCAAACAACTGTTCGCTGAATCTACAGGTCTCCGTTTATGATATGTGTGTTACGGTACTCCAAAAGGAACAAGAAAACGACCTCAGTAGCTCGAAGTTGGGTGTGACAACGCTCGAACGCACATCGGAGCTACCAAGTATTGTGGGCGCCATTGGAAACTATTATCTCTAGTTTCGTTCACTCCAGACACGAGTTGTCTATTATTATGTATGTTTTCAAAACGAGGAAACGTGTTTCCCACGTTTGGAACACCTTTATAGCTGTTACAAGAGACGTTCGGTACATAAACAGAGACGGAACATGAGGCATGATAAACATTGAATCGTGGGAAAGCAAGCAGAAAAAAAAACTGCGGACGTTATTAAAAAAATTATCGTTGTAATAGAGATAACTTTATGCAAGAGTAGTACTAATCTCGTCTTTTCAAGACAACACTAAAAACGACCTCTGGAGGCAATGTCCTTTTGCGTGCACCTTAACAATAAATCCGTTCTCAGTACTTTATGTTGTGAAATTACATAATTCTACAACGAGGTATTGAGAACCGCTCAGTGCTGACGGTCCTATGTCGATGACGTCATTCGTATGAGGCATGGAGGGCCGTGAAGTCAGCACACAGCTTTCCCGTATTTATTTGTGTACAGTTCACCCATCAGTTCGCCTTGGATATGAAAGTGACAAATGGACGAAGCCGTCGACCATAGGGATTGCAATACTTCGAATTTCCTCGACTGATTCATCGCTACTGTTGCGGAAAGCGTTCAGTTTGCGTAAAATTTCCCTTGAGTTTCCACGTAGGTTTGCAACTATTTAAAAAGTTGCCGCAGATGGAAAAGATTTTATCACAGATGAGAACAGCAGCAGATCGAAGAATAGTTTCAAATTTGCCTGAAGTATACAAGAGCAATAATTGACCACTTACGTCCTTTTTGTTTTACGTTGTTTGACACACTCTACTATGCAAGAATTCATCAGTCGATATTAGAACGTGCAGCCAAGATCTGCGTAAAACGGTCAGCGATTGACGAGACTCGAGAAGTGATATTTTCGTACTTGGATCGGCCATTCTGGAATTACCGTGATTATTATCTCCCATTTGATGCAAAGACCAGTTGCTTTTCACTGTGAAACGTTGTACGGTTAATTTTATAGCGTATCAATTGAAGTAGCCAGAGAGTAAACTCGTGGTACAGACCACAAAATTGTTGATTTCTTCATCGATAATGATGAACCTTAATGCCATGGAAATATAAGCTTCCATGTCCACATAAGTTGTATCATGATCAATTTCGTTTGAAAATTAGTTTGACAACTGAACTTTACGTGATAATAAAGAAAAAAAAGTTTGATAATACTATGTTCTCTGCTCTACAACACCACTGTAGTTCGAGGGCGTAAAACGTGGGACACATTTATTTTTTTTTGAATTTAAAGCAGTATTTGGCTTTCTTGGCCAGAAGGTACGTACACACACCTGAAAAGGGCTGTCAAGAAGTCGGAATTTTGCCTCATGGACACAGGTATTAGATGTAGTAGAAATTAACATCTTGTGCTCATTTTCACAGCAACTCTCATCTACCTGGAAAGTAGATCTGATAAAAGGAGAATTTTTCTCGTATGGAGAGGAGAAAGTCCTTCAAGCCATCACTGCTGGTCAACAGACGAAGATTGCCGAAACTGAAAGATCATCAAAAAGAATATGTTTCATGTGCCTACAGCTATTAGACCTAAACAATAGTCTAATATTTTACTTATGCACAGAAAATAAATGCAACAAACACAGTGAAATCATTTGCTAAGAGTTATATATTTAAAGGGTAAATTTTCTGGCGTGCTTCGGTGAAACTCAGAGTTGGTGACTCAGTCTCAGAAAAATTAAAAATTACTTTATAATATTTATTTTATATTATTCGAAAATGATGGTCATAATTCGTAATAAATGCGTTCTTATTCATTCTGTGTCGATGAACTCTACAAGATTCGTTAATACTTCTTTCAGTACCAACATTTTGTATTTGTTTCAAAGTAAGAGGTCTTGTAGACTCCTCTCATTGCTTTCTACGAGTCCACACACTCATGATCCAAGGGTTAAAAGTGGGTATAGATGATCGTGTCAAATTTAATGAGTAATTCAGTCGATTTTTCCATTAAATATCCAAGTTTGACATTGCAAAACACCTTTCGCTGCCAGTATGGCAAATATTTTTCTTTTAGATTCTAGCAGTTCTCTAAATGATGTTTTCATATGGTTGGTTCTATAGACTTGTGTAATATTTGTCCCTTAGTACTGTTTGTTTCTGGCATGGAATGGTGGACACAGGTCTCATCTACTGTAATGAATGAGATGACTCAAAATATAATTGACAAATTCGGTTTTAGCGATGTTCTACATCTGCATTAAAAGGTAACTTCTATCTGTAAATATCTCTCAAAAAACGTAATCGTAATTCGTTGAGCTCGTAGTACTACATTGTTTCTTCTATTATACCTATTGTGCTAAATCCTGCAATTGTTGTTTTTTATTTTGTCGTCTACTTCCGTAATAACAAACTGAGGAGAAAATCCCCATTATCGTGAAATGTGTCAGTACATGAATTTAACATCACAAATGTTCCAAGAATGAGATTTGCAGTCTGCAGTGGAGTGTACGCTGATATGAAGCTTCCTGGTAAATGTCTCGAGTTCGAATCTCGGTCTGGCACACAGTTTTAATCTGCCAGGAAGTTTCGTCACAAACGTTAATAATTGGTGAAATAAAATCCACTCGAATCGTATGCGGATAACAAGCCTTTGAGTAAATATTTGCATAATCTATAATAACAACAGATTTGTAAATTCGTGGTGTCTTGCTGGTTTTGAACACACTTAACACCAAAACTGCAAGAAGAATTTTTGTCGAGTTTGGTCATAGTTGGGGACACCGTATAGGCTTTAGTTCATCATAATCGGGTCATGAGAGAAAAGATATCGTGATTTAAAATTTTTCTACAACTTCCATGCCTGTATCTCCTAATACGTTAATCTCCAAAACTAGAAGACGAATTTTTATGGGAGTTTCACCCAGTAATCTCAGCGTAGCTAGGGGCACCGTATAGAATACATTTCATCAAAATCGAATCACATTACAGAAGAACCCTACGTAATGTAATATTATTGTAATATTATGGATACGTGTGCCAGCGATGACCTGTCACGGTCACTGAGACGAAACGCTCTTTGCTGTGACGACAACGCTCTTTCCTGTGGACAAAAGGAGCATCTATGCTTTTTGCAATAGATGGAGAGAAGGAGTACCGATTAGACATTGCGCTCTTTTGAGGTCAGATAAGTTTGCATATAGAAGTAATCTGAAGTGCAAAGGGGAACTTGTAATAGCAATTATCAAGAATAAAATATTTAATTTGTGGAAAGGAAGGTAAATATCGTTTACAAGCTTTTATTCGGTGTTGGATCCCCGGACCTTCATAAAACGATTAACGTATTTAGCAATACAGTGCATAGTGATTTCTTCGCAAATTAACAATACTGGGCGAATTTGCTACTATCACGGTCCGAATGACGCGCAATATTTCGCCGTTAAATGGTTCAAATAGCTCTGAGCACTATGGGACTTAACTGCTGTGATCATTAGTCCCCTAAGAACTACTTAAACCTAACTAACCTAAGGACATCACACATATCAATGCCCGAGGCAGGATTCGAACCTGCGACCGTAGCGTTCGCGCGGCTCCAGAATGTAGCGCCTAGAACCGCTCAGCCACTCCGGCCATTTCGCCGTCAGCTTGTGTGTTAAAGACGTTCCCTACGCAACCAGTTTGTTAGAACATATCATACTGCCACTGTTGTTCTACCTTCTCATTCTGAAAGTGTTTCCAGAGAATATTACGGCGACTGTGAGTATTTTAGCTGCCACGAGAGACAGAGTTCTCATCGCGAGTTGTAGCAGTTTTCTCCGATTTTGCCTGGCGCTCTGTGAGAACCGGAGAAGCGGAAACCTCCGACTGCCAACTCGTCCTGTAACTAACCCGTTCTCTCCTTACAGCAGCCACGAAGAAAACATATTCATCTATAGTCGAATTTCGTCACAGATTTTTGTGTTAGAGAGGTAAAAATTTTTAAAATGTGTGCATCTAGGCAAAAAGAGTTTTAAATGCAGTACGTGTCTTTTCTGTGTAAAAGTCAAAGGTAAAGTTGGCTAATTAATTAATTTTTTTCTGATGTAGAGTTTCATTAAACCGGAACATATTATGAAAATGTCTGTGCAAATGTATGTACGTATGTATGTTCCACTTCTTCTTCGAAACTACGATTTCAAAAATCTGGGCACTCATATCAGTTACTGTCTGGCTGTGGGGTAAGAACCACTTACCTACCAAAGAGGTGGGTTTAGGGTGAAAAACGAATACTGCAGACCACGCGTGAATACCTAGATTTTATTCATCCAGTGTTTGAGAATGAGAGCACTTACAGACTTGCAACAAACTTTACACATAAATTCAAATCCTTTCGAAACAGTCTCTCTCTGACATACAATACATAATGATTGAAGGGGAAAAATTGTCTCTTACTACAGTTTCGCTGTTTATTTTATATCAGGAATGATGCTTTACTTGTTACTTCGTTACTACTAGTTGCATTCGCGACACATTTTTCAGACGGTTTTCATATATACCACTAAATTAACCCGAAAAATTGTAGTTATACACGACAGATACTTCACGACGCTGAGATAGGTCAAGAACTGCCGCATCATGCGTGCCTTTGAAATTTATTGTTACTAACCTGCAGAACTGATTTCGATTAAATATAGTAAACAGATAGCTTTATACACTATGCAGTTACTTATTGATTTTGAAGAATATGACTCGAATAAGGAAAAATAATTATTCCTTGAAACAGCTATTTACTCTTTGACGTCTAAACTTTATCGTATTTGTGAAAAGGCTTTCCTAGGGTGACATATATTACGTGAAACGATTAAAAGTAATAAATACAATGCTTACACAATCTTTGATTTGTTTATTTCGTACTCTAACACTAACGTTTGCATAATGCACGCCTTGCATAATTTATAGCTACAATGCACATTGTCTGGCCTTTGAGAACTAGAGAACTTAGTGGCTTGCAGAAGCTTTACACATAATTCCAATCCTTTACAAATATATGTCTCGCTGACAACCCCGATGAAACGTTGAAAGGAGAAATGTTTATCGCTTGCTACATTTTCGCTGTTCATGTTGTAAAACTGTTGCATCAGGCATGCCCTCTTGATGTTCACATTTATTGCTTTTTTGCTACTAATTCTATTCAAAACAGATTTAGCAAACAGTATCCACGTACGCATTGTACGTCATCTACTTTGGGAGATACGAGAGACGGAGGAAATTGATAGTGGGGGGCGGGGGGGGTGGGGGGGGGGGGAGAAGGAGATGGACAGGGAGACAGGGGGAGAGAAGATGGACATAGAAAGAAAAGCGGCGGTGATGGACAGAGAGTGGGAAAGATGGGCAGAAAGAGGGGGGAGCAGCTGATGGACACAGAGAGAGGCAGGAGCAGATGTACAATGAGTGGAGGCATGGAGGAGGTGGGCAGAGGAAAGGTCGGGAAGGAGATGGCCAGAGATAGAGGCAGAGGAGTTGGTCATAGAGGTGGGAAAGAAGGAGATGGACCAACAGTACTGAAATAAATACATCCGACGACAACGCAGGGTACTAAGCTAGTCAATAACACAATTTACTTCATTTTCTTCCAGAAATTCCTCGACACAGTGAAAGGCGTGAGCCGTGAGTAAATTCTCCAGTTTGGACTTCAAAGTGCGACGATTACTCCAAACCCTTTTTAGTTCTCGTATTAATTCTTGGAAACTTTTGAAATCTAATGCCACAGAAAAAATATTGAATAATACATGGGTAGATTGGACAACTAAAGATTAGGTACTGTGCATAATTGGACAGAAAATAAATATATTGTACATCATAACAACCGAAGGGGGCGATTGATAGGATGATAGGACATCTCGCAAGGCATCAAGTAACTGTAAAATTCGAAATGGTGCGAAATCTGTTACAGTGTGTAGTTTCCAATGTAGGTAGTGGTAGCTATGTGTACAGAGAAAAGTACACTAGCATAGGACAGACTGGCATAGCGAGCTGCATCAAAGTGATCTTCGGACTGAAGACCCAAGCAGAACAGTCCTCGATGAAAATGATGGTAAAGAAGAACCTTAATTTCCTTGTAAATTCGAGTGATGAAGCGGTGTTTCAGTGAAATACCTGAGTCAGAAATGCAATTCATGTGGAAAAGAATCCTCAGCAGCGCACCTCGCAATCAGTTGCCGTTTATATGTGCCCATTTAACGAGCGTCTGTACTCAGAACTGTGGGATTGGCCATCAATGATTCTTTTTATATTCTTTCATGCAAGCACTAAGATCGTCATGTTCCATTTTGGAAGGCTCATGTAACTTTTCGATGACTGCCCATAGGACAACCCTCTTACCTGGCGTTTCTACGCATTCAGCCCCAGTTGAATCATTTGCACTGAAAAGTGACTTGTAAAGCTACGAATCTGGTCTGCAGAATAAACGCATTCTGTAGCTTCATTGTGAAAGTTATTTTTTCACGTAATTTTGGCATACACGTGGATGTAATGCGTCGTAATATGCGGTCAGTACGGCACTAGTAAGTCGTAAACGACGACAGTCGAATCACCAGCGCACCGTTCAGGTACGTTGTAGAGATTCCGCCGTTTCTCCCGGCGTCTCTCATGAGTGAACTATTCAGTAATCTACTGTCCAGTCAGGTGCATGTATTAGTTCGCTTACTACATTCCATATACTTGTACCATTATGGAGACAATACGTCAGCTTATTACGCCGGAAAATTATCACAAAGGCTTCACGAAATCACGGACAAGGGAGTATTTGCGTGACCCCGATGCTACCGGGTCTCTAGAGTGTATCTTTGAGGTCACCCGGCAAGATTAATGCAGCACGGTGCAGCTCTGATTAATTTCAGCGTGTTATGGGCGGTGCCTAAGCTTCCTGGAATGACAGTGGCCCTCTAACAGTTTGGTGTCTCGCCGAGTAAATGTCAGAATCCGCCGCTGCAATCTTGATCGAGTATGGGTGCGATACACGTTACTAAGTACGTGCTCTAATACAGCTGCACACGAGTGTCATCTGTAACGTGGCTATCTGTGTTTGACACATGTCTGAGAGATCCAGTCGTGAAATTCTGTATCAAGCGGAAGAACGGTAGGAAATATGTCCCATGATAAAATAAAAATTCTCTTCCTTTTACTGAGTTAAGACAAATAACAAAATCTGAAACATGTTAGAATATGCATCGAGACAGCATCCGAACGCTACTCGATAACGTTGTCAGAAGTTCCACAAATGCTACAAATCACCCTCAGTTTTCTACGTCTTGGCTACCGTCAAAACTTAGCAAAGTAGTATGAAAATTATTATATCTCTTAATAATTTGGACTAACAAATCAGTGCCACGATTGCAAATTTGGCGAGAAATTATATCGTAAGTGAGATTTTTGTATTCTTTAATCTTTCTAATGGAAAAAGTGACAAAACAAGTGTATTAAATACCAATGTTAAATCAAATACCTCTGACAGGAGTAAGTGGATTTCCGGAAGGCTTTTGACACTGTGTCTACGGCCTTGCCGCAGTGGTAACACTGATTCCCGCCAGATCACCAAAGTTAGGCGCTGTCGGGCTGGGCTAGCACTTGGATGGGTGACCATCCGGTCTAGCACTTGGATGGGTGACCATCCGGTCTGCCGAGCGCTGTTGGCAAACGGGGTGCGCTCAGCCCTTGTGAGGCAAACTGAGGAGCTACTTGACTGAAAAGTAGCGGCTCCTGTCTCGTAAACTGATATACGGCCGGGAGAGCGGTTTTCTGACCACAAGCCCCTCCATATCTGCATCCAGTGACACCTGTGGGCAGAGGATGACACGACGGCCGGTCGGTACCGTTGGGCCTTCCAGGGCCTGTTAGGGCGCAGAGTTTTTTTGACACTGTGCCACACAAGTGGTTTGTAGTGAAATTGCATGCTTATGGAATATCCTCTCAGTTATGTGACTGGATTCATGATTTGCTGTCAGAGTGTTTACAGTTCGTAGTAATTCACGGAAAGTCTTCGAGTAAGAAGTGATTTCTGTCGTTCCCCAAGGTAATGTTCTAGGCCCTTTGCTGTTTCTTATTGGGAGACATTCTAAGCAGTCATCTTAGGTTGTTTTTGAGACAACGCTGTCTTTCATCGACAAGGAAGCTCATCAGAAGGCCAAAACAAATTGCAAAATAATTTAGAAAAGAAATCTATATGTGCGAAAATTGGAAATCGACCCTAAATAACGAAAAGTGTGAGGTCATTTTCATGAGTGCTAAAAGAAATCCGTTAAACTTCGGTTTCACGACAAAGCTGTCAAATGTAAGGGCCGTAAATTCAACTAAATACCTAGGAGTTACATTTACGAACAATTTAAGTTGGAAGGAACACACAGAAAATTTTGTAGGGAAGGCTAAACAAAGATTGCGTTTTATTGGTAGGACACTTAGAAATCCTAACAGACCTACTAAGGAGATTGCATACACTACGCTTGTCCGTGCTCTTTTAGAATACTGCTGCTCGGTGTAGGATCCTTACCAGATAGGATTTACGGAGTACATTGAAAAAGCTCAAAGTAGAGAAGCACGTTTTGTATTATCGCGAAACTGAGGAGACAGTGTCACTGAAATGATACAGGATTTGGGGTGAACACCATTAAAACAAATGCGTTTTTCGTTACGGAGCAATCTCCTCATAAAGTTCCAGTCGGGGACTTTCTCCTCCGAATGTGAAAATATTTGGTTGACACCGATCCACATAGGGAGTACCGATCACCACGATGAAATAAGGGAAATCAGAGCTCGTACGGAAAGATACAGGTGTTCATTCTTTCCGTGCCCTATACGAGATTGGAATAATAGAGAATTGTGAAGATGGTTTGATGAACCCCCTGTCAGATACTTAAATGTTAATTACAGAGTATCCATGTAGATGTGGAATTAATACAGTAGAAGTGGGATGTATAGTTGTGAGAGATGAAATAGTGAAGGCAGCAGTTGATCAAATGAGTAAAACCAGACAAGGCCTAGTAAAAATCCATGGATGTCACAGGAATTATTCAATTTAAGTGATGAAAGGAGAAAATACAAAACATGCAGCAAGTGCAGCAGGTGAAAGGGATACAAGCATCTAAAACTGAGATTGATAGAAAGTGTAAAATGGCGAAAAAGAAAGGCTAGGGAACTAATGTAAGTGTGTAGGAGACACGTACCACGTATCACAGGAGAAAAGAGAAGGCGCAGCAAGAACATCAAGAGCTCTGATGGAAAACCAATATCAAGCAAAAATGGGAAAACGGAAACGTGGAAGGCCTATTTAAAGGGGCTTTCGAACGGGAGTAAATTGGAACGCAATATTATGGAAAGGGAGAGGAAGCGGGTGAAGATTAGACGGGAAATATTGTACTCTGTAAAGTGACAGTACGCTGAAAGCCAAAGTCGGAAGTAGAGTGTAAGAGTAGGCATTCCCTCAGAACATCCATGATGCAACTTTTCCACCTGGTGTGCATGACATATGAGACAGTGGAAATGTCCACAGAATTCAAGACGAATGTAATAATTCCTGCTCCAAGGAAAGCAGGCGATGAAAGTTGTGAATATTACCGAACTATCAGTATAATAAGTCATGGATGCAAAATACTGACACTAATTCTGTACAGACGAATGGAAAAACTTGTAGAAGCCTTCCTCGTGGAAGACTGTTGTGGATTCTGGAAGAATGTTGGAACACGCGAGGCAGTACTGACCCTACGACTTACCTTAGAAGGAAGGCTAAAGAAAAGAAAACATAGATTTACAGCTACTGTAAACTCAGAAAAAGCTTTTGACAGTGACTGGAAAATATCTTCTGAAATTTTGAAAATATCAGATGTAAAATACAGAGAACGAAGGATTATACACAACTTGTAGGAGAAACCAGACGATAGTTAAAAAATGAGTCGAAGGGCATGAAAAGGAAGGCCTTGTTGCGCAGAGAGTTGTAACCATTCCCTAATTTATTCATTCTGTATGTTAGGCAAGCAGAAAAGAAAATCAAAGAAGAATTTGGAGAAGGTAGGAAGATTCAGGGAGGAAAAACAAAATCTTTTGCGGTTTACCGATGACATTTTAGATCTATCAGAGACAGCAAAGTTCATTGAACGGAATGTGCAGTGTCTTGAGAAGAGGATATAGCGTGAATATTAACAATAACAAAACTAGGTTAATGGAGTGTAGCCGAATTAATTCGAACGATGCAGAAGGAATTATATTACGCAACGATACACTAACAATTACATTAGTGTCCAACGTCCCGTCGTCTTCGAAGTCATTCGAGAAGGAAGTTTCAAGGTTGGGGAAGGAAATCGGCAGTGACCCTTCAAAGCAACACCTCGTTATTTGCTTGCAATGATTTAAGGAAACCATTAAAAACCTAAGTCTGGATGGCTACGTGCGGGTTTGGACCGTTGTCCTCGCGATTGCGATGATACATTAAAAGTAGTAGATGAGTTTTGCTACTTGGGCAGTAAAATAACTGATGATGGCTGAAGTAGAGAGGATATAAAATGTAGTCTGGCAGCAGCAGAAAAGTGATGTTGAAGAAGAGAAATTTATTAAAAGAGAATATGGAGGTATGTGCTAAGAAGTCTTTTCCGAGGGTATTTGACTGAAATGTAATCTTGAACGGAATTTAAATGTGGACAATAATCAGTTCAGACAACAACAGAATAGAAGCCTTTTGAAATGTGGTGCTAAATAAGAATGCTGAAGATTGCAAGGGTAGATTGCGTAAGAAGTGAGGAGAAAGGAAATTTGTGGGATAATTTGACTAGAAAAAGGGATCGGTTGATGGGACACATTCTGAATCATAAATGAATCGTTAGTTTAATTTTGGAGGGAAATGTGAGGGGCGCAAACTGCAGAAACAGACAAAGAGAGGAGTATAATAATCAATATCTAATGGATATGAGTTGCAGTTGTTGATGAGATGTAGCAGGCCTGGGTATTGAAGACACAACTACAACAATAAATTACGGCAGATCATGTTGGTTTATTTTTTAAGTATTCGATCCCCTGTTCTCCACATATAGAATGAGTGTCGCCCAGACAGAGGTGTCAAAATGTGGAGAGAATGAAGGAAAATAAAAACATGAGCATAATTTTATACATTATGAAAATGTTTTTGTAAATTTTCCTCCCCAACATCGACCTTACGGCATTGGTTGTTCGTCTAAAGTCCACTGCAAGGTGGTTATAAAGAACAATTCCCGTGTACAGATTAGCTAATATATTCACTAGTTGCACACTCTCACGTTTCGAATAACAAGGTAATGAAAAAAAAACAACAGAATATACCAGAATGTTTTGTACAACAAGTAGAACACTAATAAACAAACTAAGGAAGAAAACAGTTCTAAGATTCCACAAGCCTATGGTGGTACCAGCAGGTTTTTAAGGGCCAAAGTGTTGAGTAGGAATGAAAAGTATCTCGGTTTCCGAAATGCGGTTTCTTCACTCAGTTGTAAGAGGAACATACTAGGATAGGAAGAAAATTGTTTAAGATATGCGGCAGACGACATTTACAGACTAGACGACAAAATCGCCCGCCCCATGAATCATGGACCTTGCCTTTGGTGGGGGGGGCTTGTGTGCCTGAACGATGCAAGTAGCCGTACCGTATGTGCATCTGCAACGGAGGGGTATCTGTTGAAAGACGAGACAAATGCGTAGTTTCTGAAGAAGGGGAGCAGACTTTTCAGTAGTTGCGGGGGCAACAGTCCGGATGATTGACTAATCTGGCCTTGTAACATCAACCAAAATGGCCTTGCTTTGTTAGTGCTGTGAACGGCTGAAAGCAAGGTGAATACACAGACGTAATTCTTTTCGAGGGCATGCAGCTCTAGTGTATGGCTCAATGATGATAGTATCCCCTTGGGTAAAATATATTGGTGGTAAAATAGTCCCCCATTCGGACCTCCGGGGGTGAGGTGGGGTGGTGGGGGGAGAGGGGGGGGGGGACTACACAGACTACTCAGGAGCACGTCGTTATCAGGAGAAACAAAACTGGCGTTCTACGGAGCGTGGAATGTCAGATCCCTTAATTGGGCAGGTAGGTTAGAAATTTTCGAAAGGGAAACGGATGGGTTAAAGTGAGCTATAGCGGAAATTAGTGAAGTTTTGTTGCAAGAGGAACAAAACTTCTCGTCAGGTGAATACAGAGTTGTGAATACAACATAGTGAACGTATTGCTGTAGCCAAGTAGACACGAAGCTCACATGTACCACAGTAGTACATGTTTATACACCATCTAGCTCCGCGAACGAGGAGGAGATTGAGGAAATGTGTGATGAGATAAAAAAAATTATTCAAACAGTTAAGAGAGGCGAAAATTTAATAGTCATGGGGGACTGAATTTCGATAATAGGAAAAGGGAGAGAAGGAAAAGTAGTAGGGGAATATGACCCGGGGGAAAGTAATGAACGAGGACGTCGTCTGGTAGAATTTTGCACAGGGCATAATTAAATCATAGCTAACACTTGGTTTAAGAATAACGAAAGGAGGCTGTACACGTGGAAGAGACCTGGAGACACTGGAAGGTTTCAGATTGGTTATATAATGGTTAGATAGAGATTTAGGAGATGTTAAATTGTAAGACATTTCCAGGTACAGATGTGAACTCTGACCACAATTTAGTGGTTATGAATTGCAGATTAAAACTGAAGAAACTGCAAATAGGCAGGAATTTAAGGATATGGGACCTGGATCAACTGAAAGAACCGGAGGTTGTGGAATGTTTCAGAGAGAGCATTAGGGAACGATTGACAAGAACAGGAGAAAGGAATACAATAGAAGAAGAAAGGGGGGCTTTGAGGGATGAAGTAGTGAAGGCAGCAGAGGATCAAGTAGGTAAAAAGACAAGGTTTAGTGGAAGTCCATGGGTAACACAACAGATATTAAGTTTGTTCGACGAGAGGAGGAAATACAAAAATGGAATGGATGAAGCAGGCGAAAGCGAATACAAACGTCTCAAAAATGAGATCGACAGGAAATGCACAATGGCTAAGCAGGAACGGCTAGAGGGGAAATTTAAGGTTGCAGACGCATATATCACTTGTGGTAAGACAGAAATTAAAGAGACCTTTGGAGAAAAGAGAACCACTTGTATGAATATCTACCACTCTGTTGGAAACATGTCCTAAGCAAAGAAGGGAAAGTAGAAACAAGGAAGGGGCATGTAGAGGGTCTGTACTTGAGGGCAGTATTATGGAAATGCAAACGGACGTAGATAAAGGTGAGATGGGAGTTATGATATTGTGTGAAGTATTTGACATCCCACTGAAAGAGCTAAGTCGAAACAAGGCCTCAGAAGTAGACAACATCCCATTAGAACAACTGATAACCTAGGGGGAGCCAGCGATGACAAACCTCTTCCACCTGATGATCAATTTGTATGAGAGAGGCGATACCTTTAGATATAAAGAAGAACATAATAATTGCAATCCCAAAGAAATTATGTGCTAACATATGTCAGAATTAGCGAAGTATCAATTTAATAAGACAAGGTTGCAATATACTAACACGAATTCTATACAGACAAATGGAAAGACTGGTAGAAGCCGATCTCGGGGAAGATGAGTTAGGATTCCGGAGAAATATTGGAACACGCGGATCAATACTGACCATATGACTTATCATAGGAGATAGGTTAATGAAAGGCAAACCTATGTTTATAGCATTTATGGACTTAGAGGAAGCTTTTGGCAATGTTGACTGAAACACTGCCAGCCGGCGTGGCCGAGCGGTTCTAGGCGCTACAGTCTGGAACCGCGCGACCGCTACGGTTGCAGGTTCGAATCCTGCCTCGGGCATGGATGTGTATGATGTCCTTAGGTTAGTTAGGTTTAGGTAGTTTAAGTTCTACGGGACTGATGAGCTCAGAAGTTAAGTCCCATAGTGCTCAGAGCCATTTGAACCATTTTTGATTGGAACACTCTCTTTCTAATTATAAAGATGGGAGGGGTAAAACACAAGGAGCGAAAGGCTATTTACAATTAGTGCAGAATCCGGATGGCAGCTATAAGAATCGAAGTGCACGAAAGGGAAGTAGTAATTGAGAAAGGAGTGAGACAGGGTTGTAGCCTATCACCTATGATACTCAATCTGTATGTTGAGCAAGCAGTGAATGAAGCAAAAGAAAAATTTGGAGTAGGAATTAAAGTTTAGGGAGTAGAAATAAAAAACTTTGAGGTTTCCCGATGACATCGTAATCCGGTCAGAGACAGGAAAGGACTTGGAAGAGCAGTTGAACGGAATGAACAGTATCTTGAAAGGAGGGTAGGCCTATAAGTTGAACATCAACAGAAGCGAAACGAGGGTAATGGAATGTAGTCGAATTCCATCAGTTGATGCTGAAGGGATTATATTAGGAAATGAGAAACTTAAAGTATTAAATGAGCTCCGTAATTCGGGAAGCAAAATAACTGATAATGGTCGAAGTACGGAGAACATAAAATATAGACTGGAAATGGCAAGAAAATCGTTTCTGAAGAAGCGAAATTTGTTAACATAGAATATAGATTCAAGTGTTAGGAAGTCCTTTATGGAAGTGTTTGTATGGAGTGTAGTCACGTGTGGAAATGGAACACGGACGATAAACAGCTTAGATACGAAGAGAATATAAGCTTTCAAAATTTGGTGCTATAGAAGAATTCTAAAGATTAGATGGGTAGATCACATAACTAATGAGGAGATACTGAGTAGAACTGGAGAGAAAAGAAAGTATCGGTTGGTAGGACACATTCCGAGGCATCAAGGGATCCACATTTTCGTACTGGAGGGACATGTGGGGGATAAAAATCGTAAAGGGAGACCAAGAGATTAATACAGTATGCTAATTTAGAGGGATGTAGGTCGCAATAATTCCTGTGAGATGAAGAGGCTTGCACAGGATAGAGTAGCTTGGAGAGCTGCTCAAACCAGTCTTTGGACTGAAGAACACAACAGCAACAACAACAAGAAGACAAAATCTTAGAATATGGTCATAACTGGATATCTTATGTAGACCGGATGACCGTTTATCAAACACTGTCTACAGATTTAGCTTATAGCGCACAGCAGAGTATACACACCGAACAGAAGATGGAAACATCAATTTCGCAATTCGCAACGGGTGGAAACGCCAAAAGTTTGCAGATGACATTGATTATGACAAATTATTCCATTTTAATTCGACCCAAGAACCAATAAAATGTTGAATAGGAATATTGGTATAATGGAAATCTCCGACAGACTCTTAGAAGATTAAACGGAAAGCTGATGCTACAAAAAACCTTTGTAAGTAGGGTGACGGGCTCATTAGCACCATGAAGAAGTGAAGAGAGTGTCAGAATGTAACCAACCGTTCGTTAGGCGTAAGGATCAAGAAACATATAGAAGGTAGTACGACCTGCAGCTGCGATCGAACACTAAACTATTTTCTGCTCCTAGCTTCTATTCACTTCCCTTTAAGGAAATCCATAAACTGTTATCCGTATATGTAATACACTGAGGTAACAAAATTCGTGGGATATCCCTCTAACAGCGCATCGGACCTCCTTTCACCCGATATACTGCACCAACTCGACGTTGCATGGATTCAACAAGTCGTTTGGAAGTCCCCTGCAGAAATATTGAGCCTTGTTGCCCCTATAACCATTCATAATTGCGAAAGAGTTGCTAGTGCAGGATTTTGTGCACGAACTGGACTCTTGATTATGTTCCACGAATGTTCGTGATTTCTGTAGGGTCAAATCATTCGCTCCAGTTCTTCACAAAGCTCTTCAAACCAGTTGTGAACAATTGTGGTGCGGTACCAATTCCATCGCTATTTTGGAACATTTTGTCCATAGACGGCTACAAATGATTTCCAAGTAGACGAACATAACCATTTTCAGCCAATGATCGATTCAGGTGGACCAGAGGACCCGGTCCATTGCATGTTAAGACTGCCCACACCTTTATGGAGGCAGCACCAGCTTGCAGAGTACCCGGTTGAAAACTTGGCGCCGTGGCACCGCGGTGTGTGCGCCATACTGTAACCCTGCCATCAGCTCGTACAAACTGAAATCGCGACTCATTTGCCCAGGTCACGGTTTTCCTGTCGTCAATGGTCCAACAGACATGGTCACGAGCCCAGGAGAGGCGCTGCAAGCGATGTCGTGCTGCTAGCAGGGCCATTCACATTGGTCGTCTGCTGCCATATCACATTAACGCCAAATTTTGCCCCACTGTCCTAACGGATGCGTTCGTCGTAAATCCCACATCGATTTCTGCGGCTGTTTCCCGCAGTGTTGCTTGTCTGTTAGGACTGACAATTCTAAGGAAACCCCGCTGCTCTCAGTCGTTAGTTGAAGGACGTGGGCAACAGCGTTGCCGGTAAGATTGATAACATTCTCAGCACACTCTTGACACTGTAGATGTCGGATTATTGATTTTCCTAACGATTTCCGAATAGAATGTCCCTTGCGTCTTCCTGCCAGCCGAGGTGGCGGAGCGGTTCTAGGCGCTACAGTCTGGAACCACGCAAACGCTACGGTCGCAGGTTCGAATCCTGCCTCGGGAATGGATATGTGTGATGTCCTTAGGTTAGTTAGGTTTAAGTAGCTCTAAGTTCTAGAGGACTGATGACCATAGATGTTAAGTCCCATAGTGCTCAGAGCCATTTGAACCATTCGTTGCGACGGCCTTACGCCACCTTACTAGGAGGACCTCTATGCTCGGCGGGTATCACTCTATTAGTCGACGTCGAATCAGCGGCTTGCTGCATCAATAACTGCTTCCATCACTGGGCTAAACAGAAGTTGCGTGACGCAGGCCACAGTGTGAACGAGGAAGAATCGTCCAACGCAGTTTTTAAAGCTCCTCTCGCGTGCGTAGACTTACGTGGGGCCTTGCGTTGTCATGCAGAAGGAGAAGTTCGTTTGCATCCATCGATCACACCGAATGAGAGTGTCTGCACGCTCCATAATTGCAGGAGTCACAGCTGTGTGTGGCCTGCCGGCACACGGACGATCGGATACGTTTGCGTGACGTTGTTGCAACGATGACAGACGTCTAGCCCAACGACTCACTGTCATTTTTTTTGCTGTAAGATCTTCGTAGACGTTCTGGAAACGTCTATGAATGTCTGTGAAACTGTGGTTTTTCCAAAGGGAAACTCAATGACAATTCTCTGCTACCTACGTCACAGTCGCCAATTGGAAAGCTATACAGGGTGTCACAAAAAGGTACGACCAGACCTTCAGGAAACATTACTCACACACAGGTAAAGAAAAAATTTTATATGGACATGTGTCCGGAAACGCTTAATTTCCATGTTAGAGCTCATTTTAGTTTCGTCAGTATGTACTGTACTTCCTCGATTGGCCGCCAGTTGGCCCAAGTGAAGGAAGGTAATGTTGACTTCGGTGCTTGTGTTGGCATGCGACTCATTGCTCTACAGTACTAGCATCAAGCACATCAGTACGTAGCATCAACAGATTAGTGTTAATCACGAACGTGGTTTTGCAGCCAGTGCAGTGTTTACAAATGCGGAGTTGGCAGATGCCCATTTGATGTATGGATTAGCACGGGGCAATAGCCGTGGCGCGGTACGTTTGTATCGAGACAGATTTCCAGAACGAAGGTGTCCCGACGGGAAGACGTTCGAAGCAATAGATCGGCGTCTTAGGTAGCACGGAACATTCCAGCCTACGACTCGCGACTGGGGAAGACCTAGAACGACGAGGACACCTGTAATGGACGAGGCAATTCTTCGTGCAGTTGACGATAACCCTAATGTCAGCGTCAGAGAAGCTGCTGCTGTACGAGGTAACGTTGACCACGTAACTGTATGAAGAGTGCTACGGGAGAACCAGTTGTTTCCGTACCATGTACAGCGTGTGCAGGCACTATCAGCAGCTGATTGGCCCCGACGGGTACACTTCTGCGAATGGTTCATCCAACAATGTGTCAATCCTCATTTCACTGCAAATGTTCTCTTTACGGATGAGGCTTCATTCCAAAGTGATCAAATTGTAAATTTTCACAATCAACATGTGTGGGCTGACGAGAATCCGCAAGCAATTGTGCAATCACGTCATCAACACAGATTTTCTGTGAACGTTTGGGCAGGCATTGTTGGTGATGTCTTGATTGGGCCCCATGTTCTTCCACCTACGATCAATGGAGCACGTTATCATGATTTCATACGGGATACTGTACCTGTGCTGCTAGAACATGTGCCTTTACAAGTACGACACAACATGTGGTTCATGCACGATGGAGCTCCTGCACATTTCAGTCGTAGTGTTCGTACGCTTCTCAACAAATCGGTGACCGATGGATTGGTAGAGGCAGACCAATTCCATGGCCTCCACGCTCTCCTGACCTCAACCCTCTTCACTTTCATTTCTGGGGGCATTTGAAAGCTCTTGTCTACGCAACCCCGGTACCAAATGTAGAGACTCTTCGTGCTCGTATGGTGGACGGCTGTGATACAATACACCATTCTCCAGGGCGAGGGTGGATGCATGTATCCTCGCTAACGGAGCACATTTTGAATATTTCCTGTAACAAAGTGTTTGAAGTCACGGTGGTACGTTCTGTTGCTGTGTGTTTCCATTCCATGATTAATGTGATTTGAAGAGAAGTAATAAAATGAGCTCTAACATGGAAAGTAAGCGTTTCCGGACACATGTCCACATAACATATTTTCTTTCCTTGTGTGTGAGGAATGTTTCCTGAAAGTTTGGCAGTACCTTTTTGTAACACCCTGTATACAGCGCCGCCAATTGTCGGAATTTCATGAAACGACAGGGGCTGAAGCAGGAATATTCCAAGATGTCCCACAACAACTTCGCATTTTTTCAACTGATATTGTCAGAGAAAAAAGGTGTTGCTTTACTTATTGAACGCCCTTCGTATAATTTGATGATACCTGGACGTGAAAAATACTGGAAAATATTAGCACTATTAGCAAGAGATTTTGATACGATTAAGGGAGTCTATCAACCCACCCGCTATCTTTGCAACGGGGAACGTTGCCTGAATGACAGCTCGCCACTATAGCCTTCACAGTAGTTAGCGATCCATTGCGGCTAACGCGGGATATAAATTTTTGCCATTCTCCGTAGTTTTCCAACCCGGCGCTCAGAGGTTTCATTTTCTTCGCCGCTATGAAGAGCAAACTGTTTGAAAGGCATTTCTCAGATGTTAAACGAGATTGTTAGAGCAACAGAGCAATTCTTCAATACCCAAAATGAATTCTTCGATCAATCATGATGGGAGAAATCCATGATTGTATGGAGAAGATTTCTTGTCCTGCAATATCGTTTTTCCTACCGGCGATACTAACTTTAGACCTCCACTCGTCGTTGTAATACGTTCAGTGCGTAAGACGTGCTGCCATTTGAATTAAGATTGCGTAATTTATTGTATCAGTGCACGTCGTAGGAAGCAGAAATCGGACCATACTGTTTTTTCGGCTGTAAACTAAAAATAGTCTGTCCTTTTCTGCGAAAGCATAAATAAGTGAAAGGAACTTGCCTTCCTAATAAATCGAGAATGAAATCGGGCTTACTCAGATCGCCATTGTGTTACTTCCACGAAAACGTCCGAGGCGAATAGTTTAAAAGCCAGCGGCGAACAGTGGAAAGCAATGTATATTCCGGGAACTCAGCCCACATGCGGTGAGGGTACTGCTGTGTAGCTGGTAGATTAAAACGTGACCGGCTGTGCAAAGACTTCAGGTAGTTGGTATTACGGTCTGTCTCCTCGAAATTCGTAGGCTGTTATTCGGACATTTCTTTCTGATGAATTCTCCATTAATTTACAGATTATAGCCTTCTTGTCTTCTCTTTGAATGTGCGTTTAAGACAGGCCGTCCCAAATATACGAAGAACGAGTAAAATATTACCTTAGACAGATTTTCGCTACGACATAGCAATCACTGAGGTAAATTTTCTGACCTATTTAAAGCATATTTAACGTTTAAAGATGCAGAATTAGGACACCGAATGTTGTATGGAACTATATTCTTTTATCCATGGCTCTGGAAAGTGTCTTCGAAGACTTCAACGACATACCATCTGTGGAACTTGACGAAACAGTAACAAGATAGCTACACCAAAAACCAATGTCCCACAGTCACGACAAATTTCACAAATCTCTGTCCTGCTGCAACAGATACAAGCAAACAGATAATTCGAGGAAGGTTCGTGTGTTTGTCAATATGAATGTCATATCAAGGGCTGAAAATTTTCAACATTGAGACATACTACATAGCGATTCGGCACAAACAGTACTGCTTGTGGAATTTCACGTGAAGTTGTCGCACTGTGTTCTAAGGCATTTCGTGCCTTAGGTGGTAGTCGGTTTCATTGTAGAATTGTTTTAATTTCATCCACAGGAAAAGGTCCAGACGTGTTAAATATAACGAGCATGTTTTGTATTTCCAGAACAACTGATCAATAGCTCCCCAAATGTTTTGTTAAGAATGCACGTGATTAGCTATGCGGAATGGGTGGAATATCAGTATCGATTATTTTGTATCCAGTGGTATCTCTTTATCTAGCTGAGACAACATATACAGAACACTGGGGCTGTTTAGAGACCCACCAATAAAAGAGGGATCGATGATGCAGTTATAGAAAATCCAAATGTTGACAGATCAAGATGGATTTTTACCCACTCCAGTCACCCAGATTGGGTTTTCAGCTGACTAGTAGTACATATTCTGTGTCCCACAGTTTTTGAAAATATATTTCATAAACAAAATCTTGCAGTTTGGCAGATTCAGTGTGGAGAAGTGTACTGTGCGCTGTAATGTAGTATTCTCTGAAACTCCTTTATCTGATCCCACTCGTACTTTCAAACTGCTTCGTAGTTATTCCTACATTGTGAGTTACGGCGAGATGTGGAAACGATGAAATGCGCTGTATATAGTACTCACAGAACACCTCATGCTGATCACACTCACACATGTGAACTGCGTTTTATGCTTCCAACATATTAATTTCATTTGTGTCATTAGTCAAGCTTCTTTTCCGCTGGCATGTTCTATTACCCACACTTCCAGCTTCTTGACATTTTGTTGTCGCATTGGCAAATTCAGATCGTATAGGCTTATTGTGTAGTAAATGTCGTATCTAGCACACTCTCAAATCACCTACAAATGTGATCACGTGTTGCTCGTACGATAATGTGTAGCTATTGAGAATAAGAAAAATTAAACTATTTGCTATCCTCTCTGGTGTTGCAATTTCAATGACTTGCAGTGTAAATTGATTTATGTGCGATCACGCGATGTGTTTGTAACATGTAGTGATACGCACCAACCTTGCTTGTGAATCGTCTGGTCAGCGCGACAGAATGTCAATCCTAAGGGCCCGGGTTCGATTCTCGGCTGGGTCGGAGATTTTCTCCGCTCAAGGACTGCGTATTGTCTCGTCCTAATCATAGTCATTTCATCCCGATCGACGCGGAAGTTGACGAAGTGGCGTCAAATCGAAAGACTTGCACTCGGCGAACGGTCTACCCGACGGGAGGCCCAAGTCACACGACATGTGTGGGTGTGTGTACGTTCCGTTTCTTATGAATTTCTGTGTTGATACTGTAGTGCTCGAGTTTTTACGGTATATGACATTCAACTTGAGTAAGGCATTTGTGTATTAAAAACAGGGAATTACAAAAAAAAGCTCTGAGCACTATGGGACTTAACATCTATGGTCATCAGTCCCCTAGAACTTAGAACTACGTAAACCTAACTAACCCAAGGACACCACGCAACAGCCAGTCATCACGAGGCAGAGAAAATCCCTGACCCCGCCGGGAACCGAACCCGGGAACCCGGGCGTGGGAAGCGAGAACGCTACCGCACGACCACGAGCTGCGGACAGGGAATTACAGTATCTTAAATTGCACTGGAGTGCAGATTGTACAAATTATGTAAAAAAGACTACGAGCTTCAGCCAACAAAACATAATGGTATTAGTGACAAACATTTATTTTTACAAACAAAGGTATTTTTGAACCATGTTGCTACAAATATAAATCACAAATCACTGTTATGAGTGAAACGGAAATACTAATTTGTTCATTGTCATGACGAGATTGTCAGCATCATTCCCATGGAATTTCAACGCGGTTGCTAAGGGACAAGCGGACCTGAACGGCAGGCTTTGATGTGGGAGCTGCGCGACTTTTACCGGGCGATGGTCGGGCTGTTCTCGGCGAAGCCGACGGCGCGCTGGGGGCAACTGGCGTGTCGTGACGGCGGAGTGCGGTCGGCGGGCGAGGCGCGCGTTCCACAGCGGCCGGAGTTGAACGTCCCGCGTTGGGGGCGAGTCGGGCGGCGTTCAAGAGCCAAATATCCTCTCCCGTCTCTTTCCAGGAAGAAAGGCTCTCCTTTGTCTTTTCGGCGACAAGTGATTTTTTTTCCCGTCTCGAAGACAAGTACAAGAGGCGTTCAATAAGTAATGCAACACTTTTCTTCTCGGCCAGTTCAGGTTGAAAATATGCGGAATTTGTTGTGGAACATGGTGGAATGCTTCCTCTTCAGCTACTATAGTTTCATGAAGTTCCGCTGGGTGGCGGTACTGTACGTAGTCCTCAAAATGGAGGTGCGCTCCAAGTAGAGAGCTGTCATTGAATTTGCTTTGGCCGAAAACCAGAGCATGTTCATAGGCTCTTGCAGAATGTTTAAACAAAAGCACGGTGAGTCGTTGGCCGAGGTCATGCAAACCAATCCGATTTCCCGCATGGCCACCCGCACACAGCTGCTGGAACGTGTGGACACGTTCATTCAAGACGATCGACGGATCGCAATCAGACACATCGCTGCACTACTTGACCTCCCTTTTCGTAGCGCTGACACACCATTTGGCGTACTCAAAGGCGTATGCCCTCTGGATTCCTTGCTGCCTAACAGAAGACCACAAAGACCAACGAAGGACAATGTGTGCTGAATTATTTGGGCGTTACGAGATTGATGGTTTTGTCGAACATCGTCACAGGCGATGAAACACTGGTTCATCAATCCGAACCGGAAGTCGGCCGTGGTGGCCGATCGGTTGTAGGCGCTACAGTATGGAAACGCGCGACTGCTACGGTCGTAGGGCCGAATCCTGCCTTGGGCATGGATGTGTGTGAAGTCCTCAGGTTAGTTAGGTTTAAGTAGTTCTAAGTTCTAGGGGACTGATGACCTCAGAAGTTGAGTCCCATAGTGCTCAGAGCCATTTTTTTCGAACCGGAAAATAAACGACAGTGCATGAAAATGCGACATACCACGTCTTCTCTGAGGAAAAAGTTCAAAGCTTCATCCTCAACCGCTAAAGTCATTGCGAAGATCTGTATGGTGCAACGATCAGCTTGGAAGTGTATTGTTCCTACCCCCCCGGAAATGCGAAACGACTTCAGCGTGTTCGTAGCCATCATAACGCAACCGAACTTGTTACTCTCCATAACAACACAAGGCATCTTATAAGCCTGCGCACTCCCTCAAAACCCACAATATTTCATTGAACTTTTGTTCCTCATTGATTCTTCCACCCGGAACACACATCTTCCGACTTCCATCTGTTTGGCCCAGTGAAGGATACACTCCGTGGGAAACAGTACGTGGATAATGGAGAGGTTATTAAGGGAGCAAGGCAGTGGCGCCGACTTCGACCTGTAGAATGGTACCATGTGAGCATCCAGGCATTTCCAGTAAGGTGGCGTAGGGTCGTCGCATTGAACAGAGGTTACATTAAAAAGGAGGGTATTGTAGCTAGAAGATGGTTCAAATGGCTCTGAGCACTATGGGACTCAACTGCTGAGGTTATTAGTCCCCTAGAACTTAGAACTAGTTAAACCTAACTAACCTAAGGACATCACAAACATCCATGCCCGAGGCAGGATTCGAACCTGCGACCGTAGCGGTCTTGCGGTTCCAGACTGCAGCGCCTTTAACCGCACGGCCACTTCGGCCGGCGTAGCTAGAACAGTAGAGAGTAAAAACGTGCACTGCAATTCTGAATAACACCTACTTTTGAAAAAAAAGCAAGAAACAGAAAGTATTGCATCACTTATTAAACGCCCCACGTACCCTTCCATGACCATCTCTCTGAGTTCGCCAGAGCTTTGACCCTTGATGTGGCCAGACACACTCGATGCCTACCTTATGTTCCTCTTCTGGCCGGTCTAATTATTGTTGAGCATCCTTGTGAAATATGTTTCGCCAATTCTCATGTCTGGAATTGTTTTACTGCACTAACAGCACATCTCCAGTTAACAACGGATGCCATGTCTCCTGTCGACAAATCCGGTTCCTCGCAATGCACCTGCTAACGTCTCATTTCACTGCATCTTGACAGTGCAGTGCTCGGTTGGCGACCTTTCCCATAACTGCAAACGCAGACGTTAAAAAGGCACTCATAGAAAATGATTTTTTCCTCTCTCAGAATACTGAAAATGGCTTAAATCCAATCTGACGATATGCGTCGGCACCACTTTGTCACTTCTCAACACTAGAGAGAATCCAGAATGAGGTTTTCACTCTGCAGTGGAGTGTGCGCTGATATGAAACTTCCTGGCAGATTAAAACTGTGTGCCGGACCGAGACTCGGACTTGCGACCTTTGCTTTACGCGGGTGAGTGCTCTACCAACTGAGCTACCCAAGCACGACTCGCGCCCCGCCGTCACAGCTTTACTTCTGCCTGTATCTCGTCTCCTACCTTCCAAATTTTACAGAAGTTCTCCTGCGAAACCTGCAGGTCCCGAGTTCGAGTCTCGGTCCGGCACACAGTTTTAATCTCCCAGGAAGTTTCACTAGAGAGAATGCTCAGTGGCCTCCAAGAATGTTTACTCTCCTGACGTACAACAGGAGCTACGTAGATGCCAAGGAGGTCCCTCGTCTGTGCTGCAGCGGAGCCCTTCAGTTACACTAAGTTTGTGGTGGAGCGGCGGCGGATGGGGGAAGGGGCGACCAGGCTTTAGGCCACTTCCTGAAGTCCTCTGCGTATCGACGACATTTAAGTAGCACTGTCATTATGTGATACACTCACACTGAAACCGTTGACTCCACGTTTGTCTCCAGCAATCTAAATCTGTACTCAGCATAGCCATTGCATACATATTCGTATATCCCTAACATTGGATGTCTCTTCATGTATGTGCCTTTATAAAGAAATTATATCTATACCAACATAACAACACAAAGGTAAACGTTGTGAGAACTTGAGAAGAAACCTTACATAAAGGAATACTATTACCTATTAAAACAAATACTACGTCAGTCTTTCGTGCTCAGTGCAGACATATTCAGAAATACGTCAAAACCATAAAAACAATATATATTTACAAATTATGAGAAAATAGTCCTTAAATTTCCTTTGCACGGAAGTCTGTACTCAGTTTACACCTGAATCAAAATATTTTTCAAAATATTTGTCATATGTTCTCACGTCCGCCATTTACGTATGTACTAAAAGCAAAAGAACCTGTTCATCTACATCTACATGGTTACTCTGCAAATCACATTTAAGTGGTTGGCAGAGAGTTTATCGAACCACCTTCACAATTCTCTATTATTTCAATCTCGTATAGTGCGCGGAAAGAATGAACACCTATATCTTTCCGTACGAGCTCTGATTTCCCCTATTTCATCGCGGTGATCGTTCCTCCTATGTAGGTCGGTGTCAAACAAATATTTTCGCATTCGGAGGAGAAACTTGGTGATTGGAATTTCGTTAGAAGATAACATCGCAACGAAAAACGCCCTACTTTTAATGATGTCCAGCCCAAGTCCTGTATCATTTCTGTGACACTCTCTCCCATATTTCGCGATGATACAAAACGTGCTGCCCTACTTTGAACTTTTTCGATGTACTCCGCCAGCCCTATCTGGTAAGGATCCCACAGCGCGCAGCAGTATTCTAAAAGAGGACAGACAAGCGTAGTGTAGGCAGTCTCCTTAGTAGGTCTGTTGCATTTTGTAAGTGTTCTGCCAATAAAACGCAGTCTTTGGTAACCCTTCCCCACAACATTTTCTGTGTGTTCCTTCCAATTTAAGTTGTTCGTAATTGCAATAGCTAGGTATTTAATTGAATTTTCTGCTTTTATATTAGACTGATTTATCGTGTAACCGAAGTTTAACGAGTTCCTGTTAGCACTCATGTGGATGACCTCACACTTTTCGTTATTTAGGGTCAAGTACCGCTTTTCGCACCATTCAGATATCCTTTCTAAATCGTTTTGCAGTTTGTTTTGTTCTTTTGATGACTTTATTAGTCGATAAACGACAGCGTCATCTACAAACAACAGAAGAAGGCTGCTTAGATTGTGTCCCAAATCGTTTATATAGATAAGGGACAGCAAAGGGCCTATGTTGGGGAACACCAGAAACCACTTCTGTTTTACTTGATGACTTACCGTCAGCTACTACGAACTGTGACCTCTCTGACAGGAAATCACAAACCCAGTCACGTAACTGAGACGATATTCCACAAGCACACAATTTCACTACGAGCAGCTTGTGTGGTACCGTGTCATAAGCCTTCCGGAAATCCAGGAAGGATGTTTTCTAAGCCCATGTTGACTGTGTGTCAATAGACTATTGAAACGCATACATATGTAGTGTCTATTCATACGGACATTTCCGAGAGAACAGATACAATTTAGATGCAGTAGCCATATTGAGTTAAAATACAAAGAAATTATAGACACTGACTGCGAGCGGGCTTTGAGTGAAATAAAACGGATTCCAACGCTGGTCTCCTGCTGACTGTATTAAAATTGTGTCTCTTCAAGAGGGACAGCAAATGATCAGTGCAAATGCACACCAGGCCTTGTAGTGCTACAAAGATGAAACTATATATGATTGTTAAGGGTTAAGCATGTAATAATTCGATGTAAGACATTTTGTGGAGCCTGAATTTTGTTCTCGTACTGGTCGGTAGAGAAGGAAAAGTTCCTTAATCGATGTGAAGGTATAAAGGTTGTAAAAAGGAGAGAGAGAGAGAGCAGGTAAATACAAGTTATTCAAAACAAATATCTCTACAGTGTAACGTCTTGTGATTTCCTATAACCAAAAATTGCAGGGTCTAATCTGAGCCTGTCCTGAATAACAGCGAAGAACATTTATGTTATCATATATTTTCTTCGTTTGATCACGGTTGTGATTCGCAAGTTTCTCTTTGTTACGCGACGTGTTATGAATATTTTCATTATACGCGCAAAAGTGCACACAGATTTAATCGAACCTGCGCCTTTCGGAAACGATAACTTTTAATCAGTACAATTACGCGAATACCGTCTAAATAGCAACCGTGATCGCAAAAGTGTTTCCTGGGCCAAATAATTCTTATAAAATGTGTATTCTCCAAAGCGAGCAGCATTGCACTATCGCTGACTCGCAACAATCGAAAGAGTAAAAACAGTGCTTAAATAAAATTGCCTCCTTTTAATAATTATTATTATCCCATTAAATAAATAAATAGCAATTCAGTGGCTATCCAATCAATAAACAGAGAGGGCAATTCAGTGGCAATCTATGGACAGGACTAGCTTATATGTGTGTGCTAATGTGTGTTTTTTCTATTTGTTTCATGCTGTAATGAGCGGAAATCTACGACAACCCTAAGCACGATATTTTGGCTGTACCATTCCATCCCAACGGCAGCAGAACGAAGCACTGCATAAGGTGGGCACAACATCTTCTTCAACCTGGTGCTGTATGAATTTTAATCAAACGAAAGTGAACATTTATAGTACTGATTCCAATCTGGTGGAGTGTAGTAATTATTTTATGTTTTGTGTGATGGAATAATTGATGTGTTGTGTGTGACGTTTTCCCGATTAGACTTGCACCCAAACATTTGCAAACATGGTGAAAACTGTGCGACGTGTAAGAAAAGCTACACAGCAGTAAGTAACTGTAGAACATTCAGAGGAGGAAGGAATAACTAGTGATGTAGAAATTGATAATATTTTTTCAGATCAGACAGAGGATATAGAACAGGACACTAATATTAAAGTCAGTTATCCTTCTGCTGTAGAACACTCAGGCAGAATACAGACGGTAGTTCAAGTGCATACTGAAGCAGAACCACAAGAAATACTAGTTGCAGTCGATTTACGACCGGTAGAGCCAACACAAACAGCAATGGATCCATTTTCTCTCTTAACGATGAAAATGGAACAAATGTTTAAAATACAGGAACAATCACAGATACAGCGTGCAACTGAGATTAATAGTAATTTAGATAAACGTATTAGCAAAGTAGATGAACGGATTAGGACCTTGGATGAACGCATCAGTAAATTAGACGAGCGTACGCAGTTAAGCTTTTCACAGTTCTCAAAAGAGATAGATCAAAAGCTTGAAAACCGGTTAAAAGAACACGATCGCCAGCTGCAACAGCAAATAGGTGCCCAGTTGTCTGCTATACAGAATAACATTTCAAGTATGCAACAAACATACCATGACTTACCACAGAATGCAAAGCAAGTAGTCCAGGATGTGGACAAATTACAACAAACACACACTTCTTTGGAAGCAGAAATACGCAACATAAGTACACGTACAGAAAACCTTACGGTTGATAATCAAAACGTAGTAGAACAAAAATGCAAAGAACAAGAAGAACGCGTTGTGACCACATTCAACACATGGCTAAATGACAAAGACAAACACATTAGTACTGTTATACAGAAGGAACTACCTGTGATGTTACAACGAGCAGGAACACAACTGATACATGAAAACAACACAAAGATTCATGAACTCCAGACTGAATTACAAAACGTGCAGAAAGTGCTTAATGAAACACGTATGCAAACATCTCATAACAGTTCACCGGAGTGTATTAGTATCACAGAAACACACCCTGATCTTTATGAAACGCCTTTAACTGAAAGTAGGGGGCAGACGGGCAATAATTTCAATCCAGCACGTGGAGTAACATCCGTTTATCTAGACCATACACAATCATTGGTGACTCAGGATGCTTTAGTGAAGAAATCACACCTTCAGAAGTTTACCAATGATAAGATCAGCCCCCATCCAATTGTGTTTATCAAAGGGATCTGCGGAATAATGCCAAAAAGTTGGAACGAAAGGGAGAAAATTGTCTTTACCATTACCCATATTCAAGGTGAGCCAGCGTTGTTCGCGACACAGAAAGCTGAACAATGTAGCTCCTTCGATGAATCTGAACAAGCTTTTCTGAACAAGTATTGGTCGCGTGGGGTACAAGAACGATTAAGAAAAGAAGTTTATAGTCCTGAGCCATTTAATAGAAAAGGCGGTACTTTGCGGAAATATTTCGAAAAGTATCTGGACAATGTGAAATATTTATCCACACCAATTCCTGAGTGCCATGTTTTAAAGATATTAAAGGAGAAGTTACCGCGTGAGCTAAAGGAGAAATTGTTTCACATTCCTGAAGACAACGTGGAACATTTTCTATCTGTACTGGACTCTTTAGATTTGGTTATCGAAGAAGGCAGACACCATTATGGGAATAATTCGTCGAATAATGGTAATGGTAATGGCAACGGGCGAAAACACAAGAATAATAGTAATAGAAACACCTACTATGGGAATCAAAATCATTGGAATAGTCCGAATTATTCAGGATGGCAGAACCACAATATGAACACAAATGGACAATACGGTAAAGCACCGAATCACAATTATCATCCACAGAACAATAGTGGACAACACAATAACGGAAACTTTTCAAAGAAACGGAAACGAGATTTTAGAGCTAACGCCAATTACAATAACGGTAATTTTTCAAATAATCAGCAAAACATGCAACCACCACTAACTGGTCAACACAGAATTATGCACAACAGCAATGACAGCAGCCTAGGCCACCGCAATATCACAACAACAATAATATACAACCCCCGTACAATACAATTATGTCAGATAACATGCAGCAGTATATGTATGCGCAGCCATGGCAACCACCGAATCAAAATATCAAGATCATTGAGGTAAGTGAACCGCAACCATCAACCAGTACCAGTCAGTCAAACTAGATGCGACGACATTCTGCTCCCGTGTGTCAGTCGCAGGGTGTCTAGGGGGCACTTGCATGAATGATGTTATTAATAACGAGCAACCAAACGTGCAGACAACCAGCTGTAGTAACAATGAGAATGTGTGTCGCATAGAACCAGCAGCGATCGGGTCGAACAACGCGAAAAATGCAGTGTGTAGGAATAATTCTGTTGATGTTGCTCAGCAACGTAGTTCAACTATGCAGATGTTAAGATATAATGACGGAGTTGATATACTAGAGGAATTATGTCAAGATTTTCGGAAGAAGTGTAATTTGTTTGAACGGGAAGTTGTACAAGCAGCTATAGTTTGTGATATTTATGGTATTCAAACTACGGTGATTTTAGATACTGGAGCATCTGTTTCTGTGCTGAATGAATCGTTCTTTCTTCACTTAAAGAAGATTAGAAAGATTCCGGTTTTTCCAGTCACTAATTGTCAAGTTACAGGAGCCATTAGTCAGAAAGCCCAACTAGTTCGGGAACAGACACGGATTTGTATTAATTTTGGAATGGGAGCCAAAGAGTGCACCTTCCTTATTGTAAAGAATTTAGCCGTGAACTGTCTCCTCGGATTAGATATTTTGCGAGAGACGGAAACTATGATCGATCTCGCAAAGGGTGAATGCAGCATGTGTTTCGGTGACACGAGAGCCAGGTTACACTTGGTAAAGACCAAAGAATTGCATGGCAAATATTGTCAAATTTTAAAGATAGAACCGATTCGCGCACATTTATGGCAGCTTCAAGATAGTTTCAATTGCAGTACATTCCCGGTCATGGAAGATGTGAAGGACGAGGAGAATATCCACCTCTCTGAACTAGTAGGAAAAGTACAACAATCCTCTGGTCTTGACAGTCTGCAACAAAAGCAATTATTAGACACACTTACTAATTATCGTAAAGTATTTTTGAAAAAACCTGGACTAATTAAAGGTTACGTGTACGACATGCAAGTGTTTCCCCATGAAATTTGCTGTCATCAAACGTTCTCCATACCCAGCGCGAAAAGGGAAGCAGTAACAAAAGAAATTAGACGAATGCTGGAATGGGGAATTATTGAGACCTCGTTATCACCATATAGTAACCCACTTTTACCGGTAATGAAATCCGATGGAAGCGTAAGGTTGGTTCTCGACGCTCGCCGGATTAATCAAATTACTATGCCTGTCAGAACGCGGCCTGAGAATCTAGAACTATTACAGAAGTTCCATGGGATAATCTATCTATCAAGCCTCGATTTCCGTGCGTCATACTGGCAGGTGGTCTTAACGCCAAGATCTAGGAAATATACAGCATTCATTTATAGAGGAAGAAGCTATCAATTCAGAGTATTGCCTTTCGGATTGAATGTCAGTGCCGGAGTCTTTATTAATGCGCTTGACACTGTCCTAGGCCCGGATTTGTTAGAGCAAGTTACTGTCTATGTGGACGATTTATTGATTGCTTCACCAACGTGGGACGAGCATATCAAACTAATTAACTTGGTGTTACACAAATTTGAACTTGCAGGTGTTACGGTTAACCTTAAGAAGTTCAAGTTTGGAAAGACAGAGATAAAGTTTCTAGGACATATAGTATCATCAGAAGGAACCTTCCCGGATAGTACGAAACTCGAGGCTATCCTAAATTGTCCATATCCGGCCAACAAAAGACAATTAAAGGCATATATGGGTCTTGTATCCTTTTCCCGAAAGTTCGTGCCTAATCAATGGCTTAACAGCGAACATCTATTGGGGCTTCCGAAAAAAAATGCGCCGTGGGTGTGGACTGACCAGTGTGCACATGATTTCGACACGATCAAGCATTGCTTGTTAAATGCCGAAATCTTGCACCATCCAGATCTCAGTAAGGATTTTTGCATAACCTCAGACGCTTCATGTACTGGGTTAGGTGCGTGTTTATTTCAAACAGAAACAGTAGACGGACACGAGCAAATAAAATAATATCTTTCGCAAGTCGTGTATTATCGGAATGCGAACGCGCATATTCCACTACAGAGCTTGGAGCATTGGCAGTGGTATGGGCGTTTCGCAAATTTCACTATTATGTTTATGGTAGACACGTTCGGGTATACTGTGATCATCAGGCTTTGAGTTTCCTGCTGACCTGTAAACTTCTCCATGCACGTTTGGCAAGATGGACATTAGCGTTGCAGGAGTATGATTTCCAGATTATTTACATCAAAGGAAGTAATAATATTGTGGCAGATGCTTTGTCTAGGCTACCCCAAGGTTTACCTCAATTTAGTGAACTCACAGAGCAAGCATCGGAATTTAAAGTGTTACTAATGGCAGACAATGTTAATCGTAAATATTTTCTAGACATGTGTAAAAATATGGCACAAAAACAGGATGTAGATAATATTTGGCTCGAGATCAAGGCTCAATTGAGGACGGATCCTACTTCCAAATTGCATAAATATTACATGTTGCATCAGGATGTGTTATTCTTTAGAAGACATGAGTATTCACGAAACTTGCTAGTATGTATTACGCAGCAATGTGAGCAAAAGTTAATAATATATACACATAATGTTTGGGGTCATTTCGGTTCAAGGAAGTGCCTGGCGAAACTAAGAATGTATTGTCATTTTAATAACATGTATAGAAAGACCCTACGCATGACGCGAGCATGTGACATTTGCCAGCGCGTAAAGACGTGTGCTTTATCATCGCAGACATTAATGCAGTCAATTGTTCCAACTGCTTCGCGCCAACTTTTAAATATTGACATCGCTGGACCTCTGCCAACTGCCAGAGGAGGGGTCAAATACCTCGTAGCAGTGCTAGATAACTTTACTAAGTTTGTAAAGCTATTTGCTACAAAAACAACAGCCACGAGAACGATAATAAACCGATTGGAAAATGATTACATAGCTCATTTCAGAACGCCAGAAACCTTACTCTCTTACAATGCCTCAAATTTTACGAGTGTTACCTGGAAGAAATTCTTAGAGAAACATAATATAAAACCAATTTTCATTTCAAAGTTCCACCCCCAAGGTAATCCCACCGAACGTGTGTTCCGCGAGTTTAATCGCTTTGTGAGAACGTACTTCTCAGCTAAACAGACTAAGTGGGTAGAATACATAGAGCCGTTTGAAAGTGTTGTAAACCACATACCACATTTATCGACAGGTTTTACTCCAGCAGAACTCACATTAAAAACAAAAGAGAACAATAGTTGGGTCAACCCACTTCCAAAACTAAATACCGAACCGGGAGACTGGGAGGACAAAGTTAGACAAGCATTGGTCACACTATACGAGAATGCAAAGAAACGGCAAGAATCACACAACCGGAGACTACAGAATACTCAAAAATTTAACGTGGGAGATATGGTGTTAGTAAGGAATTATCCGAAGTCGTCATTATTAAAGAGAAAAATAAAGAAGTGGTTTCCGTTATATTCAGGACCATTTGTGATCTTAGGTACACCACATGAAAATAGTTATTTCTTGGTCCATCCCAACTCAAATAGACAGAAAGAACTATACAATCACAAAGACTTGAAAAGATATGTGTCTTAAGTACAGTGGATGACCTTTTACGTGTGTCGTAATGAGGTGAAGTCAAACATCAAAGACTGAAGTACTGTGCGATTAGGCTTAGTGATAATTATTAATTAATGGACTAGTGTATAAGTATTTCATGGACACACTGCGATGTGGCGTGTGGGAGAATAGTAACATACAACATTGGAAGCATCAGTCCTGTTTGGAGGAAGAGACTCTCAGAATACCAATTAGTTGTAAGAAAATTTGAGCTCCAGTTCGACGGAGAAGAGGACGCCGAGCTGCAGCAAGGAGAAGAAGAATTGCTTCAAGATGATTCCACCCTGAGACACTTAATCAAACAGAATACAAACTTGTTGAGATTTAGTAAACTTTCAGGAACTTATGCGTGTGAAACTACGAACAGTGAACAGAACTACATATTTCACACAACAGTAGGATATAGTGACTATAGAAAATAAACGTTTCATTTTGTTGATTGTTAACTATTTTGAACTCACTAGGGTGAGCAGGTTATGGTCTTTTTTTTTTCTTTCAGACTGTGTACAGGATACACTTACAACATGTAAAGTTTACGCGAGTTACGTATAGGTTTAACAAATTTTCCACCGTAAGTTAGTGCTCGGACTTGCATGAGCTATAAACCAGGTCGAACAAGATGTTGTCCATGACTGAACAGATCATTACACAGACAAACATATACAGACTTGTGTTTATCACTGCACAATTCTTTGTGAGTCCAGGAGCCCCTTTTCGAGAAAATATATGACTTAGGATTTGCTTTTATATTGTAAATGACTACAGTTATGTACTTCATTTGATATGTACAATCATTCAGTTATTTATCATTATGTAACTAGACTGTGTAAAGACATTCTTATGGGTAGCACAAGGACTTTACCTTGTCAGACTTGATAACTGTGATCAAGTGACTGCGTCGTGGAGTGAACATGTCACAGATGACCTATGAGCAAAGACTTCCTGTGAACATTATCCTCTGCGCGTACGAACTTTATTTCACTGGCGAAAGAGTGGAATTTAACACAAAAGTGGACGCTCAATGAGTGCGTTGTGATACCATGGTTTCGTTTTCAAATTTTGTGCTACGAGTTTTTAGTAATGCCAAGTATTCAGTGTGTTATTGGGACCACATGCGTGGACGTAACATTCCAGGCAAACTAAAACTCAAGAGCAAGTGTTTATATCGATCAGTCAGCGACAGTGGTGAGTCGTAACAGTGTTGGGAACTGCTACTTACTATATCATTAAACCCGTTGCAGAACTGTATAAATGTTGGAACGTAATTACATGAACCTTTAATTGCAGATAGTCAGTTACGTCGAAAGGACGAATGGACTTGCATCATGATAAAGAAACTCACAAACAGTCGAACAACTCACCAAAAAAAACCACATTCTTCTTGTTGAGTGAAAGAGTGCGTGAAATACGATGTAATTTAGATGTTAATTTAAGGAACTGATAGTGCTGTTTGAATTTCATGTGACTGTATGCTGGGATGCTGAGCACACGTGTCGGTGAGGGCAGCATACTGCAGCGACATCATCCGTCATCCCTTGCCGCACCCTGCCACGTCATCGCAGTCCCTCGCACACTTACCTGATGGGGCGAGACATCGGTGCTGCAGTACACCAACTCGCCAGCCGTCGTCACCAGCAGCACTATCATGAAATTGTACCATTATTAAATGTCATACGAAGTGAATATTCAAATGTTGAAAATTAAAAAGGAGGGTATGGAAGATGTGCTCGCTCCGCCGTGGTTTTTTTCCGGGGTTTTTCCCATTGGCTTTTGCCCGAATGGGGGAGCGTAACTCAAAATCCCTGAGACTTAAAAGTAAACAAAGCACATGCTTCCAAGTGAAAGAACACAGTGAACTTTAAACAGAACAGACAAGGAAAATAAGCCTGCTTGGATGTCCAGTCAAACAAGTGTGACTGTACTTCCAAAGGAGGCAATGTAGTGCTACAACGATGAAAATTAATATTACGACGATGTCAAACCTTATTTTCATGATTTAAAGAAGTATTCATGATATTAAAAATGTAAATATAATTTTAATATTTTCATTTTTGTGCTCAGTGTATCAAAGATTTTCTAGTGCACGGAATAAATTAGCATTGTTTGTACTACGAAACTATATATGATTGTTAAGGGTTAAGCATGTAATAATTCGATGTAAGACATTTTGTGGAGCCTGAATTTTGTTCTCGTACTGGCCGGTAGAGAAGGAAAAGTTCCTTAATCGATGTGAAGGTATAAAGGTTGTAAAAAGGAGAGAGAGAGAGAGCAGGTAAATACAAGTTATTCAAAACAAATGTCTCTAAAGTGGAACGTCTTGTCATTTCCTATAACTAAAGCTTGCAAGGTCTAATCTGAGCCTGTCCTGAATAACAGCGAAGAACATTTATGTTATCATATATTTTCTTCGTTTGATCACGGTTGTGATTCCCACGTTTCTTTTTGTTACGCGACGTGTTATGAATATTTTCATTATACGCGCAAAAGTGCACACAGCTTTAATCGAACCTGCGTCTTTCGGAAACGATAACTTTTAATCAGTACAATTACGCGAATACCGTCTAAATAGCAACCGTGATCGCAAAAGTGTTTCCTGGACCAAATAATTCTTATAAAATGTGTATTCTCCAAAGCGAGCAGCATTGCACTATCGCTGACTCGCAACAATCGAAAGAGTAAAAACAGAGCTTAAATAAAATTGCGACCTTTTAATAATTATTATTATCCCATTAAATAAATAAATAGCAATTCAGTGGCTATCCAATCAATAAACAGAGAGGGCAATTCAGCCTGAGTGGTTACGGGTATCGGCGAAATGACGCGAGTAATGACGATAACCGACAAGGGAACGCGTGCTACGGTGGTCTGTGCGGTTGCAACGACTACTGTGTTCGGATGGCTTAGCAGTCAGAGCGGGCCTCGGAAGCAGGAGACCTGGGTTCGAATCCCAATCCGCCACAAATTTTCTACTTTTCCTACTTGTTTCAATCAACGCTCACTCGCAGCCAATGGTAATTCTTTTGTGGTTTATATCGTTATGCACTGGAAATGAGGGATATAAAATAAATGATAAACATCAAGCAAAGGAACGTAAATAAAACTGAATTAAGTGAATGTAACTGTTAGCACTTGCTGGTAAGAACAAGTAACAGTCCTTTCACTGTTTTTTTTTTTTTTTTTTAGCGAATAAAATGTCCATTTCGCGTTCAGTGTCCTTTGCTCTGTTATTTCACTTAAGTGATTATTGGTCCACGTTGTCTGTTACAGTAGTTTGGGCATCTATTTGTAGATGTCCTTTGCTCTCTTTCTACGTAGCAGTCTTCGACTTACGATCCTCAGTCGTCTGTCAACGCCACACGCCAAGAGTACAACAGTTATATTATCAACTTACAAAGTATCATTAGCTAAAGCACTGCCTATTTCCTACTTGAAATTGATCTCCCTGTATACTTCTTCTGGTTTATACGATCATCTCTTACTATGATCACTCACATCGGGCTACATCTTTGTATTTTTTTATATTGGCTTTTCCAACAGCTAGTTTACGAGCCTATCCCGTTCACTCGGCTTACTTTGCAGTATAATGATCAAATTGACGTTTTATTTTGCGACAAGTGAAATAAATTATTTGTCTGTTCCACATTATATTTGAATCTGCGGAGAATCTGATTTTTTCCATCCCTCACAAGGATGAAAGTGGCTCTTTCCATTTACGAAACTTCCAGTGCCCACCTACTCCTGTTCGTTCTCACTAGTGACTTCCTCTCTGGTGCATTATTTTAATGCAAACTATTATCATTGTAAATTTCGTCACAAAACTGTGATATCCTAGTCACAAAACTTAGTTAATCCCAACAACTCACTTTAATACACAGTACACTTTCATTAAATACTGATGACAACGTGTCTCTTGCAAAGCTATGTTTCACTTCGTCACCTCTAACACTTCATTAACAAAACAGCAAATTATAATTACACGCTGACCCGTGGTCTTGATGAGCTACTGCTGTCAAATGTCATCCTGCGTTCTCGTTTCTCACCGTCGCAAATTTATTTGTCACGTTTGAAAACGGACTGTAGAATTCATTATATATTTAAATTAGTATAGAATTTGCTTATCAAACGTGGACACTGCCAGTAATAAAACAAAACTCAAAAATAATTGCCACGAACGTAGCTCAACTCACATAATTATGTCTTAGAGATTATCTCAGTTCACCAGTGCGAATCATTGTCATCATTGAGGAAACTAATCGTCCAAAAGTCAACTGGGAAAATGCGTGGGTGACAAAGCATGTGGTGAAACATTACTAAACCGTTTCCCTGAAAACATCTTACAATCGGTAGTTTGGGAGCCCAGTCACGATGCGAATATATTAGACCTAACGGCAACAAATAGACACAACCTGTTCGACGATGTCCATTTGAAATGGTCATCAGTGACTAGTTTTAGCAACAAAGATTACTAAAGAATCAACGAAAGCTAAAATAAGTAGAAAGATTTTGATATTTATTAAGTTAGATAAAAAGGCTCTCGTGTCACATGTAAAAGATGAGCTGAAAAATACTTCTGGGCATGAGCATGGGGAACACCTGTAGTTCACGTTTAAAAGAATACCGTGTGTACCAAGCAGAACAGTTCGTGATTGGAGCGACCCTTCATGGTGTACATTCACCATAAAGAAACGTGTACAGAAACAGCGACTTCAGCATAAACGATGTGAAACAAATAATAGGACTGTAGACAGAGATAGCCTGAATGAAATACGTTTTTTTTGTCAAGAGCACAATGAGTAAATTATTTAATTACCGTAGCTAACTCTTATCGAAAGATCTCTTATAGAAATGAAAGAAAAATTGTGGCCAAATGTAAAGGGCGTCAGTGGGACCAGCGTTGGATAACACAGGAACTGAAACTGAGGGTGATGCAGAAAAACTGAAGATAGATTCTAAATATTCTATCGTTACTTTGCTTCTAGTTCATCTGCATAGATAAAGTATACACCTGTTAGTGGCAGTGGCGAAGAGACGCAACTAAAGCGGCTTAAATTAAGCAAGGCTCCAGGGCCATGATGGGACTATTCTGTACAGACTTTGCGTTTGAGTTAGCTCCTATATAGACTATTACTCTAGATCCATGGAAAGAAAAGCGCCCAGTGGTTACAAAAAAAAAACATAGGTCAGAACAACGTTTACGGATGTGACCATCGAAAAAAGACCGTCAGGTCCATCTTCTGTAGAATTCTAAAACACAATGAGATATTTCGCATATACTGTTCATCGATGTCAACTGATAAAATCGGTCCCGCGAAAACCAACTCGTAATTTTCTCACATGACATTCTGAAGACACAGATCAGGATAGGTAGACGCAGTATTTTTTTCTGATTCTTATCAAAAGTAAGTTCGTATGGGGTATCAAGCGAAATTAATGATTGGATTGAGAATTTCTTGGTATGGAGGACGCACCATGTAGGTGGAAATCCATCGACGGAAGTGACTTCAGGGAAGTGCATCGGAACCCTTTCTGTTTATTTTGTGCATTAATGACTTTGGATACAGTATTAATATTAATCTGAGACTTTTTGCAGGTATCTGCAATAAAGTACTGTCCGAAAAAAGCTGCACAGATATTTTCAGATCTTTAAAAGAGATCAAAGTAAAGCTGCAAATATTGCCAGCGTGATTTAAATGCACGTAAATGTACAATTGTGCACTTTACAAAACGAAAAGGTAACGTAATATCCTGTAACTGCAATATCGGTGTTTCTCACTCAGAATCAGTTTACTCATATAAATACCTGCGTGTCACACTTTGTAGCGATACGAAATGGAATGGTAACATAGGCTCAGTCATAGATGTCTGACCTCTATTTATTTTCAGGTCACTACAGGGTATCAGCAGTGATCAACGGCATGATGGTGCAAAAGGCAGTGGGAACCACTGTATTAATGACACGTAAAGTGTATCCACAGGATATGTGACCCGTAACTGAAAAGTGTCGTGATGATCTCTCCATTGGCAAAAGAGTCGGGAATAGTCCCCCATTCGGAACTCCGGGAGGCGGCTGGCAAGGGGGAGGTGACCATGAGAAGAAAACTGAACAATCAATGAAAGGATAACGTTCTACGAATCGAGGCGTGGAATGTCAGTTGCTTGAACGTGGTAGGGAAACTAGAAAATCTGAAAAGGGAAATGCAAAGGCTCAATCTAGACACAGTAGGGGTCAGTGATGTGAAATGGAAAGATGACAAGGATTTCTGGTCAGATGAGTATAGGGTAATATCAACAGGAAGGTAGGGCAGAGAGTGTGTTACAGTGAACAGTACAGTGATAGGTTTGTTCCTATCAGAATCGACAGCAAACCAACACCGACAACCATATTTCAGGTATATAAGCCGACGTCGCAAGCTGAAGATGAAGAAATAGAGAAAGTATATGAGGATATTGATTAATACAGTACGTAAAGGGAGACGAAAATCTAATAGTCTTGGGAGACTGGAATGCAATTCTAGGTAAAGGAGTAGAAGAAAAGGTTACAGGAGAAAACGGGCCTGCGACGAGGAATGAGAGAGGAGAAAGACTTTAGCTCTATAACAAATTTCAGCTGGTAATAGAGAATCACAAGAGGAAGAAGTATACTTGGAAAAGGCCGGGTGATACGGGAAGATTAGATTATGGTCAGACAGAGATACATTTGAAGTTCTCTAAGGCTATAGACATAGCAATAAGGAATAGCTCAGTAAACAGTACAGTTGAAGATGAATGGACATCTCTAAAAAGAGCAATCACTGAAGTTACAAACAAGAACATAGATACATAGAAGGTAACTGCGAAGAACCATGGGTAACAGAAAAAATACTTCAGTTGATCGATGAAAGGAGTAAGTACAAAAATGGTCCGGGGAACTCAGGAATACAGAAATACAAGTCGCTGAGGAATGAAATAAATAGGAAATGCAGGGAAACTAAGACGAAAAGGCTACACGTTAAATGTGAAGAAATCTAAAAATAAATGATTGATGGAAGGACAGACTCAGCATACAGGAAAGTCAAAACAACCTTCGGTGACATTAAAATCAAGGGTGATAACATTAAGAGTGCAGCGGGAATTCCATTGTTAAATGCAGAGGAGAGAGCGAATAGGTAAAAAGCCTCTACATATGAGGGGGAAGATCTGTATGATGTGATAGAAGAGGAAACAAGAGTCGATTTAGAAGAGATAGGGGTTCCAGCACTAGAATCAGAATTTAAAAGAGCTTTGCAGAACTTGAAGATCTAATACGGCACAAGGGATAGATAAAATTCCCTCAGAATTTCTAAAATCATTGGGGGAAGTGGCAACAAATTGACTATTCACATTGGTGTGTGTCTGGCGTCATACCGTCTCACTTTCGGAAAAATATCATCCATACAGTAACGAAGACTGCAAGAGCTGACAAGTGCGAGAATTATCGCACGATCAGCTTAAAGGCTTGTGAATCCATGTTGCTAACAAGAATAATATACAGAAAAATGGGAAAGAAAATTAAGGATGTGCTAGATTACGATTATTTTGGCTTTAGAAAAGGTAAAGGCACTTGAGAGGCAATTCTGACATTGCGGTCGATAATGGAAGAAAGGCTAAAGAAAAATCAAGACATGTTCATAGGATTTGTCGATCTGGAAAAAGCCTTCGACAACGTAAAATGGTGCAATATGTTCGAAAGTCTGAGAAAAACAGGGGTAAGCTATTGGGAGAGACGGGTAATATACGAGGGGTATTCGAAAAGTAAGGAACGATAGGTCGCAAAATGGAAACTACAGCGAAAATCATAACTGTTTTATTTGCAACTTTTAGCTACACCTTCCAGCCACTTCTCTACACAGTCGCCGCTCCGACTCAGACATCTGTCGTAGCACTGTATCAACTTTTCAATTTCCTCGTTAAAGAAGACAGCCGCCGGTGCTTTTCGACAATTTTTGCTCTGGACTGCAACTCGTTGTCTGTGTCAAAATATTGTATTCATAGCCAGCGGTTCATTTGAGCAGAGATTAACCTCAGGGGTAGCCAATTACGAGCTGTGGGTGATCAAACACTTCCCATCGGAATCGCTGCAGGAGCATCTTCATTGCCGCTGCAGAGTGCGGTCGAGAATTGATTGTCATATAGAACGAACGGCATGATAGTTATGATATGTGGACTGCTTAGCTTCAGGCGAAATCTTTCGCCAGACCCTCATACTTGGCGGGAGACGCAAATTTTTAGCCATCTTTACGTTCTCAATGTGAGCTCAGAACTGAAAAGAGTGACATGTGATCGACGGGCGATCTAGACACAGTGTCCAACGCATCTGTGCAAAGCTTCTTCAGATTTTCACTGTATTTTCCATTTCGTGACCGATCGTTAGAGCGAAGAGGGATTAATAAGAGTGGCCGATCGAGAACGAAGTGCTTGGATTAAGAAGGGTGTAAGGCAGGGATGTAATCTTTTCCCTCTACTGTTCAAACTGTACGTCGAAGAAACAATAATGGAAATAAAGGAAAGGTTCAGGAGCAGAAGTAAAATTCAACGTGAAAGGTTATCAATGATACGATTCGATGATGACATTGCTATCATCAGTGAATATGGAATTACTTGATTTGCTGAATGGAATCCAATAGTCTGATGAACACTGAATTTGGGTCGAGAGTAATTCGAAGAAAGACGAAAGAAATGTGAAGAATCAGAAATGAGAACTGTGATAAACATGAAGATTTATGGTCACGAAACAGATGAAGTTACGGAATTCTACTACCTAGGCAGCAAAATAACCGAATTTGGACGGTGCAGGAAGGGCATCAAAAACGGACTAGTACTGGCAAAAAGGGGATTGCTGGCCAAGAGAAGTCTAGTAGTGTCAAACATCGGCCTTAATTTTGGGAAGAAATTTCTGAGAAAGTGCGTCTGGAGTACAGCATTGTATGGTAGTGAAACATGGACTGTGGGTAAACCGGAAGAGAAGAGAATCGAAGCAATTGGGATGTCGTGCTACAGACGAATGTTGAAAATTAGGTGGACTGATAAGGTAAGGAATGAGGAGTTTCTGCACAGAATCGGAGACGAATGGAACATGTGGAAAACACTGATAAGGAGAAGGGGCAGGATGATAGGACATCTGTTAAGACACCAGGGAATGAATTCCATAGTACTAGAGGGAACTGTAGAGGGCAAAAACTGTAGAGGAAGACAGAGATTGGAATACATCCAGCAAATAGTTGAGGACGTGGGTTGCAAGTGCTACTCTGAGATGAAGATATTGGCGCAGGAGAGGAATTCGTGGCGGGCCACATCAAAAAAGACTGATAACAAAACAAAAAAAATGAGGAGGAAGGGAAACGTTGGTGTGATTAATGGTAGAGCGTTACGGCAGTGTCGAAAAATCTGAAGACAGTCACAGGTTATCTCACGAAACTTACTTTCAAAATTTCGATAACCAGTATGAAATGCCAAATAAAGTGATACTGACTTTTCGCTCCCGTGGGCACCGTGTATACAAAATTAGAGTAATTACAACCTACACAGAGCCACTAAGCATTATTCCCGCTCCTGTTATGCAGCTGGAACGGGAAAGAATCCTAAGATCTGATAACATGCTAAGTATGCTGTGCCAGCAGTCCACAGTGGTTTGAAGAAGGTGTGTATAGATGTAGATGCATGGAAGTCAATTGCCAAATAGCCAGTAGTGGGAGTGTCAACCCCAACTATGCTAATATGTATTCTTGTACACACACACATGATATATGTAAAAAAACGGTTAAAACCAGACTTTAACCTTACACCTGGAGTATTAATTAATTGTTTCTGTTGAATTCAGTCCTTTATTTTTGTATTACTACCGATTTCATGCCACTAAAAGCTACACCTTCAGGTGAACATGTAACTAAAATATTAGAGCTAAAAAGATTCTAATTTTGTATCCTACATATGTTGTACGTCAAGTCTGCTAATTCGGTCTACACGCAATCGCGAACAGAGGACGCTGCCGCGTGTTGTGTCTTAATGACGTTTCAGTGAGTCTCAAACGACATGAAGAGTATCAAAATTACTAACAAATATATGAGAACATACCTGCAGCTGACAGACACACGGTTTTAATGAACTGGCGTACAGAATGCTAGCAAAATAGCTGCGGTCGCAGGCTCGAATCCTGCCTCGGGCATGGATGTGTGTGATGTCCTTAGGTTAATTAGGTTTAAGTAGTTCTAAGTTCTAGGGGGACTGATGACCTCAGAAGTTAAGTCCCTTAGTGCTCAGAGCCATTTGAACCATTTTTTCCTACCAAAATAAATACAAAAAATGTGACTAAGGCAATATCTTCCCACTGGGCACAAACAGTGGCATTGCCATACAAGAGAACTTACCATCATGCCACGTTGGACTGAAATAACAGTAAAATAAAGAATATGCATAACATAATTACAAGTAAAATTCGGTCAAGTGAATAGCAAGTTTCATGCTTTCAATGGGGAAAAGGAAACGCCGTAAGACGTAGCGAATGGTCCGACAGCGCCATTAGCCAGAATAGTTTCCAACCTAAGACACACTGTATAAGGAAATACAAGAAAATGGGTTCATAATAAAGCCGTTGGAGAATTAAAGTTGTGCGGGCTGTCCCAGGAGGAATGATCAATATGCGTGTATATGACAGGAACTATCATTAGAGGCGAAAAATTATCTTATCGACATATGTCCTGTATCGAATGTCTTCTGATATAGCCATACAACCGTAGTCGCGTACAAGTTGTCACACAATGTTCCAAAAGATTGTCAGGTTGGACACGTACACATTAACAACTGGCAACATACATTAGAACAAGCGTTGTACGAAGTATCAACTGAAAAATACGTATTCAAAAAATGGCTCTGAGCACTATGGGACTCAACTGCTGAGGTCATTAGTCCCCTAGAACTTAGAACTAGTTAAACCTAACTAACCTAAGGCCATCACAAACATCCATGCCCGAGGCAGGATTCGAACCTGCGACCGTAGCGGTCTTGCGGTTCCAGGCTGCAGCGCCTTTAACCGCACGGCCACTTCGGCCGGCAAAAATACGTATTTCCAACACATTCACCTCGAAGCATTATCTTACACGTCACGTTACAGCTGTTGTACAGTTGACAATGAAGGTTCGAATATTCCACCCTGAGCCTTAATACGTTTGTGTACTCTTTGGAGAGCATATTGTGACGTTTGTCTGAGTGCCTCTACACGTTCCATAATGAGGGCAGCAGCATCTATGAGGCGAGGAAGCAGTTGATCACGCATACTTATCTTTCGTTTATATAGTTCAGACTTCGTACAATATCATAAACAAAAATGTAATGCTTAAGGTGACCGACGTTAAGATGTTCCCTCACTCGTCTGAGAATGTACTTCTCAAGTGTTCTGTCTCGAAACCCATCCAGAGTAGAACATACGTGCACGTAAGGTTTTGTGCTTGAAATGACCGTTCTTGTCATATCCTTGAATATTGATCGTTCCTCCTGGGACACACTGTATATTTGTTACATTATTTGAGAACGTAATACATTGTATAATTAGGCAGATGTACGCATAAAATACAGAAAACGTAGTTGAAAAACCTGTATAAAACGTACAGAGTGTAGCGAGTCACTTTTGTGCTTTGTAATATGACTGTATATTTTTTTTTACAGAAAGACTTCCACAGGCAAGAATGAAACTGAAACACATAAAACTAGTGTTCACCTGCGTGAATATTGTCGTTTCAATGAGACCTAAGTAAAATAAACAAGTCTTGGTTCCCTATAAAAACACGTAAAATGTTACCAGCAATAAATTACACTTACGTACAACGTGAAATTTGAAGGGAATCTCTAGTAGTGGCTGGATCTAAAGAGAATATGAAACTGCCTTCCAAAAGTGAACAAAGACAAAGCAAAGAAATAAATGAGTCTATCCGTAGTTCGTGAGGTACAGAATTTTCCCCGTGTGTACGTCTGATGCATTGGGGAAACGGGTATAAATTTCCTAACTTTCGCGCAGGGAACGTGTTTCGGCTTTGACCGGGTCTTCTTCTTTAATCAGAATGCTCTCGTGTTTCTTGCGAAGCTTCCAGCGGCAATGATAATATAATCGGTGTTCCTTCCATCCCGTCAGTCATTTCATTACTCCTCTCCCTCTCCCTCTGTCTCTCTCTCTACCTCTCTCTCTCTCTCTCACGCACACACACGCAAGCGCGCACACACACGCACACACACACACACACAAGCACGATCGCGCGCGCTCGGTTTCGCAGAACAGATGCGTTCTACAGGGACCTGTCTTACGGAGCTCAGCTTGCAGCAACATCACAGAAGGGTAGTAGCAGTGGTTAGACTCTCCGATCACGTTTTGGATTAAAGTATTTTAACGCCCATTTTGACCATCTAGATTTAAGTATAGCTTCCTTAAATCTTTTAACGTACAAGCTTCAAATTGAAAAAGACGTGGATGACTGATCTCCTTTCTTGTTTCAGAATGCTCCCTTTAAGGGAATATACTCGCTTCCACTAGATGAATCAGAGTAACTGAGATGTTTCCCTCCCAATTGAAGTGGTACCGTAGGTCATATGGATTTAACATGACACAGGTTATGTCCAAGGTGGATGAATGCGTCTACCTCTACGTGTGCGTATAACCATTTTCGAACCATCGCAAAGGAAAACTTTACGTCTCTTGTTGTGTGAAGATATTTCGGCTTACGTAATCGATTTTTAGTACAATTAAAAAGATAAAAATAAAAAAAACGGACTAGTGTGAGAAGGACACGTTCTGCGGGTTCCGTGCAAACTTAGTTATGCACTTTTAAAACATCGTCGTCCGGCTGTTCCTGTTCCACGCACAGCCATTGTCCATGAGTATAGCTGTAGATCTGAAGATGATCATATCATGATCTAAACCGGTCACCCTTTAATGAACGTGCCTTGCGACCTATACTTATAATTAATTTAAAATATTACATTTGGGACGCTGATATCTCCAATAATGTTTTCAAAATTAACAATGTCAACAATGATAATCTTAACAATAATCACATGACGCTAAATTGCCTGGTGCATTTTTTTTCTATCGGACGCCGCTTCGACGACTACGCCAGTTATTCAACCGGGGCAAAAGAGACCTCCTGTCAAATAAAGGTGGAATGTGAATCAACTGTCGTTTCCGGCGACTTCTTACGTCGTTGATCGGCAATAATTAGTTAAAAATGAAGACTGAAAAATCCGTAGCCCGACTGAGAATTGATCCCATGAACGCTGGGTTTTCAGGCATTTGGTTTATCGGTAGACCACGACATCCGACATCTACATAGACAATACATCTATAAGTTTTGATGTATGAGTTTGCGATTACCAAAAGATGTGACATATTTGGCTGTATCTTCTTACTGCATAGACTTACAAGCATAAACTTTGCACACCGCTAAGGGACCGTAGATTTCAGCCTAATACCTCTAACTGTCCCTGACAAAACGGGATGGTAACAGGCGGACAGACAGACAGAGGGACGAACGGTGAAGTGATCCCTTAAGGGTACTGTTTTTACCGACTGTGCTACGGAAACCTAAAAATCGATCAAAATAGCGTCTATCATATAAATTTTCTGGAAATTACCTCGAGGAAATGAGATCGGTTTCTTCTCGGCTAATGTTTTTCTGCTTGTTAGTTGAAAATGGTCAAAAATAACAAATCTTGATATGCAGAAGGCGATACTGTGCGTAGTAAAACAGGTTGCTTAAAATTTACTAGTGTTACTCGAACAATTAACTTCATAGTAAAGGAATAGTAGTTACTGGAAAATACATCTGCTTAACGCCATATTTGCCACGCAAATAGCGATTATTTTATTTTGATAGCCTTTTCGAAACACTTTATCTGTTTGAAAGCCCAGATTATTTTGTGAATATCAGAATCCGACGAAAATTTGCTTGCAAATACCACACATCATATGTTCAGGTCCAAAAGAATAGCTGCTTTATTACGTTCCGAAGGGAACCGTTCATTTATTCGTTCCAATAAAGAACAAAACCAAAATTTCATCTTCGTCTTCAAACCTGCATTCGAAATATATCAATAATGAAATTCAATAAATTCCCGTGATAATTCTAAGCCGTAGTTTGTGGTTTTCGTCATTCCTGCCGTTTCCAATTGGGTCGTTTTATTGAGTCACCGAAAGAAGGAAAAGAGAACCGTCGGAGCTATTCGTTCTGTCAGCTTTCTAACCCTGATGTGAGGATGAATTGGAATGAGGTCCTATACTGAGAACACAGATGCGTTCTGTCTGTGTATTGTACTCATGGTGTGTCTCGAATGGATACATTTTCTCGTACTCAAGCGTTTCTTTTTAGGAGAGCGTCAGGTTGTAATATACACATATCACCGTGGACTACCAGTGTTCGTGAAACGCAACAGCGACTTCAACTCGGAATGCAATAACCGATTCGGGACAGCACCCCAACGTACGTGGTTACCGTCAGCAGAGACGTGCCGCGAATCAAATTATGTGGGGCGGCGGCTGACAGATAGCAGGGAGCGCCTAATGCCCGCCGTTTCTGCAACCTGTGGTACATTCAACGGCTCTGCCACAGATAGTAACAGCCAACGTGATCATAGGAACCCGTCCTTCTGGTAGTGGGAAAGAAGCAAGCTGCATACGGATGGGTTGGTGTTACTGATAATGGGTCTAGACATCTCTCCCTCTCTCTCTGTGTTTCTGTGTGTGTGTGTGTGTGAGTGAGTGTGTGTGTGTTTGAGTGTGTGTGTGTGTGTGTGTGTGTGTGTGTGTGAGAGAGAGAGAGAGAGAGAGAGACAGTGAGAGAGTGCGTGGTTTGCTTACGGTGTAAAGCTGGCGTGTTGACTATAGAATGTAGAGGTTTACATGTTGTAGATATTAGATTTCATCCGTGAAACTGGAGCTTCTACCGGCGTTTCGAATGTTGATATGTTAGCAGCCAATTAACGTCCTCGAAAACCGCCGATATTTCGACGGGCGAACACGCCGCAATTTTCAATTTAAAAATGAAATAAGACACTGCAGTGCAAGCCAACTTAAATTCTTGGTAGATGGCGCTATGCGAACCAGGAACCAAAAGTGGCGTACCCAGAAAGACAACATACTTTGTAAATAACTAGAGCCACCATACAATTATAAATGATCACCGTCATAACTTATGTGTAGTGAGCAAGCAGACTCTTTTGTGTGATCAAGCAAGATTTTTAGCAAAAACATTCGTCTCTGTTTATGATCTCACTTACTAATATAATCGTAACAGCTTCCTCAATAACACTACCCCAGCAACAGGCAGTGCACGTACCGGAGTGAAGAGCATGAGCACCACAGAGGCTTACTTCAGCCAAGCAAGTTTGCGACAGCAGATTGCCTGACACCGGGCGTCCTAATCGATATGACAGCACTGAGATGTTGGTGTGCAGTGGCAGTTTGTGGGATAGCTTTAGTAAGGAAGCCGTTAAGATTAGACTAGCAATTAACTTCATAATTAGAAACGGAAGGTTTTGATTAATTTCTGCGTGGGATACTGCTCTCTCCTTGGTGAATCAATACAGGGACAGATTGCTTAACCGTTCTCAGGTGATATTTCACTTTCGATGGTGGTCACGTTGGGTTATATAGTTGAGCGAGTTGTTTGTGGTGTAAAGTCCTCGCTAATTTTGGGCGTTGCTAAACCGGAGCAGCACCATGGCAGCCGTGTGTGAGGCGGGCACAGAGGCGCCTGATATGTAATTTCACAAGCGAGCCTGTTTGTGCAGCGTGAGGCGGCCGGGTTAATCCGCGCAATCATGGTGACATTGCACAACGGCTTTGCAACGACGGACCGGCCAGTGGTATATTTTCACCCGTTGGAACACCGGAGCCACCTTGCACAAACTTACTCGCGTGTTACGATTGAAGTAAACAAAGTCAGTAAAGCAGAATACACACAGCCACGGCTCTCTCAGATAACCGGCATGCAGGCGGCGTATCCAGGGACGCCACAGCACTCTGACGATGTAGTCCAAGACGAGTAAAACATGTTGTACCTTGCAGAACAATTTCCTAGCCACCCCCAACCAGCACTTTCGCCTCCACAACCCGCCCCTCCACTACCTCTGCACCTTAAAGGCCCGATTCACGTCCGAGTTACGACAACGGTGTGCGTTGTCTTTCCGCGTATGTCGTCTTTTGGTCATTCATTGGCGTAGCCACTCCCACTGAGAGCGTAAGTTACCATGGTTTCTACCTGTTTCTGCGAACCACAAAATTTTTCCTAGTGCAATTTCTTTCCCAAACTTGTTTCTGCACATTTATGCAGCCGGCAGTAGACTCATATTTAACTGGAGTTCGAAACTACTCTGTTTCATGGAGAAACTAATTAGTGAAAAACTAGGCCTAAAACATATTTTAGCGGCCGTAATCTTTAACACCAAATTCACGATTCAACGGAAGAGTTTACAACAGCTCATGAAAGTTCTTAAGCTAAAATTTTCGCTGACAGATTTCTTACACAAACCATATTCTATTTTCAGATCCCAATAAAAGTCACCCCATAGTTGATGGCACAAATGTGCCAAATAACATTTGGGAAAAAAGTAATGTATGATTTTGTGGTTTACATAAACATAAAAACTTTGTTCAGAGATTCCTTACACAAACCATGTTCTGTCTTCAGATCTCAATAAAAGTCACCCCGCAGATGATGGTATAAGTCTGCCAAAAACCATTTGGAAAAAAGTAATGTATAATTTTGTGGTTTACATACACATGTGAACCGAATTCCTAAAATTTTTTCTGCAAACACGGCTGCTGATAAAGCATCAAAAGACAAAGAATGACGGCAGATGTTACGCTTATATGTGGTGGGTACCGGTCTTCGTCCTGGTGTGCTACGTGTGCATGAAAATCAGTTACAAGAAGACAAATATTTTCTGTAACCAACATACTGAAAATAAAGTAGTATAAATTGACAATAAATGAAGAGTATGACTAAACGAGTGTTGGTACTTAGGGAAACTGGAGATAACGACTGCATAGACATCGAAATCAATAAACAGAAAAATACAATTCGCGTCATGCACATTTGTTAAACTAAGTAGGGTTTCCAAACCGAAGCTTCTGATGTGTCGGAAAATGAAAGATTTCAGTCAATATGAGTCATATAGTTACCAAATGTTTGGCACACAGCAAAGTGTACACCAGTAATCAGCACTGCAGTTATAGGCCTGCTGTCTCTGGCGGTGGCGGGAGATTAAGAAATCTAAGAAGGATCATTGGCGTTCTTGTTTGCCACACATGACTTCGGACCGCAAGCATAAATGGTGATGGATGTGTGTAACAGGCGATTTTGATAAATCCTACCAGATGAGATCACGTAGGTTAGTGCGCATACTCCTCGTGTCGTTTCGGACGCTGTACCATGGCGGCACTAGTAAAATGGAGCTGATTTTGTAATCACCTGTGTGGGTAATGTCATTATTTTTCGGCCTTCTCGGAAGAATATTTGAAGAGGTGACAGAACAAATGCTTAGTCTTCTTGCGCATCGTCCATCTGTAATGATGCTAGCTGTCTTGATAATAGAGACTGCAGTATCACGCAGTCTGCATGACATGTTAAGAGTGGAACTAGGTATCTCTTTTAACGAACCTGAGTCTGATTTTGATTTCAAATGTAGCACCACTGGACCACTGGTATCTAACAGTCTGGGAAGGACGAAAATGGTTCAAATGGCTCTGAACGCTATGGGACTTAACATCTGACGTCATCAGTCCCCTAGAAGTTAGAACTACTTAAACCTAACTAACCTAAGGACATCACACACATCCATGCCCGAGGCAGGATTCGGACCTGCGACCGTAGCGGTCGCGCGGCTACAGACTGAAGCGCCTAGAACCGCTCGGCCACACCGGCCGGCTGGGAAAGAAGAGGTGTGGTTTGTGTTTTACTTCATATGACTGCCTGTTTCTTCTTTTTCATTTTCTTTATCTGACTTTTTTTTGACTCGTCAGAGATTTTCTCTTAACTATACATAATTTTCTTCACGATTTCCTCCTGACTCTCCTCAAATGCTGATATTAATCGCTTCTTGATCTCGTTAAATTCTTTCATAGTTCTCTCCTTCCCAAAATTCCGTTATCATATCGAGTAGCGTCACTAACTGTAGATGGCAGATGCCCGGTTTTCTTAGTAACTGAGATTCTCACTAGCTTTCGCTGTTTTTTATATGTGACTTTGAACTTTCACTTGCACTGAACTCCGTCATTAGTTCCATGTCAACGGATTCTGCATTAGTCACATCCTCAAAACTGAAATCTTAGAATCCTGCAGTATTACAAGTATTCTCCCTCTTCACCTAGCCAAATTCCCACAACACAATCTGCTGGCATTTGCTGTTTCACCAGCGACATTTTTTACAGCTAGAAAGTAAAACTGCAGAACAACAACCAGCGTAACTGTCTCCTTCAACAGAGATGTCGCCACATGCTAAAAAGCTGAAAAGTTTTGTCTACGACAGGAAAGTCTACCAACACATAACCGAAATTTTTGCAACACTAAAATTTTATTTCTGCAGCTTTTGGTTGCCGTGCACTTACGTGTGAAATTGCGCTACTTATCTGTTGACGCTTTGGTCGTCTAGAATCTCTGTAACCCAAGGTTCTGCATATCTGACAACTCCCACACGGTTTTTTCCCGCGGATGTCATATTTTTCTATCCTTTCTGCGCACGGACATGTCACCCTATTGTTTTTAATGATTTCTCGTTATTGCGTTCCTAAATTCCTTGTTTTGACAAATTTTCACCGAAAGCACGTTCTGTCTTGGAAATCCACCTATAATGCCCGTTTTGTTTCCATTTTTTAAATTTGTATTTGATTGGTATAATGCAGTTAGCGGATGACCTGGATTACGGGTGTTAACAGAGAGAACACGCTTAGCTGGAAAATCTATGTTACCTAAAGTGAAAACTGTGGTTCAATACGAATATTGTAGTCTCTCAAATTTAAGTGAAGAATGTTGCTTTTGAAACATAGCATTATTTTTAATTTTTAATTCATTTTCTAACATTATCTAGACCTCACCATGCTCCTATTAACAGTTAAATTTTAGCTCCACTCTGACACTGAAGTTTTACGTTGCTGTATTCCTTATTCAGAACAATCTGTGATGGTATAACTGTGTGCGGTATCCTTTATAACTGTTTAAATAACATTATGTTCCACCAACGGGTGCTAATGACTAACAATGACGATAATGTTTTCTCCACTGCTTTCGTGTGAAATTACGAGCATCCTCAGCGATTAAACCGAATAATTATTATGTTTTCCCAGCAATGGACGGAAAACTTTCAGCCTCATATTTCATCGCATCAGGTAACAGTAAAACATAATTTATTGCTGCGACTCAATCGCATGCGCTGAACCTGAACGACTTCTTCCTCGTGTTACAGCGCGCGGTCGGTGACGCTCGAACAGTTTTGTAAGTAACAGCAAGACGATACCCCTCTCAGAAAATACATGCTCAGCTCAAATAACTCCAGAGAACCAATGATGTGTAAGCGATTTACAACCTCATTCCCATTACAGTTGCTGTCTTCGGTCACTTCAATTTCACGATTCTTTCTCTTGAAAGCACATGCTCTGCTACCAATCCTGTTAGTTTTCCTCTCTGCTTTTATTTCCCGGCCAGGGGGACTAAGTGTTCCAAGTACTTTAGTTTAGATTTTTCCCATAGTACTAAGTTTTGATCAGTTAACTGGAAGTGGCGAGCAAGCTTTAAATTAGTTTGAGTGTCGATCTGCAAATATTCAATACTATCTTTTCGAGCTTCAGAATGAGTAATGTGGTTTTAAAGTCATCGGAAAGTATTTATCGCTATATCACATAAAACCTCACTACTCTGAAGAACTAAAATCAGACATCAGGAGTCGGTTGATTGAAAAATTATTACAGGTTCACCTACAATGCGAACACAATGTCTGAACTATGTAATTCACGCAATTCGAAAGAAATAATTTCACGAATAACCGTTAAAGTTCTGCACATTCCGAGTATATTTTCACGAAAATGACTCTTGTCTTGGTGGTTGAGAAGGGAGTGTCAATTTTCACATTGAGCAAGCAGTAAAGGAAGCCAAAGGAAAGTCAGGAGCAGGGATTAAATTTCAGGGAGAAGAAATAAGAACTCTGATGTTTGCCGATGACACTGTAATTCCGACAGAGACATCAAAGGACCTGGAAGAGCAGTTGAACGGAATGAACATTGTCTTGAAATGCGGATGTAAGATGAACATCAGCAAAAGCAAATCCAGTTTTGCTATTTGAGCAGCAAAATAACTGATGGTGGCAGAAGTAGAGACGATATAAAACGCAGACCGGCAATGTCAAGAAAAGCATATCTGAAGAAGAGAAATTTGTTGAGATAGAATATAGATTTAAGTGTAAGGAAGTCTTTCCTGTAAACATTTGTTTGTGGTGTCAGCACGTATGAAAGTGAAACATGGATGATAAACAATTTAGACAAGAAGAAAGTAGAAGCTTTTGATATGTGGTGCTACAGAAGAATGATGGGGATTATGTGGGTTGACCATATAACTAATGGCGAGGTACTGAGTAGAACTGGGGACAGGAGAAATTTATGGCACCGCTTGACCAGACGAAGGGATCGGTTGACAGGACACATTTTGAGACATCGAGGGATCTCCAGTTTAGTGTTAGAGGGAAGTATGGAGGTTAAAATCGTAGAGGGAGACAAGAGGTGAACACAGTAAGCAGATTCAGAAGGATGTAGGTTTTCACAATTGTTCGGAGAGGCTTGCACAAAAAAACATCACCTTGATTTAGAAGTGGTGGACCACGCAGTAACTACTGTACGACTTCTTCGGTAGGTCACTATTACTGCTGATCATTTGACGACCGACGATTGCCCATTAGATATCTCAGCCAATATAAATACTGATTTTATCCTAAACGCCGCTTACATGCCAAGAACCTCCTATAGTGGCGAATGATGCCGCATTTGGTTTGCAGGCAGACTTGTAGATCAGTGCTCTTCTTCTTCCCTCCCCCCGCCGCCACGCCACCCTCTCTCTCACATTACACACACACACACACACACACACACACACACAGAGTGAGAGAGAGAGAGAGAGAGAAATGGGGGAGGGGGGGGGGGGGGAGAGACTTCACATGTGTTGGTGCTTTCCTTGCTCTCCGTGTCTGGTCGTTCAGATTTAGGTCCAGAATGACTTTTAAAATCACCGTTTAATCACAACTGTAATCAATGTGTCAGTTAATGAGCTTGCGATAATCAGCTTACACGGGATAGCGTAGACAGCAGACGCTGAATAATAGCTGACTGCCGTGTGATGGCCGGCTGGTGGCTGATTTCGCACCACAATGTGCTGCTGCTACTTCACCTGAGAAAACAATTCCACACTTAAATATTTGGATGCCATTGCTGCACAGTGGGTTTCACGATTATTCCTTGTTATTTGTAGCACATAAGGTGCATGACATCAATAATTATAACAATAATGTCTAGTAGACCATAAGCAATCTTTTGGAGGGAACTAGGATAAGAATATGTTTGCAGTGTGTCGTACGCATGACACATTGTCCATGGTAAAGGAGCAGAATCGCGTTACAATAGTTTAGGAGCATCATCATGAACTTGATGTCGTGGAATTCCACTCGTAAAAAACTACATTGAGTTGTCAATGGCTTGTTATCAATAAGGATGTGTGTTTTGTGCATGGAAGTCTCACGAAATGCTTCTTATATTCTCACTACAGTAATGTGATTTCATTCTGTAACGATTTGAAGCTGTTCTACTTCCTAAAGTTGGCGTAACTTGCATAGCTTGACCAAAGTAATGTTTCGCATGATGGTAGTCATTCTTCCGCAGTAAATCATTGTCGCCTCTTTGGAATCTTCCTGTGTTATTCGATTCTCAGTTGAAGTGAGGTCAGATTATTAACACATCTTTTGTTTTTAGGTTTTCTAAGCGCCGTGGAATTGTTGTAATCGACCTCGTTCTCTAAATGTACCAAATAGTGTATCACGAAAAGAACGTCACACTTCTCCCCGTGATTCCCATGTATCATGACTAAATGTCGTCATTTAGTATGAGTTACACTGGCACATCTCTTGCTTAGTTTGATGCTTGTTCTTATGCCTACGTGATAATAAAGCCAAGTTCTGGGACAATGTTCAAGAACTCGTCTCAGTAGAATCTCGTACGTTTTGTCCATTACAAAGCACCACCCTTTCCAGAACTCTCTCATTTGGTATGCCTACTTTTGATATCCCCTATTAATCGATGTTCAAATCCCTAGACGTTTAAACAAGATGACATGATCTGAAAGTTATAATGTAATAATAAGATGCTGAAGTGTCTTGTGTCTTCGTTACGCACATTCTGTTACATGTATTTACAGTTAATTAGAGCTATTATTCAGTACATCAAAAGGGAAAGCTTACAAAGTTATTACGCATTATTCTCTCATGAGCTAGTCCTGACTCTTGGCTTTTGACTACAGCAACATCAGCGAGTAATATGAGTTTCTGATCCAACCTGAAAAGTCGTGTATGTAAAACGCTATTTTGGGCACTATTAGTCAAAAGTTCTTTGCATCAGCCACACGTTTGTGGAGATTCTCCGCAAGATCATATCTTGATACTGTCGGCAATGCGATACGGTGTCTGCAAGACATCCTGATGTAAGATATCGTGCGTGGAAACAGCGAGCTGAGTAAGCCGTAAGTGGTTTTTCCTGAATAGTGCTGATTATTTGAAAGAAATATATTTTCCTCCAGGAACATCCTAAAGTTCTTTCTTAGAATGTGATGTACATGCGGACGTTAATGATGTTGTCACGTAATTTTATTTATCCGTTCGCTTAGCTATTCTATAAGTAGGAGTGTTTTGCACTCTCTCCCTGCCACGCAGGACTTTCGGTTATGAGAGAGATTACCGTTATACACTTAGTACGTTTCCTAGCTGATCCGTGTCTGCAAAAAGTCGCTATCCCACTTGTGGACTTACACACTATTTAAACTAACTTACGCTAAGTACAACACACACACACGTGCTCGAGGGAGAACTCGAACCTCCGGCGGGAGGGGCCGCTCAATCCGTGACATGGTGCCATTCCGCGCGGCCACTACGTAGTTGTCTACTGCGGATTTCTCGTTCAGTACATCATATCTTTTCTTCAGATTGCTATGTAACTGCTTTGAAAACGTAATTTGGGCGTTCAGGCGCTGATAAACGGTCCTTTTTTTGCCTGGCCTGGCCTGCCTGGCGATAACATCTCCTGGTCGTCTCTCCGCTGTCGAAAATGTTGTTAAATGTGGTTTCGTTGACAGCCACACGCGTTGTGTGTGTGTGTGTGTGTGTGTGTGTGTGTGTGTGTGTGTATGTGTGTGAGCAAGAAAGGGGATACGTCTGCAGGGTATTCTATTTCAAATCTGTTGTGGATGTTGTCATCATCTTTCTGTATTTCTTTTCCATTTCTCTACATTCAATTTTGTAATGAGAACCTAATAATCTCCATTTCCACAACATTCTTCGAATACTAATTTAAAACAAGTTATTGCCCTACTTGTTACATATTTTACACGGGTGTGATCCAGGCTGTGTGTGTGTATGTGTGTGTGTGTGTGTGTGTGTGTGTGTGAAGAGAGAGAGAGGGGGCGGGCAGAGAGAGCGAAAGGGGGAGAGAGTGCTTTAAACAACTTTTTCTTACAAGGAAAACATCAGATCCACAAAACTAATCAGCTAGAATAAATATTTTTATTTTATTCTAAATGAACAGCCATAGTGAAAAGATCGGGTATTTTTAGGAATTTCCTGCGGTGCCAGAGAATAAAAAATCAAATAACTCTTTCTCATTTGTGTTTTTTGACACAATCAGCCTCATTTAATGATGTAAGTTGAATATCGCCTCTATCATTTCTACCGTCCTCAAATACTCTGGTAACTCCTAGCGCCTACGAGCTTCGCATCTGCAAATAGCTTGTTTGTGTTTATATTCATGATAGTTACTGTTTAGAGGCTGCAAATGAGGTGCATACTTTTCTCCTTCAAAGAACAAGAAATGTCTGTGAGCTCTCAAACAACAAATGAAAGAACACAAAAGGGAAAACATTTGACTCAAGAGGTTTCAGCCGAGCCAACCTCGACACCCTTAGAAGAGAAACAAAAGTTGCTATATCATGCGGCTATCGGAAAGGAAGCGCAGTAGGATATCCAGAAAAGTTCTTGGAGGTGGAAAAGTGGACTCATATACTTTCTCTCAAAGATCAAGGTTAAGATTCTTGGAAGAAACACTAGGAGAGTCCAAGAGAGAAAAATTAGCAGTTTCGACACAGAGAAGCTCAGCGCTAGCCAAGAGTTCTTCCAAAAGCTTGAGTGCGAAGAGCCGGATAATCACGATCAAATGCAGTAAACACCAGTCAACACTGCTAACAAAAAAGCACCCGCAAGAGATCCAAAGAAAGATCCAGCGGATCTCGAATGTGGTTTGAGATAAAGGTAGCTTGCACTGCAGAAATGGAAGTCACAGTGGAAGATAAATAGACGGAAGTCCTGGAAGCCAGATTACATACAGCCAAAACCATCCAAGAAATTTCGATTAGAATCACATCACTTTGAAGAAGACTTCAAGAAGTCTGTTATAATACTCTCAAACGAAATATCATGGACTGTAATCCCCAAATCTACGGTTCAGTGGCTTCCGAGTCTAAAGATGCTTAAAATAATAAAGACAACAGTCATATCCTGGCAAATTATTTAGAATTACTCGTCAATTTTCAGGCTTCAAAACCCGGTTTCAAATTAGAAATCGGCCCAGCCGTCTATCTCGATTCATCATCATCTCCTTCAAGAGAGAAATTAGACAGTCATGTGTTCACTAAAGGGAAACTAAGAGCCAGGGGCACACTTGATAACAGCCGAAATATGGAAGACTGCAGGAAATAAGGCTACCGATAAACGACCTGGGATCATCTGTAATATCTGGCTAAATGAGGAAACTCTACGTGGCTTGTGTTCTGCATTGACACACCCACTTCATGAGTAGCATGACACAATGGTAGAAAACAATTATCGTGGCACCTTTCTTCTCTTAATAAATTGCAACGTCCTTTCGAAAGCGCTTCAGACTAGGCCAAAAAAATGGCTGACTGCTGGGTGAATCCAAAAGGGTTTGAGGAATGTTCCATCATGTGACGAACCGATCATGAATTTTAAATGCCATCACCCCGAGTACTAGGAGATAGAGGAAGAAAAAATCAAATGGAAGGTGAAGTTTAAATATCGAGGAGACTGGATAGAGCCAAACACTCCTGAGAAAGAAATCTGTATACCAAGGATCGAAAAAATAGAAGCAGCATATCAACTAACCAGAAGTGGTTACAGGAATAAATCAATATCAGCTAATGCCAAGGTATGATATTATTTGCACTGTAATACAACTCGTAACCATAAACTCCGCTTTGAATACGAAAGATCTAATCAAGAAATTAGGAAAAAAATGCAAATAAAAGTCTTGAGGAAAATCAAGGCACGAATATAAGAAATTGGTGAATTCAGGAGACTTTACGACCATGAATATATACATGTAGAAAATTTCACGTACACAATCCATACGAGGAGGTTTCTGTTCTGTGGTCAAACTTCCCATATGAGTTCTACGGGACTGGGCGGTCACATCTTCCGCTTCTTCCTCAACAAGGAAAACGAGGAGTCGTTGTTCACCGAAGTAGCAGAATACCTTCAGGAAGTTGAGATAACAATGGAGGATATACAATACCACATTCCGCTCAAGAAGAAACACCAAGAGCACCTCAGCTTACAACAAGTCACAACTAAATTTTGCAGAAAGTTGAGTGAAGCGAAGAAGGAATAGCATAGGAGACGAATGCATGAATAGTGAACTAACTGGAAGCAACACCTATGGGGCTATGGCAGCAAATGAGGGACACGAATGCCTTTGCTAATAGCAGGACACTGCCCACAGCGTGTCTCCAAGGCTCGTGGCTTTATCTGCAGGACCCTAGACGACAGAAAAAACGTGGTTTGATCAGATCTGTCCCTATTTCAGCTGATAAGAGCTGTTAGAGACAAGAGCTGTTAGAGTGTAGCGCAGAGCACATGAAACCATGCACTCAAGTTGTCAACAAAGCACTGTGCAAACTGAGGTGGCTACAGAATCGTCTGGGCAGTGTTTAGAGAACGAAATGGGTGGTCTGGTCGGACTGAACCGACCATTACCTGAAAATGGCTATGTTTGGCTACTTAGAGACTATTTGCAGCCATTGATGGGATTCGTGTTCCTAAACAACAAAGGTCTTTTTCTGGATGACAATGCACCACGTCAACGAGCCCCAGTTGTTTGCAACGGGTTTGAAAAGCATTCTGGACACTTTGAGCGAATGATTTGCTCACGCAGCTGCCTGCAAGAATCTCATCGAACATTCATGGAAAATAATCGAGAGATCAGTTCGTGCACAAAATCCTGCACCGGTAACACTTTCGCAATTACGGACGGGTGTAGAGTTAGCATGGCTCAGTATTTCTTCAGGGGACTTTCCAGGGCTTGTTGAGTACATGCAACTTTGAGCTGCCGCATTACGCCGGGAAAAAGAAACTCCGACACCATATTAGGAGGTATCCCATGACTTTGTCACCTCAATGTGCGTTGCTTGCATGTGACACATTAATAACTGTGTGCCAGGAAACAACTCACACCGCTTTACCTATGTGGTGTAACGAATGTTGTGTTTGCATTATGTGAGTTAATCATGGAAAGGGATGTTAGGGGTTTTGTTGCAGCGAGGCAGGTAGGTGATATGCGCTGTTCGCTGTGAGAGATAGTGTACGTATGTGTGTGTGTGTGTGTGTGTGTGTGAGAGAGAGAGAGAGAGAGAGAGAGAGAGAGGGAGAAAGGGGTTGGGGGGGGGGGGGGGGGGGGGAAGCACTGTGCAGGGAGCCGGGCTGCGCTGCTACCCGCATCCCATTACGGTCAGGAACACCGTGCTGGCGCTTGCTTGTAAACATGCAGCAAACACGACTATTGTCTGACTATGCCGTATCTGAAGCCTCAAATACACGCCAGAAACACTAAAACTGCTTTCAGATTAGTTATGGAAACGCTAGGAACAGCGTTTAAATCGCACTAAGGTGAGAAGTCACTAAAATTCGTACCATTTTTATACAACAAATATTATAAAAGCTATTAAAATTTCTTATACCAACAGTAACAAAAGCTAAAGACACACAACATAAGCGTACCACACACGGGTGGAAATATCTTGATGCCAGCCATTAAATGGTTACTATTGGTAAAATTTTAAGAGACTTATAAATTCCCGGAAATAAATTACTTAGTAGTTATAGACACTGCACCAAAACAGTTCTCTACAGACATAAGGAAGATTAGTGTCAGAATGAACGATTTTTCTTATTATCAACATTTGATTATTGGTATTTGATGAAAAATTTTGATAACATTGGTCGAAGTAGAGAGGATGTAAAATGTAGACTGACAACGGCGAGGAAAGCGTTTCTGAAGAAGAGAAATTTGTTAACATCGAGCATAGATTTAAGTGACAGGACCATAAATAGTTTGGACAAGAAGAGAATAGAAGCTTCCAAAATGTGGTGCTACAAAGGACGCTGAAGATTAGTTGGGTAGATCACATAGCTAATGAGGAGGTATTGTATAGAATTGGGGAGAGGAGAAATTTGTGGCACAACTTTACTAGAGGAAGGGATCGGTTGGTAGGACATGTTCTGAGGTATCAAGGTATCACCAATTTAATACTGAAGGGCAGTGTGGATGGTCAAAATCGCAGAGGGAGACCAAGAAATGAATACACTAAGCGGATTCAGAAGGATGTAGGCTGCAGTAGGTATTTGGAGATGAAGAAGCTTGCACAGAATAGAGTAGCATGGAGAGCTGCATCAAACCAGTCTCTGGACTGGAGACCACAACAACAAAGTTCCAGGATGGACATTTGAGTAGAGTGGTTCAACAGGGACATCATGAATAAAGACATGAACTTGACTAGATAACCGCACTTCTGATTTCCAGTGCACAATATTTAATAGGAATCTACTTTTAGCTCTGTACAAGAATTAAACCATTTAATATCAGGATGCAAATGAACTCTGAACGTATAACCTATATAATTTTATATTCTACATAATTTCTTAGACTTTTCCGGAGATTAGTTGTTTTCTCGTAAAATCTGGTGTACTGCCGATAGTCTGCGTCTGCCAAACACGATGTTTCGACGACGTAACTCGGTGTCTTCATCAGGTGTTACCTGAAACTGATCAAGACACCGAGTTACGACGTCGAAATATCGTACTGCGACAACGTGTTCCGCCAGCAGTACACACGATTATACGGGGTATACATTCAATTCATTTAGAATGAACATAAGCTGGCAAAAAGAAGAATCCCAGCACGAAGAAGGAGCTGTACGAGATAAACGAAAGTTATTACGCATTAAATGTTCACGCCAGTCGCTTAAGAGTGGCGCTAGTGGCGCCACTACGAGAATGCAAATCAGGTTTGCTTTAAATATGTGTTACAACGGTCGTGAGAGTTAGTTACCTTTGTGATTGGATGTAGTGAATTCATGTTAGTGAAGAATGCCTTATTAACAGCTCACTGAGTTTGAAAGAGGTTGCGTAACAGGGCCACGAGAAGCTGGATGTCCCTTTCGCAATAATGCAGAAATACACTCCTGGAAATGGAAAAAAGAACACATTGACACCGGTGTGTCATACCCACCATACTTGCTCCGGACACTGCGAGAGGGCTGTACAAGCAATGATCACACGCACGGCACAGCGGACGCACCAGGAACCGCGGTGTTGGCCGTCGAATGGGGCTAGCTGCGCAGCATTTGTGCACCGCCGCCGTCAGTGTCAGCCAGTTTGCCGTGGCATACGGAGCTCCATCGCAGTCTTTAACACTGGTAGCATGCCGCGACAGCGTGGACGTGAACCGTATGTGCAGTTGACGGACTTTGAGCGAGGGCGTATAGTGGGCATGCGGGAGGCCGGGTGGACGTACCGCCGAATTGCTCAACACGTGGGGCGTGAGGTCTCCAGTGAGGTCGCCAGTGGTCGGCGGAAGGTGCACGTGCCAGTCGACCTGGGACCGGACCGCAGCGACGCACGGATGCACGCCAAGACCGTAGGATCCTACGCAGTGCCGTAGGGGACCGCACCGCCACTTCCCAGCAAATTAGGGACACTGTTGCTCCTGGGGTATCGGCGAGGACCATTCGCAACCGTCTCCATGAAGCTGGGCTACGGTCCCGCACACCGTTAGGCCGTCTTCCGCTCACGCCCCAACATCGTGCAGCCCGCCTCCAGAGGTGTCGCGACAGGCGTGAATGGAGGGACGAATGGAGACGTGTCGTCTTCAGCGATAAGAGTCGCTTCTGTCTTGGTGCAAATGATGGTCGTATGCGTGTTTGGCGCCGTGCAGGGGAGCGCCACAATCAGGACTGCATACGACTGAGGCACACAGGGCCAACACCCGGCATCATGGTGTGGGGAGCGATCTCCTACACTGGCCGTACACCACTGGTGATCGTCGAGGGGACACTGAATAGTGCACGGTACATCCAAACCGTCATCGAACCCATCGATCTACCATTCCTAGACCGGCAAGGGAACTTGCTGTTCCAACAGGACAATGCACGTCCGCATGTATCCCGTGCCACCCAACGTGCTCTAGAAGGTGTAAGTCGACTACCATGGCCAGCAAGATCTCCGGATCTGTCCCCCATTGAGCATGTTTGGGACTGGATGAAGCGTCGTCTCACGGAGTCTGCACGTCCAGCACGAACGCTGGTCCAACTGAGGCGCCAGGTGGAAATGGCATGGCAAGCCGTTCCACAGGACTACATCCAGCATCTCTACGATCGTCTCCATGGGAGAATAGCAGCCTGCATTGCTGCGAAAGGTGGATATACACTGTACTAGTGCCGACATTGTGCATGCTCTGTTGCCTGTGTCTATGTGCCTGTGGTTCTGTCAGTGTGATCATGTGATGTATCTGACCCCAGGAATGTGTCAATAAAGTTTCCCCTTCCTGGGACAATGAATTCACGGTGTTCTTATTTCAATTTCCAGGAGTGTAGTTGATAGGAATGTTGCCACTGTGTATGACTACTGGCAGCAGTGGTCATCGGAAGCACGTGGCACTACCAAGAGAGAAGACCATCGTGTACAGCTTATTATGAGTGTGGCGTATCGCACTGCGTCTCCAGCAACAATTCCAGTAGCAGTTGGCACCACAGTGACACGACGAACTAATACACATCGGTTACTTCGATGGAAACTCAGAGTCAGATTCGCTGTATCGTGCATTCGGTTGACCCCAAACCGCCGCCGCTTGCGACTTCACTGGCGCCAAGCGAGAGCTCATTGGAGAGCGGAGTCTGTTGTATTCTCTGATGGTAGCCAGTTCCGTCTAGGTGTTGGTGATGGCCGTGCGTTGGTTAGAAGACCAGATGAGCGTTTGCAGCCGACCTGTCTATGGCCTGGACACACTGGACTTACAATTGGAGTTATGGTCAGCTGTGTGATTTCATATAACAGCAGGAGCATCCTTATCGTTATCCCATGCACTCAGGCTGCCAATTTTATACGTGAGTGATTATGCTGCCATTTATGAACAGCATTCCAAGCGGTGTTCTCCAACAGGATAACGCTCGCTTACATACTACTGTTGTAACCAGACATGCTCTACAGAGTGTCGACATTTCGCCTCGGTTAACCGATCACCAGACCTTCCTACAATCGAGCACGTATGAGGTATCATCGGGTGATAATTCCAGCGTCATGGAGGCACGCTTGCGTGCTTGCATTCAATAGTCTGACAGTGACATTCGTTATTAATGTAACAACATTTCTCATTTGCAATGGCTTTCCTCTCTCTTACATTAACCTGCGATCTTACAACGTTCATCGGTTAAATATGTTACCCAGATTGTATTTACGAAATTTCATTACTCCACATTACGTTTTTCCTATGTTGGAATTTTTTCCAGACAATGAGAAATAATTGTGAATGTATTTGAATAGTGGTCCAGAACTTAAAATCTGAAGAGACTACAGTTGTAGTCATAAGAACAAACTTTTAAATAGGCGACCTAAACGAGGCCCATAGTCTTCTGATGTTCGTTGCAGCTTGGGTAAGCATTCTGGTATGGTTAGCGGTGAGATCTACAGGTGTGTTCGTTGTTAAGAATATTTCGATGTCTACCGTTTCGTGACATATTTCTCCATTGTATTAGCTTGGGACCAGGAATATTTGAACAGTGTGTGTGCTAATATAGCTATCAGTGGCTGCATTTTGCTCTAGTGCTATGGTGAGTTGGTCATTGCATATAGACTTTTGTAAACTTGTTGCAGTGCAAATGCCTTTGGCTTACATTAGCCATTGTCTGCAAACACTCTTCTTGCTTTGCTGGGTTGGTTATCTCCTGTTTTATGTGTTTCACACTGTGCAATATTTCCCTATGTAAGACCACCATTCAAAGTACCTTGTGTTTAATCTGAATAAACTAATAGTGAACTCTAATACAGTGAGGGTTCATTTCTTTATTTCTGTTATTTAAATGTTTTCAAATTAATTATGTGCTTTTGTATACACAGGGTGTTTCAAAAATACTTTTACAAACTTTTCGGACAATTTCCTTACACCAAAAACGAAAAAAAGTACTCCAATAAACGTATGTTCGATAATTCTTTACTTTACAGTTATTGATGGAAGTTGACGTTCAATGTCTTTCCAGGTACAATACAACAACTTCGCTTGTGTATGATTAATTGTATCCTAGACGGCGTTGTATTGCGAGGGAGACCTGTTTACATTCGTCATTCGTTTGTCTTCAATTTTTTCATTGTGTACAGGTGAGTCAACTAAAAATGCTCCGTTCAAACATGTCAGGATATTTTGTGAGCAGGAAGACATGAATTTTATGCACAGCGATTGAACTGAAAGAGCTGTGTCAAGACATGGCAGGATATTCAGGCCCTGAGCAGAAAGACCTGACTTTTATGTTTGGCCATGGGGACAAGACGGCACGGCTGTACTAGACGACGTTCCCAGACAGAAGGCAGACACGTTATCCAGCCTTTAGTGCTGTGTATCGTCGGGTTGCTGAGACATTTTCTGTAACACCCTAGAGTGTTGACCAAGGAAGACAGCATGTGGCTCATACTCTTGACCAGGAAGAGAAGGGTCTACATATCGCTGAAGAAGAATCAGTTATTTGTGCAAGTTAATTGGCCCTGGCACGTGGTACATCTCACAGTTCAGCACGGAGGATATTTAACGGGCAACTCATGTATCCATATTATCTTCAACATGTGCACTGCCTTACACCTGTCGATCACCCACCACAGGATAAACTCACCAGTGATTTGCTGCATGAACTGCCAGTGTGTTTGTCTCTTCAGTTTTTTTGTAGATGAGTCAATATTTGGAAGAGACAGAAGAACAGATTTTCACAACCAACACATATGCGCCAGTTGCAGTGCTCATACTACTGTCCAGGCTGTACAGCAGCAGCAGTTTAAGATTAATGTGTGGATTGGAATTGTAGTTGACTGATAGACCCAGATGTTCTCCCAGCATATCTCACACGTACTGTCTAGAGAGACTTTATTTAGAATACCCTCCAAGACCTACCAGAGGCCTTGCCCCTGCGAATAAATGACACGTGTGGTTTGTGCATGATGAAGCTCCCGAACATTCCAGTCTCAGAGTTCGAGAAACACTGGCTGATATATACCATAGCAGATGGAGAGGTAGAGGACGACCAGTTCCATCTCCTCCACATTCCTCCAACCTCAGTCGCTTGGATTATTTTCGCTGGGGGCACATTAAGCAATTGGTCTATACAGCAGACCATTTGGATGCAGAAACTTTGCATTAACGTGGCATGGAGGACTACAATACCATTAGGAAGTCCATGATTGTTATCATTTTGTAAGTTGATGAGCACCGATCACCTAAATTGCAAATCACAAAGCACACCAGGTGCCCTGATCAAAGCTTCACCTTGTCACAATTCTCCCCTCACAATATCGAAAGTTTTGAATTAGTCAGTGAGATGCCATAAGTACACAAGTGTTGGCACCCATCCTGTGACTTGTATGTACCTGGTTTCGATTTTCTGTCCACAGACAGTATCAATTTGTAGCATATAATCAAAGCAGCATTTTCCATTCGTACCGTTGTGGAGTCTAAGCAACAGCTTCTTTTGGGGATGTGTAGGGGAGATGTGTAGGGGAGCGATTGGGGGGGTGGGGGGGAGGGGGGAGGCACATGTGGACATGGAACAGCAATCTGAGATGTGTAAAATACATATAGTGAGGAGAGTGGAAGTTGGTATTATATTTGGGCGAGAATGAAACTCCGTTGCAGTGTCTTCAGATATATTACACTAAAGACAGTGAAAGCAATCAGTTTAGGTAGACAACACTGTATTTGAACAGTGAACCTTTTTATTTACAACAAAAAGGCAAGACTTCTCCATTAGATGTCTGTGGTTGAAGTAAACTAATTTGTTGCTTTTCAGAAGCTAAGTAGAAAATAAGGCAACAGAGGAACTAACCGAGTGTTCATTTTATTAACCGTAAAAAGAATTTCAATGTAATGAATCCAATACTTAGGAAACGAAAAATTTACAAGCAGTGTGAATTATCATATACAGCCTGAAAATGAATGCGAAGCACCTAGAAGGGGTTGAAAGGATATGTAATGATATACAAAACAATAAAATTTACAAACAAATTTGCAATATGAGGTCACTTAATCTCCTGAGGTAAACTTGTCCATGGCTGTTCTAACTGATCCTTGACATCAAGTACTAGCACTGGGACGGAGTTGACATCCATGCTGGTCCTCTGTAGGGTCCAAAACATTATGACTACGTGTTTAATCGCTTGCTTTTCCGTCTGTGGAGCGAAATAAATCACTGATTTTATGTATCAGTGATCCGATAGTTTGTTTTTAGGTTTGAGGAGATATGTAGCATTACATGCGTACGCACAGGTCATGTAATTTGCGTAAATAACGGAATACTTATTTTGAGTATGTGTTGATAGTTCCCAACAGTGACCCAGGTAGGTTCCACAGGATATAGATCACGAGAATTTGGTCACCGGGACAACGTGAGTTCACTGCAATGCTCCTCTAACAACTGTAGCATGATTCTCTGTCCGAGACTGGGACAATTATATCACTGAAAGTTGACATCGCCATCAGGGAAAAGATCAAGCATGATGTGCTGCAAGTGGTTCGCGGCTGTCAACGTGTATTCGACTAATACCATAGGTCCCATGCAACTGCAGGACAATGTCTCCCATAACATAATACTGCTCCCACCAGCCTTCGTCCGTGGCGTGATGACGTTTTGGCAGCCGTTCACATCGATGGCGCAGTTTGTGTACACGACCGTCGACCAAGAGTAGAACAAATGTGATTCACCCAAAAAGCTCACACGTTTCCATTGACCGACGATCGAATCCCAATGGCCCCGTGCCCAGTGCAATCGTAACTGATGATGTCGTCGAGTCAACACTATGGGACTTAACATCTGGGGTCATCAGTCCCCTAAACTTGGAACTACTTAAACCTAACTAACTTAAGAGCATGACACACATCCATGCCCGTGGCAGGATTCGAACCTGCGACCGTAGCAGCAGAGGGGTGTTCAGCAATGTACGATGAATGGTGTGGTCCGAAACACTTGTACGTGCTCCTTCACAGTGCTCTTTCGGCAAAAATGCCACACATCACCGTCTATCCTACTTTACAGAGCAGATAAGCCTCCGAACCCGAAGTTCTGTGAAGAATCGTGGACGCCCAACCGTTAAAGGCCTAGTGGTTGTCACACTTTGCTTCTGCCTCTTTCCATACATGCTCACGATAGTGGCAACTGAACATTCGAGCAACTTCGCCGTTTTCGAGATAGTCGTTCACAAACTCTGTGTAATAATGACGTGCCCTTTGTCAAAGTCGCTTATTTCAAAAGGTTTCCCCATCTGTAGCCCATATTTTCGCTGGGGTGAACCTCTGTCCGTGACTGCTCCGCTTATCTACTTTTGTTACCGCTTCACGTGCCCGCAACTCCATCAGGCAGCATCCAGAGTCGCGGTGGGCAGTAGTCATAATGTTTTGGCTTATCAGTGAACAATTTGGGATTTACTGACCACAGGAGCACCACAACATCACTCAGACAGTTCGTAGAAACAAGTGCCATGTGCGGGCTGGTATTGTCCTGTTCATATCGGCTCAGGAGACAAAACATGCGAGGAAACAGGCTGTTCGTGACGTATAAGTGTGCCATCTCCTGGAGTCATACGTGATGGCTTTCCAGGAGTAACACCGTAGTGACGCTCCAAAACACTGCAAAATTGGACCTCTCTCCAGGTCACCTCCATACTCCCCGACGATGGTCTTATAGTGTAGTGCAGAACTACGATTCATCGCTGAATACGATACGACACCACTCTTCAGCAAGCCATGCTTTCCAATCACAGTACGACATCAAATTTGTGTTGTGATGTTAACGACAGCGTACGAATAGGACGGTAATTCCTCAGTTCGGCTGCAGTTAGTCTCTAACCAATAGTGTGGATGACACAGAACATTGCACTTGTTCTCAGATTGCTAAGACTAATTTGAAGGGTTTTGCGATGTGTTTGGTGCACAATACGGGGAATCTTCACTTGTGGTTGTCAGACGTGGTTACCCAGAACCTTGACAACGACGATGTCTGCCTTCAAGTTCCCATGAAGTCCAACACTGGTCCACTGCAACACCTGAAACGTGTACAAATCTGGATATTGCACGATTCGACCAGGCGGTCAAGTAGAGAGCCACAGTGAGCTCTTTGAAACTCTGTCAGGTGCTAATAAGGCTGTCTCAATGTGTGCGCGTCATGTCCACGTGTAATGTCTCTTGCAGCGGTCTCTCCACGATATTTTCAGAAATTTTATAAATTATATAACTCAGTACATATCTCGAAATATCTCTTCTTATCTTACCGATTATCAATGCAAAGTAGTTTCAAGCCCAATTATTCCTTGGAGCGTCCATTTACTCCATGGAATAGCTTCTCTGCTATCTATGTTTTCTCTTAGGAAAAAGAATAGTGGACTTCTTCTTGCCGATTAGTCGTGAAAGAAGGATGTATATGTATGTGTTGTTGAGCTAGTCGCCATCTTGATGAGATTCTGTATGAGAAGGAATTTAATACATGAACTAAAGTAAGTGTGTTCGCGTATTATTTAACGGATTATTATTATTGACAGTGTCTGCTTACTACGTTGTGTTGCACGGGATCAGTGGGGAACGTCTGATATACACTGGACGAACCTGCCGTTTTGTATGCTCAAGATATCCAGTTACTTCAAATAAATAGGCTAACACGGTCTTACCAGCAGATCTCCGGTCTTCCCCATGTGATCACCGAAAGTTAATAATTATTACAAATGTTTCCAGGAGATCGACTGACAATATTTTCGTCGCACCGAGACTTCGAAATTGCTTCACTGTGACCACCGAAAGTTAATAATTATTACAAATGTTTCCAGGAGATCGACTGACAATTTTCGTCGCACCGAGACTTCGAAATTGCTTCACTGCCTTATGGAATTTAAGTTAAGCTCAATTTAATCAGGATAGAACAGTATTGAACTGTGTGAATGTGATAAGCCTGCTTTGTCAATGAAAATTCCCATAATATACGCATGTTTTTTACTATCCTGATCAGTGAAGCTAAATCAGGCCGGTGTGAGAGAGGTTCTTTAAATTTTAGAAATATTAAACACGTCTTTCACAGTGGTCGAGTAAAATTTGACAGTTTTCAAGAACCTTATATACCCTGCGAGACCTGGTAACAATACTAAACAGGAACAACGCTATGGACTCTGCTGGCCACTCTACCCGTCATATGGAATTGCAGCTATGCTCATCTACATACTCGCCAATGGCATGTTCATGTTCGAAGTGAAATTGACATCTGACCATGTCTTCTTGGTGCTCCACTTTTTGTCAAGTAGTGCGTATTAGGTGGACTGATAAGGTAAGGAATGAGGAGGTTCTACGCAGAATCTGAGAGGAAAGGAATATGTGGAAAACACTGATAAGGAGAAGGGACAGGATGATAGGACATCTGCTAAGACATGAGGGAATGACTTCCATGGTGCTAGAGGGAGCTGAACACTAGTGCCACCAAAGATGACCAAAGTCAGAGCTATCGAGAGTGAGACTACGAACTCGCAGGTGAGGTAGCATGGACTCTGTCCGTTTTTTGACAAGGGAGAGAGCCGGATTCAAAACAGAGTTTAAACAAAAACCTCCATCCGTGATAACGAGATTGCTCGCTCATTCAATCTCAACCGTCTCCTTAATAACACTGTCCCAATAGCTGGACGTGCATGCCAATATCTCGGTGTTATTATATAACGTGGGGTGACCAGTATCCAAGCAGATCTACTTGGCTGCTGTAATCGTGAGTGCTGTTTATGCTCAGTATAATATATGTCATGCCGCATCTACAAGGAATGCGATATACACCCGCCTTACGCGGACCAAGATCATCCTTAACAGAACTCAAAAGCGCTCTAATTTTAGATGGAGGTCGGAGAACACATTTCATATCATATTTATGTAGAATATGACCGATTTTGTTGGAAGCGTTTCCTACGTAAGGCAAAAGAGCGGTCGTATTTTACGGAAATACGATGCGAAATGCGTATTACAACCTTCACCTGAACTCAGAGCGCTTTCGAGTTCTGTTAAGGATGATCTTGATCTGCGAAAGGCGGGTGTATATCGCATTCCTTGTAGCTGCAGCATGGCGTATATTGGTCAAACTATCAAGACCGTGGAGGACCGATGTACTGAGCATAAACGGCACAGACGATTACAGCAGCCAATTAGATCTGCTATTGCCGAACATTGCTTGGATACTGGTCACCCCACGTTATATAATAACACCGAGATATTGGCACGCACGTCCAGCTATTGGGACAGTATTATTAAGGAGGCAGTTGAGATTAAATTAGCGAAGAACCTCGTTAACAGGGATGGAGGTTTTGGTTTAAACACTGTTTGGAATCCAGCCCTCTCCCTTGACAAAAAACAGAGGGACAGAGACAATGCTACCTCACCTGCGACTTCGTAGTCTCACTATCGATAGCTCTGACTTTGGTCATCTTTGGTCGCACTAGTGTTCAGTGTGTGTGTTATCTTTCTTGCATCATTCCGAGAACCGGGGTTTTAAATTTGCATGTACGTCTCCTGTCCGTTGCCTTGAAAATGGTGGGGTGTTTTTCTGCCGAATTATCGGTGGTCGCTGAAAGTGTTACCTGGCTGAATTCGTGGAAGTTATTTAAAATTTGTATACGCCAGGAGAAACTCAGTTCACTAACTGTTTGCTCGGTGAGCAGTGGCGAGATGTATGTTGCGAATTACCTAGAGAGAGGAGAAGAGACAAATGAACCGGAGAACAATCTGGAGTGCAAGACTTAATTAGGAAAGTAATGAAAATGTAATGTTGGCGGCATGTGAAGCCAGACGAAATGATGATATAAAAAGAACACACTGAGTATCTGCTCAGTTTCTGATTTGAAAATGATCGTTAATCTTTATCAAATGAAAGAAACAATCTCTTGCGACAATAGAATGATATGCAGCGGGTGGACAATGTTGCAGAGCGACATGGAATGAAACGAGAATGTGGGGATTGCTATAGGGAATGTCAATGTCCACTTCAGTTAATTAGAAGAATTTTGGCGATGTGTGGTTCATCTCAAAAAGAGACCGCATATAGGACGCTAGTGCGACCTGTTATCGAGTACTGCTCGAGTGTTTGTGACCGGAAGTAGGTCGTAAAAATAGGAAGGCATCGAAACAATTCAAAAGCGACTTGCTACATTTGTTACTTGTAGGTTCAAACAACACACAAGTATTAATAAGACGCTTCGGGAACTCAAACAGCAATCCCTGGAAGGAAGACGACGTTTTTTCAAGAAACAATACTAACAAATATTATAGAATTGATATTTGAAGCTCACTGCTTAACGATTCTACTGCCGCCAACATACATTTTTGGTAAGTACAACGAAGAAAATATACTGGAAATTAGGGCTCATACTGAGGCACACAGATAGTTGTTCCTCCCTGTCTCTGCTCGCGAGTGATCAGGAAAGGAAGTGACCAGTAGTGGTACAAGGTACCCTACGCCACAGACCCTACTGTAGCTTGCGAAGAGTGTATGTAGACGTAGATGTAGAACACACCTAATACAGTGTAGGATACCCGTTCTCACTCAAAACAGCTTCTAATCGCTGAACGTGAATCATAGCAGTCTTCCTGCAAAATAGTTGCAATTGCCGGTAACGACGATGGAGATGGATAGCGGTCATACAACTTTATAATGTGTACTGCGCTATCGAGATCTGGTGACTGTCGTGGCCAGAGGAAATACGACAGAGCATCATCGTGCACACAGAACCAGTCCTGGACGTTGCGAGCTTTGTGAACAAAGGCCATGTCATTTTGGGATACAGCGCCATCACTGGGGAACGAACATTGTTCCAATGGATGTACGTGATCAGCCAAACTGACCACAAAATCCTTGGCAGTAATGCAGCTTGGCAGAGTACCATGCTATGGCAGCCCAAATGCAGTTCTGGCCATTAAAATTGCTACACCAAGAAGAAATGCAGATGATAACCGGGTATTCGTTGAACAAACATATTATACTAGAACTGACATGTGATTACTTTTTCACGCAATTTGGATGCATAGATTCTGAAAAATCAGTACTCAGAACAACCACCTCTGGCCTTGATACGCCTGGGCATTGAGTCAAACAGAGCTTGGATGGTGTGTACAGGTACAGATGCCCATGCAGCTTCAACACGATACCACAGTTCATCAAGAGTAGTGACTGGCGTATTGTGACGAGACAGTTGCTCGGCCACCATTGACCAGACGTTTTCATTTGGTGAGAGATCTGCAGAATGTGCTGGTCAGGGTAGCAGTCGAACAATTTCTGTATCCAGAAAGGCCCGTACAGGACCTGCAACATGCGGTCGTGTATTATCCTGCTGAAGTGTAGGTTTTCACAGGGACCGAATGAAGGGTAGAGCCACGGGTCGTAACACATCTGAAACGTAACGACCACTGTTCAAAGTGCCGTCAATGCGAACAAGAGGTGACCGAGTCGTGTAACCAATGGCACCCCATACCATCACGCAGGGTGATACGCCAGTATGGCGATGACGAATACACGCTTCCAATGTGCATTCATCGTGATGTCGCCAAACACGGATGCGACCATCATGATGCTGTAAACAGAAGCTGGATTCATTCGAAAAAATTGCGTTTTGCCATTCGTGCACCCAGGTTTGTCGTTGAGTACACAATCGCAGGCGCATCTGTCTGTGATGCACCGTCAAGGGTAACCGCAGCCATGGCCTCCGAGTTGGTAGTCCATGCTGCTGCAAACGTCATCGAACTGTTCGTGCAGATGGTTGTTGTCTTGTAAACGTCCCCATCTGTTGACTCAGGGATCGAGATGTGGCCGCACGATCCGTTACAGCGATGCGGATAAGATGCCTGTCATCTATACTGCTAGTGGTACGAGGCCGTTGGGATCCAGTACGGCGTTCCGTATTACCCTCTTGAACCCATCGATTCCATATTCTGCTAAACGTCATTGGATCTCGACCAACGCGAGCAGCAATGTCCCGATACGATGAACCGGAATCAAGATAGGCTACAATTCGACCTTTATCAAAGTCGGAAACGTGATGGTACGCATTTCCCCTCCTTACACGAGGCATCACAACAACGTTTCACCAGGCAACGCCGGTCAACTGCTGTTTGCGTATGAGAAATCGGTTGGAAACTTTCCTCATGTCAGCACGTTGTAGGTGTCGCCACTGGCGCCAACCTTGTGTGAATGCTCTGAAAAGCTAATCATCTGCATATCACAGCATCTTCTTCCTGTCTGTTAAATTTAGCGTCTGTAGCACGTCATCTTCGTGGTGTAGCAAACTTTAATGGCCAGTAGTGTAGTCACCGAACCGCAGTCATGTTCACTTTAGACATCAACCTTCCCAGTATTTTTTAAAATTATTTTATTTTTTTATTTATTTTCCTTCATTTTATTTAATTTTTTGTTTCAATTTATTGGCATTCGATTCGTGCCCACACAGCCATCGCAATAGTGCGCATGAGGCGACTTTCGTATAAGTTACGGTACACGAATGTACGGACAACAAACACTAAGCCTCTGAGAGGAGAAAATCTCCAACACGGCAGGTAGTCAAACCCGGATCACCTAGGTTAGCAATCTGCCTCGCTGATCCCGCAGCTACCGGTGCGTTCAGGCCAGAAGTTGGAAACACTGTGAAACAAAACTTATCCGATCAAATGAGTTTCTTACATTGTTCCGTAGTATAGTTTCTATGGCTTCGGTAATATGAAATTCCCAACTTGGCGAGCTCCCTTGATGTTGTATTCGTGCTGACAAAATTTGCGAGTGCGACGTTCAGTTCTGCAGTGACTTATTTTTTGTGATAACACTCTTCAACGACCGTCTCTACCGATTACTCAAGACACATTTTAGTTTGCATTGTGACTTGGCGGATGATGTTCTTTCTTTTTTCCTGCATGCGGTATGAATCTTCGATACCGTGCTCTCGAAACTTCCGCTGCCTTGGTCACAGGAGCATCCACGATACGAGTATCAACAATTTTGCACGTTGAAGTTAATTTAGTTCCTCCAATGTAATGCACTCACAACTACGAAGAACGTAGTTCTGATCACACTGACACTTCCAACGTGCTGATGACATTACTCAGGTGGCGTTAATAATAAAATACAATAGAGCAACCTACAGACTTCGCCAACATCTGCATTTATGTTTAAGCACGCATTTCTCGTGGCGTTCGCATGTTTTTGTCTAACCCGTGTGAGTACTACACCTCAATGTCAGTATCGCTTTGCTTTTCCTTCGAGACCACGTAACACTTCATCAGAATAGATGGCAGATGGACCGAGTTCTTTCCGTATCTGAAAAGCAGACGTTAAGACGCAGACGATCGAGGCGGCAGAAATTAGAAAATACGCTGGGCGAACACTGTTAGGACCAAAATGCAGGAAAACGTCTAAGAAAGGTCTTTACCCAGCAGTGGATATCTTTTCCGTGATAAAGGTGATGACAATGATGGTGATGATGACGATGGTATAGATGATGGTGCTGAAAGCGACACATTAAACGTTGACATTGCTGCGAAAGCTGTGTGGAAGGATGCAGTTAGGTGGGTATTTAATCTAAGTCCTTCTCCGTCACGAAACCAGTGGGTTTCATGGTTCCCGATTTCCACCTACTCTTCGTAAAGAGGACAAATGGACGATAGGCCGACTCATGCACAAGTTATCAAACAATCTAATGTACACTCATACGTACTCTTACCAATTTCCTATACCTTCTGAGACATATTTTTCGTTGCAGTGCCATAGTACATGATCAAACTACCTTTTTCTAGGCATATTATCATTCCCGTGGCATTGTGGGCAGTGTCTGCGTACCAGTGTCACAGAAAATGATTTTTAACATTGACCTTTCTATAAGATCTTGGTGGTACTGTTGTTGCTCTGTAGACATAGACAAAGCTCCACAAAAATTTTCGATTTCCCGTTGTTATCTGAAATATCGCTAATTGCGGAATGTGAGTCTTAAGATTTAGTGAGGTATTCAAACATGGAGCGCAGAGTAATGAAAGTGCGTTGCTGTGACCCATCTTGCCCTTGTCTCTCAATGGGACCAAGATTCCCTTAAAGAGTAAAGTTTTCCTAGCCCAGTTGTGCACTAACAGGAAACATTTCCCTCAAACTAATTTGAAATATTGCTTGCGCGATGAAACACTGAAAGATGATTTAGTGTTAGGTCCACAATATGATTTCAGATAATTTGGCGTTCAGAGCCATCCACCGGATGTGTTTCATCGACCTAGGCTTCCCTGCACGCTTCAAAGCGCTGTTCATTCCCTAGAAGATACTGTTCTAAAATAAGTAAGTAAAAAAGAGGCTCAAGGAAACTTGTCTGTCATTAGGACCTTTGCAGGGAACAAAAATTTATGAAACTGAGTGATTCAAAGCAAATGGCACTTAATTTATTGGGGAAATAAGTACGTGCAGAAGCATGTATTCGGGAAGTATACAATAAGGAGGTTAAGCGCTAGCCTTTCAATGTCAGTCCACATGCTCGTCGAATTACATATTTTTGTTTTACGAAGCAGTGGAGACTGGTCGTTTTCGTTACGTGTAAATCGACTTACCGTGGCACATCGCATTCCCCGACGTAAAGAGGCGAGCACTCAGAAGAGCAGGAGGAAACGGAATGAAACGTCGCGGGTTGAAGGGGTATTTGATGTTACTTCAGTGTTTACAAAGTCAAGTACACGAAAACCTTGGCGGTATGAGCCCAGTTATCAGTAATGACGTTGCACCGTCTCTGGCACTGATTATGTGGGAAAGATGTTGTAAGGCTGTTTTAGCCTCTACTGACCCACACTCGTCCAACACTGTTGTGACTGGTCCTCGATATCCGGGATACTAGCACTGTAATCCAACACATGTTCTGGAGATTTTTCTGGAACTGGGAGTACGTGAACATCACGCAGACATTTCACCGAGACCCGTGCAATGTGTGGACGAGCACTGTCTTATTGAAAAATGGCATCACGATACTGTCGCATGAGGCGGAACACACGAGGAAACAGAATGTAAATGACGTACCGTTGTGCTGTCACTTTTCTCCTTAGTCACTATCCTCCTGATCCGAAATCATACCCCATAACTCCCCACACCACCAATACAAAATAAATCGCTATACCTCTCTACAGTATTGTGAGACTGTGGCCTCTCCCCAACGCGCAGACGTTCTCGCGGATGACGTTCTCGGTGTGTTCATCGCTGAACACAATGCAACACCATTCATCAGCACACGATGCTTCCTGGCCATGCCATCTCTACTACCGCGATCGATTTTAGTGTAGTCTAAACGCAACGCAGTCATGGGACAGTAACTCTGTAGAGCGACCGCTGCAAGTCATCAACCACTAGTGCGGGATGACGTACCATCTTGCAGGGAATACGTTACTGTTTCCGGATGGCTGGTGCAGAAGTGAAGCGCTTACGAAGTGCTTGGTGCTCAATCGTGCGTCCTACCATGTGGTGGTCACCCATGGGTGACAGGAAACCTAACGACAAGTATTCCTTACTTCACGTTCACACGCAGTCCAGCGCGAGGCCAATGTCACATCAGAATGGCGGACAAATGTGGCTATTGCAGGCTTCGATCAGTTGGTCAAATGGAGACCAGCAATAAGGCACTATTCATACTTTGTCAGCTACTGATAACGTTGACTCACACTAATATGTGCCGGACTCGAACCCGGGTTTCCCGCTCTACGCGAGCGGTCGCTTTAATTACCTCGACCGTTCGAGTACGCTTCTCCGCCTACCGAGATTCCGAGCGTGTTACTGCTGACATAGTGACACCTGCCCATGTTCCACTTGTGTTGTATTGTATTGTATGTTAACTGGGGGCCTAGAATCGATGGAGAGGCTCCATCGCCGCCGTAGCGCCATTGGTCCACAGCCCCACGACAACTACTGCAGTTCACTTCACCCCTCCGTCACCCCACACCGAACCCAGGGTTATTGTGCGGTTCGGCCGCCTTTGGACCCCCTGCCCCCCGCCCCCCCTCCAGGGAACGTCTCACACCAGGCGAGTGTACCACAAATGTCTGTGTGGTAGAGAGTAATGGTGGTGTATGCATACGTGGAGAACTTGTTTGCCCAGCAATAGTCGATATAGTGTAGCTGAGGCGGAATAAGGGGAACCAGCCCGCATTCGCTGAGGCAAATGGAAAACCGCCTGAAAACCGGCCACAGACTGGCCGGCTCACCGAACCTCGACGCAAGTCCTCCGGGCGGATTCGTGCTGGGGACCAGGCGCTCCTTCCCAATCCGGAAATCCGTGCGTTAGACCGCACGGATAACCGGGCGGGCCATGTTCCCCTTACTCGAAGTCCCTGATTCCCGTAAGAGACCGGGGATGATGTGCATCCGAACTAGAACAAAGGATCGCTGGTCGTAGGCACCTTATCATTATGCCTGCGTCAGCATGGATACCTAATACATTCCAAAACATCGCGCAGGAAAACGTGTTTTGCCAGTGCTCATACCTCGGAGTCTATCGGTGATAAAAAGGTAGGGTCAAGTGTTTTGGATAGCCCTTGCGCTAGGGACCATTTGTACAGCCAACAGAAGGACCGTTTTAAAGTCACTACCCTACAGCACAGGGTCAAAGTATTACTTAATTCCTCTTGCTTAGGCAAATGGAACAAATCGGTTGGTTCTTTTTGATACTGAGATGATTTACGGTGGGCTTGATCGGATTTACGGAGGCACCATTAATTCATGGGCCGTTCCGCGAAAGATGGAGAAAAGAGTCGTCACCAACGTACCAAAACGCACCATGGGGTTCCAACTCGCCTATGTTCCCGTTGTCAAAAGCCTTTATCTGCTATCGAGAAATACGCCAAAAATTAGTTTCTTCGGTACCAAAACCTAGCTGCTGATTCCGCAGCAAACAGCTATAATTTTTACAATGTATCTCTCAGACCCAATTTCGGAAAAATCTTCAAAATTTTCTCCATAGTTTTATCCGTGTCCTGCAAACAGAACTTCAAAATTATCCTATTAGTACATGTCAAATTCGGTGTTGGGCGAAAACGGAGTTTACGAAGTGACATAGTGCGTAGAAATACGTTGTTAAGTGCCTTCGTTATCATCTGGGAACCCTGCGTTGTAGTACAGAAGCAAGTGCATATTTTTTCGCACGTAAAATCCGGTCCGAGGTGTGAAATTAGATTTACATAACTTCAATTTCACATTATCAAACTTTCTAAATGTTACTGACCAATGCATTTCTTTCCCTGCTGCAGCAGGGAGAAAAAGGGAACCGGCGAAAAAATGCTGCTATCGGAGCACAAAAAGATGGCGAATACGTCCCTGTTTGTTTAAAAGACTGTGGCTAAAAAGTGGGATACCAGCTGTCCCATTCTACCTTTCTCAGCACTTTTAAAATTTTTCTATAAATTTTTCCATTTCAACACATTCGCCCTTTTTTTAAATATGCAGTAATAACAAATAGTTGGGCTGAATATGAGTGTGAGAAAGGGCAGCTGGTAGTGGATGGGTGTATGCGACTTACATCGATGAACTAGCAGGTGTGAGTGAGTTATGGCTACGGGAGCTTGTTAAAAACAGCGCGAAAATGCTCGCTTCCCAGCATTTTTAGGAACACTTTTGAAGCACTGGAGAGGGTAGAATGAGCCACTTGGTACTCCACTTTTCAGTCAGTTTTTTAAATAAACAGGAACGTATTAGCATTTTTTATGCTTCCATGAGAACATTCTCCAGTGGTTAATATATACCACAGAAGATGTATGCCGGAACCTAAGTGATAAAAAAAGGTTGAGACAGTTACCTAATTTATTTAACGGGTTAAATTGGAAAACACTCAGAAGCAATAGCGTTACGTGTAGTTGTGATCCGTAACGCAGGGAAATGTCCACAGCCCCCTTTTATCCAGGATGGACGTAAAATGGCTTCACCACGTAAATCTAAATCTAAAACTATGTTCGCTTGTTATCACCTCTGCGAAGGAATCACGCATTAATTCTATATTAAAAATCTTGACTATTGCCAATTAAAGAGTCAGTGTTCCATGTGTTTTGCAGTGATCAAGGGAAGGGACTCGATCCCCGCTAAGTTCGTCGGTATACATTTAACGTGAGCTTTACTTTGCCACGGCGTTTTTGCGTCGTTGTCCAAAGAAAATTAAATGCTGTACAGCGAAAAGTAAATGAAGGCAATTATTTGAAACTTAGAAGTGTTAACAAGGCAGGTAAAGGTCACAGGGTAGTTTGATATTATAGATGACTGTATATTCTAACATTATTTCACTTATTGACTGTACGCAGTATATTTAGCCCAAGGCAATGTACAGTTCAGACCTTCACAAATTGGAACAATTGCGGGAATACAAATGAAGCACAAATTCTTGAGGTAAAGATTTGGATATTACAGTCTTGCAGCATTTGTCTTGGTGTAATGACTGTATGCAAAATTGTTAGGTCTGCGCCCCTAACTGAGACAGGACCATGGCTTCTGTTCCAGACACTGCCAGATACTTTTCGTAGGTGGCAGGACTGCAACGGGGTGCACTCGTGAAGCCAACTGAAGAGCTACGTGAACTGGAACTACAGGCTCCAATGTACGGGAAGTCAACGACGGCCGGGAGAGTGATGTGCCGATACTATGCTCCTGCGGACAGCGTCCAAATGACGTCATTAGGAAGAGAATGACGCAACGGCCGGTCGGTGTAGCGTGGTCCTCTGGGCCCGATCGCCGAGGTAGTCTTTTTAATCCACTACACTACTCAATTACGGGTCGTTAGAACCGAATGTGGTATTTCTATGAATCGCAGAGCCAACAGTGGTACTAAATGACACATTCGCGCAACACAAATCTCTTTTTCAATATCCGAGAGTAAAAAGAAAGAAGATCTGAACCCGGGAAGTATGGAAAAAATGGTTAGAATTCCTGGATGATACTTACACAATATTGCCAACTACGCCCCGATTTTTTTTTTTTTTTTTTTTTTTTTTGTAAACTACTGTAAATTCAGTTACGTTAGCTATTAAACGAACACTTTCCTCTAACGTAATAATAGAACTATTGATATATCACGAGCCTGAAACGAATGTCATCTTCCTTCATGCAAGGGAGCCTGTATTTCTCACTTTGAGACCAGTTTGATAAAAATAGACGAAAACTTAGGACGTAATGGAGACGGAGATATTTTTTATTTATGTATTACTTCCAAAATTACACTATAACTTCAAAACCTGTAAGAGAACATTAGTAGTTCTCTAGTGGTTTTGTGTTACATTAATAAACGGATGAAAGCCATCTCTCCAGACTCTGCAAAAATAACGACACTGAAATGGAGGATGAAACAGAAACAGAAAAGCCCGAAATACTAAAGTGTTTTTCTAAGGCTCTTTCACAGAGGAATTCTCACACGAAAAAAGAAAATATATCATAGCGAAATAAGTGACCATTGGATAGAAAAGCAACTGAACTCGCTCAATAGAGGAAACGCAATTGTAATTAACGGGGCATCAGTACGATTCTACATATATTATCGGAAAGAACTTCCCTTCTTCCTGCAGCGGTGTACCGTAGGCCTTTGGAGGAACTAAGTGTTCCACATAACTGTCAACAAGGATCGTCGTACAGATACCAAGTACTGTAGGCCTAAATCTATGACGTTAATCAGTTGTATAATTACGAAGCATGTTTTACTCCCGCATGTTGTGACATTTGTGGAGTCCGAAAATCTCCACTGCAGTAATCAACGTGGGCTCCGAAACAACTATCGCGTGAAATTCAGCTCACTCGTTCGCCCACGAGATGCGGAAAGCAACAGATAAGGCGGCCCGGTAGATACCACATTCCGTGACTTTCGGGAGGCATCCGATTCAATTCCACAATGCCGGCTAACGAACAAACTGCGAGCATACAGAAAATCAGATCAAATGTGTGACTGTTAGAAGAGTATCTAGCGAACAGCATGTCATTCTCAACGGGGAGAAGTTTTCAGACGTAAAAGTAATTTCGGACATGTTTCAGGGGAGTGTTATAAGATCATTTGATCTCACAATATAGGAGGGCTATTCGGAAAGTAAGGTCCGATCGATCGCGAAATGGAAACCACTGTGAAAATTTTTTATTTGCAGCAGTCGGCTACAACTTCCAGTTACTTCTCTACGCAGTCGCCGCTCCGATTTAGCCATCTGTCACAGCATTGTAATAACTTTCCAGTGCCCTAGTAATAGAAGGCAGCCGCCTGTGCTTTCCGCCAATTATCAGCGCTAGTCTACGGACCGCTGAGTGTGCTAAAGTTTCGTCTTCATAGCTAGCAGTTCATGTGAGCGGAGAGCACGGGCAGACATTTACAGGATGTGTCGTGAGTGCTCCAACAGTTCCCATCGAAAACGCTGCAGGAGCATCTTCATTGCTCCTGCAGAGAGCAGCCTAGAACTTTCATGAGAAAGAAAAGGCATAACAGCTACGTTATGTGAGCTGCACGACATCAGGGGAAATCTCTCACCAGGCACTCATACTAGGTGGGAGAAACTACTCATGTAGGCATTTTCACGTACCCATTGTGAGCCCAAAACTGTAAAGAGCGACGTGATGCGATCGACGGCCATGCTTGAGACACTACCCAAAATGTCTGTGCATAACTTCATCGGATTTTTTCTGTGGTTTAGATTTCCGTCCGATTGCATTTTATTTCCCCAACAGCCCTCGTACATAAATGACCTAGATTAAATGTCGGTAGTTCCGGGCGGTTTTTTGCGGATGATACTGTTGTACACAGAGAAGTCGCGAAATGAAGGTAGAGAGGCAGAGAATCGATTCTTGGTGCAGGGAGTGGGAACTGATCTTAAACGTAAACAAATTTAACGCATTGTGAATACTTAGACAGAAAGAGTCTTTATTGTATGGATACACAACTGCAGAAAAATCACTGGAAGGAATTGCTTTCATAAAATATCTAGCACCACGTGTATGGAGTGACCTGAAGTGGAACGAACACATTAAATTAATCGCTAGTAAGGCAGATGCCAGACTGATATTCAGTGGAAGAACCCTTAGGAAACGTTGTCCATGAACAAAGAAATTAGCTTACAAAACATTTATTCGAGCGATACTTCAACACTGCTCGTCAATTTGGGATCCGTACCAGATAGGATTCATAGACGAAATATAGAGAAGCTCCACGGAACACAAGTGCGTTTCGTTGCAACTTAATGCAGTAAGCACGAGATGATGAACCAACTGCAATAGCAGACAATCCAAGACAGGCTTTCTTCATCACGGTGTGGTTTATTCTTTAAGTTCCAAGAGCGTACGTTCTTAGAAGAGTCAACAAATATATTGCGTTCTCCTGCTTATATCTCACAAAAACATCATGAAGGTGGAATTACACAGATTCACACGGAGGATTATCGGCAATTGTTTTTCCCCCAAACTCTTCGCGGCTGGAACAGTAGCACACACCCCATGGTGTCTTGCAGGGCATAGACACAGATGTAATTTCAAAACGACGTTGACGAAAAGCCATTCTCATGTCATTCATGTATAAGCACTTGTTTGACAGAAACGGAACACAAGGCACTCTGCAGCAACAGGTAGCGGATTCAGTATTGCCTACACGACGGGTTGAAAAGGACCATTTCTACCTACATAAGAAATCAGTATGCATTTACAGGCAACAGAGTGGCATTCGTTCTATATAATTATGCAGATAAGTACAAACATGTGACTTACTGCCATTCTGGTGCAAGTCAAAAAATCATTCAGTGCGGAGGAAGAGAATCGGATAAACGAAAGGTAAATTTCACCCCAGTTGCTCTCAATGAGCTAGTAAAAATAAAAAGAATTCCAATCTCACGAGCCGTACTTTGACAGTCTCCGTGGAGTTGAAAGACAGAAATTACCTACCTGCCAGACCTATTAGCTCGTGTGGCACTGCTGTACAGAAAATTTGTCGTCAGCCTGTCAGGGGCTAAAATGGTTACCAGCGCAATTGGATTAAGAGCTGTCGAGCAAAGGGCTTTGTTGTCGACCTTCACGAACTTGGCGTTAAGTTAGTCTGGCGTGAGTTTTAAAACGTAAAAAATGTTCGTAGGTACTCTCGGTGGAATAACCCTCCAACGAAATCATGTCAGTTTTCGCCTTAGAGCCCTCAGTAATTTGGTGTGACCTCAATTAGCGACAGTATTACGTTAACGGCCTCTAACGAAGAGTTCGTCATCGTATCGCTTGCCTGATAACCGCTACACTGAACGCCCTAAAAAATCACCAGGTCAAATTTTAATGGAAATTGTTCAGAAGACAGAACATCATTTAAAAGGAAAAGACACCACAGTAATCCAACATAAACATTACGAAAACGTATAAAAGACATTTTCGTTCAATAGTGTCATACAAGTTCGGTATAGCAACGACTTTAGTAATATTACTGCTCATTTCTTCGGAATACGCACGTAACAGAGTTGATGAAATGTTGCGTAACTGATTTTGCAGCGTACATAAAAAAGCCCTTTCGGCATCTTTAAAACGAATATTTGATAGTTCATACCAGATAATATTTCAAAATTATTGTGATGCTTTATGGCAGGGTTACATCATGAGTGGATGACCCTGGTTGAGAAATAAAACCACAGTGAATTTGGTAAGAATTGACAGTAAGATATTATCTGCAAATGCCTTCTGACCAGTATGCATCGATTTCGGAATTTCGTTTCTAAAATTTCTGAATGCTTCATATTGATTCACAGAAATAATTTGATATAAAAAATTAACGTTTAAAATTCATACCACAGCATAGCAGCTCAAGAAAATTGAACGTCAACAGAAAACAAATTCCAAACCCAATCCATATCGCCTGATGGTAATCAGAAACGTAAGCAGACAACGAATAATATCATGTGTAACAAATCATATATGTATGAATATCTCAATATCATATAGTAATAAAAACACTCTTGTTGGAAATTGGTCTTATGGAGCCATATCTACATGATAAAAATAATCGATATATAGTGAAACTTCGACTGCAGCTACTTACTTCATGAAGTTCTCAGTAGATTTATACTCCATAACTACGAAATCAGTACATGATGCTCTTTAGTCCAAATAAGTTGATTACAGAATTATTTTATGAATAATTAAATTTTTAAAGTTGAAAAACATAAACTGTGTTTTCATGTGTTGTCAGTATCTTATTTTGAAGTGTTTTTTGGCATATGGAGATAATGTCACTTTTTTCCTTGTGATAGTTCGTTAAGACGAAAACCATCTCGAAATAAACAAATATAAAAAAGAAGTTTGTTGGTTTTTCTTTCTTGAGTATTACAGTATTCTACCAGGACATGATAGGATAATCAACAACTATGATGATTAGCTCTAGATGATTGCCATCAGTTTTTAATACGAGGTTTAGAGTTATGTAACTTCAAAACTAACTGTTGTTGTTGTGGTCTTCAGTCCTGAGACTGGTTTGATGCAGCTCTCCATGCTACTCTATCCTGTGCAAGCTTCTTCATCTCCCAGTACCTACTGCAGCCTACATCCTTCTGAATCTGCTTAGTGTATTCATCTCTTGGTCTCCCTCTACGATTTTTACCCTCCATGCTGCCCTCCAATACTAAATTGGTGACCCCTCGATGTCTCAGAACATGTCCTACCAACTGATCCCTTCTTAAACTAACTAGAGAATGTAATAAAAAATAATTTGTTACAACGAACTAGAAACACATGAGACTGAAATTTACTGGAATTTGAAACTATTGTTTGATAAAAAGTATGTAGAAACTTGCGTTTGGAGGCGAGTGTTGTTCCAAGAAACATACACCGTATCACAGATGCTTACTCTCCTCCGCATCTCAATTCATCAGGAATAATTTTTGTCTCCTAAAGTAACTAGGATATGTGAATTGTGTCATTTACTTGATTCATAAAAGTGGTACAACATTGACGAGATTTTCCAGCACTGGCTCATAAATGTGACTATTTGTATAAAAGCATCAAAAAGAAGGTCGAAACATAAAAAAGTTAAAAAAGAAGGTTAGTGAGGAAATCTACAGGTCTCAGTGGCATTTACAAAAAAATGTTAGCCACAGAGAATGGCAGTAAGGCTCATAGGGAACGGCGGTGCGCTGCGACGCTTGGAAGTCGGCGCGGCCGCTGGGCTGACCTTGAGGTGGTAGCGCGCCGGTAGGGGTGGCGTCTGGTCCGGCTGCCGGCTGCTGGTGGCTGGCGGGTTGCGGCGTGGCGTGGCGCCGCGGCGCGTAGCGTCCTCTCAGCCCTGAGCGTCGCCGTCGGACTGGCGGGGGCGCGCCGGCGCTGGTGCCAGGCGCCGCCGCGCCGCAGCGCCACCGTCGCCTCGCGTTTGTCAGGGCACGCTGGCGGCAGCCGCACAAAGGAGTGACCACTGCGAGCCGGAACGGCGGCACAGGCCGCACTGGCGCGGGAGTTTACCGACTGCGCATTTAGCCACCATAAAAATTTACAGAGCGAGCAAAACTTGGCTCGCCCACATCGCGATGCGAGTGCCTCTCCAAGTAAATGACGGCGGTCACCGACCGATTTGTACCACACACTGACATACACGTTTGACCTCATCCTAAAACTGCCTGAGTTGAGCTTCGTTTCAAATATGTAACCAGATATCTTTGTGAAGAAATGACTAGTTCTGATATACCATTTACTTCGAATATTGAATGCTGTAATTATGGGATAGATCATTAACAGCCTATCTTAGTGTAGTAAAAAAAGTTTCTTCCGTATGCTGCATCAAGGGTACAACTTTCAGGAATGAGGAACGTTTGTAAGTGTATGTATGTGTGTTTTTCAAGTTTAGTTGCGCTGAACGGCAACACATTAAAAGAAACGAATGTGGATAAAATCGCTAAATTGTTGCACACATTGAAGATGGAACCTACCTGCCAGGCTAGCCGAGCACATTAACCCGCTGCTTCCTGGACTCGGGTAGGCGCGCCAGCCACGGATCGAATCCGCCTGGTGGATTAACGATGAGGGCCAGTCTGGATGTGGCTTTTAGTCGGTTTTCCGCATCCTCCTAGGTGAATACCGAGCTGATCCCCACGTCCCACCTCAGTTACATTGCTGGCAGACATCTGAACACTTTCGCACTTTTTTTTTGGTCATCAGTCTACTGACTGGTTAGATGTGGCCCGCCACGAATTCCTTTCCTGTGCTAACCTCTTCATCTCAGAGTAGCACTTGCAACCTACGTCCTCAATTATTTGCTTGACATATTCCAATCTCTGTCTTCCTCTACAGTTTTTGCCCTCTACAGCTCCCTCTAGTACCATGGAAGTCATTCCCTCATGTCTTAGCAGATGTCCTATCATCCTGTCCCTTCTCCTTATCAGTGTTTTCCACATATTCCTTTCCTCTCCGATTCTGCGTAGAACCTCCTCATTCCTTACCTTATCAGTCCACCTAATTTTCAACATTCGTCTATAGCACCACAACTCAAATGCTTCGATTCTCTTCTGTTCCGGTTTTCCCACAGTCCATATTTCACTACCATACAATGCTGTACTGCAGACGTACATCCTCAGAAATTTCTTCCTCAAATTAAGTTCGGTATTTGCTATTAGTAGACTTCTCTTGGACAGAAATGCCTTTTTTGCCATAGCGAGTCTGCTTTTGATGTCCTCCTTGCGCCGTCCATCATTGGTTATTTTACTGCCTAGGTAGCAGAATTCCTTAACTTCATTGACTTCGTGATCATCAATCCTGATGTTAAATTTCTCGCTGTTCTCATTTCTACTACTTCTCATTACCTTCGTCTTTCTCCGATTTACTCTGAAACCATACTGTGTACTCATTAGACTGTTCATTCCGTTCAGCAGATCATTTAATTCTTCTTCACTTTCACTCAGGATAGCAATGTCATCAGCGAATCGTATCATTGATATCCTTTCACCTTGTATTTTAATTCCACTCCTGAACCTTTCTTTTATTTCCATCATTGCTTCCTCAATGTACAGATTGAAGAGTAGGGGCGAAAGGCTACAGCCTTCTCTTACACCCATCTTAATACGAGCACTTCGTTCTTGATCGTCCACTGTTATTATTCCCTCTTGGTTGTTGTACATATTGTATATGACCCGTCTCTCCCTATAGCTTACCCCTACTTTTTTCAGAATCTCGAGCAGCTTGCACCATTTTATATTGTCGAACGCTTTTTCCAGGTCGACAAATCCTATGAAAGTGTCTTGATTTTTCTTTAGCCTTGCTTCCATTATTAGCCGTAACGTCAGAATTGCCTCTCTCGTCCCTTTACTTTTCCTAAAGAAAAACTGATCGTCACCTAACGCATTCTCAATTTTCTTTTCCATTCTTCTGTATATTATTCTTGTAAGCATCTTCGATGCATGAGCTGTTAAGCTGATTGTGCGATAATTCTCGCACTTGTCAGCTCTTGCCGTCTTCGGAATTGTGTGGATGATGCTTTTCCGAAAGTCAGATGGTATATCGCCAGACTCATATATTCTACACACCAACGTGTATAGTCGTTTTGTTGCCACTTCCCCCAATGATTTTAGAAATTCTGACGGAATGTTATCTATCCCTTCTGCCTTATTTGACCGTAAGTCCTCCAAAGCTCTTTTAAATTCCGATTCTAATACTGGATCCCCTATCTCTTCTAAATCGACTCCTGTTTCTTCTTCTATCACATCAGACAAATCTTCACCCTCATAGAGGCTTTCAATGTATTCTTTCCACCTATGTTTCGCACTATTCCATGGATTACACTAGTCGCAGACAGTTGGGGTACATTAATTCCTTCCCGGGGGGAGGGGCATCCAGCCACCCCTTCAGCTAACATTGCCACATCTGATTAACCATGCCGACCCTGTGTATCCGCGGGAAAAACGGCACAAGCAAAAGAAAGAAACATTGAAGATGGAACCTACACACTTCAACTTAACGAGCTCGGACCTACATAGTCACCGTGTCTCAAATCCTCACTCGACTTCTTTTCAGACAAGAGGGCAGTGGCAGATTTGCCAACAGACCTGTTTTCTATTTTAAGTGACTTTAAAACGAACATGATTAGAGCTTTAAAGTTTTATGAATTGTGCAAACATGTTTCCTCAGAATTTAGGGAGATAGTCTTAATGTGTTAACAGAGTCTTTGGCTTACCCATGGTTTTTTTTAAAGTGGTCATCTGGTCACATTTCAATGTGGCGTTGTTATAGCTCTTTGTCGCTTTAGTTATGTTTTAATCCCTGGTATAGGAACTTTCACCCTTTCTCCAGGAACGTTCGTCAGGAAAACTGGAAGAAGAGGAAGAGGATTCCATTTTACCAAAACTTATCATCGTCCGATTGGAAGCTTTCACCTTATTAAATTAGGAAAATGAGTAATGTGTACGTGATAATATAATGCATTTGAATTCAAATGTGTATGGAACAAGGGAACAGAGCGAGGTTGCAAATCGATCTGAATAGTACTCCGTCTTCAGGCCACAAGTGGCCTACCGGGACCATCCGACAGCCATGTCATCATCAGTGCTGGATGCGGATAGGAGGGGCGTGGGGTCAGCAACCACTCTCCCAGTCGTTGTGATGGTATTCTTGACCGAAGCCGCTACTATTCGGTCGAGTAGCTCCTCAATTGCCATCACGAGGCTGAGTGCACCCCGAAAAATGGCAACAGCGCATGGCAGCCTGGATGGTCATCCATCCAAGTGCCGACCGCGCCCGACAGCGCTTAACTTCGGTGAATTCTCGGGAACCGGTGTAGCCACTGCGGCAAGGCCGTTGCCAAATCGATCTGAATACAAAGAATCAATTATGTATGAACAACCTTTTCGTGAATAGTCCAACTGCGAATACATACGAGGTCTGTTACAAAAATTCCGCAACTTTGTCCACACAATTTTTCTCCACTCACATTTTACTTATTGTGCATGGTCACGTGCGAAATACTCTGGACCACAGTTGATACATCGCTCCCAACTCCATTTACACTTCTGGAAGCTGTCTTCATACGCCTCTTGCCGTAGCACGCGAAGTGCCGTCTGCGATTTTCTTTTGTCTTACCTATCGTCGCAAATCTTCGTCCTTTCAACGGAGTTTTCAACCTTGGGAAATTAAAAAAGTCCGCAGGTGACAGATCTGGAGGGTACGGAGGGTAGAGGCAGCACAGTGATTTCCATTTTGGGCAATAGTAACGCAGCAAGAGGGATAAATGTGCTGGTGCGTTACCGTTATGCAAGAGCCGTGAATTTTCTCACCACTTTGAGGCCGTTTCCTTCTCACATATTCTCACAAGCGTTGAAACACGTCCCGACAGTACCACTGATTAACAATTTGTTCCTCCGGCACAAATTAAAGATGAACTATTTCTTCAAAGTCAAAGAAAACTGGCAGCATGGCTCTGACATTTGACTTGACCTGACGAACTTTTTTTGGTGTTGCAGAACTTTTCCCAGCCCAGTTGAAGACTGAACCTTGGTCTCATCATCACAACCGTGTAACCATGGCTCGTCACCAGTTATGAATGCCTTACAGAACCTCTCTTTCTCATTTGCGTGATGCACTAAGTCTCGATAGACTGCGAGGTGAAGGTCTTTCTGGTCTTGACTCATGAGCCGTGGGACGAACTTGGTGGCAACACAATGCATTCCAAGATGCTGCGTCAGGATTTCTTGACATGATCCAGTTGAACGTCTCGGACACTCAGTTTTCAATTGGCATGGACAATTTTATTGACGTTCCTGACACGACAGTCGTCGGTAGACGTCGAAAGGCGGCCTGAACGAGGGTCATCTTTAACTACCGTCCAGCTATTTTTAAACCGTGTGAACCATTCGTAACACAGAGTACGGCTGACACACTCATCACCATAGGCTTCCTGTATCATTTGGTGTGTCTGCGCAAAGACTTCTTGAGTTTCATGCAAAATTTAATACAGACGCGTCGCTCCTCTAACTCTGCCTTCTCGAAATTCGCAAACTGTGTGATTCAACGTTCTACTTAATACAGTAATGAACAGTATCTAACAGACATATAACAATGAAACTTCCTGCAGTTACACATTAAACAGGCGTGCGCAAGGATGTCGACCGCATTTCGCTCCAACCCCACTGGCGCGAAATTACGAATGTTTCGAAATTTCTTGAACAGAGCTCGTACGTGTGATCCAATAACACAAATGAAGCATCTCTAGAAGAATACTTTAACAGTACAGAATCCCGAATGATCGTAGAGAAATGTATTATCTGGATAACTACAAAAAAAAAAAAAAAAATTAGTGGAATGGGCAGGAGTTCAAGACAGGCAGAAATTTACTCCAACTGAGACCCCCAAAAGAATCTACAATGGCCCAGACCATCTCGTCTATGTGACCCGTTAGGCCAATCGGAACTAGATACACGTCACTGCCTACGAAAGCCATATGACTATACAATAAAACCTAGACCGCTACTTCGCACGGGAAGAGCAGGATCCGCCAATGCGTGCAAAACTGTCCGCCAATGCGTGCAAAATTTCACGTGTGGTCAACGTCCTGCAAGCGGGTGATTCGAGGTTCTCTCTTTGTAAGCACCACTATGTACGTCTTGGCTTCGCTTGGTCCTTCTCGGTATATCGCAACATTTCAGTTTAGCAGTGCGATGCGACAGTTTCTTCCAGCATTGGGAGTTGCTTATTTTCGTTGGGACGACTTTTTCAGTTCGGCAGTTCGCTGTTTATCCTACGCTGTTTGTTCGCGGCCCAAGGGCAGTTCACAGGTGCAGTGCTATTTGTGCAAAAAGATCGCTTCGAGATTGTTTTTACCGCCACGTAATATTTACTCTCTGTGCGTTTTCCCGCCACGTACTATTTGCTCTCTGATTCTTTCTCCCCGATGAACAAATGCTGTCAGAAAGGTGTAGTTAAACGAACGACTGTTGTTTTGCGATACTTGTCAAGCTTACTCTGTTTTCAACAGTTGTGCACAAGGCAAATTCGGAATTTCTAGTTTCCTGTAAAAGAGTTCAGTAACAGAAGATTTCACTCTCGGTTTGCAGAGTCCAGCGGAAGTTTTCTCGACATAAAGGTAAGAGAAACTAAACTTCTGTAGAGCAGGTGGAGACTGAAGCGTAGCCAGTAGTGACTATGCCCAGAGGAATTTGCGAATATTTGTGATCCGCAACCTTCTGGAATGCGAATGAATTAGAATTATTGCATTAGTATTGGGATTGGAGGTTAGACACGTAGACATAAGAAAACACATGGGCTCGGCATGCACGCGGTTTTTCGTGTTCTGTCGTTCCCACTAAAACCATTAGGATCAGGGTCACCCGGTGGCAGAATCTATACTGCAACTTCAGCTGTATTTCTATTGGTTGTCAGTGGCTTGGAACAGATAACAAACTAGCCGTAACTTCATAGTGTTGTAACGCCGTGGTAGGCTTCTGTTCAGTTTTGTATTAATAATTTATCGTATGAGAGGCTCATTATCGTAATTTATAAATATTCTGTTGGTGAAACTGACTGCCTCGCACCCGTTTAGCAACACTCAGTTGGTGCAGAAGTTCTGTGTACTGTTTTCGGGCCTGTTATGTTTTGAATGTTCCGTTGCTCTTAATACTAGTAATATTTACTGGAAATCGGAAATGAATCGCCCGGTTTTCATAACCTCCAATGTTGTGCCACGACCTATAATAAATATAAAATATTTGATAGTAGGGCCCGTGAATTTTTCATGCGTGCTTTGTTGGCAGTGTATACGAGCCGCTCGTCCGTGGGTGCTTGTGCGTATGCGTGTGCGTATGTGTGTGTATGTGTGTGTGTGTGTGTGTGTGTGTGTGTGTTTTATGTATGTGAGTTTTTACGGAAATGTGTTTCTCAGCCGGCCGGAGTGGCCGAGCGGTTCTAGGCGCTTCAGTCTGGAACCGCGCGACCGCTACGGTCGCAGGTTCGAATCCTGCCTCGTGCATGGATGTGTGTGATGTCCTTAGGTTAGTAAGGTTTAAGTAGTTCTAAGTTCTAGGGGTCTGATGACCTCAGCTGTTAAGTCCCATAGTGCTCAGAGCCATTGGAACAATTTTTTTGTGTTTCTCAAGATCGGAATGTTGATGTTGTGACCGCTCACTTTTCGGTGTAAAATCATCTTAAACTCCAACGGCTTTTAAATAATATATTAGGATTTCTGTGTCTCAAGTTTCATGTCACAAATACGGGTATAAGGAAGGTTCCTGTCACGTAATTTCGTCTCATAATATAAATGTAATCAACAATAGGTGCTTTATGTTTCTGTAACTGTATATGTTAGTGCGTGGATGCATTTGCGGTTTTTACGTCCAGTTGTAGATTGCATCGTGAGATTTAATAGCCCACAAATTCTGCGTTATCTCCACCCCAACTCCCTACTCTGCCTGCTCTGTTTAGTACTTCTGATTTAGTGATTTGTTTTTGTTAGAAATTTTATGCTGACCATTACAACTGTTCTTAGAAGTTTTTCAAATACAATGAGGCGACAAAAGTAGTGCGATAATTTCTAATATCATATCGGAGCTTCTTTTGCCCGGTGCAGTGCAGGAACTGGACGTGACAAGGACTTAACAAGTCGTCGGAAGCGTTTGAAGTCCTCTGCGGAAGTAATGAACCCTGCTGCCTCTACCGCAGTCCATAATTACGCAACTGTAGCCGGTGCAGGATAGTGTGCGCGAACTGAGCTCCCAGTTACGTCCCGTAAGTCGATTGGTCGATCTGGGTAATCGAAACATTCCCTCCAATTGGCCAGATCGTTCTTCAAACCAATCGCTAACAGTTGTGGCCTGGTGACATGACGTAGTTATTAGGGAACATGAAGTTCATCAATGGACGCAAATGATCTCCGAGAAGGCGAACATAACCGGTTCCAGTCATGATCAGTTCAGTTGGAACATGGGGCTTAGTACATTCCATGTCAACACAGCCCACAACATTACGGAGCCACCTCCAGCTTACACAGCGCCTTGTTGACAAGTTGGGAGCATGGCTGCATGGGTTCTGCGACCTACTCAAATCCTCCCATCAGCTCTTATCAACTGAAATCAGGACTCATCTAACCAGACCACGCTTTTCCAGTCGTCTAGGGTCCAACCGATATGGTCAGCAGCCCAAGAGAAGTGCTGCAGGTTATCTCCTGCTGTTAGCAAAAGCACCTGCATCGGTCGTCTGCAACCATAGCCCATTAACGCCAAATTTCACAGCTCTGTCCTAGCGGAAAAAAAATGGTTCAAATGGCTCTGAGCACTATGGGACTTAACTTCTCAGGTCATCAGTCCCCTAGAACTTAGAACTACTTAAACCTAACTAACCTAACACACGCATCCATGCCCGAGGCAGGATTCGAACCTGCGACCGTAGCGGTCGCACGGTTCCAGACTTCCCGGGTTCGCTTCCCGGCGGGGTCAGGGATTTTCTCTGCCTCGTGATGGCTGGGTGTTGTGTGATGTCCTTAGGTTAGTTAGGTTTAAGTAGTTCTAAGTTCTAGGGGACTGATGACCTAAGATGTTAAGTCCCATAGTGCTCAGAGCCATTTGAACCATTTGAACCACGGTTCCAGACTGTAGCGCCTGGAACCGCTCGGCCACTCCGGCCGGCGTGTCCTAGCGGAAGCGTTCGTCGTACGTCCCATGTTGATTTCTGTGGTTATTTCATGCAGTGTTACGAGTCGCTTAGCACTGACAACTCTACGCAAACGATGCTACTCTCGGTCGTTGAGTGAAGGTCGTCGGCCACTGCATTGTCTGTGGTGGGATGTAGTGCCAGAAATTCGATATTCTCGACGCACTGTGGATCTCAGAATATTGAATTCCCTAACGATTTTCGAAATGGAATATCCTATGCGTCCAGATCCAACAACCATTCCGCCTTCAAAGTCCGTTAATCTCCGTCTTGCAGCCATTATCTGGTCGGAAACCTTTTCACCTGAATCACTTGAGTAGATATGACATCTCCGGGAATGCAGTGTCGTTTTACACCACGTGTAGGCGATACTACCACCGTCTACATGCGTACGAATCGCTCCCCCATGTCTTCCGCCAACTCAGGGTGTATCTTATTTGTTTTGAATGCCACACTGAATCTTTAGTACAGAAACAGCAGAGTTATATGTCGACTTCGGAAACCCTAATTTATTGAACACGCATCTGTTCACTGATTGATACAACAAAGTGTAAGACGATGCTTCGTAGTATCACACTCACAGCGAATCTCTTTTTATGAACCCGATGTACGTAGAAGAGCTTCTTCACAATCTACATCTTCATCTACATATACATGATTACTCTGCAATTCACATTTAAGTGCATGGCAGAGGGTTCATCGAACCGCAATCATACTATCTCCCTACCATTCCACTCCCGAACAGCGCGCGGGAAAAACGAACACCTAAACCTTTCTGCTCGAGCTCTGATTTATCTTATTTTATTATGATGATCATTCCTACCTATGTAGGTTGGGCTCAACAAAATATTTTCGCATTCGGAAGAGAAAGTTGGTGACTGAAATTTCGTAAATAGATCTCGCCGCGACGAAAAACGTCTTTGCTTTAATGACTTCCATCCCAACTCGCGTATCATATCTGCCACACTCTCTCCCCTATTACGTGATATAACAAAACGAGCTGCCCTTTTTTGCACCCTTTTGATGTCCTCCGTCAACCCCACCTGGTAAGGATCCCACACCGCGCAACAATATTCTAACAGAGGATGAACAAGTGTAGTGTAAGCTGTCTCTTTAGTGGACTTGCATCTTCTAAGTGTCCTGCCAATGAAACGCAACCTTTGGCTCGCCTTCCCCACAATATTATCTATGTGGTCTTTCCAACTGAAGTTGTCTGTAATTTTAACACCCAGGTACTTAGTTGAATTGACAGCCTTGAGAATTGTACTGTTTATCGAGTAATCGAATTGCAACGGATTTATTTTGGAACTCATGTGGATCACCTCACACGTTTCGTTATTGAGCTTCAACTGCCACCTGCCACACCACACAGCAATCTTTGCTAAATCACTTTGCAACTGATACTGGTCTTCGGATGATCTTACTAGACGGTAAATTACAGCATCATCTGCGAACAACCTAAGAGAACTGCTCAGATTCTCACCCAGGTCATTTACATAGAGCAGGAACAGCAGAGGTCCCAGGACGCTTCCCTGGGGAACACCTGATATCACTTCAGTTTTAGTCGATGATTTGCCGTCTATTACTACGAACTGCGACCTTCCTGACAGGAAATCAGGCCCGCAGCTTGATTAGAAGTCGCTTGTGAGGAACGGTATCAAAAGCTTTCCGGAAATCTAGAAATACGGAATCAACGTGAGATCCCCTGTCGATAGCGGCCATTACTTCGTGCGAATAAAGAGATAGCTGCGTTGAACAAGAACGATGTTTTCTGAAACCATGCTGATTACGTATCAATAGATCGTTCCCTTCGAGGTGATTCATAATGTTTGAATACAGTATATGCTCCAAAACCCTACTGCAAACCGACGTCAATGATACAGGTCTGTAGTTCGATGGATTACTACTACTACCCTTCTTAAACACTGGTGCGACCTGCGCAATTTTCCAATCTGTAGGTACAGATCTATCGGTGAGCGAGCGGTTGCATATGATTGCTACGTAGGGAGCTATTGTATCAGCGTAATCTGAAAGGAACCTAATCGGTATACCATCTGGACCTGAAGACTTGCCCGTATCAAGCGATTTGAGTTGCTTCGCAACCCCTAAGGTATCTACTTCTAAGAAACTCATACTAGCAGCTGTTCGTGTTTCAAATTCTGTAATATTCCATTCGTCTTCCCTGGTGAAGGAATTTCGGAAAACTGCGTTCAATAAGTCCGCACTAATTCTGTCCTGCAAGTTACCGGAATACAGAGCAGCACGGGCTCTTGGATATCAGATGATAAAATCAAACACTTTCCACTATGTAGCGTCATATAGTTGTCAAACGTAGCCTACCGTGCAAGGGGTGACTCTTTGTAAGAGGGCTGTGGCAACTGTTCCAGATAGTGCTCGATGGCAGACCAATCACCTTTCGGGAGAAGCGTGCCAGTTGCTTGCGGACGCCGATCGTGCCGGTGGTGAGCAAGCTGAGGGAACGCCTGCTTGCGGAAGACGCTTCTGTTGGCTCTGAAGGAACTGCTGAGATTCATTCGGTGAGTGAACGTCGTTTGCTAATCGAACACCTGCGTAGTGTAGGTATTTATGAAATACCCGACACATGTTGTCTGTGTGTTACAACGCTCATCATGGGAGAAAAGCGTTTTTACTATAATGTGTGTCTACTCCAGTTCACAAAATTCCTGACGTCACTACATGCGACAGTATGCTTACCTAATGTATTTCAAAATGCTGTGGATGAAAAAAAAAAAAAAAGGGATTGGCCGGCCGGTGTGACTGTGCGGTTCTAAGCGCTTCAGTTTGGAACCGCGTGACTGCTACGGTTGCAGGTTGGAATCCTGCCTCGGGCATGGATGTGTGTGATGTTCTTAGGTTAGTTAGGTTTAAGTAGTTCTAAGTTCTGGGGCACTGATGACCTCAGATGTTGAGTCCCATTGTGCTCAGAGCCATTTTTTTGAAAAAGGGATTTTCCGGTACTCAAGCTTCGGTTACTTAAGAAGATAGGGTCGTGGGTTTTTGACATCCCTTGGGCTAGGGACCATTTTTCTACCCAACAGATGGATCGTCTTAGTTTCGCTATTCTACAGTACAGGGTCGAAGTGTGAATACTACACACTTCCTCCTGCTTAGGAAAAGGGAGAAAATCGGTTGGTTCGTTCTGCATTCAAACTGGTGGACGCTGGGCTTGATGAGACTTATCGAGATACCATTAGTTGGTAGGCGGTTCCTCGGAAAGGATTATTTTTACTATATTGTAACCTCTCCAGCCGACCAAACACCAGCCGAGAATTACAAGACAGCTATCCAAGGCAAATGCCTGAAAATTTTACTATATATTCCTAAGATCCAAACCTCGTACAACCTTGGAAATTTTATTCATACCTTCAACCGTTTTCAGAATACAGAGGTACAAATTTACCCTACTTGTACACGTAAAATACACATATAAGATCCGGTGTGAGGAGGAAACTTATTTATAAAATGACTTAGGACGGATGAATATGTTGCAAAGTATCTACGTTATCATCTGGGAACCTCATGTTGTAATACTGAAGCATATGCAAAGGTCTTTTACACGTAAAATCTGGTCTGAGGCGTGAAATTTGTTTGGCGTTATTGCAATTTCGCATAAATAATTTATCCGAATTTTACTGACAAATACATTTCATTTCATACCAGATACATGCTGTGCTGCAGCAGGTAAAAGAAGGGAAGGAGTCAAAAAATGCTTCTATCGGAACACAGAAAAGACAAATACACTCCTGGAAATTGAAATAAGAACACCGTGAATTCATTGTCCCAGGAAGGGGAAACTTTATTGACACATTCCTGGGGTCAGATACATCACATGATCACACTGACAGAACCACAGGCACATAGACACAGGCAACAGAGCATGCACAATGTCGGCACTAGTACAGTGTATATCCACCTTTCGCAGCAATGCAGGCTGCTATTCTCCCATGGAGACAATCGTAGAGATGCTGGATGTAGTCCTGTGGAACGGCTTGCCATGCCATTTCCACCTGGCGCCTCAGTTGGACCAGCGTTCGTGCTGGACGTGCAGACCGCGTGAGACGACGCTTCATAGAGTCCCAAACATGCTCAATGGGGGACAGATCCGGAGATCTTGCTGGCCAGGGTAGTTGACTTACACCTTCTAGAGCACGTTGGGTGGCACGGGATACATGCGGACGTGCATTGTCCTGTTGGAACAGCAAGTTCCCTTGCCGGTCTAGGAATGGTAGAACGATGGGTTCGATGACGGTTTGGATGTACCGTGCACTATTCAGTGTCCCCTCGACGATCACCAGTGGCGTACGGCCAGTGTAGGAGATCGCTCCCCACACCATGATGCCGGGTGTTGGCCCTGTGTGCCTCGGTCGTATGCAGTCCTGATTGTGGCGCTCACCTGCACGGCGCCAAACACGCATACGACCATCATTGGCACCAAGGCAGAAGCGACTCTCATCGCTGAAGACGACACGTCTCCATTCGTCCCTCCATTCACGCCTGTCGCGACACCACTGGAGGCGGGCTGCACGATGTTGGGGCGTGAGCGGAAGACGGCCTAACGGTGTGCGGGACCGTAGCCCAGCTTCATGGAGACGGTTGCGAATGGTCCTCGCCGATACCCCAGGAGCAACAGTGTCCCTAATTTGCTGGGAAGTGGCGGTGCGGTCCCCTACGGCACTGCGTAGGATCCTACGGTCTTGGCGTGCATCCGTGCGTCGCTGCAGTCCGGTCCCAGGTCGACGGGCACGTGCACCTTCCGCCGACCACTGGCGACAACATCGATGTACTGTGGAGACCTCACGCCCCACGTGTTGAGCAATCCGGCGGTACGTCCACCCGGCCTCCCGCATGCCCACTATACGCCCTCGCTCAAAGTCCGTCAGCTGCACATACGGTTCACGTCCACGCTGTCGCGGCATGCTACCAGTGTTAAAGACTGCGATGGAGCTCCGTATGCCACGGCAAACTGGCTGACACTGACGGCGGCGGTGCACAATTGCTGCGCAGCTAGCGCCATTCGACGGCCAACACCGTGGTTCCTGGTGTGTCCGCTGTGCCGTGCGTGTGATCATTGCTTGTACAGCTCTCTCGCAGTGTCCGGAGCAAGTATGGTGGGTCTGACACACCGGTGTCAATGTGTTCTTTTTTCCATTTCCAGGAGTGTATCTACCTGTTAATTTAAAAGCTCTGACTAAGAAGTGGGGTACCAATTGCATTTTTCTACCTTTCACAGCACCTATAAGATTTTTCCAAAAATTTTGGCTTCCGATCATATTCCTGCTTTCTTATGCTGAGAGAGAAGAAGACAATGACAGTGGCAAAGAGACACGAAAGCAATACTCGTAAATATTGGAAGAAAGTAGACAGTGGTTGGTTATATGAAGAACGAAAGAGACAGTGACAGTGTGAGAGAAAAGAGAGACACAGTGGCAGCAGAACATATTTAACTGTGACAAACAGTGCTAGGAAAATGGTGAAGCAAACAGTTTTGGGGAGGGGGGGGGGGGGAGGGGGAATAAATAAAGACAAAGACAAAGGTGAAGTGGTCAGAGCCAATGATACTGAGGGACAGAGTAACGATAATGACAACGAAGAAGGAGAGAGAATGACGGTGAGAAGAGACAGCAACAGTAGGAAGGAAAGAATGAGGCGTTCACAGTAAGAGAGAGCTCGAGGGAGACAGGACAGTGAGAGGAGACTGTGTGGTAGTAGGACAGAATGAAGGTGAGTCTCGCTGTGATACATTAGACAAAGACAGAGAGACACAAGGAGATAATGAAAATGAGTTATGTTTAGTAAGTGAGTGAGAATGGGCGACTGAGAATGGTTGGGTGTGAGTGTTTTACAACGATGTGAGAGTCAGGTGAAATAGTAAGAGTTTGAAGTGAGTCGCACGTTAAAAAAATCGCTGATATGTTCACATGCCAAAATTTTTTGGGAAGGTTTTGAGGGTGCTGTGGAAGGTAGAATGAGGCAGCTGGTACCCTACTTATCAGTCAGAGTTTCTTAAATAAACAGGAACAGATTCGCTTTTTTTATGTTCCAATGGGAGCATTTTTCCACTGGTATAATATACTTGTTATCTCCTCGATTAAGACGACCAACAGGACTTAGTACCAGAACCCATGCACAGCTTTAGGCATTCGGTCAGGATCATCTAATAAGGGCAATGTTAGGGATTATTAAATCTACTGGCAAAGAGAAAGTTTAGGACAGGGACTACGTAATCTTAAGCTACAGTATTGCAGCGAAATATTTTTATCAGTGTAATTCGTTAATTAGAATTCAGTAATAATATTGCAACATGATTTCTTGTGAGGACCAAACCTACGTCTAAAAAGCTTATAAACCGTCATTTTCTTTTCTCTGCAGCTATTCCACTTTACTAAATGTCAGCGTAATCAATGAACACATGATCGAGACTAGAGAATAGCGGTAGCACAAAGTTCATCTCGCAAAAACTTTTCAGTAGTGTTGTTCTATAAATATTAGATTTTTGTACCACGTTTATAGGAGCAATAGTGCCAGCGACACCAAATTCGATTAAACCGGTATAGAAATAATACAGTATGATGAACTTGTCATGTTAACACTACAATTCTTGTAATGCATGTAAGTACTATGTTAATGCTGCTGAAAACACATTACAAAAGTTGAAATGATCGTCACCAAACAGCAGACCGTATATATATGCGCCTAATAAAAGATATTAGTGTTTGATAATTAGTAAGCAACAACTGCCAATTTCTACGTAACAACCGACAATTGCTTCCGAACACTCGACCAATGACAGCAAAGGGAAATGTAGAGGTCGGGACATGTTAATTGCAGCTAAGTCTGTGCACGAACACCATTTTATGCGTTTGACGGTTCATACAGTACGGTTTTTGACGAAGTTTGTTGTGGAACCGCCGGCCGCTGTGGCCGAACGGTTCTAGGCGCTTCCGTCCGGAACCGCGCTGCTGCTACGGTCACAGGTTTGAATCCTTCCTTGGGCATGGATGTGTGTGATATCCTTGGGTTAGTTAGGTGTAAGTAGTGTTAAGGCTAGGGGACTGATGACCTAACATGTTAAGTGTCATAGTGCTTAGAGCCATTTGAACCATTTTGTTTTGGAACCTATTAGTGCGACATTCCATGTGGTAGGGCAACGTATTTGCAAGGTCCATTTGAGTGTTTACCATCGTGCGCGAGCAGTTGGACAGCTCGAAGCCCGTCAGAGGGTCACTAACGTGGCCACAGTAATGGCTGCGTCCAAAAGTGCTACCTAGAGGTTAAAGGTGGCCGCTGAAGGTGGAGACGCTATGTGAAAGCATGCTAGCCGTAGTAGACGGACCATCACACAGCATGTGGATCGATTCGCAGCATTTGTGGCGTAAAGAAACAGACACCGCGCTTCTTGCCAGATGCCTACAGACCTTGTAGCCACTGCTGATACACGTGTCTCTATCAGACCATTTCGCGGTGATTAGATCAGGCTGCTTTGTATTATTGGAAGACAATTAAATGCATATCTCCTCAACCACGCAATCGTCGAAAACGATTTCGTTAGTGCAGGAGGATGCTGGTTTGTGTTAGCAACAATACGAATGATGATAATAATGGCGTGTGACGAGGGCCTCCCGTCGGGTAGACCACCCGCCTGGTGCAAGTATTTCGATTTGACGCCACTTCGGCGACTTGCGCGTCGATGGTACAACCCGTGATCTAGGGGTAGTGTCTTTGATTCATAATCAAAACGTCTTCGGTCCCGGGTTCGATCGCCGCCACTGTCTAAATTTTGATAAATAATCAGCATTGGCGGCCGAAGACTTCCGGCATAAGAAGTCAGCCTCATTCTGCCAATGGCCCTGTCAAAGAGGGTGGAGGAGCGGATAGAGGTTCAGGGCACTCTCTTGTCCTAGGGGTGGGAAATTGCCCCTAAAGGCGGAAGAATCAGCAATGATCAACGACATGAGGATGCAGAAGGCAATGGAAACCACTGCATTAAAGACACGTAACGTGTATCCACAGGAGATGTGGCCTGTAATTGAAGAAGTGTCATGATGATCTCTCCATTGGCAAAAGATTCCGGAATAGTCCCCCATTCGGATCTCCGGGAGGGGACTGCCAAGGGGGAGGTTACCATGAGAAAAAGATTGAATAATCAACGAAAGGATAACGTTCTACGAGTCGGGGCGTGGAATGTCAGAAGCTTGAACGTGGTAGGGAAACTAGAAAATCTTAAAAGGGAAATGCAAAGGCTCAATCTAGATATAGTAGGGGTCAGTGAAGTGAAGTGGAAGGAAGACAAGGATTTCTGGTCAGATGAGTATCGGGTAATATCAACAGCAGCAGAAAATGGTATAACAGGTGTAGGATTCGTTATGAATAGGAAGGTAGGGCAGAGGGTGTGTTACTGTGAACAGTTCAGTGACCGAGTTGTTCTAATCAGAATCGACAGCAGACCAACATCGACAACGATAGTTCAGGTATACATGCCGACGTCGCAAGCTGAAGATGAACAGATAGAGAAAGCGTATGAGGATATTGAAAGGGTAATGCAGTATGTAGAGGGGGACGAAAATCTATAGTCATGGGCGACTGGAATGCAGTTGTAGGGGAAGGAATAGAAGGGCCCGCATCTCGTGGTCGTACGGTAGCGTTCTCGCTTCCCACGCCCGGGTTCCCGGGTTCGATTCCCGGCGGGGTCAGGGATTTTCTCTGCCTCGTGATGGCTGGGTGTTGTGTGCTGTCCTTAGGTTAGTTAGGTTTAATTAGTTCTAAGTTCTAGGGGACTGATGACCATCGATGTTAAGTCCCATAGTGCCCAGAGCCATTCGAAGGAGTAGAAGAAAAGGTTACAGGAGAATATGGGCTTGGGACAAGGAATGAAAGAGGAGAAAGACTAATTGAGTTCTGTAACAAGTTTCAGCTAGTAATAGCGAATACCCTGTTCACGAATCACAAGAGGAGGAGGTATACTTGGAAAAGGCCGGGAGATACGAGAAGATTTCAATTAGATTACATCATGGTCAGACAGAGATTCCGAAATCAGATACGGGATTGTAAGGCGTACCCAGGAGCAGATATAGACTCAGATCACAATATAGTAGTGATGAAAAGTAGGTTGAAGTTCAAGACATTAGTCAGGAAGAATCAATACGCAAAGAAGTGGGATACGGAAGTACTAAGGAATGACGAGATACGTTTGAAGTTCTCTAGCGCTATACCTGTAGATCAATAAGGAATAGCGCAGTAGGCAGTACAGAGGAATGGACATCTCTAAAAAGGGCCATCACAGAAGTTGGGAAGGAAAACATAGGTACAAAGAAGGTAGCTGCGAAGAAACCATGGGTAACAGAAGAAATACAGTTGATTGATGAAAGGAGGAAGTACAAACACGTTCCGGGAAAATCAGGAATACAGAAATACAAGTCGCTGAGGAATTAAATAAATAGGAAGTGCAGGGAAGCTAAGACGAAATAGCTGCAGGAAAAATGTGAAGACATCGAAAAAGATATGATTGTCGGAAGGACAGACTCAGCATACAGGAAAGTCAAAACAACCTTTGGTGACATTAAAAGCAACGGTGGTAACATTAAGAGTGCAACGGGAATTCCACTGTTAAATGCAGAGGAGAGAGCAGATAGGTGGAAAGAATACATTGAAAGCCTCCATGTGGGTGAAGATTTGTCTGATGTGGTAGAAGAAGAAACAGGAGTCGATTTAGAAGAGATAGGGGATCCAGTATTAGAATCGGAAATTAAAAGAGCTTTGGAGGACTTACGGTCAAATAAGACAGAAGGGATAGATAACATTCCGTCAGAATTTCTAAAATCATTGGGGGAAGTGGCAACAAAAGGACTATTCACGTTGGTGTGTAGAATATATGAGTCTGGCGATATACCATCTCACTTTTGGCAAAGCATCATCCACACAATTCCGAAGACGGCAAGGGCTGACAAGTGCGAGAATTATCGCACAATCAGCTTAACAGCTCATGCATCGAAGCTGCTTACAAGAATAATATACAGAAGAATGGAAAAGAAAATTGAGAATGCGCTAGGTGACGAGCAGTTTGGCTTTACGAAAACTAAAGGGACAAGAGAGGCAATTCTGACGTTACGGCTAATAATGGAAGCAAGGCTAAAGAAAAATCAAGACACTTTCATAGGATTTGTCGACCTGGAAAAAGCGTTCGACAATATAAAATGGTGCAAGCTGCTCGAGATTCTGAAAAAAGTAGGGGTAAGCTATAGGGAGAGACGGGTCATATACAATATGTACAACAACCAAGAGTGAATAATAACAGTGGACGATCAAGAACGAAGTGCTCATATTAAGAAAGGTGTAAGACAAGGCTGTAGCCTTTCGCCCCTACTCTTCAATCTGTACATCGAGGAAGCAATGATGGAAATAAAAGAAGAAAGGTTCTGGAGTGGAATTAAAATACAAGGTGAAAGGATATCAATGATACGATTTGCTGATGACATTGCTATCCTGAGTGAAAGTGAAGAAGAATTAAATGATCTGCTGAACGGAATGAACAGTCTAATGAGTACACAGTATGGTTTGAGAGTAAATCGGAGAAAGACGAAGGTAATGAGAAGTAGCAGAAATGAGAACAGCGAGAAATTTAACATCAGGATTGATGATCACGAAGTCAATGAAGTTAAGGAATTCTGCTACCTACGCAGTAAAATAACCAATGACGGACGGCGCAAGGAGGACATCAAAAGCAGACTCGCTATGGCAAAAAAGGCATTTCTGGCCAAGAGAAATCTACTAATATCAAATACCGGCCTTAATTTTAGGAAGAAATTTCTGAGGATGTACGTCTGGAGTACATCATTGTATGGTAGTGAAACATGGACTGTGGGAAAACCGGAACAGAAGAGAATCGAAGCATTTGTGATGTGGTGCTATAGACGAATGTTGAAAATTAGGTGGACTGATAAGGTAAGGAATGAGGAGGTTCTACGCAGAATCGGAGAGGAAAGGAATATGTGGAAAACACTGATAAGGAGAAGGGACAGGATGATAGGACATCTGCTAAGACATGAGGGAATGACTTCCATGGTACTAGAGGGAGCTGCAGAGGGCAAAAACTGTAGAGGAAGACAGAGATTGGAATACGTCAAGCAAATAATTGAGGACGTAGGTTGCAAGTGCTACTCTGAGATGAAGAGGTTAGCACAGGAAAGGAATTCGTGGCGGGCCGCATCAAACCAGTCAGTAGACTGATGACAAAAAAAAAAAAAAAAGAAAAAAAAAGGTCCAGAGTGACATTCTCCGATGAGTACTGCTTCACTGTGGCAAGTGATTCTGGCCACCAATTAGTGTGGAAGGAGAGAGGAACACGTTACGCATCACAGAACGACCATGAACATCATCGGTATCAACTAGGCGTCATAGAGCGGGCGGACATTATGTGCAATGGCCGAACTTCGCTGCATATTTTTACGCGAGGTACCGTCACAGCAAAGCGGTACTGCAGAGAGGATATACTGGATCATGCCCGTCTGTTTAGGGGTGCGGCAGATCCCGCATTTCTGTTTATGGACGACAACTTCAGCCCATAAAGGGCCGATGAGGTGTCGGTCACACAGGAAAGGGAAGACATTCATGGGATGGGCTGCTTATTTCCCAGATCTAGGCCCAGTAGAGCGTGCCTGGGATGTTCTTGGCAGACGTGTTTCGCAACGAACACTCCACACCATGAATCGTGCAGGAGCTGAAAATCACCTTGAGAGGAACGGGACGATGTCCCCGAAGGACTCCGCAACCGTTTGGTAGCAAACGCTAATAACTGATGAAAAGTGTGAATTAGCGCACGTGGAGGGCATATTGCGTAATGAGACCCCGACATCGACCTTTGTGTTTGGTGTATGATCTGCATCACATATGAACGACATTTGTGCGAGTTATGCTGCTTTATCACATTATGAAATCTGTACCAATTTTAATGGTAAATATAACAGTCCATCTCTATTACGTATGTAGTGTGTTTCATATTTTCCGTCATTGTGATTGTTGCTATCCAACAATGTCTCTGTTCCTTATCAACTGTCAAGCAGTGTACGACGAGACATATTGCAACATTTCCTAATGAATAAGCCTCACAAACTGATAGCTGCAACCAGAAACATTGTGAACATGCTTTTATGGTATCTACATTATATTCAGGTTTAATATAGTATATAGGTATATATACTACCTCGTGTGAAGTATTCGGAAATCCATATCTAACGTCGAATCCAGCACTAGATGTGATCGAGTCTTCCCGGGTCATTTTGTTCTCCTTTAGTTTCGGTGCTATCGTCCTATGTTCATCATGGGTCAGAGGATCTGCAATATTCTTTATTTGCTGTGGGATTATTCTCGGCAATTTTTGGCTGGATTTCTCGCAGTTACGCAATCTCTCGAAATGCTTGGTTACGATCTCGTTTTTCTTTATTCTTCACTGTTTCCTATTGTCTCACTGAAAGACTGCCGTCAGAGAACGGAGAATGCGTATAGGCAGCATGGCTGTCGAAAACCACCGTTTTGTAATTGTGCGCCAAGATCCGTGCTGGTCGCAGTTCAACACCAAACGCTGGTCGATCTTGGAAGTCAGTAGTTACAACTCAAGTAGGAGACATTCGAGCACCCGCCCTACGTTCCTCTATATCCCGCAGCGATTATCACACCTCCGGTCCCTTGAAAATGCGCTTGAGTGTCGACGATTCTGTGGACGAGGATGTGCTACAGGCAGTTACGGATACCTTCTGCAACAGGACACGCTGTTCTACCAAAAGTGTATTTCGAACCTGGTATGTCGGTGGCGATTTCACCCGACTAGCGTACCGATTATGGACTGTACAGCATTGGAACGGAATTTTTCCGATCGCCCCTGTTATTTATTCCCATGGTGAAAATTAGCATTTTATTGTCACGAAAATACTGTTAAAATCGAATGAAAAGTGAAATCAGTTTCAATGTGGTAATTTACATACACCAGAGCTTAAAGACTTTTTACGCATGCTGCAAATAAATGTGTTACGTTTTTCACTCTCTTAATCGATGTCCTTACTTCATTCACCATGGGATAAACACAACAGCGTCCTACTCTGGTATACTATTCTGTTTCTGGGATTGTTCGTTTTCCAAAAAATGTCACTTCAACATCGACCATCGCACAATCGTTAGCATAATCATCATCACTGCACTCACGTCGTATGTTTTTGTAATTCACTGCATCCATATTTGTCTTGTCCTTCAACTTCACTTTTTCTTCAGGGAAAAGTATCTTAAGAATCCTCCTATCCAGTAAGTTTCTCATAACAATTTTCACCAAAAATTTTTGATAATATGAAAATACTGTTACGCACGTCTTGGACATTTACATCGCTGCACCCTCTAAAAAAGGACGTGGAATCATTACTTAGCATTGGCTTTCTTGTTTTTCTTAACTAAACTTCTTGAGCCTTTCATTTTACGCCTGTGTTCGTACTTCCGGTTCATGCGTTTGTTTCAAATTACTTGCAGGTTGTGATAAACCTTTTGCATTTCCTTTATGTTTTCGTCTTCTTTAAAGGCAAAGAGAGAAGATGAAACGGTAGCACATCATAAAGCCTATGCCTACCGTCATGTATTTTTTGACTTTCAGTTGTTAAAAAACAGGGGCTTTTTTTCTGATACCAGTAAGAGGAAGGAAGGATTCGCGCTCAGCTAGTGAACGAGTGAGAAGCCCGCCATTTTTAGCGAGTAATTGTAGACCGCCATTTTGGGGTCGCTATGAGTAAGTGAGGAGTATGTATTTCATATGTGCACCGTTTATAAAAATACAGTATTGTTTTATTAACAGAAAGGTCGTGTGAGTTGTTATTTCAAATAGTACAATAATTACAAGAACTGAAGCCCACCTGTGTACTTTGGAAAATTACGAAGACCCCATAAGCTTAATGGGAACACAGTCAAGACTTCAAAGGTGAACACGGCGACCAAACGTAGCGTTATAAAGAATGGTAAGCGCAAATCTACAGTGGAGAAAGAAACTACTTCGCCCTCCAAAATAATATGAACTAATACGAACTTATTTCCAGGCATAGCTCAGCTTATTGTGCTTGTCATTCACGCCGAAAAATTAATCTCATTAATTCAATACATTTTAAAAGGCCACGCATTTCAACATTTTGTTATCATCTATTCCATTATTTTATTATACACTCCTGGAAATGGAAAAAAGAACACATTGACACCGGTGTGTCAGACCCACCATACTTGCTCCGGACACTGCGAGAGGGCTGTACAAGCAACGATCACACGCACGGCACAGCGGACACACCAGGAACCGCGGTGTTGGCCGTCGAATGGCGCTAGCTGCGCAGCATTTGTGCACCGCCGCCGTCAGTGTCAGCCAGTTTGCCGTGGCATACGGAGCTCCATAGCAGTCTTTAACACTGGTAGCATGCCGCGACAGCGTGGACGTGAACCGTATGTGCAGTTGACGGACTTTGAGCGAGGGCGTATAGTGGGCATGCCGGAGGCCGGGTTGACGTACCGCCGAATTGCTCAACACGTGGGGCGTGAGGTCTCCACAGTACATCGATGTTGTCGCCAGTGGTCGGCGGAAGGTGCACGTGCTCGTCGACCTGGGACCGGACCGCAGCGACGCACGGATGCACGCCAAGACCGTAGGATCCTACGCAGTGCCGTAGGGGACCGCACCGCCACTTCCCAGCAACTTAGGGACACTGTTGCTCCTGGGGTATCGGCGAGGACCATTCGCAACCGTCTCCATGAAGCTGGGCTACGGTCCCGCACACCGTTAGGCCGTCTTCCGCTCACGCCCCAACATCGTGCAGCCCGCCTCCAGTGGTGTCGCGACAGGCGTGAATGGAGGGACGAATGGAGACGTGTCGTCTTCAGCGATGAGAGTCGCTTCTGCCTTGGTGCCAATGATGGTCGTATGCGTGTTTGGCACCGTGCAGGTGAGCGCCACAATCAGGACTGCATACGACCGAGGCACACAGGGCCAACACCCGGCATCATGGTGTGGGGAGCGATCTCCTACACTGGCCGTACACCACTGGTGATCGTCGAGGGGACACTGAATAGTGCACGGTACATCCAAACCGTCATCGAACCCATCGTTCTACCATTCCTAGACCGGCAAGGGAACTTGCTGTTCCAACAGGACAATGCACGTCCTCATGTATCCCGTGCCACCCAACGTGCTCTAGAAGGTGTAAGTCAACTACCCTGGCCAGCAAGATCTCCGGATCTGTCCCCCATTGAGCATGTTTGGGACTGGATGAAGCGTCGTCTCACGCGGTCTGCACGTCCAGCACGAACGCTGGTCCAACTGAGGCGCCAGGTGGAAATGGCATGGCAAGCCGTTCCACAGGACTACATCCAGCTTCTCTACGATCGTCTCCATGGGAGAATAGCAGCCTGCATTGCTGCGAAAGGTGGATATACACTGTACTAGTGCCGACATTGTGCATGCTCTGTTGCCTGTGTCTATGTGCCTGTGGTTCTGTCAGTGTGATCATGTGATGTATCTGACCCCAGGAATGTGTCAATAAAGTTTCCCCTTCCTGGGACAATGAATTCACGGTGTTCTTATTTCAATTTCCAGGAGTGTATTATGAGGTGGATTCCAGGGTATGAATTTACGTGTATTGATTTCCTGTCTGTGTGTAGTCTGTGTAGTTCCCAGTGGGCCAATATCGACTTGTGTGAAATCACTTTCCCAACATACTTAGAATTGTCACGTACCGCTGATGATGTGGAAGATTTCCTTGGTCAAGGGAGATAGCGAGAGTCGTCCACCCCTCCTATATGGCCGTAGAATTTCGCATGTCCTTTCCGTGTAAGTTAGGTGAACCGTTCAGTCAGAGAATACAGTTCTTATCTTTTACGCATCGACACTAAATTTTGTAATTTTGATCTAAATATTTTTCTCGGTATTTGTTGTTATATTTTCTCGGTGTATTTGAGGTTGGTTGTTAATGATGTCGTCTGCGTTGTGTAGAGTGCTTCTGTAACAATGACTGTGTGGTAGTGACAAAGTTTGGCTTTGATGTACAGCTATTTCTTGTTGTACATATTCCATGGAACTGTTAGGGTTTTCGCAGTTTTTCTGCGCATATTTTGTTAGTTACACTATCGTTTAAAAAATTCCTCCTACGTACTTAAAGGATTTAACTTATGTAATGTTGCCACAATTGATTGCAAGTATGAGAGGTTTGGGCTCTTGGAGTCTATGTATTGTGTTCTTTCGTATGAGATTTAGGATCCGGTTCGGATGTCACTCTCATGAACCTTCTCGATGACGTGGTTGGCCTCCTTGTGAATCCAGTTAATTATTGCTAGGTCGTCAGCAAAAGCAAAGCACTTATTGTTGATTTGTTTACCTTCATTTCCAATGCTTATACCAGGTATTTCTTTCTTCCAAGTTCTGATGATATTATTAATTACTAGGCTGAAGAGGAACGGGGAGAGTCCATCACTCCGTCATACTGTCGTTCTAATATGAAAAGAGGGGATTGGTCATTTGTCCGTGACTTTTACTTCAGAGGTATATCTGTAATGGTCGTCAGCTTAACATTTTTTTTGTTATCCATACCGTATTCACAGACAATATTAAACTAGGTGATGCAATCGATCGATAGGTTTGTGTGTTTGATCTTTGGTATTGATTCAAGTATCATCTCGAGGTACTAGATACGTTCTCCGCATGACCGATCCGATCAGAAGCCTGCCTGATATTCGCTTATCAAATGTTTTGCCTGTTTGTCCAGTCTGGCAAGCGGGGCTCCTGGAAATCTTCGTATGCAATTGGCAGAAGCTCAATACTTTGCTAATTGTTTGGAACCACCATTTCTCCCTTTTTTTGTAATAGGTGTATCAAATCGTTTTTGCGTTCTGCTGGTGTGATGCCGTTTTCCTATATATTTGAAATGAAACTCGTAGTCTGTCAGACAAGAGCAGACCTCCGATCTTGAGTCCTGTTATTATTATTATGGTTATTGGACAACGAGCACAGTTTCATATTCCTGTAAAAAGCTTCATAAAAATTAAATGTGGAAAGGATCACTTACAGTAAGACTATGCTGCTATAGGTGATGGACCAACAGAGCTGCCAGTAGAAAACACAACTACTTCAAAAAAGTTAACACCTGCTGCAGCGACGTAACAGCGTACAGTCTTGAGGACCGCCACTCGAGTACCCGTAGTGAGTGTCCCTCTATCTCTTACAGCCTTCTGTATGTCACCCCAATTCTCAAATCAACCAAACTTCGCCCGCAAATTGTTTCCCATCATTGTGAGACCCCGTCCGGGGAAGTTCGCCCGTCAAGTGCAAGTCTTATTTCAGTCGACACCACACTGGGCGACTCGCGCACCGGTGACGAGGATGAAATGATGATGAGGACAACACAATACATAATCCATAATCCACGAGCGGAGGAAATCTCTAACCAGGCCGGGAATCGAACCAGGGCCCGCTGTACGGGAGGCAAGCACGTTACCACCCAGCTAAGCAGGTGGACGTCCTATCACTGTATCACGTTGCGACAAAAAAATTGTAAGTGTTCTCAACTCTCTCGAAATACTGGACTGCCTTTCGCTTAACGTCTTAGCCACTAGAGTACCTTTAGGGACTAGATTCAAATTGCAGCTGGATTCTGTTTTATATGCTGCTTTGCATATTACTCCTGATAAACGTTCCTTCATAACCTTAGCTCAAACACTTCATCACGTCTTGCCACTTTCATCCTATGTAGTCAGTTAACTGCTCTTTGAAATGCGTTTATAGACCACCTGGGTGTAATTGTAGAACTCTTCAGACAGAGCTTGCAGAATATCATTAGTAATTTTCCTGGTCATGCCGTAGTAATAGGGGGTGACTTCAACTTGCCAGGTATAGATTGGGTGTGTTATGCCACCAAAACTGGTGCCAGAGACAGACAGTCGTGTGGCATTGTTCTGGATGTGTTGTGCGAAAATTACCTTAAGCAGATAGTTAGAGAACCAATTCGTGAGAGTAAGGTCTTAAACCTCCAGGGAAAAAAAAACAGACCTGAACTTATCGAATCAGTTAACGTAGAGGAAGGTATCAGTGATCATAAGGCTGTGACAGCATCTATGACGACGAGTCCTACAAGGAATGCCGGCCTGAGTGGCCGAGCGGTTCTAGGCGCGTCAGTCTGGAACCACGCGACCGCTACGGTCGCAGGTTAGAAACCTGCCTCGGGCATGGATGTGTGTGATGTCCTTAGGTTAATTAGGTTTAAGTAGTTCTATGTCTAGGGGACTGATGACCTCAGATGTTAAGTCCCATAGTGCTCAAAGCAATTTGAGCCAGAGGACTGTCGTAGCGCAACGTACTCCTCGTGGTGTACGTCAACTGCCCTGGTCAGCAATATCGTTCACCAACTGAAACGAATCGGAACTGATCAATCGGGGACTTAAACGTTTTACCAGGGCTTGCACTAGCCGTTGCCAAATTGCAACAAAAGACGTGAGACGCTCGGGACAACCTATCGCAGAATGCCGTTCGGCATAAAAAATGGCTCTGAGCACTATGGGACTTAATATCTTAGGTCATCAGTCCCCTAGAACTTAGAACTACTTAAACATAACTAACCTAAGGACATCACACACATCCATGCCCGAGGCAGGATGCGAACCTGCGAGCGTAGCAGTCCCGCGGTTTCGGACTGCAGCGCCTAGAACCGCACGGCCACAGCGCGTTCGGCATGTTTATGATGGTTTAGACGCAAGAAAACACGCCTGCGTTGCAGCCAGAGGATAATACAACGTGTCAGCTACGGATTACCCACCCTTTATTGTCACATGTGTGGTTCATAAGGTCTGAGGTTGTCATCATATACTCCTGTAATTATGAGCTACCTCTCACCTCTTATGTCAATAAAATCATCTTGTCCTATTTTTCTCCAGCAGTGTATAATCCGTTCCTCAAGGCATTTCACACGCTCTTTGCAACTGACTAGTGGGATACGAATGTCACGTAGAACAAAGTGGGAATTAAATAATGTTATAAATAGTAAAAACAGAGTGCAATAGCCCATTACAAATAGTACCGTAAGGTGCTTAAAAATGTTATTAGGAAGAAAAAAAGCATGTGGTATACAAATAGAATAACGAAGTCTCAGAATGAAATTAAAACAATTTAGTCTTATCAGCACCAGAAGGTAGAGGGTATGAAGTCAGTTAATAGTAAAAAATGCTTCTGTCTCTGGTATGTCAAATATAATATTTACACTATTAAACAGTCGGTTTAACAATAGAGTAGCTGAATTAAATAATAACTTAGTTTACAGGTAATCACATAACCATCATGCAATGGCTGTCCAAGACTCTAATATAGGATACATCTCTGTGGTACTGACAAGAGGGAGTCTGAACCAATAATTAAATCTGTGAAGACTAAGGGAGCTCACGGATATGATTGGGTATGTAACAACAGGAAAGCACTGTGCTGCGTATGTTAGCCCAGAACAACGTCATATGCGTAATTTTTGCTCTAGGAGTAGTCACTTACCTGAACGATTAAATTATTCTGTAGTAAAATCGCTTTCTAAAACAGGGAGAAAGGGATAATTAAGACAATTTTAGATCTGTTTCTATGTCACTGCTGTTTGCTATAGTCACTGAAGAGGTTGTATATATATATGGATAATTGGTCATTTCAGTTCACATAATTTGCTGTCAAGCTTTCGCTTGTTTTAGAAGTGATAACAACTGAATATGCTATATTCTCTTTTTTCTGCAACGGATAAAACATAAAGTTGCGAACACTAGACATCTTCTTTGATTTAATCAAGGCTTTTTAATGTGTTGATCACAAAGTATTACTGCACGAATGGGCCCAAAGTTGAATAAAGGCAGTAGCTCACAGTTGGTTCCACTCAAACTTTAAGAACAGAAACAAAAATTCTACACAGTAATGAGAATGGCTATTATGTTGAGTTTAACTGGGCATGGTTAAGTGCCGCGGAGAGGGCAGCGGTGCCTTTAGTTATTTATAGATAAGTTCAGGGAGAAGGAATAAATCTTTGAGATTTGAGGATGACATTGTAATTCTCTCAGAGATAGCGAAGGACTTGGAAGAGCACTTGAAAGAAATGGACAGTGTCTTAAAAGGATGATATAAGATGAACACCACAAAAAGCGGAATAAGGATAATGGAATGACGTTCAATTAAATTAGATGACACCAGGAGAATTAGATTAAGAAACGAGATATTTGAAGTAGCAGATGAGTTTCACTATCTGGGTAGCAAAGTAAATAATGATAGCCGAAGTGAAGAGGACGGCAATAAAAACATTTCTGAAGAAGAGAAATTTGTTAACTTCGAATATATATTTTAGTGTTAGGGAGCCCTTTCTGGAGGAATTTATCTCGAGTGTAGCCATGGGTGGAAATGAAGCATGAACGGTAAACAAAGTTTTCAAACAGTGGTGCTACAGAAGTATGTTGAAGATTAGATGGGTGGATGACGTAGATAATGAGGAGGTAATTAATTAAATATGAGGCGACAAAATTGAGGCAAAACTTCATCAAAAGAAGGGATCAGTTTTTGGGACACGTTCTGGACACCAACAGATCACCAATTTAGTTCTTGAGGGAAATGTGGAGGGCAAAAATCGTAGAGGGACACCAAGGCATTAATATAGTAAGGAATACAGTAGTTATTCAGAGACGAAGAGGCTCGCACACGATAAAGTAGCATAGAGAGCTGCATCAAGGAAGTCTTCGGACTGAAGACCACAACAACAACAATAAAGGTTATAATGTGGGAATAGTATTAGGAAATAAAGCTGACTCAATCCGTAAGTGAATAACGAAATCCTAAGTTCGGATTGGAATACTTATCCTAAGGATAGGTCAATCGCCAGTGGTTGCAGCGTATTTATTGCAGTAAAGAATTCGATAATATCTAGCGAGGTTATCACGGATTCTGAATGTGAGTTAAGGTAGGTGAAGTGATGCAACATAGGTTGGTCCAAAATAGTGTTGGTATGCTTTTATAGACCACTTAGATCAAGAGCGCTTCAGAGAGAACTTGCAGAATGCCGTTAACAATTTTCCTGTCATGTCGTTGTAAGAGGGGGTGACTTCAACTTTCCAGGTCTAGATTGGGAGACTCATGCTACCAAAACTGGTGCCAGGGACAGGCATTCGTGTGATATTATTCTGCATGTTTTGTGCGAAAATTGCTTCGAGCAGATAATTAGGAAGCCAAATCGTGAAAGTAACTTCTTATGCCTCCGACTAACAAACAGACATGAACTTACCGAATTAGTTAACGTAGAGGAGTGTACAGTATTAGTGATCAGAAAGCTGTGATAGCAACTATGACTACGGGTTTCACAAGACATATTAAGAAAAGTAGGGAAATAGGAAAATATTTTTGCCTAGTAAGAGTGATAGGATAAAAATTGCAGTACGTCTGCTGGGGACGAAGATGTGGAGCATTATAAGAAAAAAAGTCAAAAGCATCATTCAGTATGCCTCAGATAAGTATGTTCCAAGCAAGATCTTAAGTTGTGGGAAAGGCTTACCGACGTTTAAAAGCCGTGTTAGAAATTGCTACGTAAATAAAGAAAACTTCATTATAAATTCAATATATGTCAAAAGCTAGCTGACAAACAAAAGCAGAATGAAGTGGAAACGAACATCAGCAGGACCGTGAGAGAAGAATTCAGTGACTTTGAAAGTAACATTTTGTCAACTGACCTGACTAAAAGCCCTTAGAGGTTTTGATCTTACGTAAAATCAGCAGGCCGTTTGAAATCATCTACTCAGTGACCACAATGGCTCTCGAAACGGAAGACAACGGAGAAAAGGATTCCGTCGCCGAAAATGTTTCACCGCGGAAGATTGTAACACTGTCCTTCCTTTCAATCGTAGTAAGAGCGTTGAAATAACTGGTACTAGGATAACCGATAGCGAAACAGAAAAGCATCTACAATCTCTTATTAGTGACAAGGTATCAGGACCAAGATTATGCGAAAGAAATTGACCCCCTTCCATCAGCAGTTTATCCTAGTTCGCTATAACAATGAAGGGTGCCTAGCTGCTGGATGAAAGTGGAAGTCATTAACCTTTTCAAGAACGATCGCAGGACAGTAGAACATAAACATATGCCTATACTGTTGACGTCAATGTACTGCAGAATTATGGAACATGTTTTATGCTCAAGAATTATGACGTTTTTGGTGAACGAAAATCTTCCTTATAAAAACGAACCTGGACTTGGCATACTGAGATGTTGTGACGCTCAACTCGTTGTGTTATTCTGTGAGATACATAGTGCTGAAGACAATACCATTTGAGGTTGATGTCGTGTTCCTTGACATTAGTATGGCATTTAACACTATCCAGCACTCCCGTTTAGCGTAGACAGAATTCAGCACGTTGTCCTTAACCGAACAAAATCGAAAACTGTTAAGATAGCTTTCGGGGTACCCCAAGTAAGTGTGGTACAGCGTGACTGCTTATAAAGTGTGTAAATGAACAAGCAAAAAGCGTTTGAAGCTCCTTAAGACTGTCTGAGGATGAAGCGATTGACAACAGGAAAGTAGTAACGCCAGACGACGGTAACGACTTGCAAAATGATCTCCAGCGGGTTGGTGAGCTGCGAAGGCAATTAACCCTGAACGTAAATAAATATAACATACTGTGCATTCGTAGGAACAGAAATTCACTAATGTACAACTACACTATTGATGAAATATTGTTGGAAAGCCGTGCAGGTTAGCCACGGGGTCATGGGTGTCTTGTCACGGTTCGCGCGGCTCCTCCCGTCGGAGGTTCGAGTCCTCCACAGGGCTTGGGTGTGTTTGTTGTCGTTAGCGTAAGTTAGTTTAAGTTAGATTAAGTAGTGTGTAAGCTTAGGGACCGATGACCTCAACAGTTTGGTTCCATAAGACCTTACCACAAATTTCAAATTTATTGTTGGAAACACTATGTAACGCAAAACATCTAGGAGTAACTATTCAGAATGACCTTAAGTGTAATTATCACATAAAACAAACAACAGGAAAGCAGATGCCAGACTGAGATTTATAGGAAGAATCTTAAGGAAATATAACACATCCACGAGAGAATTTACTTACAGGGTACTTCTTCAACCGATTCTTGAGCAATTTTCATCTCTCTGTAGGACTGATAGAAGAGATAGAGAAGCTCCAACAAAGGACGACGCGTCACGGGTTCGTTTAGTTGATGGGAGGGTGTTACAGAGATGCTCAAGAAACTCTAGTGGTAGACGATACAAGAGAAGCGTTGTGCACAGCAGAGAGATTTAATATTGAAATTTCGATAGAGCACTTCCCGGGAAGAGTCGGAGAACATATTATTTGCTCACACATGCATATCGCAAAACTACCACGACGGGAAAATTCTACAGACGGGAGGTAATACAGAGGCTTATTGAGAGTCATACGAGAATTGTCCTTTACCACATCTGGTTTGCGGAGTATTGATTTACATGAAATGCAGATATTACAGAAGATCCTAGGATATTTGTGTGTGCTGCTGACAACAGGTTGGTAGTGAAAGATATTGAGTGCAGCATCGGCGGTGTATCAAATTGTGCATGTCAAAACGTAAGTTCATGTCCTGTAGAAGGAAAAAAAATTTAAATTACTGTAAGATTCAGTTTTTACCGTTTGTAACACACAACTGAACCAAAACGGACATTTTAATTACAGAGTATGCTCATATGATTAGCGAGTCTAAACATTCAAATTTCTTAGCTGTTCACATAGATCGTAAACTGTCATAGAAAGTCCATGTTCAATATCTTGTTCAAAAAATTATTCCTGTTTTAGTGCCCGTTGCTTCGCTCACATAGACTGTACGGTCTGTACAGATGCTTTTCGTTTTCCTTTAATCGAATTATTATTTGTTAGCGAATTACAACAGCTTTTAAGCTTTCCATGCTGAGTAAGGCCTTAGAATCATGTTCTTTTCCAAATGTACTTCTTACCGAAAGGCGATTTTGGTAGCTGGATTATAAGATTCTTACTAATCATGCCTTTCATCCCATAAAACGTACTGTATTTCTTTATATCCAACAGAGAAGTGGGATATCAGTTTTTCATATATGCAGTTTTAAAAATAATTAAGGAATTCCTTAATAATGATTTATTAAAAATAATTCACCCGCTATTTTAACCCCTTCGTAGCTGAATTTCCAAAAATGCTTAAACACGTATTTTTTTATTTCTGACTGAGAAACCAGTTACTAATTTCCGCAGTTCCAGCTTCAAAATTGGCTTGGGAATGTAATTTCGAACAATTCCTCTTTAATCAATGTCTAAAATATAAGATCCACACCCTATCGAAATTTCTGGGTCCTATCCTTAACGGTTTGGGCTGGGCGATGATGAGTCACTCAGTCAGGACATTCACTTTTATGTGTATGGATAGAGACTGAATATGAAATAAGTGATAGCTCAACATGAAAATTAGTCTACTTAGCTTGTTTCATCAGGTTATGATACACATACTCTTCCTGTTCTGAAATAGTATTTCTGGCTCAGAGAAATGCAGTTCGACTTAAATGTCGTGTATGTACGCGAAGGTCTTGTCGACCCCTTCTCAGGAGTCAGGGAATTCTGATATTGTCCTTTCAAAATATGTGTTCTTTACTGTCGCGTGTTGTCAACAACATGAGCGTATTCGCGAGACGTATAAGCCTTTCGTCAGTTAAATACTAGGGAGAAATGCCATCTGCGTTTGGATAGCAAACTCCTTTATTCCTGTGTAGAACGGCGTCCGATATTCTGTAATTTCAATAAGCTACCACAAAAATTAAACAAATCTTATCAGTAATCTACGCACTATCCAGTGCAAGTTGAAGATTTTTCTTGACTCACCACTTGTATTCTGACGGAGAGATTGTGAATGAAAATTGAGCAGACTCGTGTGTTATAATTGTTGATTACGCTAAATATACTCAGCAGCTTGTCATCTGCGTACGATACGATTCGAGTACATTTTATCTGTTACTGACGCCTCTGATTTTAATTTGGTGTACTGACTCGTTTCATGACAATGGAGGGATTCTCCTCAATTTGGTGCTATGGCAATAGACGTGTATAATAAAATGAAAATAAACGAATGACTCACAATAAATTAATCTAGCGATAGATTCGTCTTGACTTATCGATTTTACGATTTTTATACATTTTATTTTTTCCTGTTTGGGGGTTTGCTTATTTATTTCGTTTCTTTCCTTCGGGCGCCTTATTCTCGATGGGATTGCCCCGGATTCCACTGCCTGCTTACGCCCCCGATACCATAGCTTGATAGTACGTTAAATTCTACAGTGATAATAGTCCTCACACCCTCTTAGAGTAAATAAGACAAATCACGACGTGACGCAGCCGTCAACAATACAGGGCTCTCTTCAACGGCCCACTCCGTGGCTTAGCAACGGTGTGAGATGAGTCGAATGGCGAGCTACACGACTGTTTCTGTCTCCGTTCAGCAATGTTTTAAATACAAGAAATGCCGTAAGAGCACCGGATAGCTACAGCAGTCTCTGGTAAGCCATCAACCAGAATCTGATTTCTGTCAAAAAACAGGCGTCAAATAGATTGCACCTGTCTGTGGATGCATAATGTAAATTCTCGCAATCGTGTGTTCTTGATATACTCGTACATGGAGATCTTCGACGCAGCAGTTATATTCAGAGTAATTTAAATTTGTAAACCAATTTTCCAGGCTATTTATTACGATTTGTCTAAGGTAGTTTGTCTTGGAGAAACATTAATTTTATGAATCCTTTAATTGCAGGAAGATCGGGCTGCTACGAATTATTAATTTCCTACGAAGGTGCTGTGCAGAGTGCTTTGTGTATTCACTCACTTACACAATGCTCTGGAAGGTTAATACTTCGGCATGGTGACTTGAAACACACGACCGTCCTGAACCTATCGTAAGAAATAATATATTTTTGTAAGAATTTCTACCATACTGTGGATTAATTTCAGTTTGGGCCATTTGCAGTCTCCGATTCTACCCGTCAGCTTTGACCAGTGTGACATCATGAGTTTTCAGTGAGAATGATGTAAACATGCGGGCTGCAATAAGTGAGCTGTTATTAAATTTTATCTGTGGTTGTCTTAGTAACTGACGTAAATCACAGGTAACATAAACAATCGCTGCACTTACTGCTGTGAAAATTGTCACCGTCTGACAGTTCAAACGACAGTAGCACCCCTAGGGCGAGAAAATAACCCTAAGATTAACGTTCGCCTTTCCATTATTTTTCTACTTAACAAACGCAATCGATTTTATATTTATGCTCTCCAAGAGTTAGTAAACTATCGAGAGAAATGAATGATAGTGAAATAAATGTAAAAACAGCATATTTTTGCACACGAAAATGTAGTAAATTATCGAGAGACACGGATTATAGTGAAATGAACGTAAAAACAGCCGAAACTCACTGATACAGTGTCTTAAGCTACAACTTATTCATGAGGAAGTACATCCGAATGTATTATGGTAGCTTACACAGCTGAAATCAAGAATAAATAAATACATAATTCATGCATGAGGAACATATATTTCTGTAGGTTTCATATCTTACTATGATAGGCGCTACCTTAGAAGAGTACTAATTTTGTATGGAATTTCACGATTTGTACATTCTTACACTTCACTCAACTTTCCAATAAAACTATTAATTTTTGTAAATGTGACTACTTTTGCTTCAAAATCGAATGTGTTGAAGATTCATGTAGTTTGTCAATGAGATGTAGCAACAGTACCGTAACTTGGTACCTCTGCGTTGGGAAACAGTTTCATTAGATTCGACGTTTTACTGTTGCGTCTGTATGATTTTTCATTCGGCTTCAGTCGCGCTAAATAATGTAGATATTGTATTCCATACAGATTTCCTGCATTTGATATTCACTGAGTTGACTGGAAGTGCAGTGAAGGAAACTTACCGGTAATGAGAAAATATACAACGTCTTTCTGCAAAAGGTTGGGTCTTCTATTGTTTAATCGCCATTTTTATATTCTTAGAAGAAAACAACGTTCCTCAACAAATATCTGTAGGTTGAAGAAATTTTTTTGGAAATTTGTGATAAGGTGCTATGGGATCAAACTGATGAGGTCATTGGTCCCTAAGCTGAAACATTACTTAATCTAACTTAAACTAACTTATGATAAGGACGACACACACGCCGTTGCCAGAGGGAGGACTCTAGCCTCCGACTGGGAGGGAGGAGGGGGAGGACTCCTATGTCCAACAGAATCGTAAATAAACCTGTAATGTACCGTTTCATACGTACCAGTGTTCTTAGAAACTAAAGAAAGACAAATGTGCTGCCGTTTTATGGTTATCATCAATTTTATGGCATTACATAAGCTTCCCATTGAGAAATCTTCGTTAAAAATTAATGTAAACGATACCGTTAACACCCATCCGATATTGTATTCAGAAGTGTAGCTTGCTGACCGCTTGCAACGCTGGTGTCCGATACTGTAACAATAAACAATAATGAGCAGGAGTGTTGCATCTGTATGTATTTGACTTTTCATAAACTATGTTGCTTATTGCGAAGGAACCTTAATGACATAGGAACCTAAGCGCATACATTACATTCCTGCGAGTTAATTAAGTAGCAATCTTATTTATAATCTTGGTTCTCGTAAATAATTTATTCGTTTACTCTGAACGTCGCATGATTTCGAAAGCTGAGGTTAGGTAGAAACCTAAGGGGACAGCTACATAGGTGACTTACAGTTTTCCATTCCACGTTTCGTTATTATTTTGTGGCTTTCCATTAAGTGAATGTCTTTGTTTTAGGACTTATTTTTTGGTCCTTGTCTCTGTACGTGTGCTATATGGGTGAAGTCTAGGTGGCGTTTAAAAGTTTGTTGTTTTTCGATTTTTGCAGTAGCTTAGAGAGCGGTACGAAAATGTTAAATTCTTAACGAAATAATTGTCAGCCGTTAAAAATCACAAGGTATGACGGAACGTGGAATCGATTGTTAGAGTGATGTCAGGTGTGACAGTTCTCAGAGAATGGGCAGTACGCGCCTAGATCCGCAAGAGGCGCACAGAAACTAAAATCAGAAACAGAAACCCTGCAACAAACAACTGCCCACTCAGACGTGGAAAATAATTAACCTCGGAAATGGTGACTGGAACTGATTAATATAGGTCAGTTCTCGTTCCCGATTCCTATATAGGTTAATTATAGTTACCAGTTTCAACATTCTTTTTTCACGAATTTTCGTTACTTGTGTAACTGTTAGCAAGTATACGTTTCTTTCTCCTTGTTTCCTGACTATATCCTTACGTTTGCTGTAGGGTCTTTGTTATTATTTCTTTCTTTCTGCCGTTGAAGTGTTACATACTAATTTGGCCCTGCTCAAATCCGCCACTTTCCCACAGTAGTCTCCTTAGATTACATATTTATTACTAAGAATTACTGCTGTTCCATAATACAATACTATGCGTGATACTGCAGTGAAATTCTAAGGTCGTCTGTGGTTCTTTCACGTAATGGCGTAAACTGTGAAAATCTGTTTAAGGTATGCATGTTTCCTTTTCTTCTGTTGTTACTTTCGTTTCCGTTAACTCAGTTTTTTGCGATATAACTCGTGAGTGCATAGTTCACCACGATGGAATATTGCCGTATGCATTTGTGATACCCCATTTTTCTGTAATACATTTGCTTTTTTTTAACGAAATTGTCTTTTTGCGTTCAGATGTTGTCCCTATTTAGAGTCTTTGACTTAACTGTTACGTCGTTGGTCTAAGTCAACGGATGGCGCCGCGCACTTGATTTTACCCATCGTTTTTTTTTTTTTTTTTTACGTATCGTTAAATAAGGTGACTTTATCATCCTTGTGCCTGTGCAGTTAGTTACGTTATTGTTAGTTACGTTACTGTCACATTATCTCGGATTCTCGTCTAGCTCGAATTGATCAGGTAGGGATCGCTCGGATTCCACCTGCTGATACGTTGATTAATTTCGCTGTCAACTTTGGCGTTCCATCGGCAGGCCTGTCGGTATAGCAGTCATTTCTTAATGGTGCATTTCATTTCGGTTATATGCATCTTACAACAGCGAACATGATTTATACGTGACCTTTTGCGCAGTAGTGCAGCCCATGACCTGACGTAACAAGTAATTTCATCGACGATGAGTTCATTAAGCGGGTCATATACCAGGCCTGTATCGCTGGCGGTGTCGCCAGCATCTATCGCCTGCAGCCGGTAATACAGAGCACTAGTGATTTAACCTTCAGTTTCAACCAATAGTTCAAATGCCGCTGTTTGAACAAATTCAACTATCCAAAATTATCCTCCATTATTAACACTGCTTAGTATATCGATGAATAAACGTAAAAACAGGAGCTGAAATATTTTGTACATGTTTGGAAATGTTGCCGGTTCAAAACTATAACTTATCAACACTTGGGTTCAGTTTTAGTTGTCTTCTCTTTTTCTTCCTCTTTACAACCTGGATTCCGTATCTCCACTGGCTGCAGTATGTTAATCCGTCGGTGGTATAGGGGAGCGAGGTGCTCCTTCTCGTTGCCAGCTTACCGGCCCCCTCCTCCACCCGCCCCACCAGTCCCTCACGAAACATTTGACTGTGAGGGGGGAGGGGGCCGGGTCTCAGCTCAGCAGTTCTACAAACGGCGAAGGAATACCTTGGGTACAGCTTATATGCTATTTTGTGCTGTACAATATTGTTATTAGTTATTTTTTCAATAATTATCTGGAAAAAAGTTGTATTTGTTTTATATTTTTAGAAATTACGTTCCATATTTCAAGTAACGATTACAGACTCATACATGAAATGTAATAACAGATTTGTCCTCGTGTTCTTTGTCAGCAAGTTATCGTTGGTCTGGGGATGCAACCACTTACTCTGCTATCGACTGAGCGTTAATGAAAGGACCCCTTCACCGCATTCGGGTTTGACATGTGGCGAAAGAAAACATTTTTCTTTTTATTTATATGTAGTTACATGTGTTGTATATTTCTAGAAATTACATTACGGTACTTGACATGAGTACTGCAGATTCAGTTACTAAATGTAGTCACAGATTTGTCCTTTTCTGTATCAGAGGTTTAACGAGAATCAGTGTATACATACATTAATTCTGACATCGACTGCATTTTACTTGCACAGAAAAGCTTCCTAACCCGAATTTGACCTTGAGATGAGATGGACTGATCCATCAGTTCTTTCATTTCGCAGTGAGCTAGATGTGTTTTATTTTTCTAGAAACAACACTTTGCTATGTCGCGTAAGAATTGTAGATAAATATACGAATGTAGTAAAGGATTTTTCCTCTGTTCTGTATCAGCAGGTAAACGTGGGTCTGCGGCTGCAAGCATTTACACTGCTATCGACAGAGACTATCCTGTCGAATGATCCCTACACAGGATTTCAAATAAGGGCACATGATGCATCTGTCCTTCTTTTCGAAAGTATTTAACCAGTTTCAAAATTTCAAAAATTACTTTCACATTTTTGGTACGAGAAACAGCAACAAATATACGAAAACTAGTGAGAAATGTTATTTTTGTTCTCTAACGATATGTTGAAAGGTATTTGTGGCTGCACCCGCTTGATCTGAAATGGACTGGGCTTATATCTCCAACGACATGATCCCTATACCCAATTCAGATTTGAAGTGTGGGGACAGAATTTATGCTTTATTTTGGTAAGTAATTACATCTGTATCACATTTTTACGCTCAGCGATGTGACAGTAAAATTTCAGATTCATGTACGAAATGTACTACAAAATTTTTCGTCTTGTTCTCTCTTAGCAATATGACGGCCACCTGTGATTGCATCTCCTTCCTATACTATCGACTGAGCTTATAGCCTTAATTAAATGGCCCTACAGCGGATTCGCATTTTATATGTTGGGACAGACAATCCTTCCTTTCTCTTTAGTACGTAAGTATTGCGTTTCTGAAAATTACATTCAGCTATTTGACAAAAAACAGCTTTTTTACGAAATGGAGCAGCATGTTTTTCCTCCTGTTCCTTACAGCAGGATGATGTGTACCCGTATCTGCATCCACTTACTCTGCTATCGAATTAGCTTATGTCTCAAACGAAATGGTCCTTAACAGACTCTGAATTTGAAATATGGGTGCATACATCTCCTCCCTTCCTTATCGTAACTAGTTACATCTCTGTACGTTAAAAGATACATATTCGGCAATTAATTGAAAAATACAGATATATATCGGAAATGTAGTAACAGAATTATCTTCTTGTTTAGTTTCCACAGATTGACGGGCATCTGTGGCTGCAGCCACTTTCTGTAGTATCGTCTAAGCATACATCTCCAATGAGATGACCCACACTGACTTCGAATTTTAAATTGGAGGACAGAAGTTTTTAAAATGGTTCAAATGGCTCTGAGCACTATGCGACGCAACATCTGAGGTTATCAGTCGCCTAGTACTTATAACTACTTAAATATAACTACCCTAAGGATATCACACACATCCATGCCCGAGGCAGGATTCGAACCTGCGACCGTAGTGGTCGCTCGGTTCCAGACTGTAGCGCCTAGAACCGCACGGCCACTCCGGCCGGCGACAGAAGTTTTCATCCTCTTTTTTGGTAAGAAGATGCATCTGTTTTACATTTTTAAAATCTCATTCAGCTACTTGTCATCAACATTAGAGATTTACATATGAATTGTACCAACACGTTTTTCGTCTTCTTCTCTATGAGCAGGTTGTCGGGTATTTGTGGCTGCACCCACTGACTCTGCCATCTGCTGAGCTTATATCTCCAAAGAAATGATCCATACACCGAATTCGAATTTTAAATTTTGGGACAGAACGCCTCTTGCTTTGTTTTGGTAGATGGTTACACCTGATTAACATTTTACCAAATTACATTAAGCTATTTGACATGAAAAATACAGATTCTAGGACTTATAAGTAACTGATTTATTCTCCTGTTCTCTATCAGCAGTTTGACGGTTATCTCTGTCTAAATCCAATTACTAGTCTATCGACTGGGAGACGGCATGAAAAGATCCCTACGCCAAATTGAAAATTGAAATTTTGGGATACAACAGTTCTTTGTTTGTTTTAGTAAGTCGTAACATATGTTTTATATTTCAAAAAAATTTATTTCAGTTGAAAATACAGATTCGTGTACGAAATGTATTAATACATATTTCCTCTTGTCCTCTGTCAGCAGGTTAACAGGTATATGTGCGAGCAACCACTTACTCTGCTAATGATGGGCACATTTCTACAATGAAATGCTACCTACACCGAATTATAGTTTGAAATTTTAGAACTGAGCACTTCTTCCTACCTTTGGGAAGTAGCTATGACTGTTTTACATTTCGAGAAGTTGTATCGAACAATTTATAGCAGAAATACAAACTTATATAGGTAACATGTTAAGAGATTTTTTTCGTCTTGTTTTCTATCAGCAGGTTGACTGGCATCTGTGACTACGTCCACTTACTATGCTGTCGACCGCGAGGTGACATGAAATGATACCTACACTGAATTCGAAATGGAAATGTTAGACACAACAATTCTTCATTTCCTTTAGTAAGTAGCAACGTATGCTCTACATTTGAACTGGATCTGTGGAATCGGGGCTCTTCTTCCTTCCTCTTTGGTAAGTAGTTACACCGTTTTTACACTTCTCAAAATTACATCCAGCTATTTGACATGAAAAATACACTTTCGTATACGAATATAGTAACATTTTTCTCTTCTCTTCTGCGAGCAGGCTGAGCGACATCTATCACTATATCCACTTACTCTGCTGTCCACTGATCTTTATCTCCAATGAAATGGTATCAACACTGAAACGAATTTGAAATGTGGAAACAGAAGACTCCATCCTACCTTTTCTACATCTTTACATCCGTTTTACCTTTTGAAAACTACACTTATCTACTTGACATGGCTGTTTCACATTCATATGCTCAATATGCAATCTGATTTATTCTCCAGTTCTCTATTGGCAGGTTGTCGGTTGTTTCTGTCTACATCCACTTATTATGCTTTCGACTGGATTCTGACACAAAATTATCCGTGCACTGAATTACAAACTGAAATTTGGGACACAACAGGTCATGATTAGCTATAGTAGGTAGTTACATATGTTTTACAATAAAAAAAATTAAATTATTTGACATCAAGAACACAGATTTGTGTACTAAATGAATTAATAAATATTTTCTCTTGTAGTCCGTCAGCAGGTAAACGAGTATCTGTGGCTGCAATCACTTACTCTGCTGCTGACTGATATATTCCATCAATGAAATGATCAATACACCAAATTCGAATGAGATTTTGCAACTGAATACTTCTTCCTACCCTCCTATCTTTTGTTAAGTAGTTACGTCTGTTTTACATTTCCAAAAATTATATTAAGGAATATCACAACGATTCAGATTTATATACGAAATACGTTAACATATTTTTCGTCTTGTTCTCTGTCAGTAGGCTGACGGGCAGCTGTGACTGCATCCACTTACTCTGACATCCTCAGAGGTTATATCCCCAATGAAAGTATCGATACACCGCATTCGGATTTTAAGTGTGGGACCAGATCACTTCTTCCTCTCTTCCAGCTTAAATTTGGCGAAAAATGGAAACGGTTTTTCGTCTTGTTCTCTGTTAGCGGGTAGACAGATATCTATGGCTGCATCCACTTACTCTATAAACGGCTAGGCTTTATCTCCAATGAAGTGAAATCTATAAGGAATTGTATATGACATGTGACGACATATCAGATCATTCTACTTTTGAATGTGTTACATCCTTTCTACCTTTTAAAAACTGCACTCATGTACATAATATATTAACAGATTTTTTTTTCTCGTGTTCTGTATCGGTAGTTGGACAGATACTTGTGTCTGCATCCACTTACTGTGCTATCGACTGGGAGATAACATGAAATGATCCCTACACCGAATTAGAAATTGAAACGTGGGACACAACAATTTTTTATTTGTTGTAATAAGTAGTAACGAATGTTTTACATTTCAAAAACATACTTTCAGCTATTTGACATCAAAATACAGATTCTAATACGAAATGTCGTAAGAAATATGTCCACATAAGGAAAGACCAGTTCAAGCCGCAAATTTTTATTCTTTATTCATTCGATGACTAGTTTCGCGCGGGAACCCACTTTCAAATCACCTTGCAGGGCAGAAAACGAAAATTAGGCCATGTATAATATAGATATTACCAAAGATTTAAGCATATGCCAAAAATGCAGAACATATTTTTTTCGAAACTTATATAACATAGTCGAAATGGCTTTTCCGAAGATGCCAAAATTGTGGCCGGGGTTCCCGAGTTCGATTCCCGGCGGGGTCGGGGATTTTCTCTGCCTCGTGATGACTGGGTGTTGTGTGATGTCCTTAGGTTAGTTAGGTTTAAGTAGTTCTAAGTTCTTGGGGACTGATGACCATAGATGTTAAGTCCCATAGTGCTCAGAGCCATTTGAACCAAAATTGTGCAATGAACATTTGGCAGTTGACTCCTGCCGCTGTCGTAAGGTAACGTAAGGAAGGAGACGCCCTATCAGCATTTTATTAAAATGTTCTCCAACCATCAATAATACAAAAATTCATACAATAACCGTACAAGTCGACAATAAAACTTATACTTTTTAAAACCTTTACCAAAAACTGCCAAATAGTTAAAACCACTGAACAGTAAAACACAGCAGCACCACATACAGTGCCTATTACAAAGTTGTACATCATGTTGGCACGTAAAAAAATCATGAAAAGTTTACAGCCACATTAGTATTAAAAGAAAACAAAACAACAGGAAATTATAAATCTTCATCATTTTCCGCCATTTACAAGCATGGAAACTTCACATCATCAAGCTTTAGAAATTACGTTAAGATAAAACAGTTTTTTCATAAATTTTCCCAAGTAAAACCAAATATTAAACCACAAAGCTATCTTTTTACAAAGCCCCAAAAATGTGCTTGCCATCCTGAAGAAGACATAGCATAACAATACCCTGGGCATGTAGGTTGGGGGTGTGGTTGTAGGAGGGTGGGGGGGGGGGGGGGAGGGGTGAGGGGAGATTGGGTGGGGAGGACGGGGGCTGGAAAACGGGGAGCGGTAGCAGCATGAAGATGAAGGTGCCAAAAACAGGGCAGGTGAAGGGAATAACATGACAGGAATGTAAATATATTAATTAAAAAAGTTACTGATTGGACCAGAAACGACTATTTGCTATTTCTTTACAGTCAAATAAATAAGAACTCTCATGTTCAACAGAGAAATCATACGTTACTCAGTTGTAGTTGTATATATGCTAACAAAGAGGAACCCAGACAAAATTTTTAAAACAATTAAGTGGTGAAGACCACATAATCAACCCGTGAACCGAGCACAACCAACACACAAACCTTATTTTCCAACCAGCAACAGCCTACAGGAGCGACAAACAACAGTGCATACTTAAATCGAGAGTTGTACTACTCAGTGTATGGCACATAATAACGATCAAGAACGGAACCACATACTGTGAAAATGCAATGTATTGTTTTTGATACACTGCATTGGTTTCTCCTTTTGTTGATTAACAGAAGTTGCTGAACAAAGCTACTCCAACATGCTGGAACTTCGTAGAAAAAATTTCTCTTGTTCTCTGTCAGGTGATTAAGGGGTATCTGTGCCTGCAACCACTTACTCTGCTACTGACTTGACATATTTCACCAATGATATGAACCCTACAGCGAATTAGAATTTGAAATTTTGAAACTGAACACTTCTTCCTGTCTTTTGGTACGTAGTTACGTCGGTTTCATAATTCCAAAAGTCATATCCAGGAATTTTACATAAAAAATTTAGATCTATATACGAAATGTGTTAAGATATTTTTCATCTTGATCTCTATCTGCAAGTTGACGGGTGCCTCTGACTCTATCCACTTACCCTGCTATCGACAGATATTACATCCCCAATGAAAGTATCGATACACCGAACTCGGATTTTAAATGACGAACCAGACTATTACTTTCCTTCTTTTGGTTACCAGTGTCACCTGCCGAAATTTTTAAAAATTACTTTCTGCAATAAAAATGAAAATTCAAGATTCTTTTGTGAAATGAGGTAACAGATTTTTCGTCTTGTTCTCTATCAGAAGGTTGACGGGTATCTGTGTCTGCGTCCACTTACTCTGCTGTCGACTTAGCTTATATCTCCAAGCTTATATCTCCAAGGAACTAGTACCTACACCGAATTCGCATTTAAAATGTGGTTACAGAACTCTTCTTAGTTTCTTTTGGTAAGTAGGTACGAGCGATTTACACTTTTATAATTACATTGTGCTACTTGACTTCAACAATTCACATTCTTTTTCTCTATTAGCAGTTTGACGGGTATCTTCACCTGCATCCACTTACTCTCCTATTGACGTAACTTGTATTTCCATCGAAATGGTCCCTATACTGAGTTCTACTACCACGTCTTCTTCTATTATTCGAGTAGTTACATCTCTTTTACACTTTTAAAAATTACATTCGGTAATTTACACGAAAAATACAGGTTCCTATAGGAAATGTGGTATCAGATTTTTCGTCTTGTTCTCTATCTTACAGGCTGAAAGGTATCTGTTGCTGTATACATTTACTCTGCTAACGACTTAGCTTATGTCTCAAACGAAGTGGCTCCTACACTAATTTTGAATTTAAAATGTGGGTACAGATCTCTCCTTTTTCTTTTCGTAACTAGTTACATCTCTTTTACGTTAAAAAAATACATTCGGCAATTGACATAAATCATGCAGATACATAGCGGAAGTGTACTAACGGAATTTTCATCTTGTTTACCATCCACAGACTGACGGACATCTGTGGCGGCATCCACTTACTTTAGTATGGCCGAAGCACATATCTCCACTGAAATGCCCTTAGACTGACTTCGAATGTTAAATTTGGCAAAAGAAATTTTCATTCTCTTTTTTGGTAAATAGTTGCATCTGTTTTACATTTGCCGGACGGAGTGACCGTGCGGTTCTAGGCGCTACAGTCTGGAACCGCGCGACCGCGACAGTCGCAGGTTCGAATCCTGCCTCGGGCATGGATGTGTGTGATGTCCCTAGGTTAGTTAGGTTTAAGTAGTTCTGAGTTCTAGGGGACTGATGACCACAGCAGTTAAGTCCCATAGTGCTCAGAGCCATATTTTTTTGTTTTACATTTCTAAAATTTCATTCAACTACTTGTCATAAAAAATGGAGATTTATACACGAAACGTACCAACAGATTTTTTGTCTTCTTCACTATCATCACGCTGTCGGCTATAAGCAGCTGCACCTATAAACTCTGCCACCTGCTAAGTTTATGTCTCCAACGAAATGATCCCTACTCCAAATTCGAATTTGAAATGTTGGGGCAGAATGCGTCTTGATTTCTTTTGGTAACTTGTTACATATGTTTTACATTTTTCAAAATTATATTTAGTTATTAGACTTGAAAAATGCAGATTCATATACGAAAGAAATTAACTGATCTGGCGACTTGTTATCTTTTAGCCGGTTGACCCGTGTATGTGGTTGCATTCAAGTGCTCTGGTATCGAGTAAGATTATATCCACAATGAAATGATCGCTACACCGAACTCAAATTTGAATTGTGAGGAAAAAATATTTCTTCCTTTCTTTTGGTAAGTACACTCATGCCCATAAATTAAGTATAATGCTGGTACATGTTGAAACAACGCTCTGGTGGGCGGTTTGGAGGTTTAAATCACCTCGGGGTATGATCATGTGGTGCATTTGACCTGTGGTCGCCGCACGGTGGCGCTAGCAGCAGTCCACACACGCAGACGTTTGTTGGTGCATGTCAGAGTACGGTGCAGCGACTAAGTGTGCAGACGTTTTCAGACGTGCTAATGGTGAATGTGTGTTGAAACTGGCTCAAAGAACACATACTGATGACGTTATGAGGGGTAGAATACTTGGGCGACTGGAGGCTTGTCAAACACTGCAGGTCGTAACACGGGCCCTCCGTGTGCCACAAAGTGTCATCTCAAGATAATGGCAACGATTCCAGCAGGCAGAAAACGTGTCCAGGCGGTACGGTACGGGACGTCCACAGTATACAACATCACAAGAAGACCGATATCGCACTATCAGTGCAGTGCCCGCAGACAGCCACCGAGTACTGCAGGTATAGTCTGTCTGTAAACTCAAGAGCGAGTAGCGCTTTTGGTGGGATAATTGGCCTTTCCCGGAAGAACGCTGCCACCTGTCTATAGGGGCACCCAATATCTGTTGCCCGTTACCTGTCTAACGGTGTAGATGGCCGTGCAGTGATATACGTCGTTACTGTTCGTGGGATCTCAGTTGCCAGTGTCAGTGAGTTAACTTTGTATAATCACTGGTGTACTTCGATATCCGGAAGCGATGGATAATCGTCTAGCATTGCAAGAAAATGTGCAGAATACGAAGAAGACGGGGTATTTGGGGAGTAACGAGCGTTCGATCGTCTCTAATGTTATTACAGCGTGTATTAAAGAGGCGACCCAAAAAAGAACTGTTGGCTAACATTACCAGTCCTGATCAAAGGGTTGCAATTTATGCAAACGTCAGCGTCACCTAATAGGACGCATAAGTAAGGAATGGAAAAATAAGCCGCATGGTTTACTGGAATCGCCACGAAGTAAAACTAATATTTTTGGGAGGACGCGCATCGTTATAGACGGTTTCAAAATCGCCTGAAACCTCTGATGCTTATGGAATACTAAATCTCTATCTCGGTCACTCTTCACCTGATTCTAAGACATACTGCTTAAAGCGTGCGCAATAGCTATTCTAAACACTGCTGAAATTTCCTGCAAAACATGTACACCGATTCTGGACTTCTAAGCAAAAAGCTTGACAAACGAGGTGCGTTCACATATTAATTTTTAGTTTTTGGTAAGATCTTTATTTGTTAATCTACAGCAATGTTATCCTCTTGAAAATATTCCCCATTACATACTATACACTTATGCCAGTGCTTTTTCCAATTCCTGAAACACCTTAGGAACGGTTCCTTTTGGAAAGTTACAGGTCTCTTAACTGTGCATTTTTAATCTCATCCATGCTTGTAATACCGCTGGCCTTTAAGGCCTGCTTTGAAATGTTTATACCACTTGTCTGCCCTTGGTTTACTCATAACAAGCTCACCAAAAGCAATATTTACCATTTATAAAAATTTCATCACTTTATTCCATTCTTATAACAAAATTTAATACAGATTCTCTACTTTATTTTTATACAAACAAATAATCGTTGATGCTACCAAAACACATGTAACCTTTCTGACAGCTGACAACACAGTAAATATGCAATATGCATAATACTGAACACATACTTTTGAGGTATGTTTACGAAGACAGTGACAAAAAAGTAGTGAAAATCGGACTAATACAACACACAAAATTATAAATTTCTGCTTACTTTTTAAACACTCTTTGTGTTACAAGAATTGTTAAGTTTCAATGCAGTCCTTCGAAGAAAACTTCTGCCTTTTAGTAGAAACACAAAATAAGAACACGCCTTAAATTCTACAGACTGATTGCATTATATGGGATTCGTTTTAGGAATAGCGATAGGGGAACATACATTCAAATGAACAAGCATTTGGTTCTATGTTTCTAATAGAATCCTGACTTCCGTTATTATACAATTATTTACTCTATAATGTTGCTTTTCGGAAGAAGCTATCGTTTTTTGTATTCGTTATGGTCTTAATGGATTTGTCTAAAAATAAACGCAGCCGAGACGTATCTGTACACGGCTTCGACACAGATTTGAAGCGCACGCCGCGGCATGGCCGGTACCACGTTGTGAAACAGCCTGTAGAAGCACCTTGTGACGTAGCTGGGATGGCAGAGTGGGGACTCGCTCGCTCGCTCTTCAGTTTACCGACAGACTGTAGCCTTGCTCGGGACTTTACCGCAGCCACAGGAACAGTTGTCTCCAGACACACAGTCTTACAGACGGCTGAACAGACATGATTTATTCGGCCGGAGACCTGCAAGGAGCATTCCACTGACCCCTGGTCGCAGGAGAGCCCGTAAAGCCTGGTGTCAGGAACACAATACATGGTCATTGGAACAGTCGTCCCAGGTTATGTTCACGGACGAGTCCAGGTATAGTCTGAACAGTGATTCTCGCTGAGTTTTCATCAATCACTTGTTGTCAGTGGTGACTCGTGAGTAAGGGAGGTCCAGCCTGGGTGTGGGATGGTCAACATGTAGCTGATTTAAAGTATATATATATATATAGGGTGAGTCACCTAACGTTACCGCTGGATATATTTCGTAAATCACATCAAATATGGACGAATCGATTCCACAGACCGAACGTGAGGAGTGGGGCTAGTGTAACTGGTTAATACAAACCGTAAAAAAATGCACGGAAGTATGTTTTTTAACACAAACCTACGTTTTTTTAAATGGAACCCCGTTAGTTTTGTTAGCACATCTGAACATATAAACAAATACGTAATCAGTGCCGTTTGTTGCATTGTAAAAGCTTAATTACATCCGGAGATATTGTAACCTAAAGTTGACGCTTGAGTACCACTCCTCCGCTGCTCGATCGTGTGTATCGGAGAGCACCGAATTACGTAGGGATCCAGAGGGAACGGTGATGGAACTTAGGTACAGAAGAGACTGGAACAACACATTACGTCCACATGCTAACACCTTTTTATTGGTCTTTTTCACTGACGCACATGTACATTACCATGGGGGGTGAGGTACACGTACACACGTGGTTTCCGTTTTCAATTACGGAGTGGTATAGAGTGTGTCCCGACATGTCAGGCCAATAGATGTTCAATGTGGTGGCCATCATTTGCTGCACACAATTGCAATCTCTGGCGTAATGAATGTCGTACACGCCGCAGTACATCTGGTGTAATGTCGTCGCAGGCTGCCACAATACTTTGTTTCATATCCTCTGGGGTTGTAGGCACATCACGGTACACATTCTCCTTTAAAGTACCAGACAGAAAGAAGTCCAGAGGTGTAAGATCATGAGAACGGGCTGGCCAATTTATGCGTCCTCCACGTCCTATGAAACGCCCGTCGAACGTGTACCTCACCCCTCATGGTAATGTACATGTGCGTTAGTGAAAAAGACCAATAAAAAGGTGTTAGCATGTGGACGTAATGTGCTGTTCCAGTCTCTTCTGTACCTAAGGTCCATAACCGTTCCCTTTGGATCCCTACGTAATTCGGTGCTCTCCGATACACACGATCGAACAGCGGAGGAGTGGTACTCAAGCGTCAACTTTAGGTTACAATATCTCCGGATGTAATTAAGATTTTACAATGCAACAAACGGCACTGATTACGTATTTGTTTATATGTTTAGATGTGCTAACAAAACTAACGGGGTTCCGTTTCAAAAACGTAGGTTTGTGTTAAAAAACATACTTCCGTGCATTTTTTTACGGTTTGTATTAACCAATTACACTAGCCCCCCTCCTCACGTTCGGTCTGTGGAATCGGTTCGTCAGTATTTGATGTGGTTTACGAAATACATCCAGCGGTAACGTTAGGTGACTCACCCTGTATATATATATATATATATATATATATATATATCGCGAGGTGGCGCGTTTCACCTGCACGAGCGAGTTGTTTATCTATTGACTTAGAGTTGCTCCATGGCGAGCGAAGAAAAGTAAGAAAATCGGAATTTGAGGGGACCTTGTTACGAGACAGCGCAACGAGAGGACGTGTAGGAAGCGTGTTCGATGAAACAGTTATTGTTAGCCTCCATATTGTATGATTTGTGCTTTTTGAAATTCATAAGCGATATGTAATGTTAATGTGGAGTTTAGTAACGGCCATAGTATTGTCTTCTGCTTTTCAAAGGTAACTGCACGTATTTAATTTTGATCAAAGGTTTCTGTAATGAACTGTTATGTACTGCAAGCTTCGAACATTTGGTGGTCGATGTTTGCTGTAGAACCTGCTTCAATAACACTGTCAAAAGCAAAGAGAAAGTTTTCTCTGCTAAAATGGAACTCATTTCACTCACAGACAATCATCGAATAACCAAATGCGAATGGCAGTGTTCCAGTTCGAGAAGATCCAATAGAAGTTTTCTTTCTCTTACATTTCAAGAATTTTGCAGACAAACGTCGGAGTCGGCAGCTGCCTCTCCACCACGAGAGTAACTTGTCTACATGTACGAAATTGCGTATATTGTAGCCGGCCGAAGTGGCCGTGCGGTTAAAGGCGCTGCAGTCTGGAACCGCAGGACCGCTACGGTCGCAGGTTCGAATCCTACCTCGGGCATGGATGTTTGTGATGTCCTTAGGTTATTTAGGTTTACCTAGTTCTAAGTTCTAGGGGACTAATGAACTCAGCAGTTGAGTCCCGTAGTGCTCAGAGCCATTTGAACAATTTTTGAACGTATATTGTGGCGGTCTTCGACGCCGCACGGAATATCGTACTTCAGACATACAAACGGAGACACTGCACGCAATAGTTCAATAACAACGAATTTAATATTACCAACTGGGAAACCATCAAATTCTTCTTGTTGAGAAGTAAATATAATAAATGATCCCTACACCGAATATGGAAATGATAATTATGTTTGCTGTTAGACGATATGTATGGCCAGTGCGGTTCTTTTGAAACTTGATTGCATGGATATAATGATTTTTGGTTTTGACGTGGCTGAAAGACCCAGATGTGTACTGGTTACAGTACATTTACTCATAAGTATATGCAGTTCAAATTTCACTGTATTTTTTGTATGTTTACTTATGTCTAATACATATGAGTACTATTTGAGCGGTTTGCTAGTCAGAAAGCTTTATTGGTATTTCATACACACACACACACACACACACACACACACACACACACATATATATATATATATATATATATATATATATATATATATATATATATATTGTTGTGTCATCCTGTTTGGTGCAACTGCATCCTCGCAGGCTACTTAGTGTCCTTGTGTGTGATTGTTTCATGCCAGTACATGATATACGGATGCATTCACTCATGAATGTCGCTCAGTATGATTGTTGTTCATGTGTTCTACTTACTTTATGATTTGAGAAGGATCCTATATTTGGTCCACTGACACGTCTTGGATATTTATTTTATGTATATGACGTAAGTATGAACCTCAACTGGGTACTCCTCAGCATTTTATAACTTGACACAACAAGTTTCTTCGCTTAAGTTGTTTGTGAGGTGTTGTCTCCTTCATATATTTATCATCTACTACAGCTATTTAATCTTTGAGTAGCTTATTTCAGGGTTGTGCAGATGAAGTATGTCCGACTGGCCAATAAAAATCATGGAATAGTTATTTAATGACGTTATTAAAAAATAATTTAATTGTACAATGTGTAGAGTGGAAGGTCGTTGTGGTATACGTTAGGTATGTGACAACTGATGTATCTGTTCGTTGTGTCAAATATTTACTATAAACTCACTTGTAGAATCTTGTCCTTTGTTCTCATTCTGTTTTTAATCTGTCTTTCTGTTACATGATTGATAACTTGATAATGCTATCATTACTGTTCACGTGTACAGGCCTGCGCATTGAAGCGCCGAAACTGGTAGCTACACAATAATTAAGGCCATAAGGACGATTGGATGCGTTTCATTTTCTTACAAGAAATAAATGAGTCCGAAATACTCAGAAAAGGGGTAATAGAACAAACAAAATCCACAGTTTTTTTTGCTCTACAATGACCAAAAATGAATATATACTTCATTAATACTGGTGATACGCTGGTATTTTCATCAACTTCCTTACCCTGCGGGAAGACGGGCAGGCAGGCAAGCAAGGCTCCCTTAGCCTGCTTGAGTTGGACACAGCTTGGCTTGGATGGGAGTGTGAAGTAGCGTGGCTGTTTCGCTGAAAACGTGTAGTTGCTTGCCTGACTGGTAGGCAAGCATGGGGAGGTTAGAAGCGAACTGTACACAGCCCTGGTCACACCACGCGACGGAGAAAGACTTGACATGCCGGTCGCACGCGCCGCCTCAGTCCGGAGCGCTTGCGTGTCAACACGGAACCTTAAGATACCACAGAAAAAGCGTGAGTCAGATTGTCGGGCGGATGAACACCCAGCACTACATCTTACGAGCACCAGCAATCAACGACAGCACTCTTGCTCTTCTACCAAAGAAATGAATTTGGATATCCTTATAGAATCAAATTACTAGGAGCAAAATTGTTTTGGATATGCAAGAAGCTTATACAAGGAATTTTTTTTTCTTCGACTTTTGTCTTTATGTACACTCTACGCAGGGTCCTCCAATGGAAGGAAAAATTACTCCCTTTCGAATAATAAATCTGTAAGTATGCGGAAAGATCAAATTTTTGTAGCTTATGCTGATTAAGACATTTGTTGTAGCCGCATACCAACTTTCCTATTCTCTCTGCAAAAACGTTGCCACGTGCTTGTCGAATCATATAGCCCTGACCGGCACGACGTCAGTGCAGTAATGCGATCTATGTCGGGTACACCTTGGAAATTGTTTTTGTCTTGGATAATGCTTGGTTACAGTAGCCAAGCTTATGTTGAACCTTTTAAATAATGTGTAAATGAAAATACGTTTTTGAACTTTTCCACGTCGTTGATGACCAACTCACGTAGCATCTATGGAAGCGACAGCAGCATATCCGTTTTTTCTAAATCTGTGCAATGCTTTTCTGCTTTTTCACATATTTCTCTTTCTCGAGAGTCTACCTATGGGTCCGTGGAGTGTCCAGTGTATTTCATCTAGTCTAGTTCCTCATTGGAGCAACCTGTAGGACTTCACACTGCGGGGGTATGAGTGAACGCTGCAGCACCTGGACCAGACTACGCAGAATCGTTCTTAAGGAATGTCAGTCATAATAAGCGGCACACTGCCGTAATGTGTCGTTGCACAGACCGACAATGCTCGATTGAATCTGCTCCATCATCAACTACTCCTTCGAAAATTCAAAATGAAGCATTATCTTTCCTACAGCCCTTAACTGAAACCATATTACTTCCTACTTTTATATAGTTTTACGTAGTGTTGGACGGAAGGCATTTCACCTGAAATGAGACGCTTTGGCGCAATCTGATGACGTGGGTTGAGACATCAGGCATCAGTGTGTCTATAGTCTTTTTACAGAAAATCTGAAGAAAAGTTACGGCAAATAACCCAGTCATAAAACCAGTCATATTGAAAAATCGTTTATCATATTTGCAGTATTTCTAAATGAATCATTCCTGTTTGCAAACCTTAACAAGTTTCTAGCACCACTGGAAAAAGCTCATGTTCAAATGTGAATTAATGACTGTAAAGTACTACTTTGGACAATTTATTCACCTGTCGCAGCTTTTGGTTACATTGGTGGATGTATAGCTCCCCACAGTAGTGACTCATATAGGAAATGTTTTAAAGCTTTACTTCTTTCCACGCCAAATGATTGAATAGAGCAGACTTTGTGGAGGGGTTATTGAGAGAACTGTCCTTCGAGGCCAATTAACCTGGAGTCCATTGTCATGGATAATAAAGTCAGCTGAGATATTGCATTGGACGGCCGCTTATTGCCAAGCTACAGATATCTGAGAGCTGGAGCTTGACATTCGTGTCACAACCATCATTTTTTTATAATAGAAAAGACATATTGTTCCATAGCTGCGAATTTACTGGTGAGTGGAAGTTGGATTGTGAATAGGTGGTGCATAACACCTGGTTATATTTAACCTGTATGAGTTAGACTATACTTCCAAGTCATTCTGTCCGTACAAAGTAGACTCATAACAACGAGTAACGACCCCTCGACACTTAGTGCTAGACTTTACAGAAAGCTATTGGACACTGCTCAGGGTGGCGCGTCGTAAGGAATGGTTAGACTTCTCGCCCTCTCTCTAGTTTCTAGATCTCATTGGCTTTACCAGCTCTTCTCCAATCACTAGTTAGGCACAATGCCGCCCACTGCTTCGATCAGTAATGGACGGATATTGCAAGGTTCGTTGTAAGAAAACGGTTCTATCCGGAAAAGTGGATTTTTCAAGAATATATTTGCAACTGCACTGAATAGTTCACAGAAAAAAATGCAGAATTCCATTCTTAACTGAAGAGAAGACAATCAGACCTGTTAATGATGGGCTTTGGTGTCTTCGGTCTATTGTAGATGGCTAGCACCATTTCATGCGATAGCCCCTAATCTCCGAGAAAACGATTAAAAATTCTGTGCGTACCACCTTTACCTGTAACGTTAACCTTGTTTCTACGTAAGGGCCGTAGCGCAGCAGCTAATCACGAGTATCACTCTGGGGCATGGGTTCAAATCCAGTTTCCGAACGTATATTTGTTTATTTTTCAGTATAATCGTACAGACTTATTAAATAGTGTACATCATGTCCAGATATTCATTCAGTTGTCATTTCCGCCGCAGTAATTTCATTAATAAACCAGTCATTACAGCAAACTTTTTTCACATGCTTATTTCGCTTGTTACAGAATAGATTAAAGAACCGCGTACTTGCTATCGCTTGCACCACTTGCTGCCCTATAAAAAAAAATTCTTGCAGAAACAACGAAAACAGAAATTCGTAGAGGACGAGGCACATTTAATGAAAGCTAAGGCCTTGCAGGGTAGCAGATTCTTGAAAGGCGATAGCAGAAAACCACATCACTTAAAAGAAAAAGATAGTACTTTCTTCGATCAACTTCGATGAGAACGATGCGTATTTGATGATTTCCGCAAAAGTAGGTGCACTAAATTGATGTAAAATAAGGAGGATATTTTCATGGCATCCACCTTTGAAGAGTCCTTAGCAACTCATTGGGTTTTTGAGATTTTTTCGTGAAAACCTTAATCTGCCTGTGAAAATAAACAAGACAGCCTAGGCGAAGCAGATTACGTTGGGGTCCGATAAAATTGTGAACAGTATAGCGTTACATACACTGTTTAATGATATTCTGTAGAACGAAATTCAAATAGGAAAACTACAATGCCACAATCTGACTCGTACAGACAGCATGATAACCGTGAAAATTAATCGTTTCGTTACACTCATTTGTTGGTAACATCAAAGGCGTTACGGGTGTAGCATGTACGTATATAACTTCAACATCGATTCGTCGGAACTGCGGGCCGTCGCATGAAAAGTCACTTTCCAGATACTCGGGACCGGTCCCTCCATAACACATCTAAGACTCATCAAAATCCGTCACTAACAGATCTGATGGTGCCCTTGCGTGAAAAATCTTCGGAAGTAAAGGAAACCTCAGGATTAACCTGTCAGTTATGTATATATATACAGGATATAGCAAACTGTATTAATATTTACAAAAGTGTATTTTTTGTGCGAATATACAGTTTTTAAATGCAACAATGGCTATTGACATTAACATTCTAAAGGTAGTGTAAATTAAATTGTCAGTTGTGTTTGTTGCAGGTTCCTAGTGCGATTCGTTTACGAGATACCATATTTTGAAAATACATGCACAGTACCTGTGGTAATACACACTAAGGAGCAGCTGAAGTGCGTACACCAGTTATTAGTAACGAGGCAACTGACCTTCGCAGATTGTGTCCAAAATTACCACCGTCAGCTCCAAACACGCTTCGAGCCTGCAATGGAACAATTGCTTCACGGGTGCTAGCGTTTCAGCAGCAGGCTTCAGTAATACGTCGTTGCCTATCATCGATTGTAGTCGGTATGCAACAGGCCGACCAAAGTACATGTCCTCTGCATCCAATCCAAATGCTTGGAAACAATTCGTCAAGACATGCTGGTAATTCTTGCATTATACTCTGGACAGCGATCATGTTGGTACCACAGGTTCCTCTTAGTCTGCAGAGGAACGCTTTCTAGCATCCGTGGAAGATGATCTTTTATGAGGCTGCGATAAATGTGCATTTTCAGTTTTCAACCTGACGAAGCCTACGGCGTTTGTCAACAAACCAACAGTATATGTTTCTGCAGTTTACCTGACCATAATTGGTAAATGAACCTACATCACTAAACAAGTTGCATGATACATAAGGAGTATCCTGTCTTAATGCCAATCAATGGAAGTTAACAGGATTTGTATAGATACATAAGGAAAAGCCCCGACACCGTACGATAAAAGTTATTACCAATGACAATAAACGCTAGCGCAGGCGCTCTAGGCGTCCGCAAAGATATATTTTGCTACGCCGGAAGGCAAATGAGAAATGATGGAAACTCCATTCAGTTTTTTTGTCAATTATTTAGAGGACTCTGTCTTTAGTCCTGGTAAGGAGAAGGCTTATTCTTGTGAGAAGTGTGTTGTAGACATTGTGTTACCTGAATAATAATTTTTATGAAAGTATGAAGTGTGACAGTTCTTTTTAGTGCAAAACCACGAAATTTTTCTTCCGCGCATTATGCTAATGTCATGTCACTGTTGCTGCCTGCATCTGAAGAGGAAGTCCGATAAAAATCAGTGTTGTATTCCGGTCAATAACGAGAATTAATTATGGCGGACGAAGAAGCATATAACCAAACTGCGTAAATCTCAACAGCATAGAGAATACACGAATCGATGTAAGTTCACTCCACCACTGACTTACAATTTATGAGATTTGTGAATTAAAAGTGAAAGACAATTCATTAGCTGCAAAATTCTATAAAAATCAAACATGAGGACAGTGTAATTAATTTGTTTCATTATATATTTTATATATATTTACACAATTGGCGACCTGGTGACATGACATTGAGAAAGCCATGAAACCAGTTGCGTAAATTGTTCAAAATTAGTCATGACATTGTATGAAATTTTTTGCAGCAATAACCAGAATCAAAACTTTTTGTGGATAAAGCAACCAATTCAAAACGGAATCAAAAGTGAAACCTGAATTTACGGGAAATTTTGTAAATACGCCGTTTGTTTCATCGTAGCAACCGCTTGCTTAGCGATGCTTGTCATACTTTTCCTTAATGTCCCTTCCTAAATGTATTGCAATGAATTTTTCAGAAATTTTATGTAATGATTAGCGAGAGAAAAGTTTGAAGTTTTTGTCTCATAACATTTCGTGCGTCATAAAAGTAGCAGTTAACGCTTGAAGACACGTAAATCCTATGTTTAAATTTCCAAACGTAATATATATCAATTTTCTATTGTTCAAAATTTTGATTTTAATATTCAATCAAAATGGCACAAAAATCAGTTTCCATTATTGTTGACAATGGCGATAAAGCAAAGAGCCAAGATGGTGTACAATTGGGACACAGAACATCTGAAGTACCAGCGCCATGTCTTCCACACTCAGAAGTATGAAGTACTTCAGAGATGAAAATAACCAAAGTAACAAGTGCTAGTGAGCTTTCACAGAGTTCTCACTTTGATGACACGTTGATGACAGTAGATGAAACTACATCACATATCTCCGCTACCAACATTCTGCTCGCACAAAAAACACAGAAAGTGAAGATAAGATGTTTGACGACACTTTACCGGCACCGATCATACGAAATGCAAATGTTGATTTACAAAGTACAGTTGTTAACAACCAAAGTACGATAGCAACCAAAATAGCGCACTTGCAGCGATACTTCAAAAACTCGATAGCTTGAGCACCAAAATAAAAAAATAAATAAATAAAAACACTAATAATACGAATTTGCGTGCAGGCATAAATACAAAATTTGACAATTTGTCGCAAAACCTTATCGTGGTCACACAAAACATAAACAACACAAAACAAGAGCAGAACCAAGTTTTGAAAGATTTTCAGGATACAGTCACACAACAGATCAGTGATTTGACTAAGAATTTTCACCAGGAAATGAATGTAAAATTTAAAGACATGGAAAATCAGCTTTCGGAAGTAAACAATGACAATACGGAAATAAAACAGAAATCAGACACTCTTAACGAACAGAATGGTAGAGTAGAGTATCAAATAAAAGCGACTAAAGATACACCCACAAACCTGGAAGCTACACAACCACAATTAACTTCCACAGTAAAGAACATCTCTACCGTAGTGAACAAACTGCATAAGGATTACGAAAATATACCATTAGCAATTGATGAACTCACTTTAAAAGTAGCATCACTTGAATTCGAATCAGTCTGTGGCAAAAAAGAGAGGGGAAAAATTAGTGATAATTTATCTGATGTAATTTCACAAGCTGAAGCAGGACTTTGGACAAGACAAGTACCACAGCGGGAAAGGTAGTGAAGGAATATGGATTTATCAATGATGTAGTTGAAAAAGTTATTCATCAAAAGTAAAATGACGTTATCGATAAAGTGAACACCAATTTGTAAGCTACAGAGCACAGTATACGTAACTACTTAGGTGAAAGTGTTACAGAGACACAAGCTGTACACATAAACAAAGAGCCAGCCACAGCAAACCAAAGTAATGCATGTACACCGATCATTGCAAACCCTACCAACAATGCCAGTAGTAATGACAGACCGCAGAGTGTAAGTTTACGTGGCGTAACACCAGTACATACGAGAAATGTTAACAATTATGACAGCTATGTAAACACAGCACAAAATGCAAACAGCTTGTCCACTATATTTGGTGAGGAAGATCTATTAAGACACCGTCAATTTCCAATGTTTACAAGTTAAGGTAAGAAGATGAATCCTGTTGTATTTATTAGTGCTTTCCGACATGTGTTCCCTCGAAATTGGCAGGAAGCACAAAAGATCATGTTTGTTGTTGGGTACACGCAAGGCAATGTACTTTTTGTGGGTGATCGAGGTAGCTGATTATTGTGCCACATACTTACAATTTGAACGGGCATTTCTTGACAAATACTGGTCAGAAGCCGTACAGGAGAGACTTAGGCGAGAGGTTTTTAACCCCGTCCCGTTTAATAGCAAATATGGCACCTCGCGAGGGTATTTTGATTAGTATCTCAATAAAACACGTTATTGGACATATCTTATTTCTCATGTTGATATTTTAAAAAATTTAAAATGTCGTTTGCCATCACACGTTCGTGAAAAATTAATTACTACACCTGAGCGCGACACAGAATATTTTCTATCCATTTTAGATTCTATCGACTTAATATTGGAGGAGAAAGTAAAAACAAATGGGGCGTCAGAGAGCCAAACACCACAACAACATAACTCGAATAGTCAATACAAAAAGCCAGACGCGAACGTACAACAAAGCTGGTACACACAACCGCAAGGATACATTAACCGTGGTAATGGTTACGGGAATGGAAATGGCAGAAACAAGAGATTTAAACAAAACTTTCTGTATAACAGGAACGATTACCATTCACAAGCTACTTTTAATTCCTCCTCTCAAAACTATGCACCGGGTGTAAATAAAAACAGTCAGCCGCACCAATGGCAGGGGCGCGGCAACAAGAATAACATTCCGCACACCATACGGCAGCAAACCTTTGCGCAACAAAATCACAATACGGCAACATTTCACAAGAGCCATACAAACACACGAGAAAGTATGTCGCGAACTGGTAATGATTCTAACTGGAGAAACAATCACACAGTACAACTGACAGAAATTGTTCCGTGCACCGAGGTATATAGATCAGACTACACCGCAGGGAAACCCGAATCGGTCGTAGTTGCGCCCCATACTACAGACCTTACACGTGATAGGGGCAAATCAGATTTTCAAACATGTTTCGTACGATTCGATGAGAAAGGAGACATAAAAGACGATCTATACCAACATGGACTAGAATCGACGAAAAATACACTAGAAGAAAAGTGCAAGCAGTAATCAGGTAAGTAAAGTCACAGTTTTATAAGTAAAAAAAATATTATATGTATTTTTGAATGAAATATGTATAGCCTTAAGTAATTTTCTTGTTTTGTAAGCTACGACAAACATTTGGCAAGATGGAAGTGTAAAAACACAGCTTCACGCGAAGTGAAAGGCAAACTGGAGCAGCGTACGACTCAGCTGTGCGCGCTCAACAAAGCATGCTCACGTCAGTACTAGGGAAGAGACATTGACCTTGTGCAAGCGCAACAGGCCAACTCGCGGCGCAACCAAATAGAAATGTGAAGCTAGACAAGTATCAAACTCAATTTCAAAATAAATAATAACACGTAACAACTATATTCACTGTCAAGGAACGAAATAATATAATGTTATATCAACATGCGAAGTTGCGTCAATACTAAGATATGTACATTGCAACTAGAATTAAAAGAAATCATTACAATGAAGCATACAGTACATGTTAGCTAACAAAAGATAAGATATTGTAGGAGGTCTCACGGTAACTTTCTTTAAAAGGTAAATGAACAAAAAGAATGAAAATGCAAGTGAATAAATATATAAACAAATAAGAATGAAATATGAAAAACGTCTGCGAATGAATATGATGACCGAGTATATGAGTGGCCTATGAGCTATGAAATACAATTAGTTTTTTAGTCATAAGTTTTTCTTTTATATATTGCAGCGACCAGTACATCGACGCAGCAAAGAAATGATTTAGTTATTAATATGTCTATGTGTACAGTTTGGTCATTAAGCAAATGAAGAATAAGAATATACATTGTCACAGTGCAACTACAAAACATTTATCTACCAACTAGAAAGTGCATATAAACACGGAGGTACGTGACCTCAAATAAAACTGATCAATTCATATTGCGTCACATGCGAATATAAATGATGGCAGTTCCATGTAATTGTAAAGAGATAAGCATGAGGTAATGCAATAACTTCTGCTTTATGAACACAAAGCTACAGGTAAATAAATATAGTAACCGAGTCGTTAATACGTTTCGGTTCCATGAAAAAGGAGTTCCTTGATAAGTGATTTAAGAAAGGACGAACAGTATTTCCTTAGTAATCCATAAAACTGTAGAATAGTATTCCTTATTGCCTCCCCAACGCAGGAGGCGGCGACAAAGCGTAGTTAAGCCATCAGCGCGTAATGTACTATCATGATGTAAATGTTTTTCTCTATTTCTCCCTAGGAAAATATTAAACTCTCATAACTGATGTATGCATGACTGGAATACAAAATGTGGATGCATTAAATGCATATATAGTAACACAGTGTAGTGAAATATAAATAACTTACTTGTATTTATGTACAATGGATTTTTCTTTTCTTTTGAAGTTAGGAAACTAACTATACTAACCAGTAACTGTAATGGAAGAAGGAATTTTGTAATGTTTTAGTATTTAAGAATTTTCTGCGTTTGATAAAATTGCCCCCACACTGTGTGGTGACATGAAATGGAGGAGCAGTGTTTTATATACACTCATACAGCTTAAATTTAAATTTTGCCGAAAGGGGTACAATGACCTTTATTTGTCGGCGTATTTTTATTTGTATATTGGGTTGGAGATGTCAGCTTGTCTTGCTTACACATTATTTTACAGGAAATACATAACTGACATACGGAATGATAATTCATTAAGTATTTACATGAGAGCGCTTTGAGAGTGGCTACTTGTCGTTTTGGCAACATTGGCAGTCTCTGTGCGCACGTGCGCACGCACACAAAATATATTTGTTGGCTGTGCAACAGCCGTTAATGCTCCACGTATTATTGTGTACGGTCATTCGCGCTTCCAATCGCGTCTTTAGTGCCATTTTCACACTGAGTGCCGAACTATCCATCGAATAATTTGCTATGGCGTTGTTTTCCATTGTCAGTGGGGTGCATGTGCGTTTACTCTTCAAGAACTGATGCTGTGGCAGATAATTCACCTTTGATACGGCCCGGGAAGAAATCTCCGTTGTATCCACATTTTCAGTCGGGTGAATACTGCACATCAACACCCGACTACAAGGTAAGTGATCTTTCACAGTTTTTCGTGCTCCACTATCTTTTTCTGTACACTGGTTTACCTCGGTTAATTGCATGTTGCGAACAAGTGAGATTAATTATTATTGTACTGGAACTGGCTTCTTATTAAATGAATAGTTTTGTTACTGTAACTCAATAGAATGCACAACATATCCATCTCTGCTACAACTATCGTAAAAATGTTCTGAAATTATTTCTGTTATCAAAAATAATGAAGTTACTGTACGCAATGCTTAAAGAACCTCAAACTTAGCAGTGGATTTTTCATCAACATTAATTATTAATCAGTGCCACGGCTGACACTAGAGCATGAGACTATCATTATTAACCAGAAAATGATTTTTCTATAACTTTTACCAGTCCATAATTTTTGCTTAGCAAGATTTCCTTTTGAAACATTAAAGTATTTTAATTTTGACACTGTTAAAAGTTTACAACATTAGCGGCCCGCGTCCGCCTGTAAACTCAACGTAAAATCAACTGCTTTGTACTCGATGTCGAACTGCTGTAAGAAATAATTTTAAATTTACTTTTAACCGCTTATTGCGGTATGATTGCCCTTATTATCACATAAGAATCTGCCGCGGTGGCGGCTCGTTCCGCCATGTCGCAATTCTGCACCACGAACACTACTTAAAAAGCTGAAAAGAAATGGGTAAATTACCAGGCAAGCTCTCTAACAATACCATACTAGTTCTCATTAAATAACTATACTTAAAACTAGAATAATAACAAGTTCACACACCTTTCTTTATAATCAACGACTAATGGCGTACTGCTTACAATCTTGACAAATGAAAGCTATATATGACTTAAACATAGCGTCACAGGTTCCTCGTCTGTATGTGACTCCAAGAAGAAGACAACGACATTATTATCCGTATACTACTATTTAGACAATGGCTGAGTGTCATGAAATCTCTGAGGTTTTCTTTACTAATTCTTTTCAGTAGCGGTTTCAGAACTCGCCGACACAGATATTATTTCACAAATCCAGTACTTAATCCTTTACAAATACAAAATATCAAAATATAACATACTTGTCTCTATTCTTTTATTATTCAGAATCCACAGACGTAATCAGTGCATATATATATATATATATATATATATATATATATATATATATATATATATATATACCAAAATTGATTCGTTGCACTATTGCACATACGTTTGGATACCACTATATATTTCGTCGTTCACTTTGCCGTGAGGATCGTTTTACTCCTTGAGGTTTTTTTGTTAGTTTTTCAATTTCGTCTTTTACATGTGGCTCGATATACACTTAAAATTCACATAAACATTTTGACATAAAAATGCATATTACAATGTCTTCTCATAATCGTTTGTATGGGGATCTTGAAGGAGAGAGATGTGATAGGGATGGAAACTAAGTCTATGGAGAATGTGCACGACACGTCCTCATGCGAATGCCGGCCGCTGTGGCAGAGCGGTTCTAGGCGCTTCAGTCTGGAACCGCGCGACCGCTACGGACGCAGGTTCGAATCCTGCCTCGGTCATGGATGTGTGTGATGTCCTTCGGTTAGTCAGGTTTAAGTAGTTCTAAGTTCTAGGGGACTGATGACCTCAGATGTTAAGTCCCATAGTGCTCAGAGCCATTTGAACCATTTGAACTTCATGCGAATGCGCGGAAGCTAACGTGCCGATCAGTCGCAACAGCAGTAATAACATTGATTTTCTTCTCTTCTGTCGTCACATGTTTCTTTATGTTACGCGATGTAGGTGTTAAGCTGTATTAACTGCAGTTTTCCTACGATCTCGATATATCATTAACATGTCGGCTATTTCTGTGTTGGTAAATCCCACAGTCCACCGATGACCAACTGCTTGGACTATCACGCGCTGACTGGCAAGTCGCAATGCACTCAAAGAACACACAAGCACACTGTAAACAAATATAACAATATCGTACTAGCATCTGGGCAGGCTGAATGGTATAAACAAGTGTCGGTGTGTAAACGTCTCAACATAGGATGTCTCGTATGCGACTCGCTCTATAATCCTGTAACAAACACCACATTCTGGTGTACCTTACTATTAGTTTGGTAACGTTTACAGACAATGTTCCATTTAAAAATTGTATGTTTCCAAAAAAAATACACTTTCTAAGTATTACAACCTATATACATGTGTGTGTGTGTATGTTTTACTCCTAACACTTGCACCTTAAAACATATATATACATATATGCGTGTGTGTGTGTGTGTGTGTGTGTGTGTGTGTGTGTGTGTGTGTTCCTCATAAAACTTGCACCTTAAAACATACTTCGCAGAATATATAGGGATTGGCAGTTGAACCTCAACATAAACAGATGTAACACATTGCGTATGAGTAGGGGGACGGATCCATTACTGTAAGATTACACGACTGCAAGACAATCGCTTGAAGCAGTCAAATCCAGTAATTATTTGGGGGTGTGCGCACTAGAAGATTTAAAGTGAAACGACCGCATCAAAGTAATCGCAGGCGCCAGACTGAAAGAATTCTCAAAAAGTATAGATCCGCCCACGAAGCAGATCGCTTACAGACACCTCGTTCAATAGACACTTTGATCCTAACGAGATGGAACGGTCAAATGAGGCAGAGAAACGCGTTTCGTCATAAGTTTATTTAGTAAGCACGAAGGCATCATGGAATCGCTCATCCAATTGCAGTGGTACGCTTCGATAGAGGGTCATTCTCCATCACAGGTGAATTGCTGTTAAAATTCCGAAAGCGTACGTTCTTGGAAAAGTCAATATGTACTTTTCTTCTACGTACATCTTGCAAAAAGAAAGTGAAGGATAAACCAGCGAGATTCGAGCTCACACGGTAGCTTACCAGCTGGCGTTCTTCCCGCCAGCTGTTCGCGGCTAGAACAGGAAAACGGGGAGTGACAATTGTACCCAAAGTAACCTCCGCAGTACAGCATAAGATGGTTTCCGGAGTATAATCGCAGACTTAGGCGGATCCTTTTAAGTTTTTGGACAATTTCTGTAGTACTTGCAATCTTTGTCGTAAGATTTTGTAAAAATTTAGCATCCTCAGATAACAACGTTATAAACACTGGCTCTCTAGCTTTTCGGATGACTTCAATATCCTGCTCATTCGAATATCGTTGTCGATGCTTTTTGCCAACACGTTAGTGCTGCGTAGTTTTGTTTGTTTTGTTTAGTTTTACGACGCAGTAAAGCTAGTGTCATACGCGCCCATGTCAGAACTATAGAACACGAAGACAAACATACGAGTTAAAAAAAGACTACACGTTAATTCCAATCGGCGGAGGAGAAGACATCTAAAAACAGGACGCAGCTGGACGATGGTGCTCCATGAGGTCTGCAGAAGCATCGGCATTCTTCTGCTGTCAGCCTGCGGAGTCAAGGGCAGAAAAACCGTTGACAATGCACACCGGCGACATGGAGGTCGGCCGGGTGAGCGTGTAACGTGGTTACACCATTGAAGTGGATCTTCGAGTCGGCGAAGGAGAAGACCATTTCCCTATGTTTGTCTTCTTGGATCGTTTCCGGTTGGCAGAAGAAGAATCAGATTTGTGTTAGCTGGAGGGGCGTAGGAAGTCTTCGCAGGAGTATTACTTCTGTTCTTTCCGCACTGCCGGTTGTGTAACAGTTGACTTCGTCCCATGGGGCGAAACTTTGGCGTCTTATTGCACAGGTGGAGGAGGAGATGGGGATGCTACCGTGACACTGCATGATTTTACAAGGTGGTGCTGAATTTGAGGTCGCCTAGCTGCGTGGCCATGTCCTTTGGAGTGAGATGTAGCAAGAACAGTACTGCAAGTACCAGATGGTAAATCGCAGGTTTGCAACCAGCCAATAACTTGCGAGTGGCCGGGTGAGGCACTTTTCCCTTTACACGGATCTCCTGGAAAGTCCAGTCAACAAGATACAGGGGACAATCTCGATAGGAGGCGGCATGGTCGCCATTGCAGTTGATACAGCGGGGAGAAGGAGGCGGACAATCGCTCTTGTGAGCATCCCTACCACTGGTTACACATTTCGCCCGGTGTCGACAGGACTTTCTGCAGTGGTTGAAATGGTTAAACTGGTAGCAGTACACCAGGTTCGGATTGTACGGTTGGACTGTGATAACATAATAACCTGCTTTGATCTAGGACGGAAGCACCACTCTGTCAAAAGTGACAAAGAGAGTACTTGTGGGCACTAAGGATGCATCTACCTTTTTCATCACCCGATGGACTGCAATGACACCCTGATGAGAGATGTGCGTTTGGATTTCTGTCTCGGTCAGAGCATCGAGCACGCGAAGAATTCAGAGTTCTGTTGGCCTCCACACGAATAGGATAGCCGTGAAGGAGTGAAGCGACAAGCAGTTGTTGTGCTTGAGAATCAGAAGTAATCTCCTAAAGCAAAGTGCGACAGCGTAAACGAGATCAGGAGTTCACAGGGCCGACTATTGCATCAACACCTTTCTGAATACTTAACGGATTTACCTTTGCAAATCGCTGACCGTCTTCAGTTTGTGAAACCAGAAAGAATCGTGATGGAGCTAGGAGGGTCTTTGAATCGGGGGCTTTATTTCGTTTACGTTTGGTAGACGTTGACCGCGAAGAAGACGATTGCCTCGTTGTGTGAAAATCCCCCATGGTTGCTAACGTCTCCGATGGCGTCTACGTCCTGCGGGCTCACCCGCCTTAGGCGACTGTTCACACCTCAGTCCATACTTCCCGAGCACCATACAGAGGGACCAATCGGCATATCGGGAAGGTAGCAGCTCAGGTAATCAGGCCTCCCTGGGCTTGGCCTGTTATCAGCGGTACATGCGAACCGTACCTACCGACTCGGGGCGGGAATTACACGTTACCCAGTCACCTGTTACTCGTCAGATGCGTGGGCCGGCCTTCAGGAGCGCACAGGAAAGAAGAAGAAAAAGAGGAACCTCAAAAGCCGAAGCGGAGAAAGGATAGGAGAAAACGAAGACAGAAAACAGGAACGTAAAACAGTGGTGAGACTGTTCTGACGTCAGCTACTGAAAATGCGGAACACATTCCCAAAAACACCCCAGTCACGTTCCCCAAGGGAGGGGAAAAGGAATAGTAAGAGGATAGATATGCAGCACGGAAGGAAGGGATGCTGCAAATGATGGCCCTCCGTGGTAGCTAAAGAGGTGTGGCTTCCCCTGCCCCTCCCTCCCCCCCCCCCCCTACGGTGGGAAGGGGGGCGGTCCTGCCTAGCGCTTAGCCAGTTAAATGTAATGAACAATGATTTAAGGAACGTGAAAATAGAAATGTAATGTGTATCCTACAACCACTAGCTAACCCGACCCCAACTGCGTTTCTGATAGGGCCTTATCGTTTGTCAGATGTAAATAAGAAATATTTTCCAGCAATTAAATGGGGAGCTTCTTGCGTTCTATAAATGCTAAAGATGGGATTGCGGAAGAATACCACAGAATAATCAGCTCTGATGTCTGTTAGTTCACTACGGTAAAATCTGTGTAACTTCCCAGAACCGTACTAATTCACCGCTTTAAAGAAATATGATGACAGTAAAGTTAGTGGAATTTTATCAAAACTTGAATAGGCTTCCTGAAGGTTTGAAAATCTTAATGTTGAGAAACTTGTGTTGTGCTCCAATTATTGAGACACTCGAAAGGGGTTACACCATCAGGCCTCCGATGCAAAGCTCTTGGAACCTCCGGATATCGAGACCAGGAAGTAAGAGATTCTGTTCTATCGACAAACTGCCTGGAAGAACATGAAACTGGGAGACATCGCTGTCGATTGTCTCAAGGTTTTGTAAAAGTGCGCACAAGCATTAAAGACAAATAAACAATACAGATTTTAACAAAAATGACAGTTTAAGTAAAGTGCAGTAAAACACTACCAAGTCGCCCGAGAGGTGGAGGACAGATACATAGCACCACTGATTTGCTTCAAAAGCGCAAAGTCAAGAAGACTGCTTGACCCTGTAGCCTTTATAAGAAGAGTGATTTGTAACGTATAAGAGAATCTGCTTAATAAATCCTTGGTAGTTCATGCTATGTGTCATCAGGTTGCAACATTCAGCAATCAGCTAAGTACAGTACATGGCAACATATGTTATTCGTAACTTGTCTCCTGCCACAGCCTACACTGTAACGCATTTAACCTCAATGAACTGCAGTGAAGAAGCCTTGTCACTTTTTGTCATAGTAGTGTGGCTTGTGACGATATTATTTGGTTTTCAGTTTCAAAGGGATCTTCACTGTTATGAGACGTCATTACCTTTGATATGTCGAAGATGAATGCAAAGGCGAATTATTGTTTTAAACTTGATGATAATTCACTGAATTTAGAATGTAGATTTTTTTGTTTTAAATTACATATTCTGAGTAATCTCATGGGGAAGTCGGAAATGTTGAAATATCCCCTTTGAAAAAATAATGAATTACTGTTCTGATAAACCTCTACGTTATTTGATTTTCAAACAGCTGAGCAAAACTACACGTGCTCAGACATTACTCTCTTTACTTACTCTGATCAATACTAAACTGACGCACAATAATTTTAGCGCGACGCAATCTGACTTTCAAAATTCCCTACAAAAGAATGGCCCTGGCTAACAATAACCTATACCTTTCACAAATCACTTACCTCACAAAACTCTTCGTTACTGGAACTGCTGCAATACAGCGAGCGCCAGTACTGCCAGCTAAATAAAAGATTCTAACTACTGAAGGCACTAACTACTGATAGGCATAGTTAGCAAATGAAAGATTGTGATATAGAACAAACAATGTATTTACCTTAATAATGTTCAAAAGTCGTTCATGATATCCAGTATTACAAATTTACTCTTTCTGATGGATACACGTCCAGATCGTCCGCTCTCAAAATTCTGCTATCTCTCTCCCCACATCCACCACTGCTGACGGCTCACCTCCAACTGTGAAACGCTACGAGCTGTTCACACTCAACTGCCCAACACTACAATAGCGAATATTCCAACAATGCAAACCAGCCACAGACTGCACACAGCATAGTCAGTGATTTTCATACAGAGCGCTGCGTGGCGTTACCGTCATAAAAACCTAAACAGCCTACTTACAATATGTCGCAAAATAGAACATCTGCGTTTGCAGCACCGCGATTGCAGTATATCTTTAGTTTTCCCACAATCCCGCATTATGTCTCAGAAGTGCTTGTCTCTAAACTTAACGAGTACTCTGATTTATTCACATAATTAAATAAAAATTGGGCATTTTACACATTTCTATCCACTACAGTACGTATAAGATCGAATACTTTAAATTTTTCTCATTATACTTATGACAAGATAATTTATTTTCGTTCACTACTAATGCAATTGTTGTTTCCTGAAATTTTCTAAAAACTGTGATCACCGCTCGTTTGTATTAATTTGGGACCTTCAATCTCAGCGATATTTACCTCTAATATTCATGCAACATACATAGTTGGTGCACATTGCATTACAGCCATACGTAGAGCAGACAAAGATGTTTTAACGAGCCCCGAAACAACGGAAGCAGAGTTATATGCTGGCTTTATTTCTGTACCCTCGGAAACTGAGAAATTCTTAGTGTCTGTTAAATTAAAATGTCAATCGAAGGAAATCTGCCGCAACTCTGTGACATATCATGTAAACACAAGAACCTAGCCAAGGCTCCTCAATGTTATTTGAATTTTTCGGCTCCATATTCTCAGTATTTGGGAGTATTTTTATTTGTCATAAGAAACTGGGAGAATGTGTAACGTATCATTTCCGGGCTCTGCCTGGTTCTTCTTCAGGTGGCTTTTGCGTCTGCCAGAGCCCTGTTCTTGGGGAAGGTGGCTTTCTTCAGACTGGAGCTGATGGATCAGTCTTTTCCTAACCCTCGTAAATGGGTTGTGGCCGAAGCCTACATGTCCAGCTTACAGGGACAGTAATTTCTCCTTGAAAGCCGGTGTTTACAAAATACTCTGCAGAAAAAGTCATTGAAGTCCTGCCAGAAGGCAGTACCTTACACTAGCGGTGTAAGCAGCAGCAGCAGGAAATGGCGAGTTCTGTTCCTGGTTCTGAATGGCTGAAAGGCCTAAATGCTAAAGAATTTCGTGCGAAGGCTTTGAGCTTTGCAAAATCGAAGCGCCAATCGGTGGCCCTCGGGGAGGTAGGCAATGGGCTCTCTGGAGCAGAGTTTCTGATTCAAGAGTATTACTGTTTAGAGACCTAGTGCAATGAGGCAGATTGGGAGAATCCGATTCCCGAGTGCGGCTGCGGAACCACACTTAGGCAGTTTAAAATTTTCTCCAGGGCTCTTGCAGATCAATGAACGTGGACTCGTTCGCTAAAAGAGGAGACTTCTGAGCAGGGTGTGGAGTAATTAGCTAGCTGGAGGTTGTGGTGGATAAAAGAGACGAACTTGACCAGCCCTAGTTCGCGTTAGTAAATCGTCTTTTTGAAAATGTAAGAGTGATGTTTATGTGTGACTCTTCCCGTGTTGACTTAGAACTAGTAGCCAGTTGGAAGATCTGTATGAAGCTGTTAATTGGGAACACGTCCCATCCAGTGGATAGTTCTTGAATTCTCTCTGAAGGTAGATGGGCTGTTACAGTGTTTTGATTAATGACAGTGGGTAGGTTTATCCCTTTCTTGCATGTCAAAGCAAGGCTAGCGACCCTTATTTATATTGTTTTTACGTATGAGCCATGTAAAGGATAATACATTTAAATATCTTGTTACCGAAGTGTCCAGCAGTGGAAATGTCGAAAATGATATAAGAGACCAAGTAGCAAAAGCAGACAAAGTGGCAGGGTGTTTGAATGATACTATCTGGAAAAATAAGCAAGTAGGAAAAGACGCGAAGGCAAGAATAAACACACCAGTTACGACATACACGGCTGAGACAAGACCGGAAACATAAAAAAACAAGGAGACTTTTGGAAACCACAGGAATGAAAATTCTGCGAAGGATTATAGGGGAAACATTGAAAACAGGGAAGTGAAAGCATTAGAAAAGATGGAAAGTGAACTCCATCAATGACAAGGCACATAAGAGAGAGCATGACTGGAACGAACACGTGGACATGATAGATGAAAGGAATTTTGTGAACTCGTAAGAAATAAATCACCAGCTGGTAAAAGAAATATTGGTCGCTTATGGACAAACTGGAGCGACAGCATGAGGGTAAACTGAGGGATACTGAAGGAAACAGGTTGCAGTCTAGGAAGAAAGGAAGAAGAAGCAACGTAAAGAATTAATCCAGGTCCAGAAATAAATAATCAATCGGCTGAGCAGTACGCCACTCATTTTGAAAGGGTATTTCTAATTCCAATATTATTCGTAATTACAACAGATTAACTATGATTGGGTTTCAGATAAGGGAGGATATTTAAAAAAAAATTACATTTGTATCGTGTCATTCACGTGCCAGAGGGCTCGCGTGAGACATTTGAGTCAATAAATGGTCTGAACCTATACAGTTAAATCAGTCCAACATTATCATTAATAATGATTCTGTGCACAACGGATAATGTTGCCAATAAAACACGAGCTCAGTGGTACGTGGCATCGTATGTAGTCACCTTAAATGGACTGCCGCAAATAATATCGTTTCACCACGTCGCTAGGGCAGGTTAAATGCTTGGGAAGGGAGAAGCGTGAGTTCATACGTGATATGGATTAGACACGTGAGTCGTAAATTATAAAGCATGATAATTCATCTGTCTGCATAGATTATTCGTTTTAGCGGACGGCCATCATTGGATCAAAAAACATTGGAAAAATCGATATAGTGTAACACATCAAAAATAGTACAGTGAAGTACAATATAAAAGTTACATTTTTGTAGGCGCTTCATTATGACTGTCGACCTGTGTAACGGCTTTCTACCTTCCACTATCAATGCTGGGAGTACCACATCTACATCTACATTATTACCCTGCAATTCACAATAATGTGCGCGGTAGAGGGTTCAGTGAACCACCTTCAAGCTGTCTCTCTATAGTTCCACTCTCGAAAGGCGCTTAGGAAAAACGAGCACTTAAATTTTTCTGTGCGAGCCCTGATTTATCTTATTTTATCGTGATGATCATTTCTCCCTATGTAGGTGGGTGCCAGCAGAATGTTTTCGCAATCGGAGGAGAAAACTGGTGATTGAAATTTCATGTTTTCGCAATCGGAGAAGAAAACTGGTGATTGAAATTTCATGAGAAGATCCCGTCGCAACGAAAAACGCCTTTGTTTTAATGATTGCCATTCAAATTCAAGTATCATGTCTGTGGAACTATCTCCCCTACTTCGCGATAATACAAAACGAGCTGCCGTTCTTTGTACTTTTTCTGTGTCATCCGTCAGTCCCATCTGATGCTGATCCCATACCGAACAGCAATACTCCAGAATATGGAGGACAAGCATGGTGCAAGCAGTCTTTTTAGTAGACCAGTTGCACCTTCTAAATGTTCTGCCAATTAATCGCAGTCTTTGGTTGGCTCTACCCACAACATTATCTATGTGATCATTTCAATCTAGGGTATTTGTAATTATAATCCCTAAGTGTTTAGTTGAATTTACAGCCTTCAGATTTGTGTGATCGCGTAATCGAAATTTAGCGTATTTTAGTACTTATGAGAATAACTTCACACTTTTCTTTATTCAGTGTCAATTGCCACTTTTCGCACCATACAGATATCTTATCTAAATCATTTTGCAATTCGTTTTGGTCATCTGATGACTTTACAAGACGGTAAATGACAGCATCATCTGCAAACAAATTAAGACGGTTACTGAGATTGTCTCCTATGTTGTTAATATAGAACGGGAACAATAGGAGGCCTATAACACTTCCGTTGGGAACGCCGGATATTATTTCTGTTTTACTCGAAGACCCCGTCTATTACTACGAACTGTGACCTTACTGACAGGAAATCACGAATCCAGTCGCACAAATGAGGCGATATTCCACAGTCACGCAGTTTGGTTAGAAGACGCTTGTGAGGAACGGTGTCCAAAGCCTACTGGAAATCTAAAAATATGGAACCAATTTCACATCCCCTGTCGATAGCACTCATTACTTCATGAGTATAAAGAGCTAGTTGTATTTGGCAAGAACGATATTTTCTGAATCCGTGCTGACTACGTGCCGATAAATCGTTCTCTTCGAGGTACTTCGTAATGTTCGAATACAGTATATCTTCCAAAACCCTACTGCAAATCGACTCTAGTGATATGAGCCTGTATTTCAACGTAATACTCCTACCTCACTTTTTCGGTATTGGTGTGACTTGAGCAATTTTCCAGTCTTTAGGTACTGATCTTTCTGTGAGCGATCGGTTGTACATAATTGCTAAATATGGAGCTATTGTATCAGCATACTCTGAGAGGAATCTGACTGTTATATAATTTAGACTGGAAGCCTTGCTTTATTAAGAGATTTAAGCTGCTTTGCGACACCGGGGATATGTACTTCTATGTTTCTCATCTTGGCAGTTGTTCTTGATTGGAATTCAGGAATATTTACTTCGTCTTCTTTGGTGAAGGAATTTCGGAAAATCGTGTTTAATAACTCTGCTTTAGTGGCACTGTCATCAGTGACTTCACCGTTGTTATCGCGCAGTGAAGGTATTGACTACGTCTTGCCACTGGTGTGCTTTATGTATGACCAGAATATCTTTGGGTTTTCTGCCAGATTTCGAGACAGAGTTTCTTTGTGGAAACTACTGAAAGCATCTCGCATTGAAGTACGCACTATATTTCGAACTTCTGCAAAACTTTGCCAATCTTAGGGATTTTGCGTTCTTTTATACTTGGCATGTTTTTTTTGCTGCTTCTGCAACAGCGATCTGACCCGTTTTGTGTACCATGGGGTATCAGTACCATCACTTATTAATTTATGTGGTATATATCTCTCAATTGCTGTCGATACTATCTTTTTGTAATCATTCCACCACTTTTCTACTCTTACATGATCAGATCGGAAGGAGTGCAGACTGTCTCTTAAAAAAGGCGTTAAGAGCATTTTATCAGATTTTTTAAGTAGATATACTTTGCCTTCTTTATGGTTGTGGGAATTACGGTATTCAGCCTAACAGCTACAGCCTTGTGGTCGCTAATCCCTGTATTCGTCACGATACACACTATTTGTCTAGGATTATTTGTTGCTAAGAGGTCTAGTATGCTTTCGCAACCATTTACGCTTCGAGTAGGCTCATGAACTAATTGTTCAAAACAACTTTCTGAGAAACCGGCTGTTAAACGACGGTGGTGGTACGTTTAGGTTACTGATGAAGACGTAGGTGCGTAGAGATATTCAGAGAGACTTACCCCAGTAATGCACAGAGAGTGCAGTAAATCTCACTACGCCCTAAATCTCGATAGATCGATGTGCGTAATTAGATACACAGTGCTGAAATGAGAAACATCGATTAAAATTTTAGGCCTATCGTTGTGAAGCAGTGTGAAGTGGGAAGAGCACACGAACTACCAGCAAACTGGTAACCTTAATACATTGGGAACATTTTGGAGAAGCAGTTAATAGACCAGGGCCACGGTTACTATCATCCTGATGCGAAGGCTGTGGAAGCTCAGTTGTTGAAGAAGTCTGGAAGTGGTACATTGACTATATCATTTGCAAATAAGGCAACTGTTGATTGTTTCAGAAACACTGTAGGCAAAATTCTTAAAGGTAGTTACCATCATTCAAAAAGGTCATCTCTAGAGGAAGAGCGTCAACGTGTGGTTTAAAGATCAGCAAATTCAAATAGTGAAGATATTCGATCGGCGGTTTCCAGCACAACTGGATTAAAGAGTTTTTAGCAAACAGAACACAGCATGTTGTTATCAATGGAGAGACGTCTACAGACGTTAAAGTAACCTCTGGCGTGCCACAGTGGAGTGTTATGGGACCATTGCTTTTCACAATATATATAAATGACCTAGTAGATAGTGTCGGAAGTCCCATGCGGCTTTTCGCGGATGATGCTGTAGTATACAGAGAAGTTGCAGCATTAGAAAATTGTAGCGAAATGCAGGAAGATCTGCAGCGGATAGGCACTTGGTGCAGGGAGTGGCAACTGACCCTTAACATAGACAAATGTAATGTATTGCGAATACATAGAAAGAAGGATCCTTTATTGTATGATTATATGATAGCGGAACAAACAGTGGTAGCAGTTTCTTCTGTAAAATATATGGGAGTATGCGTGCGGAACGATTTGAAGTGGAATGATCACATAAAATTAATTGTTGGTAAGGCGGGTACCAGGTTGAGATTCATTGGGAGAGTCGTTAGAAAATGTAGTCCATCAACAAAGGAGGTGTCTTACAAAACACTCGTTCGACCTATACTTGAGTAATGCTCATCAGTGTGGGATCCGTACCAGATCGGGTTGACGGAGGAGATAGAGAAGATCCAAAGAAGAGAGGCGCGTTTCGTCACAGGGTTATTTGGTAACCGTCATAGCGTTACGGAGATGTTTAACAAACTCAAGTGGCAGACTCTGCAAGAGAGGCGCTCTGCATCGCGGTGTAGCTTGCTCGCCAGGTTTCGAGAGGGTGCGTTTCTGGATGAGGTATCGAATATATTGCTTCCCCCTACTTATACCTCCCGAGGAGGTCACGAATGTAAAATTAGAGAGATTAGAGCGCGCACGGAGGCTTTCAGACAGTCGTTCTTCCCGCGAACCACACGCGACTGGAACAGGAAAGGGATGTAATGACAGTGGCACGTAAAGTGCCTTCCGCCACACACCGTTGGGTGGCTTGCGGAGTATAAATGTAGATGTAGATGTAGATATCCCCTCCACAACAGATTCTTACACAAAACGATGTCCTAATTCCTGATACTGTCCAAAATTTCATTAATCGACTGGTGTTGAAGAATGTACCACACTTACGAAGGTAAACCATAAGTAACACTGTTATTGTCATAATTTCCCGCTGTGAAATCTTATTACATCAGTATTGAAACAAACAGTTTACCTTGGTTTCAACTTTAATTGTTTACCTATTACCTGTTACGAATTGAAGTTACTTATCAATTATATTATTTAGCTATGTATAGTGTCATTTTACTGATTAATAGATTAATATATCATTCACCTAAGTTATTTGATCATTTATTAACTCTAGAAGTCGTGAAAGATTTCACTTTCTGCTTCGAATGAACGTCGTAGCATGTTGATGGGCGAGGAGCACGGTTTCGGTATTAGTCCCTGAAATTACGCTAACGATAGCAAGCGATACACGCCATTGGTTGGTCTAACGAAAAGAGACATGAAAACCTATTCTGCGAGAAACTGTATGCTCTCTATTTTCGTAAATAGTCAACTTTGCCGAAGATTGCGACTTTTCCCAGTTATAAACGAAGAACCAAAAAAAAGTCCCACTTTTTAGTTTTTTCTTCACTGCTGACCCATTTTCGGGCCCGAAATTCGTTTCCGCACCCTCCAAAATATGCAGAAAGTTTGTCAAAAAAACCTCTACAAAACTTTTTTCTTAGAATCACCATATGACTAGAATACACACGAAAATGTACCATACCAAATGATATTTCCCATGTGTTGATAGTATAATGATGTTAGGACAACCAAGTTACTTATGACAGAAAAACGTAGTATGTGCCCAGGAAAGCTTTTTCTGTAGCAGAAAGGCATTTGCAGTAATGATGAGTTGTGATTTGCCACAGCAAGTGCGGAGACAGGAAAGCCCATTCAGAATCAACGTTCTTTATTCAGTATGAATTTTCTACAAGAAGTCGTTGTCTGCACCCGGCTGGCGGGTGTACAGGGTAAGGACCCGCGGCAGCATGTATATTCACAAAGACAGCGAGGGTGTTGTCTGCTGCCCCAGCGAAACAGCAGCAGCTAGTAAAGCGACCTTGCTCAATGCCTACGCTGGACTGCAAGCAGCTCCGAAGAGCTGGCCAGATGTGCAGACCCTAGGAGTCACACCGTCTCTCAGGCAATTACATCCTGGGAGTGGCCTGCGCTTGTCGGCACCTGTTTGAAACCTGGAACCATCAAGTGCAGCTCGCCGTTTGTGGGCCAGAAGCTTTATCTAACTGATGGTACTGCTTGGTGAGGCCTCACAATGGAGCATTCAGGTTTTAATGAAATTTAAAAAAAATTAAATAGCTACTATTTCCTACTTGGACTAAGGAATGGAGTATGAGGCTCGACAGTAGGTTTTGTGAGGCTTCACCTCGATATTGTATTGATATCCCTTAACAATTCCTGTTCGTTCTGAAAATACGTTTGCATAGTTAGATAGTAACTGTACCAAATCCTGCTGTTGCATTGAGTTCAAATTTTCGGACTGTGATACTTTGTTCACAAGTGCGTCCACATTTGCTTTTAATTGATCACCTTGTACGTCTGGATAATAGAGATTTTGCCGTAGAGAATGATTGTCTAAATGTAGTATCCACTGATTCCTACAGTTTATGTTAATAGCGTTACAATTAGGCACAGGTACCTCTTCAGATCTGAGCATGGACAATTCTATCCTCCTACCCGCGTTCATCAAACTTAATTTTCCCCGAGAAAGGTCCATTACTGCGTCCCTTTCTCTCAAAAAATCTACCCCCAAAATGCAGGCTACCTTCAAACCCTTTACTACCAGGAATGAGCACGCTATGGCTTCTCCCCCTATATACATCTCTACCCGCACTTGGAGTTTAATTATTTGTCGCTGTGCACTGATGGCAGGAAAAGTCAGCATACGCTTTTCTTTCGCCAGTACTCTGAATAAGTCCATACTCATGACACTGACAGTAGCACCAGTGTCTACGATTGCTTGCACATCAATATTGTTAATTTTGATCTCTATTATCGCTTGTACTTCGTCTTTGTGCTCCTTTATGCCCGTGGGTGGTTTAGTTATTAATTCATGTCCCATCTGTACCCCGTCATTATACCTGAGGATACAGATTCCCGATGTTTTGTTCTGTGTCGGGCTGCTCTCACTCCAAACCTCAGCCGGCGATGGAGAGCGTATCTCGGCTGAATCTAGTTTGTTGGATTATTACTGGTGGATGGGTGTGGCTGCTCTGTGTCGCTGACGTCCACTATGTGTAAGTTGTGTTGCATCGGCCGCCACGGTTGCGCAATTGGCACATTTTGTGGTGGCGGTCGGTTATTGTCATATCTTTCACTGTTTTGCCGGTCCGGACTGGGCCTCTGGTTCTGTGGCCAAGTTCGGTTTGCATCGTTTATAGGTATTAGTGTTCCACGGCCCCCTGGCATTTTTCCATCTACTATTGCTTGGTGGGCCTGTTTCAAATCCGTCATCGAACCTCCTTTTCCGGTCATTATTCACCGGCGGACTATTGCCGTTCCGGTCTCTACCTCTATTCCCGTTTTGTACATAATCTTGTCTCCTATTGTTACCTCCGCCGTTTCCATTATTTGGTGGAGGCGTGTTATTTCGACCATTTCTGTAACCGTTTCCGTTACTTCTAGCCTGTTCAGAGGCTGCCTTAACATCCTCCTGAATCAGGTCAATTGAGTCGAGAACAGACAAGAAATGTTCCATGTTGTTCTCCGGTACGTGTATAAGTTTTTCCTATACGTGTATCGGCAAGTGTGATTTCAAAAGTCTGATCAAATCCCGTGATGAAATCTGCTCGTCCCAGTAACGGGTCTTATTAATGTATTTCTCAAAATATTTTCGCAAATTGCCTAATCGTGGAGAATACGGCTCTGGATTATATACCTCTTTCCGTAATCTCTCCTGAATACATGTTGACCAATATTTGGCCAAGAATGCCTTTTCAAATTGCTCATATGTGTCGCAACTGTCAGCTGCTTCGGTTGCCCATAATGCAGCATCTCCTTGTATGTAAGACATAACGAACTGTATTTTCTGTGTATAACTCCAAACGCTAGGCAAAATGTTTCTAAATCCCTTGATAAATACTACAGGGTGAACAGATTTCTTCTCCGTTGTAAAGATCTGAAACTGTCGGTTTCTAATCAGGCTTTCTTCAATCACTATTTTGGAGTGACATTTGTTTGTTTCGCTAACATTGGTTGCCTGTTCTGTCTCGCAGTCGCAATTTTTCACTGCTGGACTTTTATGCCTATCATTGTTGGACCTGGCTGGCGTGACACACGCCTGTGCGTCGCCGTGCAGCAAGCTGTTTTCTAGCTCTGCGAGATGACGGTTGACATTCCGCTGTGCACCGCCCTTTTTAGGTCCTGGACTTCCGCATTGGAGCCCACGTCTTTGGCATCAATTGCGGCGTGCACCCTCTCGTCTATTTTTTTTATAAATTCGTTTCCAATGTTGTGCACTTGTTCGGACAATTTCTGCTCAATTGCTTGACTTGTGTCAATCTCTAATTGTTCCACCCTGTTAGCCAGTACACTGATTTCATCTACGATACTGGCGTTAGCCACCAGGATATTATCTACTCTTTCGCTCAGTTCTTGCACCGCTTTGGGTATGGTTTCATAGTTTTGTCTCAAACTAACAATCTCTCTTTGCATAGCTTCCAAAGATTGCATTAACTGCAAGGCTCTCTCATGCTGGTATCGATCACGCTCTGCTTGCTTAGCATCACGTTCAGTTTCTCGTTCTGCATGCATAGCATCACGTTCTCTATCGCGTTCTGCTTGCATACGTGCACATTCAGCTACCAATCTCTGGTCACACTCTGCTTGTTCATGCACAAACGTAACTTGGAAATTGAGCATGCACTCGAACATAACTCTTAATGATTGCACTTCTGACATCTCACCACTCTCTGGTCCGTGTCTAGTGCTTGTAGGTGGCACAGTATTTCTACTTTCAACTGAATCACTGGCTGGCAGTGGCAACATTTCTTGCCCATCTGCCCCCAGATTCTCACATTGTACTTCCTGAACTACGCCACTAACATTACTTTGTGTCCCACTTTCTAACTCGGTATCACTGCTTGCTAACTGTTGTTCATTATCCATGTTTATATCTTTCTGACTACGCAATCTAACCATAGTCAACAAAAGAAACAAAATCTGAACTAAATATCCTAACACTCAGGTCTCACTGACATAATCACACAAGAAATGGTCATTTGTTGAAACACACTTATTATATACTACGATGACTAACTACTCAAATGTCCTGTTATTTTAAAAAAAAGAACACTAACAACAAGCACACCACTAATGATCCGAGAACACTGCACTGAGGCTACCTTACTGCTCACAGGACAACTACACTGTAGCTTTACCTTTTGGTGATCTATCTTGGGTGCAGCTGCCCCCTGGTATTATGGTAGGTAATTAATTTTTCGATATAACGAGCTCTCTTCTTCAGCTTGCCTCTGGGTATATAGTGTTCTCATGCAAAAAATCATATACAGGTATTACCACACAATATTGGTTAGGCAATAAATACAATACATAAAAAAAATATTAATTGTACTCCAACAAAGTTCGAGTACAATAATTCCCTAGTTATCTCATGGGTATTTTGTGGCCACTGCATATTCGTGCCCCGCGTTATTGGGCGCCAATTTAATGAAATTAAAAAAAAAAATAGTTAATGAAATGATTTTGTTTTCAAATGTTACCTTTTTTAAATTGTTTTGGTTATTTGCTCTTTCTTTCTTTCTGTACGTACGAACTGTGTTGTAGAACCCCTTATTTACGTGTGGTAATAAAAATTAATTTAGACAGAATTAAGTACATTTAAAATTACGTGAACTTAGTCAACCCTCTCATGCTGATAAATTCATATTAACTGATTAAGAATATTTAGTTGAGAATTATATCTTTTACATAATTTGGTTTTGGAATACATTTTCTAAATGCAGTGGTTATTTTTTAAATATTTATTGAATTCTTTCCCGGCGTTAGCTATGGAACACAAGACTGTCTCTATTAGCAGAAAATGGTTAAATATTGCCAAGCCGACGTTTAATTATCGTTGATAAAACACACTTCACTATACATTTAAGTTATTTGAAAGAACCAACAAATTGTTAAATTTCAACGTTAACTATCCGCCTATGAATGCACAAATGCGAAACCAGTAATAAATTTCGTCAGTCTCAGGATCGCTGTAAAAGAAAAACATTTTCTTAATTCACTGCTAATTTTTATCTGCTGCCGATTTACGGGATTGGTTAATTTTTCTTAGCGGAACAATTTTTTAAATGTGCTGCCGCTGCAAATCGTTCGGTCGCGGCACAGCCCAGCAACACCGCTAAAAATGCTGAAAATTCTTTAAAGAAATATTATAGATGACATGGGCAAGCTAATTTACATTAGTAATACACACTTTTGATAAATTATAATGTATTTAGACCACAACAATAATTCAACTTACATTAGTTTGTAATTTCTCCTCTAATGGCGGCTAAATGTAGATACGGACAAATGAAGTCTACCCATTCATAAAATGCTACGTCACAGGTTCCTCTCTCTCTCAGCTCTCGAGGAAGACGACAAAGAATGCACACTATGTATTCCTATTTATACGACTATCAACCGTTAATATCTCTTTGCAATCTGCGGCTGTATTTTACAATTTTGTTATCGCAGATATTGACACATTTCGTAATTACATTATGAGTATAGAAATATTACAATCATAAATACATCGAGAATATTACGACAGAAAATATTACAATAATAACGAATGTCCTTTACACAAAATTAAATAATATTTTTTGTTAAATAATTACAGTATATACAAATTGCTTCATAGCGGCGTATATAGTACAATTAAATTTTAGTTTATTAATAGTGTGTGTGCGGCCAGGGAACGTTACAAGGATAGTGTTGACAAGAGTTGGAAGTCCAGGAACAAACGCTGAGTAGGAAGTATTCATAGCGGCCCTGGCCAGCTGTGTTGTGGCGAGAGCCGACCTCACGTCGAGTTGGCGGCAATGTAAGTGCAGCGTCGTGCCATGGCACGTGTAAGCCCACCCCAGTGCTATAGGAGACTGAAGGATTGCAGAACGCTATTCCAGTCTCATTTCAGCTGCCAGCAGCAGTGCTTAGCAGGTGGATCGCCTGCACACTCCTTGGCTCGTTAGACAGTTTGACATACGGTTGATGCCGCAACAGTGGCTCGATTACTTAATAATACACTACTGGCCATTAAAATTGCTACACCAAGAAGAAATGCGGGTGATAAACGGGGGCCAGCCGCGGTGGCCGTGCGGTTCTAGCGCTACAGTCCGGAACCGCGGGGCTGCTACGGTCGCAGGTTCGAATCCTGCCTCGGGCATGGATGTGTGTGATGTCCTTAGGTTAGTTAGGTTTAAGTAGTTCTAAGTTCTAGGGGACTGATGGCCGAAGATGTTAAGTCCCATAGTGCTCAGAGCCATTTGAACCATTTTGATAAACGGGTGTTCATTGGAAAAAACATATTATACTAGAACTGACATGCGATTACATTGAATCAAACAGAGCTTACATGGCGTGTACAGGTACAGCTGCCCATGCAGCTTCAACACGATACCACAGTTCATCAAGAGTGGTCACTGGCGTATTGTGACGAGCCTGTTGCTCGGCTACCATTGACCAGACGTTTTCAATTGGTGAGAGATCTGGAGAACGGGCTGGCCAGGGCAGCAGTCGAACATTTTCTGTATCCAGAAAGGCCGTACAGGACCTGCAACAAGCGGTCGTGCATTATACTGCTGAAATGTAGGGTTTCGCAGGGATCGAATGAAGGGTAGAGCCACGGGTCGTAACACATCTGAAATTAAAAGTTCACTGTTCAAAGTGCCGTCAATGCAAACAAGAGGTGACCGAGACGTGTAACCAATGGCACCCCATACAACCAAGCCGGCTGATACGCCAGTATGGCGATGACGAATACACGCTTCCAGTCTGCGTTCACCGCGATGTCGCCTAACACGGATGCGACCATCATGATGCTGTAAACAGAATCTGGATTGGCTCTGAGCACTATGGGACTTAAAATCTATGGTCATCAGTCCCCTAGAACTTAGAAGCACTTAAACCTAACTAACCTAAGGACAGCACACAACACCCAGCCATCACGAGGCAGAGAAAATCCCTGACCCCGCAGGGAATCGAACCCGGGAACCCGGGAGTGGGAAGAATCTGGATTCATCCGTAAAAATGACGTTTTGCCATTCGTGCACTCTTGTTCGTCGTTGAATACACCATCGCAAGCGCTCCTGTCTGTGATGCAGCGTCAAGGGTAACCGCAGCCATGGTCTCCGAGCTGATAGCCCATGCTGCTGCAAACGTCGTTGAAGTATTCGTGCAGATGGTTGTTGTCTTGCAAACGTCCCCATCTGTTGACTCATGGATCGAGACGTGGCTTCATGATTCGTTACAGCCATGCGCCTGAGATGCCTGTCATCTCGACTGCTAGTGATGCGAGGCCGTTGAGATCCAGCACGGCGTTCCGTATTACCCTCCTGAACCGACCGATTCCATATTCTGCTAATAGTCATTGTATCTCGACCAACGCGAGCAGCAATGTAGCGTTACGATAAACCGCAATCGCGATAGGCTACAATCCGACCTTTATCAAAGTCGGAAACGTTCTGGTATGGATTTCTCCTCCTTACACGAGGCATCACAACAACGTTTCACCAGGCAACGCCTGTCAACTGCTGTTTGTGTATGAGAAATCGGTTGGAAACTTTCCTCATGTCAGCACGTTGTAGGTGTCGCCACCGACGCCAACCTTGTGTGAATGCTCTGAAAAGCTGATCATTTGCATATCACAGCATCTTTTTCCGGTCGATTAAATTTCGCGTCTGTAGCACTTCATCTTCGTGTAATTAGTGGTCAAAATTTGGTAAATCTATCCTTACTGAAGTAGCAAATATACCTCATAAGACAAAAAAAAGAAGAAAAAATGCCAGAAGAAATTACCCGAATGGGAAGAAAAGCGGATGATATAATATACATATATATGCAAACTATCATAATCTCAGAAAAATTAGATGTTTTATTGAGAAATTGAGGAAGTGAAGAACACGCTTCGCCACATCTGTTCCTTATGCAACCAGATATTTGCCTTGGTATTGATTGACAGAGTAGTAGGATGCCCACCTATGAGACTGCGTGCCAAGTTCTGTCCAATTAACTAGTTAGTTCACCAAAATCCCGAAGTGGTTGGAGGGCCCTGCTCATGGACACTAATGTTCCAAACGTGCTGGGGAGAGATCTGGTGACCTTGCTGCCCAAAGTTAGGTTTTATCATGAAAGAAGACAAATAGTAAAAACTCTCGCCGTATGCCAGGGGGCGCTACCTTGCTGCAATGTAAGCCCAGAATGGCTTCCCACGAGGAGCAACAAAGCGGAGCGTAGATATCGTCGATATACCACTGTACTGTACTGTACTGTAAGAATGCCACAGATGATAACCAAACTCATTGTTATCGGACCGTGTGGCGGGCGATAATCAGGTTGGTATCCCATAGCTGTCTGGAGCGTCTTCAGGTATGTCTACGGCCTGGAATATCTTTGACTGGAGTAGAATTGTCTTCATTGATGAGTCCCGATACGATTCGATTCCCGATGACCAACCAAGAGTATCTGGACACAGCCCAGACATCGGTGAGATACCTGACTGACTGCCGTCTTCCATACGGCCCAATTACCGGGAATGATGGTGTGGGGTGCCATTTCATTTGGTAACAGGATCCTTTTGGTTGTTGTCATCCGAGGGACCCTTACACTGCAGTAGTACGTCAACGATATCTACGACCAGTTTTGTTACCCTTCGCGGCAAGCAATACTTGGCTTATGTTTCAGCAAGATAATGTCCGACTGCACACGAAGAGAGTTTCAGCTGTTTTTCTTCGGGATTCTCCAACCCTGCCTTGGCCAGCAAGGGTCTGATCTCTCACAAATTGAGAACGTTTCTAGCATTATGGACAGGGCCCTCGAACCATCTGGGGATTTTGACGATCTAACGATTCGGTCGGACAGAAGATGGCACGATATCGTCAGGAAGACATCCAACCACTGTGCTAAATCGGTCGTGGTGGCCGAGCGGTTCTAGGCGCTACAGTCTGGAACCGCGCGACCGCTACGGTCGCAGGTCCGAATCCTGCATCGGGCATGGATGTGTGTGATGTCCTTAGGTTAGTTAGGTTTAAGTAGTTCTAAGTTCTAGGGGACTGATGACATCAGAAGTTATGTCCCATAGTGCTCAGAGCCATTTTAACCATTTTTTTGCTAAATAATGCCAAATCGAATAACTGCTTGAATTCGGGGCAGAGGTGGACCAACGCGTTATTGGCTTGCACTGTTTGTGAACTCTTCAATAAATCATCCATTTTTTTCTGAAGTTGTTGACATTTATTTGTCTGTACAGGAACATTACATTTACTGATTTCCATCCCACGCAGATAATTCCTTCCTGGTACGCTATTTACTTTGTCTTAAACGATATTTCAATCCCGATAATTTCCTTAAACTTCAGTGGATCACGCAACAATACCTGTAAATTTGTGAGTAATAAGATCAACTGCTTCAATCGCTAGTTGAAAAAAAAATTGTCACGTTCTGGTTATACTATGTTGACAGCAATAGCCAAGAGACTGTACTTCCTAATAGTCGCTACGTTTTATTTTTGTATTCATGAATAAAGTTTTTAAAAATTTCTTTATTGTTGTTATTTGTTCTGAGGTTATAATTGAAATTTGTAGTGGAAAAGTAGGTAAGCTTATAATTTTAACTGCGCTGAAATTAACATACTGTAGTTGTAGGTACTAATCCATTACGGTATGAGAATATTGTAAGGTCTGTAATGTCTTTGACTTTTGTCTAGGTACGAGGTACAGTGCTTGCTGTGCTCTGGTTTCTTTTGTTTTCTTTCTACCCTGATCTTACATCTCCGATAGTACCTAAAGAACCATTTAGTTTCAGGGCACCGCCAGACGCATTTACAGGCGGAAGAGTACGACCATTTAAGGCCACTGAACTCACAGGAATATGCTGTAGTGCGAACTGTGGCGAAATACTGAAAACACACTTTGCACCGCCATCTTATAACACAAGGTCCAGCAGAGAGCTGTTCTCGGCCAAACCCGGTAGAGCTTCTTCGCTTTATCGAGCTATCTTACAGCGCCTTATTACTCGTATCTGGAGCACTCTCAACAACCTCTCTGCTCCTATATGACCATTGCTGCCATTAGTCGCCCTATCTCAGCTATCAGTGTCCGATGTTCCCGCGATGCGAACTGTAGTTCTCAGTAGAGAAGAGAGTGGAGTTCAGTGTCCGTCGAATCTCGATATAAACAGTAGAGAATTGGTACCGAGTTTGAGCTCCGCTTGTCGTCAAACAAGTGTTCCCCCCCCCCCCCAAAAGGCTTCGCATGAGATCATCTGCCACAGTGTTCGAGTAGTGGCTCTTTCATGAGCTTGTGTAAAATACGACGTGGCTATAAAATTACATCGACAATGGTATTGTTTTCCACATGGCAGACTGAGCAGCGCATTCAAGTATCCTGTGCTGTTCTTTGACAGAGACGCTGGGTTTGGAAATAGCCAGTAACAGACGAGTTAAAAAAGATAAAAATTAAAAAAAAATAAATCAGTTAAAGCTAGAAGCGCAAAATAGGACGATTTCGGAAATGGAAATGCAAACTTTCTCTAAGAATGTCATAAATGAAATCCGTTTGCTTTATTATCTGATGATGGTATCACCCGCACAGATTTCATTCCATTCTTAAGATATTTTTTGATGTTGCTATCCAATTATTTAAGAAACCCTGGAGTACTTGTGTAAGATACAGAGAAACGAGACTACTGAAATCCCCAAACAGGCTTATTATTACTATTATTTATGGGTTCACTCATTTGTACACGCCGCCGACGAATTATCGTGCACGTTTTCAGTACAACTGCCAACGGAACGAAGGTTGCAGTTTTGTATCCTGTAAGATATAATCGTGGTCTCCTATATCACCACAAAGTTGATGAGTACAGATGTCTGTTTCCATAAGGCTTTTACTTCACCTGACTGATCCCTGTAACTGTCCAATTCTTCCATGCAAGTGGTTTGCAAATTTAGGGTATTGGTTACAATGATGTCTATGAGAAAGCTTTACTTATTATTGTGAAGTAAGGTCCTCTACAACAGGTCATTTTATTGGTCTTTATACTGTGATACAGGTAGATGTCTAATTTTGCACTTTCTACATGAGAGAGGCGTTCGTATCTACTCTCTTTTTGTCTGAAATATTATTTCCGAAATTGAAACGCTACAGAATTATAATAAAATAGTAACTGTTATTATTGACTGTTACAAAATTTAATAAGTCACCGCATTTCCTTCGCTCTAGGATGTTAGGTTTTACAAATTATTGTCAGCATGATTATTATTACTATAATGTATACGCTCATTTAAATGAATCGTATTAACAAGCGACGTCTGATAGAAGTGAAAGAATATTGGATGTCGTGAACTAAGTATGAAATATATGTTTACGTCTATCAGTTTTCTCCTAAGGCTTTGACTCCTGCTTCATTTGTCACATGATGTACCGCGCATCTCATTCACAACAACAAATCAGATAGATTCTTTGTAAAAAGGTTCCAAATGTTATCCTTTCTTTTAGTCAGCATTAAATAAATTTGTCATCCTTCATGCACAGAGCTTTTTATTTTTATAGTTCATTCTTACAGTAAAATGTTGATATATCTGATATTTGTATTATCAACATTAAGCTATCGTCCATGTCATAATTCTCTCCCTACGTTTGCCGCGCGGGATTAGCCGATCGGTCTATGGCACTGCAGTGACGGAATGCGCGGCTGGTCCCGGAGGAGGTTCGAGTCCTCCCTTGCGCATGGGTGTGTGTGTTTGTACTTAGGATAATTTAGGTTAAGTGGTGTGTAAGCTTAGGGACTGATGACTTTAGCAGTTAAGTCCCATAAAATTTCGCAAACATTTGAACATTTTTTTTCGACTAGCTGATCATTTAGTTCCGCACTGAGCACAGGCCCCATATTTCTGAGGCGTTCCTCTTGTTGATATTCTTCAAAGGCACTACAGTCCCGCCCCCCCCTCCCCTCCTCTAAATGCAACCACCCAGTTAATTGATGTAAATGAAACAGCAGACTACTTTGAAATTTCATCAACTTTTTAGGACTTTATGATTGATGAACAACAATACAAAACATACAACTTCCTTACACCTTTTTATTCTGTTAGAAAAAACACACACGACTTTTAAAAAAAGTTACAGCACAGTATCTACAACAGAAGTGAAAACAAAATTTGATAGATAATAACGCCATCTGTTTAACGGGCAGTGAACTCTCACTTTGTTTTTGTATGATATGTGACCGAGTAGTAAGAGCATTTCCGAAACGCCTAGTAAGCCGCTACTAGGAAGGACAAGGTAGATCTGGGCAAATTTGGACTGAAAGTCATCATCAATGCACATTTGAATAACAATTTATTAAAATTACAGGATTCCACATAACTGACCAAATCAGCAGTTTTAAAAGAATGGCCCCCAAAACCAAAGCGTACAGTTACCAGGATCCAAACTGAGAGCACTACGAGGTAAAGATGGTATGATGGATTTACGCCAATGAACATCTTAGAATAAAATTACATAATCTTGACGGCATAGACTTTAAATAAATTCAAACAATTCTTAAAAGCTTTTAGCATTGAGAGAAATATGCACAAACTCAAGAGTAACACCCATCTGAACCTTAACTGGGCACATGAAGCGAAATTTAAATCAATTTAAAGAATGTTTAAGAAAAAGACGTATACGGCAACTGTAAAATGATATTTGAATGTGAAACCTTTACACAATGGTCTAAGCAATCTTGTGGTTTTGCAGGCGGTTCACGCTGGCCGGTAATACACGTGACACTCCACAACATCGCGGCCAAGTAGCCCAACTTAACTGGTTCTAAGACATTATTATAATAAACACAATAAAGTTAACACACGCAGCATCTAGTGTGGTAACAAACAGCTAAATCTGACACTTGGAGATTAGGCTTAGGGATTAATTACAGCTCTTCCTACAGTACCTCACTGTTTTACAATATAACAAAGGATAACCGCAAAGTCCTGGTAACAGGTGATACAATACAAAACTGCAATAAATTAACGGAACTTCGCTGCATTGACAAGACGAAAATTTTTTCTTGCAAAACCCGCATTACCGCTCTTAAATAAACAATCCCATCAAGAACGTAGGGAGCCTAAGCCAGGCCAACTATATACGCAGAATCCACAAATAACACAGTTGAACATTAAAAATCACATCAAAACTGTAAGCTTTTCAAGTGGCAAAATTTACTGAATGTACGGTCGTATGTCTTAAAACACTTGCCTCAGCAAAGGACTAACAGTAAGCATGCAATTAGACGGAACCTTTACCGCGATAGGCTGAACTTCGTCAAACAAATCAAGTGATTTAAATAACGAGAGGATAGTTAGAGGGTATTGCATTCTCCCAGAGGTCCGCTCTGTTAACGAGCATTATCCAAGCTTGCAAGACACTCGGCTCGTATAGCGCGTCGTAACTGCTGTTAGAGCAGCGTTGCTGCGCTGCTAAATGTAAGCAACCACTTCGCAGGTTCTCACCCGGTTAATGGAAAGACGTAAACATGCAACTTGCCGTCCTGTGGCAGCACGTAGACTAGAACTCTGGCGCGAAGGGCAGTTTGCAGCATCAGTCCTTAGGCCGCGATGGAGAAGATCCTCTTCCCGCTATACTACTAGCTACGGCGTAGCACTGACCACGCGTCCGTTGCCAGAAGCAGAGTCGCCAACCCCGCACTGCCAGGTGCTCCGCACGCCCTACGGGTTTTCCACCTACGCACCACGTGCCTCCTCAGTGGACTGTGTACGAGAAAGCGAGAATGCAAGAGACTTCTTAGAAGCCGCCCGTGGACGTTCTCTAAGGCAAAGATAAATGTCCACATAAGTCTTACGCGATAGGTTGATCCAGTTTCTTCAAATCTCCTGAAACCCATCTGTTGTGATCAACATAGTATAATAGCGGCCAAGAATGTGAACACTTTATTGTTTTGTACAGAAAATACGAGCGAAGTCATATCGGGGCACTGCGCCAAACCCTTTGAACAACCGTTGAATTCCTGATATAACTGCATAGGCTCCAATAACCAGAGTCAGTTGATATAAAACTTTCCTCAGGATCGTACCACATGAAAAATAAAGAAGTATAATGGAGAAACTAACGCTCCCGGCCACTATCATAGTGGCACTCTTCTGGGTCTAGTGAATTCCTATTACTGAAACTTCATCATACAGATACTACTGCACTGTTACGTCTAAAGCTACAATAGGCCCTACATCAAATATAGAGACGATAAACTTTTTTTAAACAGAAAATGAAGATGTTTTATTACTATCAGCCAATTAACGTCCTCCGAGTTTTATAAGGTTTGAAACGTACTGTTTACCCTAAACCTAGGTAACATCGTCAGACAGTCCGAGTCGTTCCTGAAAACTAGTTACCACAACAGAAAACTACGTATCCTCAGTCTTATAACGCACTTAGCTGTCATCCTGAAACCACAAACATTACCTTACAAAAGGAAAGCAATACTTTGAAGCTACAAACCTATATACTCAGAGCTCCCAGAACCACTACAGCTCAGTATAGCCTCAGGCAATCGCAACCTCGGTGTAGGGATACTGTCTTCGATTACTAATCAGGCACGTCATCTGTCCCGGGTTCGAACTCGGCCGCTCCTTAAATTATGAATATAATAATCATAAATGGCAACCGAAAACTTTCGTAATAGAAAGTCACCCTCATCCAGCCAACTGCCATTTCAGAGAGGGTACAGGTGCCTACAGCGGTTCAGGGCACTCTCATGCATTTGGTATGGAAACTGCCCATGAAGGCGGAAGAATCAGCAATGATCAACGGCATGTGGATGCAGAAGACAATAAAAAACAATGCATCAAAGATAACTAATGTGTACCGACGGGACATGTGGACCGGAATTGGAAGACTCTCACAATGGTCTCTCCATTGGCAAAAGATTCCGTAATCTCGCATTCGGATCTCCAGAAGGCGACTGCCAAGGGGGGTCTTGAGAAAAAGAATCAATAACGAACAAAAGGACAGCGTTCTACGAGTCGAGGCGTAGAATGTCAGAAAACTGAACGTAGTAGGGAAGCTAGAATGTGAAAAGGAACATGCTATGGCTCAACCTAGAATCCTAGATATAGTGGGATCTGTAAAGTGAAATGGAAAGAAGACAAGGATTCTGGGCAAATTAATCTGAGGTAATATCAACAGCAGCAGAAAATGGTATAACGGGAGCAGGACTCGTTATGAATAGGAAAGTACGGCAGAGACTTAGTTACTGTGAACAATTCACTGGTAGTGTTATATACTAAGAAGTCAACAGTAAACCGATACCAACAACGATAGTTTGGGTGCACATACCGCCGTCACAAGCCGAAGATGAAATGATAAAGTACAGTAGGATATTGAACGGGTAACTCACTACATAAAGGGAGATGAAAATCTAACCACATACTAGGCCTGAATCCTGTTGTAGGGGAAGGGGTGGAGGAAAACGCTATGGTAGAGTACGGGCTTGCTAATAGGAACGAGAGAGGAGGAACACTAATGAGTTCTATGATAAATTTCATCTAGGAATAGCGAATACTCTGTTCAAGAAACACAAGAGGAGAACGTGTAGTTGGATACTACCACGTAATATGGATAGCTTTCAGTTGGACTATATCATGGTCAGGCAGAGATTCCGAAATCGGGTAATGAATTATAAGGTGTACTCAAGAGCAGATATAGACCCAGATTATAATTTAATAGAGATGCAGATTAGGCTGGAAGTTAAAAAACTAGTCACGAAGAAGCAAAGCGGAAAGAAGTGGTACACTGGAGCACTACAGATTGAAGAGATACATATGAAGTTTTCTGAGGATATAGATACTGCGCTATGGAATAACTCAGTAGGCAGTTCAGCTGAAGAGGAATGGATATCTCTAAAAAGGGCAATCACAGAGGAATAAAGAAGGTAACAGCGAAGAAACCATGTTGTTGTTGTGGTCTTCAGTCCTGAGACTGGTTTGATGCAGCTATGCATGGTACTCTGTCCTGTGCAAGCCTCTTCATTTCCCAGTACCTACTGCAGCCTACATCCTTCTGAATCTGCTTAGTGTATTCATCTCTTGGTCTCCCTCTACGATTTTTACCCTCCACGCTGCCCTCCAATGCTATATTTGTGACCCTTTGATGCCTCAGAACATGTCCTACTAACTGGTCCCTTCTTCTAGTCAAGTTGTGTCACAAACTCCTCCCCAATTCTATTCAATACCTCCTCATTAGTTATGTGATCTACCCATATAATCTTAGGTATTATTCTGTAGCAACACATTTCAAAAGCTTCTATTCTCTTCTTGTCTAAACTATTTATCGTCCATGTTTCACTTCCATTCATGGCTACACTCCATACAAATACTTTCAGAAATGACTTCCTGACAATTAAATCTATACTCGATGTTAACAAATTTTTCTTCTTCAGAAACGCTTTCCTTGCCACTCCCAGTCTACATTTTATATCCTTTCTACTTCGATCATCGTCAGTTATTTTGCTCCCCAAATAGGAAAACTCCTTTACTACTTTAAGTGTCTCATTTCCTAATCTGATTCCCTCAGCATCACCCGACTTAATTCGACTACATTCCATTATCCTCGTTTTTCATTTGTTGATGCTCATCTTATACCCTCCTTTCAAGACACTGTCCATTCCGTTCAACTGCTCTTCCAAGTCCTTTGCTGTCTCCGACAGAATTACAATGTCATCGGCGAACCTCAAAGTTTTTATTTCTTCTCCATGGATTTTAATACCTACTCCGAACTCTTCTTTTGTTTCCTTTATTGCTTGCTCAATATAGAGATTGAATAACATCGGGAATAGGCCACAATCCTGTCTCACTCCATTCCCAACCACTGCTTCCCTTTCATACCCCTCGACTCTTAAAACTGCCATCTGCTTTCTGTACAAATTGTAAATAGCCTTTCGCTCCCTGTATTTTACCCCTGCCACCCTCAGAATTTGAAAGAGAGTATTCCAATCAACATTGTCAAAAGCTTTCTCTAAGCCTACAAATGCTAGAAACGTAGGTTTGCCTTTCCTTAATCTTTCTTCTAAGATAAGCCGTAGGGTCAGTATTGCCTCACGTGTTCCAACATTTCTACGGAATCCAAACTGATCTTCCCCAAGGTCGGCTTCTATCAGTTTTTCCATTCGTCTGTAAAGAATTCGCGTTAGTATTTTGCAGCTGTGACTTATTAAATTGATAGTTCGGTAATTTTCACATCTGTCAACACCTGCTTTCTTTGGGATTGGAATTATTATATTCTTCTGGAAGTCTGAGGGAATTTCGCATGACTCATACATCTTGCTCAGCAGATGGTAGAGTTTTGTCAGGACTGGCACTCCCAAGGCTGTCAGTAGTTCTAATGGAATGTTGTCTACTCCCGGGGCCTTGTTTCGACTTAGATCTTTCAGTGCTCTGTCAAAGTCTTCACGCAGTATCATATCTCCCATTTCTTCTTCATCTACCTCCTCTTCCATTTCCATAATATTGTCTTCGATAACATCGCCCATGTATAGACCCTCTATATACTCCTTCCACCTTTCTGCTTTCCCTTCTTTGCTTAGAACTGGGTTTCCATCTGAACTCTTGATATTCATGCAAGTGGTTCTCTTTTCTCCAAAGGTCTCTTTAATTTTCCTGTATGCACGATCTATCTTACCCCTCATGTGAACAAAAAAAAAAAAAAAAAAAAAGAGGATTTCACTTTATCGACGAAAGAAGGATATACAAAATATTCAGAGAAATTAAGAAAGCCAAGCCACTAAGAAAGGAAATAAATAGGAAATGCAAGGAAGCTAAGGCGAAATTGTTGTTCGAAAAATGTGAAGAAATTGAAAAATAAATCATTGTCGGAAGGACTTAGCATACAGAAAAGTTAAAACTGCCTTCGGTGAAACTGGAAGCAGGGGTGTTAACATTAAGATTGGAATGGCAATACCACTGTGAAATGGAGAGGAGAGAGCTTATGGTTGGAAACAGTACATTGAAGACATCTGTGACTGGGAAGTCATTAACTGAATAACGTGAAGAAACAGGAATCATCATAAAAGAGACAGGGGATCCAGTACTAAAGTTAGAACTTAAAAGAGCTTTGGAAGACTTAAGATGGAATAAAACAGAAGAGATAGGTAATATTCCATCAGAATTTCTAAAATCGTTGAGGGAAGTGGCAATAAAACGACTATTGATTTTGGTGTGTAGAATATATGTCTGTTGTTATACCGTCTGACCTTCGGAAAAACATCACTCACACAAGTGCGAGAATTATCGCACAACAAGCTAACAGCTCATGCATCCAAGATGCTGATAACAATAATTTATAGAAGAATGGAAAACAAAACTGGGGGTGTGTTAGATGACGATCGATTTCGCTTTGGGAAAAATGTAGGCACCAGAGACGCAATTCTTATGTGTGATGGAAGCAAGACTAAATAAAAATCAAGACAAGTTCATAGCATTTGTCGATCTGAAAGTAGTTTTCGACGGTGTTAAGTGGTGCAAGATGTTCGAAATTCTGAGAAAAATGAGCGCAAGCTATAGGGAAAGGCGAATAATGTACACACTGGTACCTCCTGCTGAGAGCCTTCTTCGCCAAATCACACCACTAGCGGCCCAGGAAAAAGCCGGCCGGATCCCATGTGGCGAGCGCCGAGGAGCGGACACTGCATCCATTCTACAGCCACACAGCGGATAAACGAGCTGATTCCCTTACCTTGCTTAAGAATGAACACAGTGCGAAGAGCGTGAGAAGCTTGCCGAAAACTGATGGACTCCTTTAGCTATTAGGGCGGAAGTCAAGAAAGTACGTGTGAAAGTATGTGAGTTCTTCTGGCTTGACAGCAGTCGTTTTCCATGCCTTAGAAAGCAAGAATGTGCCAGCACCTCAGGGGGACAGGGTGGAGCGTACACAATGTGCGGATAATTCGCCCAGGGAGGTGTGTGAAAGAAGTAAACGTTCTTAAAAGAATGTTTTTGGACAGTAAGGACGTTCCTAATAAATGAGGGTCGCAAGCAGACTCTGAGACGAAGCCCAAACATGAATCTGTCCAGGCCTCACGCGGAGAGAGCGGTTACAAAGAATTATTGTGTAGCCGCTCTTTCAACTGCGGAATGCGGAAAGCCATAATTAGAATGTGAAAACGTGAAAAAGACGCCAATTCCCAAGTCACACACAGCTCACGCCCGATAGAAAATTTCCACCCATCACCGATAGGCGTGGACATGAAACGGCGATCTACCATTGGACCGCATTGCAAATTGAGTCTACCAAAGGCAACGCCGCAAAAGGAGAAAATTTCTAGGGAGCGTCGAGCTAGGAAATGGATGAGGGGTGAAGTGACAATCGCGAGACAGAGCGAAAGCGATATGACGTGGATTCTCTTACATCCGCCTTCCGACACCGTGTTATCACAGCTTCGGCCATGTAGCCGACATCTCTCCGCAAAGCCGCGATTGCTGACGAGGGCAGCCAACTCGCGCCGCTCAGCTCCGAGACGACGCGCTGTACCGATACAGCGTCTGCCACCGACAGCACTACACGACGAATGATGCCGAATAATGATGAGATAATTATTCGCCTCCCCTCCTGAGTTCGGTGTGGGCGGCGGCGGAGTGAGTGGACTGCTGTACCCTGTTGTGGGGACGAACCCTCCCGTCGTTTCTAGGTCCCCAGTTCAACACAAGACAATACAAAGGAAAGTACATCTGAACAATTAGCGGAAGGATTTGCTACAGCAGTACCGTAAGCAAGATAGTGCTAGGTTTTTTGAGAAAAGCTTAGTGGGTTGGGGGTTGTTTTGGGGAAGGAGACCAGACAGCGAGGTCATCGGTTTCATTCGATTAGGGAAGGACGGGGATGGAAATCGGCAGTGCCCTTTCAAAGGAACCATCCCGGCATTTTCCTGGAGCGATTTAGGGAAATCACGGAAAACCTAAATCAGGATGGCCGGACGCGGGATTGAACCGTCGTCCTGTCGAATGCGAGTCCAGTGTCTAACCACTGCGCCACCTCGCTCGGTGAGAAAAGCTTAGTGGGTTGACACAGATGGCAAAGAGACTCCTACGACTCTTAGGAATCAGACAGAGTCAGTAAAGTATACGCGTAAACATATGAGTTGACGAGAAATCCAGAAGCAGATCGAGTCATACTCAGGAAGGCAGAAAACAGAGCTGTCGATGTTTTTCTACGAGGAATTTCTGAGGAATTTTCGCGAAGAGTACGAATGGAAAATCCAGAGGATTTCGCTGGAGCACTGTGTGTGCCACGCATCTGTAGGAAATAGACATTGCTACACGAGTACACAATGATAAATGTATTTTAGCTTCTGAAAAGACCTAAGGGCACTGAAAGGTCCAATGCAGTCAACTACAGTATTAGAGACGTGGACGTTTTGGCGGAAAGGCAAACGAAAGTGGAGAATAGGAAGCACGGTGACGGGAATAAGAAGTGGAAAACCTTAAACATAAAAGGGTGTGTTTCGTCCGTCTAAAGACGTTCCAAACGAGTCACAGTAATGCAGACACCAATGCAGAAATGGATTGGTGCTTGTTGGGCTTTGTGAATCGTAAGGATTGTACATTTTTCGTCGATACTGGTGCACTTGTATCTATGATTAGTCTAGATCTCATGGGTGGGATAAAACCAAGTACTACAAGGTATAAATTACGTCGGCTGGGAAATAAAGATCTTATATCGTTGGGGACAATCCAGTTCATTTTTAAGTTTGGAACTATAGAGTTTCGTTATCGCATGGAAGTGTAGCCAACTATGAGACAAGGGTCTTCTGCGATTCTTGGATTTGTCTTCCTGGACAGGCAATATATTAAAACTAATTTTGCATAGAGCACTGTTGAACTTAGGGGGAACTTGTCTCCTATGAGCTGTACGTGTTTGATTGTCACGCAGTTCACCGACTGCTTAAATGTCGCCAACTGACCTGCCTACACGATCATGAAAGATATTACGCATTACAAAGTACCTGCTGGTACAGGGAAGTTGATTTGGATATCTATAGATATCGGCGTGCCGCTGCAGAAATTATTTGTGGTTGAGCCACTGCAGAACAACGAAGTATTAGATGAAATGTATTGATTTCTACGATGAAGCTTTGCGCCCGTAACCAACATCAATGCAGAACTGATGATGCCAGTAAGCGTTGGTAGCTTTGAGACAGATGAAGTGAATCTCCCGTATGAACTAGTTATAGCGAGTTTAGAGATACTTGAGGACGTGGAAGTCGATGGATCAGGAGGTAATCGAACCTTCAGACAAGCCGTCAATGAATCTGTAATGTGTGCCAAGATCCGTCACTTCAGAGACAGAAAACGGGAAACAATGGAAGCTTTGTTCTCAATACATCCAGAATTATTCAGTTCAGATGGTCCACTACCAGCCACTCCTATCGCACAACGTTCGATACTAACAGGCGATAATTCACCGGTCCATAGAAAACCTTACAGAATAGCTAAACACCTACAGCCACTAATAGACGAATTTGTAGATGCTATTTACATGAAGGTCTTATCGAACAAAGCAATAGCCTGTGGTCGGCAAATATTGTCAATGTACCCGAGAAGTCAATTGATGGTACTAGGCCGGCCGGAGTGGCCGTGCGGTTCTAGGCGCTACAGTCTGGAGCCGGGCGACCGCTCCGGTCGCAGGTTCGAATCCTGCCTCGGGCACGGTTGTGTGTGATGTCCTTAGGTTAGTTAGGTTTAATTAGTTCTAAGTTCTAGGCGAGTGATGACCTCAGAAGTTAAGTCGCATAGTGCTCAGAGCCATTTGAACCATTTGATGGTACTAGAAAATATCTATTCCGCATTGACTACCGTTACTTGAACACATGAACCACTACGGATGCACATCCAATTCTGAACATCGTCAGTACACTAGACACCATAACGAGAGGTCAATATTTCTCAAAAATTGATCTTAGAAGTGGTTATCACGAACTGGAAATTTGTCCCGAAGACAGGCCCAAAGTAGCTTTCACAACATCTTCAGCTCTTTACCGATACTGAAGAATGCCGTTCGGATCGAAAAATGATCCGGCTACATTTCAAAGCCAATTAGATGGCGTACTTCGTGGATTAAAACCAAAAATCTTTGTGGTAAAACTCAACGATATAATCGTCTGTTCGAGGACTATAGAAGATCATGTTAAACGTCTGGGTGAAAAATTTAGAAGCTGGGGAGTAGCAGACTTTACATTTTGTGTGGAGAAATACATTGCTCTGTTACACAAGTAAATTTTTTTGGGCGTATTATCACAATACGGAGTGAGTACGGATCCTCGACTTTCTTCTGCCATGCGGAATTTTCCGTTACCACAAACTACCAAACGGTTACCGTCATTTATTGGATTATGTACTGTTATTGCAAATTCGTGAACGGATTCGCTGAAATTACACAATCATTAACTAAGTAACTATAGAAAGATGTTAGTTCTGAGTGGACGTAACAGTTTGAAAAAGCATTCCAGAAACTGAAGGACCTAATTACCGTATGGAAGAGACCTCGGTTGCATTTGTTCATAATTGAGTACATCTTTCGTAGCATTAGTTGCTAAGCACATGGGAAAAAATATGGAAATTTGTGGTAAGGTCTTATGGGACCGGACTGCTGAGGTCATCGCTCCCTAAGCTTACGCACTATTTAATCTAGCTTAAACTAAGTTACGCTAAGGACAATACACTCACACACACCCATGCCCAAGGGAGGACTCGATCCTCCGACGGGGGGAGCCGCGCGGACCGTGACAAGACGCCTTAGACGGCACGGCTACCTCGCGCGGCGAACACATGGGCAGCACACACTTGCGTATTTATGAGCCTCAAAGTGACAAAGGCCTTAGTCGTACATATAGATCGTATATTGATGTCTGATTCGAAGATTCTATTTACAGAGCTACTGATGGAACAGTTTGGTTCATCACAGTTTACTGCTTACAGTTTGTTATTTAGTGCTGGTTAACGGCAGTAAATATTTTCGTATTATGTAAGTAAATACGTCGACCTTTTTAGGTGCCAGTAAAGTATATAGAGATGGAGTTCCTACGTCAAAAATGCAATGTAGTGTAGTGGAATTTAGAGGTGTTGACGTCTTGTTAGTATACGGAAAGAGAACCGACAGACTTACAATTTTTCGCAACGTGCAATCTAAACACAGAGGGTTTTGCAGTATTTTACTAAATTTATTTATCTTTCCTTGTACCATTGTTCCATTCAGAGGCAACCCTTTGAAATTTCCTTTGTTTTACAAGATCAGTGAGTACAGCATTCAAAAACTACATTAGGAGACTCTTCACAAAAAGTTCTCACAAAAGCCAAAGACATTCTGGTCAGATGCAAAGGCTATCAGTGGAATCAAAAGCAGTGTCTTCATGGCGACACAGGATCTGAAACTGATGATAATAAAGCAAAGGAGAAATACTGAGCTCCAGGGTCTGATGAAACACAGAATTTTTGTCTAAACTAGTCTTTCTTACAAACATAATGCATCTTAGATTCCTTCAAGAAACACAATTTCCCTAATCATTAACTGCTCGTGATCGAGTACAACGCCATGTAGAATGTTTTAAGGCACATCGTATTCGCCGATGACATCAGTAGTTATTTATTTCACAGTTTCGGCCCTTGAGCCATTTTCAAAACGTACTGCAAAAGATTTTAAAACACTCCGAAATCTATGCATATCATAGTATTTATAAAGTGTAAAGTCTTATTTTTGACGATGACGTGTATATATGTCGACGGATAAAAGTCTGATATGTGCTGACGCTAAATCTTTTGCAGTACCACTTGAAAACTGATCAAAGACTGAAATTGCAATTGTGAAATAAATAACTTCTACAGTCGACGATGAATATTCCCTAGTAGATGGAGGAGAGCACAAGCCACATCCATCTAGAAGGGCAGTAGAAGTGATCCATAAAATTATTTTCTTTATATGAGTTGAACTCATATTCCGAACTCAAGCCTAATAACGTATCTCGAACAATATAACTTCCTCCATGATTCCAAAAACATCGATCATGCAAAACTGAACTCAAGCTTTCTTCACTACACATCCTTAATGCCATGTACCAAGGAAACAAAAAATGCAGTATCTAAATTGCTCAAGTGCTAATTTTATCATATCCTGATGTTGTAGTCTGGGTACTGGTACGAATTTAATTATTTCTCGGATTTTATCTGGTGCTGGTTTAATTCTCAGTACAGTGATTGGAGGTAATAACGTACTGCTATGTGGCATTTCGTTTATAACATCTTGGAAATCAGACAAATGTCTGTCCCACGTATTATGCTGCTTGCTGCAATACAAACGATAGAGCGTTCCCAAATCTTTCATCGTTCGTTCATCTCGTCAGTTCTCTCTCTTACCTGGGTTTGGTCGCCTCAACTTGACTTCCTGTACCTCTTCACTTCGGGTGTTTTGTCCTGCTGAAGCTTGAATTTCCCAACCTTTCCACATTGTGGCCATTCCATTTCCACCTGAGTAACGTGGATTTTGTTGTTGAAAACCTATAAACTTTCCTTTCGTTTTCACGGTGATTATATCTCGGAGCATAGTTACTACCGTAGTTTCTAGGACCAAATCCACTGTTGTAGTTCCGTTGCGCACGAAAACCGTAATTATTGTTAGACCTCTGTGAGTTTCCAAAACCATAGTTATTGTTATCCCATGGGCGGTTACCATTTTTCACAAAACGATTACCTCTTCCTACGATATTATTGCCATTGTAGCTATTATTAAAGCATATTCGGTTGCTATTACTCCCTCTACCATTATTTTCTCTCACTGTACGTTGTTTCTTCGCGTCATCTTCACTGGAGATGAATTCAGCTTCTCTTAACGTCCCTTTAAATGCTTGTATATTATCTCCTGCTCTACCAAGCAATTACTGCTGATAACATAACGGTAACATCATTGTACACATACGTATCAGTTCCCCATCACTGTATGGATCATCTAAGCAAAGATTTCTTTTGTCATTTCTTCGAAAAATCCAACTGGTTTCTTTTCCCCTGAATTTTCGAATAACTCTTTCTGCAACAACTCACACTTTACTCTGTTTTGGGTTTCTGTGGACCAATATCGCTCCAAGAATGCGGATTTAAATTGCTTATATGATTGAAAGTTTGCAGCTACTCTTTGCATGGTTTCCGCTATTGCGTCGTCCATATGCCCACAAATTTAGTCAACTTTATGTCTAAGTGAGCAATGCTCTAGTTAACAGAACTGGAATTGATTTATAAATGTGCGTGGGTGTAAGCCGTTCCCGCTTTCTTCGTAATGTTAGAATTTTTTGACTGTCAAAAAGTGATCATTGTCAAATTTTTCTATTCCACCATACAGCGTTTGTGTTTTCGCAACATTATCCGTTCCTTTCAACTGTGTCATGTTTTCTTGCGTTCGTTTAACCATATTTAGGTCTGAGATGACAGATTTACGTCCCATTTGGCATCGTATCTACGCAGTGGTATGCAGTTATCTAAACAGTACCGTTTCTCGATTCATCGGACTGAAAGATTCGGTTAAATTTCCCGTTACTGGATTAGTGTTTTATCTTCCTATTTGATTCACATTGACTTGCGGTCTATAACCTGTTGTACTATCACTTGAAAATTGAGAAATTGGTACATGTGTCGTCGCAACTTGCTCTGTTCTCGCGTTACTCGCGTAGTTTCGGAGGGCCGGCTGCCGCTCTGTTGGAATGCGCACTTTTACCGTTTCTCGCTCCATTGTCTGTTGTGACCGCACATTACCTGCTTCGCTCACCTGTGTTAACTGTTCTCTTCCCATTTGCTTCTGCTTCGTTTCGGTAATCACTGACGCAAACTCCTGTGGATATACTACAGGAATCTCATGCTTTTTTGTGTTTCGCCTACTGCTACGCAAGACTACACAACTGACTTGTTTACTTCTGGATTTCTGTCCATCACTATGTCGGATGATACTACCGATACCGTCGCCTTACTACTACTTTCTGTACGGCTGTCGATACACTGTTTAAGTTCTGTACGGAGCTGTTCATACTGTTTCTGAATTTCCGAGACTTTGTTTTCAATGCGTGTATCGAATCTTTTTAACGCGGCTCTCGTGACACGTTTTGTGACATTGAGCTCTTCCACGATTTGTTGCGCCTTACCAGACGTCTTACTTGCTAAATTGTTAACTCTTTGGTTAACATTAGACACTCCATCGTGCACCGGGTCAACGTCAGAACAGATCTGTTTCTGGTCAGCCATTAGCGATTGTATAAACTCGCGCGAGTCCCTCGCCTCTCTCCAGATTTCAGTAAACAATTCATTAACTTCCGTTCGTAGTTTTTGTTGATTCTCGTGGACTTTTTCCAGTCCAGCATATCTTACGCATCTGAGACCATTAAAGACAGCATTGGTTGCCGATAACCCCGCATCTGTTGCTGTTTTTAAATTCGCTGTTTCGGTTTTCAAGTCTGCCAACCCTGCATTTGTCCGCTTTAAGATAATAGTGAGTTGCGAACACACTATGTGACTCTTCACCATCGTCACTTGTCACTATCTGATGTAAATTTTGCCGTTAGCGTCTGTCAAGTGGCGTCCCACCGACTTCCGTACATAGTGCGGACGCATTTACACATTCTTTCTGTTGGAAACTGTCCCGTATGATTTAGAATCACAATATTTGATTCAACGTACTGCAGTTGCCCGTCCTCTGATTCTACTTCTGACCCAGTAGATCTGTCTTTTGTTTGTTTTTGTGCATTCACAGACTGTGACACCAATCACGAAACTACCACCATCCTCTCTGCCCTATTACTAGGTTCCGTTCCATGATTCGCACTCGATTCTTTTTGTTGTACCTCAGTCTCTATCCTGTCAAGATCTTCAGTTTGCCCTGTCTGAAATAATCTCCGTTCTTCGGCCATCTCTGATCGTTTAACTATTCTCTGTCTTTTTCGAATTTCACGAGAATGAGCTCTCGTCAACATCAAGTTATATGACCTTACACGTTTCCAAAATATCATAGAAAGTTTCTAAGACTATGTATACATCATTAGCAACGCACTTCACTGTTTGTAGAATTTCAAACCAACTCAACAACGTCGTGAATAACTTCGCATTCGCCAGCAAGGTCAAGCAAAACCTACCTTTACACCAAAATAAACCTTACCTCATTTATTAATGCATCTTTTCTACACTTTTGAGCACACATTCACTGTATTCTCATCATTATACATACACATACATTGGGTAACCTCATCACAAAAACAACAAAACAAAAATAATTTTTTTTCAATTCAAAACTTTTAATTTCCCTTTCTAATCCGACCAATTGCCATCCAGGCAGACCAGCTGCCATTCTGGCAGTGTCGCCATTCTGTAGGGTTCGTGACTAATCAACAACAAATGTGTAAGCTGTAAACAACTTTGGTTTAATGTTGCAAACTTATCACAGAAATATACTGATTTACACAGTTTACAATGTGACAATGTTACGACAGTTGTCAAACGAATGCATCTCGTCCTCAGAAAGTGAAATAATCCTAAACACAACAATGGTAAATTGTAACTTGAAGTTTCTTTACAAAATTATTCCTACGACTACGTCATGATGTTGGCCAGTACCACGATAAATCATCCAATTCCGGTTGAAAGTTCGGTACTACTTTGGATCTAGTCTATGGAGGATGTTTAATTTTGTGACAAATTGAGCAAAAGATTACCCAAGGTCGCTCGAGTTTACAGTGGACACAAGCTAGTGAACCAACACATTTACGCCTCTGCACATGGTATTTACCTTAGCTGCGATGAAATGTCGTCTGCACGGCTGCTCTCGCCAACTGAAATTCCTATGAAATCTTATTAAGCCTTTGCTGATTTTTTTGCAACAAATTCTCCCTATGTTTCTCGTGATGCGAGAAAAAAATGCAGTCATCCCTAGTCTTGGAATATGGCGATATGCAGGCGCATGCCTGGGGCGGTGTGCGTATTAGAATGCCCTCTCAGTCCTTGCAAGGAAAATTAACCAGCTAGCTGGTTAGTTTCTGCACAATGCTACAGCTAATATCTACTGTATGTCAGCTGCAGTCAACGCAGTGTTCACTCAGATTTCTCTTCTGAATCGTACGGAGTGTTATGAGCTCTGTTATGCACTTGACGCCAGTTCAGAGAAGAGTCGTCGAAAATTTCGCTCTCGTCTTTCGCGTAGCCGAACCTCTCTCTACGTGGATTCTTTCGTTCTCCACGTCACAGCTTTTTTCGACCAATAGGAGCGTTCCTCTTATTTTGTGGAAGCTCTCTCTACCAATCGCAAGAGCCCTACCATTGAACTGCGTGGAAATCGCGGCACTATACTCATTCCTAGGTCGTTTCTGACAATCAGACATTTCATGTTGCTCACATGTATACCATTCGCTGCTCACATGATCAACAGCGTCACTGATTATCTTCGTATCCAATTGGAATTCCGAAACGCAGTTTTCTAAAGCTACTGTCTGTCCTACTTCTGCTGGCCCGTTAAGGCCGGTTCCCACTAGAGCGCGGCAGCGCGGCGTGCGGCAACGGCAGCGGCAAGCGTTTTCCGCGTTGACGCGGCGGCTCGCGGAATTGGCGTTCCCATCTGGAAGCGGCAGACGTTAGCGGTAGCCAATGACGGACAGCCACTGAGGTACGGGGCAGGACCCACTGAAACGCGCGGTGCGTTTGATTAACTGTATCTTACACCTACATGAAGGAAAGACGAAGTTGGGTGAAGACATACCAATTTTTCATTTTCTGTACAATGTACTCTTTCACATATTTCATTATTCATGTTATCTCATTTCACCATGAACAGATTTCATGACTACCGTTCACGATTGTTCACTATCTCCTAACACATTGAAACAATGTACGACAAAGGAAATTATTCAGATAGTTAAGCGAGACAAAAATTTAAAATGTGATACTATAGCAGGTACACGAAACAGTAAGAACACAAAGGCTAGGGGGAAGGGATGAAAGTGGAAGCCACCTGATAGAATTTCCCACAGAGCATAATGTAATCATCGCCAGCACCTTGCTTAAGAATCACGAAAGAATAATATATATTTCGAACAGTTTTCGAAACCAGATTTTAAATTGTAAGGCATTTCCTGATGCAGACGCAAACCTGACTGAAGACTGTCAATAGCAAGAAAAGCGTTCTGAAAAAGAAAATTCGTTCATGCCGAATATAAATTCTAATGGTTGGATACTATTTTACAAAGGTATTTGTGTGGAGTGCAGCCTTGTACGTAAGTGAAACGTGGATGATGAACAGTTCTGTCAAAAAGACAATAGACGCTTTCAAAACGTGGTGATTCATAAGAATGCTGAACATTAGATACGAGGATCGTGTGACTAAAGAAGAGGTATGGAATTAAATAGAGGAGGAAGAGGAAATTACAGCACAACTTTGACAACAGTAGGTGTTAGTTGACAGGACGTATTATGGGGCGTCAAAGAGTGAGGACAAAGGGGTTGGTTGATACTATTCTGATAATAATCATCTGTTGAAATACTATTCTACTATTTTATCTGTTAATGTAAGCAGTGAATTTACTCTTCCATGCACTCCTCCACAAAACATTTAAACCAAAACTGAAATCAGCTGAACACCAAATCTTTCAACCACTGTCTGACAACTACTGGATTCACTTTCAACTTTCTATAACTATCACTGTCTAGCCGCACACACATACAGATATAAGGAGAACGAAAATAGACAAACATTAGTTTTCAGCATATAATTCTGCAGTTTGGCAACATGTACATAAACAAACCAGACAGGAAGGGACATGAGGTGAACACACTGTAGTTACGACATCAAATCAGAGTTTTCAGTAAAACGTCTACTGCTAGTGACAGAAGAAAAAAGAGCGAACATGAAAATGTGCTTGTGTTCCATAATCTAAGTTTTAGTTCAACCTACAGCATGTGACCAGGTGAGGGGAAACGTATATGTCCGCCAAAAACTCGATTCACTGAAAGTAATCAGTCATTCACATAAAAAAGGATGTGAACTGTTTTATAATCTGCAAGTATCACATATCAAAACAAAACTGAATCATTCTAGATTCCACCAAAGATGCCTTAAAGTAAAAGGCTAAACGCGTCTTGAATCAGTAAAGTACACTGGATAAAGAAAAAAGAAAGGAAATAATCAATAACTCTACATATTTAGTAAATTACATCTTATGACATACCAGCAAATTAGTTTCGGTTTAACTTCTCATTCGACATGCTATTAATGCCGTTTAAAAAAATTCATCCATCCCTTCTGAAAAACTGTAGTTACTTTCATATCTCGGTAGATAAACAGATTTAGGATATTTACCATGCGACGAAATACATGACTTTTCAAAAGTTATCGTTTGCAAAAACACACGTTTTGATTTCTTGAAACGTTTACGAAATTTGCGGTTGATACAACCACATGGTTTACGACGAGCAGGACGAAGTATCGGTCGCGTCGCGAGCGAGCCGCGGTCGGTCACGGCACAGCCCGTCCGCCGACATATCATTCAATATCTCGAGAACGGTGATAGCTATCGATCTGCTCTCAGCTTTAAAAACAATTTCGATATGTTGACTAAATTTCATACGCAATAATGTATAACCTAAAATGAACTGTACGCAAAGTCCACACAATGCGTTTTCACCTCTGCACACTCATTAAAATTTCGTGTAAAGGTTTACGTAAATGCGATACAGCAAGTAACTACGACGAATAACGAAAAGAAATTCGATCCTTTATCGAGAGAAGATATCAGGCTATAACATGCCCAAGAATCAAATTTTTCTACCGAATAGTTTCCTTGGAATCGGATGATATGTTTTTCATAGCTGCCGCCGCGTCCGCGCCAGCGCTTCGGCGGAAGTTCGTGTGGCCCGAGGGTCCGTACCTGACGTCACGCTCAGCGCGTTCTGTGATTGGCGGCGCGCACCTGGAGCGCGTCACGCGGCAGCGGAAGCGGTTCAACATGGGCAAACCGCGACGCAGAGCCCGCCGCGCCGTGCCGCTGACGCCGTTTCCATGGCAACCACGCCGCTGACGCGCGGTTTTGACGTGCGGCAGCCCTAGTGGGAACCGGCCTTTAAGGCCGGTTCCCACTAGAGCGCGGCAGCGCGGCGTGCGGCAACGGCAGCGGCAAGCGTTTTCCGCTTTGACGCGGCGGCTCGCGGAATTGGCGTTCCCATCTGGAAGCGGCAGACGCTAGCGGTAGCCAATGACGAACAGCCACTGAGGTACGGGGTGGAACCCACCGAAACGACCGGTGTGTTTGAATAACTGTATCTTATACCTACATGAAGGAAAGACGAAGTTGGGTGAAGACATACAAATTTTTCATTTTCTGTACAATGTACTCTTTTACATATTTCATTATTCATGTTTTCTCATTTCAACATAAACAGATTTCATGACTATCGTTCATGATTGTCCACTATCTCCCTACACATTGAAACAATGTACAATAAAAGCGATTATTCAGATAGTTAAGCGAGACAAAAATTTAAAGTGTGATACGGTAGCAGGTACAGGAAAACACTAAAAACACAAAGGCTTGGGGGAAGGGATGAACGTGGAAGCCACCTGATAGAATTTAGCACAGAGCGCAATGTAATCATCGCCAGCACCTTGCTTAAGAATCATGAAAGAATAATACATACTTGGAACAAAGTTTTCGAAACCAGATTTTAAATTATAAGATATTTCCTGGTGCAGACGCAAACCTACAATAATTTATTGGTTACGAGCTGCGGTTTACAACTAAAGAGACAGTAAACGGTAGCAAATTAAGGAAATTGAACTTGAATAAGTCAAGACCCACAGTTTTTCGATAATCTTAAAGTTACCGTAATGCAACAACTGACTGAAACAGAGAAAGGAATCCGCTAGAATACGAATGGATATCTTTGAGAGAAAAAGTGGTGAATGCAGCAGAGTATGTGAACGGGAAGAAGGTACAGTAGAAATCGTTAGATAAAACGTGATATATTAAATTTGACACGAGGGAAATATATAAAAATGCAGCAAATAAAGTAGGCCATGGGAAATAGAAATGTCTAAACATGACGTTGACAGAAAGTCCAAAATTGCAACGCGATTTTGCACTTGGAAAACAGGGGAATGAAAATGAGAAAGAACAAAGAAAACTTTGCTCAAAGGAGAAGCAACTGCCAAGAACTCATCTGGCAAGCCAGAACTAAGCAAATAAGAGAAGGCTAGAAAGTGGAAGGAATATGTAGAGAGGAGAGGGGGAGGGGTTGTACAAACTAACATAAGCACAATGTTAGATTCCTGTGAAATGTCTGAACATGCAATGCAATACTGATCCTACCACTTAGTTAAGTTGACACACTGAAGAACTGCGAAACTGTGTTTATAGCATTTGCATGTTTAGGGAAAGATTTTGACAATCTTAATTAAAACTTTCTTTGAAGCTCTAAAACATAGGGCCACAAGATTATCTACAACTTGTACAGAAACGAAACTGCATTTCTAAGACTTTAATGACTTGCAAGGGAAGCAGTAATTGAGAAGGCAGAAGTAGAGAGGATATAAAATGAAGACTGTGAATAGCAACAAAAGCGTTCTGAAAAAGAAACTTGGTTCACATCGAATATAAATTCTAATGATTGGGTACAATTTTACAAAGGTATTTGTGTGGAGTGCAGCCTTGTATGTAAGTGAAACGTGGGCTATGAACAGTTCTGTCAAGAAGACAATGGACGCTTTCAAAACGTGGTGATCAATAGGAATGCTGAAGATTAGATATGAGGATCGTGTAACTAAAGAAGAGGAACGGAATTAGAGCAGGAAGAGGAAGAGGAAATTACGGCACAACTTTGACTACAAGAGGCGTACGTTGACAGGATATATTATGAGGCGTCAAAGAGTGAGGACAAAGGGGTTGGGTGATAGTATTCTGATAATAATCATCTGTTGAAATGCTATTCTGCTATTTTATCGATTAATGTAAGCAGTGAATTTACTATTCCATGCACTTCTCCACGAAACATTTAAACCAGAACTGAAATCAGCTGAACACCAAATCTTTCAACCACTGTCTGACAACTACTGCATTCTCTTTCAACTTTCTATAACTATCACTGGCTAGCCACACACACACATAAAGATATAAGGAGGACAGAAATAAACAAACATTAGTTTTCAGCATATAATTCTTTAGATTGGCAACATGCACATAAACAAACCAAACAGGAAGGGACATGAGGTGAACACACTGTAGTTATGACTTCAAATCAGTGTTTTCGGTAAAATGTCTACAGCAAGTGACAGAAGAAAAAAGAGTGAACATGAAAATGTGCTTATGTTCCACAATCTAAGTTTTAGTTCAACCTCCAGCATGTGACCAGGTGAGGGGAAACGCAGATGTCCGCCAAAAACTCGATTCACTGTAAGTAATCAGTTGTTGTTGTTGTGGTCTTCAGTCCTGAGACTGGTTTGATGCAGCTCTCCATGCTACTCTATCCTGTGCAAGCTTCTTCATCTCTCAGTACCTACTGCAGCCTACATCCTTCTGAATCTGCTTAGGGTATTTATCTCTTGGTCTCCCTCTACGAGTTTTACCCTCCACGCTGCCCTCCAATACTAAATTGGTGATCCCTCGATGTCTCAGAACATGTCCTACCAACCGATCCCTTCTTCTAGTCAAGTTGTCCCACAAACTTCTCTTCTCCCCAATTCTATTCAATATCTCCTCATTAGTTACATGATCTACCCATCTAATCTTCAGCATTCTTCTGTAGCACCACATTTCGAAAGCTTCTATTCTCTTCTTGTCTAAACTATTTATCGTCCACGTTTCACTTCCATACATGGCTACACTCCATACAAGTACTTTCAGAAACGACTTCCTGACATTTAAATCTATACTCGATGTTAACAAATTTTTCTTCTTCAGAAACGCTTTCCTTGCCATTGCCAGTCTACTTTTATATCCTCTCTACTTCGACCATCGTCAGTTATTTTGCTCCCCAAATAGCAAAACACCTTTACTACCTTAAGTGTCTCATTTCCTAATATAATTCCATCAGCATCACCCGACTTAATTCGACTACATTCCATTATCCTCGATTTGGTTTTGTTGATGTTCATCTTATATCCTCCTTCCAAGACACTGTCCATTCCGTTCAGAGTAATCAGTTATTCACGTAAAAAAAGATGTGAACTGTTTTATAATCTGCAAGTATCACATATCAAAACAAAACTGAATCATTCTAGATTCCACCGAAGATGCATTAAAGTAAAAGGCGAAATGCGTCTTGAACCAATAAAGTACACTGGATAAAGAAAAAAAGTTTGTTACTTCCAAAGGAAATAATCAATAGCTGTAGGTAATTAGCAAATTACATCTTATGACATACCAGCAAATTAGTCTCGGTTTAACTTCTCATTACACATGCTATTAAATGCTGTTTAAAAAAATTAATCTATCCCTTCCGAAAAAACTGTAGTTTCTTTCATATCTTGGTAGTTAAACAGATTTTGGATATTTATCATGCGATGAAATACATGAGTTTTTACAAGTTATCGTTTGCAAAAAAACACGTTCCGATTTCTTGAACCGTTTACGAAATTTGCAGTTGACCCGTGCGCGGTCACCGCACAGCCCGTCCGCCGATATATCATCCAATATCTCGAGAACGATGATAGCTATCGTTCTGCTCTCAGCTTTAAAAACAATTTCGATATGTTGACTAAATTTCATACGCAATAATGTATTACCTAAAATGAACTGTACGCAAAGTCCACGCAATGCGTTTTTACCTCTGCACACTCATTCAAATTTCGTGTAAAGGTTTACGTAAATGCGATACAGCAAGTAATCACCACGAATAATGAAAAGAAATTCGGTCCTTTATCGAGAGAAGATATCAGGCTGTAACATGCCCAAGAATCAAATTTTTCTACCGAATAGTTTCCTTGGAATCGGATGACAAGTATTTCATAGCTGCCGCCGCGTCCGCGCCAGCGGTTCGGCGAAAGTTCGTGTGGCCCGGGGGTCCGTACCTGACGTCACGCTCAGCGCGTTCTGTGATTGGCGGCGCGCACCTGGAGCGCGGCACGCGGCAGCGGAAGCGGTTCGACATGGTCAAACCGCGACGCAGAGCCCGCCGCGCCTTGCCGCTGACGCCATTTCCATGGCAACCACGCCGCTGACGCGCGGTTTTGACGCGCGGTAGCCCTAGTGGGAACCGGCCTTTAAGGCCGGTTCCCACTAGAGCGCGGCAGCGCGGCGTGCGGCAACGGCAGCGGCAAGCGTTTTCCGCGTTGACGCGGCGGCTCGCGGAATTGGCGTTCCCACCTGGAAGCGGCAGACGTTAGCGGTAGCCAATGACGGACAGCCACTGAGGTACGGGGTGGGACCCACCGAAACGCGCGGTGCGTTTGATTAACTATATCTTACACCTACATGAAGGAAAGACCAAGTTGGGTGAAGACATACCAATTTTTCATTTTCTGTACAATGCACTCTTTCACATATTTCATTATTCATGTTTTCTCATTTCAACATGAACAGATTTCATGACTATCGTTCACGATTGTTCACTATCTCCTAACACATTGAAACAATGTACGACAAAAGAAATTATTCAGATAGTTAAGCGAGACAAAAATTTAAAATGTGATACGGTAGCAGGTACACGAAACAGTAAGAACACAAAGGCTAGGGGGAAGGGATGAAAGTGGAAGCCACCTGATATAATTTCCCACAGAGCATAATGTAATCATCGCCAGCACCTTGCTTAAGAATCACGAAAGAATAATATATATTTCGAACAGTTTTCGAAACCAGATTTTAAGTTGTAAGGCATTTCCTGATGCAGACGCAAACCTGACTGAAGACTGTCAATAGCAAGAAAAGCGTTCTGAAAAAGAAAATTTGTTCATGCCGAATATAAATTCTAATGGTTGGATACTATTTTACGAAGGTATTTGTGTGGAGTGCAGCCTTGTACGTAAGTGAAACGTGGATGATGAACAGTTCTGTCAAAAAGACAATAGACGCTTTCAAAACGTGGTGATTCATAAGAATGCTGAACATTAGATACGAGGATCGTGTGACTAAAGAAGAGGTATGGAATTAAATAGAGGAGGAAGAGGAAATTACAGCACAACTTTGACAACAGTAGGTGTTAGTTGACAGGACGTATTATGGGGTGTCGAAGAGTGAGGACAAAGGGGTTGGTTGATACTATTCTGATAATAATCATCTGTTGAAATACTATTCTACTATTTTATCTGTTAATGTAAGCAGTGAATTTACTCTTCCATGCACTCCTCCACAAAACATTTAAACCAAAACTGAAATCAGCTGAACACCAAATCTTTCAACCACTGTCTGACAACTACTGGATTCACTTTCAACTTTCTATAACTATCACCGGCTAGCCACACACACATACAGATATAAGGAGAACGAAAATAAACAAACATTAGTTTTCAGCATATAATTCTGCAGTTTGGCATCATGTACATAAACAAACCAGACAGGAAGGGACATGAGGTGAACACACTGTAGTTACGACGTCAAATCAGAGTTTTCAGTAAAACGTCTACTGCTAGTGACAGAAGAAAAAAGAGTGAACATGAAAATGTGCTTATGTTCCATAATCTAAGTTTTAGTTCAACCTCCAGCATGTGACCAGGTGAGGGGAAACGTATATGTCCGCCAAAAACTCGATTCACTGAAAGTAATCAGTCATTCACGTAAAAAAAGATGTGAACTGTTTTATAATCTGCAAGTATCACATATCAAAACAAAACTGAATCATTCTAGATTCCACCAAAGATGCCTTAAAGTAAAAGGCGAAACGCGTCTTGAATCAGTAAAGTACACTGGATAAAGAAAAAAGAAAGGAAATAATCAATAGCTCTACATATTTAGTAAATTACATCTTATGACATACCAGCAAATTAGTTTCGGTTTAACTTCTCATTCGACATGCTATTAATGCCGTTAAAAAAAATTCATCTATCCCTTCTGAAAAACTGTAGTTACTTTCATATCTCGGTAGATAAACAGATTTAGGATATTTATCATGCGACGAAATACATGACTTTTCACAAGTTATCGTTTGCAAAAACACACGTTTCGATTTCTTGAAACGTTTACGAAATTTGCAGTTGATACAACCACATGGTTTACGATGAGCAGGACGAAGTATCGGTCGCGTCGCGAGCGAGCCGCGGTCGGTCACGGCACAGCCCGTCCGCCGTCATATCATTCAATATCTCGAGAACGGTGATAGCTATCGATCTGCTCTCAGCTTTAAAAACAATTTCGATATGTTGACTAAATTTCATACGCAATAATGTGATACCTAAAATGAACTGTACGCAAAGTCCACGCAATGCGTTTTCACCTCTCCACACTCATTAAAATTTCGTGTAAAGGTTTACGTAAATGCGATACAGCAAGTAACTACGACGAATAACGAAAAGAAATTCAGTCCTTTATCGAGAGAAGATATCAGGCTATAACATGCCCAAGAATCAAATTTTTCTACCGAATAGTTTCCTTGGAATCGGATGATATGTTTTTCATAGCTGACGCCGCGTCCGCGCCAGCGCTTCGGAGGAAGTTCGTGTGGCCCGGGGTGCCGTACCTGACGTCACGCTCAGCGCGTTCTGTGATTGGCGGCGCGCACCTGGAGCGCATCACGCGGCAGCGGAAGCGGTTCGACATGGGCAAACCGCAACGCAGAGCCCGCCGCGCCGTGCCGCTGACGCCGTTTCCATGGCAACCACGCCGCTGACGCGCGGTTTTGACGCACGGCAGCCCTAGTGGGAACCGGCCTTTACTCGCTCTGCAGTTTGCGTCACCTGTCCGGTCTCTGACTCCCGCCGCGGGACACCCCCCTTAAGAGCTTTCCGTAGTGCCTCCCGGGGTCCGTCCTGTGCGTCTGCCTGCACTGTCTTCCACACAAAATGTTTCCTCTCACTGCCTGTTTCACCTTCTGCTCATTGACATGCATTATATAGGAGTAGTGTGTTAATACCCTTGATAGAGTGTTATCTCATTTGCATTACATACTTACAGGCAAATTGCTCATTACCGCCGAAGTAAGTTAGGTGTCATAATCACCTTCCGTTATGATGTATAAAACTCTTATGTAAGGTGCGAATTTGACTTTCATTTATTCTTCCACGTTACAGTGGGAATATATCGAGGAAAACATGAGGCAATGTATCCTGCTACCATAAATCAGCTTTAATCTCCGAAAGTTCTTGAGCAATTACTTTGAATTATTGACACAATGTCACGTTATAATACAGAAGTGCTTTACGACTTGTTTTTTAATGTATGTATCTTTTTAATATATACAATACATGAATATATAAAGGGAGATCGTATATATACACTGAAGAGCCAAAGAAACGGGTACACTAGCCTGAGCCGAAACAAGGCCCCCGGAGTAGACAACATTGCATTAGAACTACTGACAGCCTTGGGAGAGCCAGTCCTGACAAAACTCTGCCATCTGGTGAGCAAGATATATGAGACAGGCGAAATACCCTCAGACTTCAAGAAGAATATAATAATTCCAATCCCAATGAAAGCAGGTGTTGACAGATGTGAAAATTACCGAACTATCAGTGTAACAAGTCACAGCTGCAAAATACTGACGCGAATTCTTTACAGACGAATGGAAAAAGTGATAGAAGCCGACCTCGGGGAAGATCAGTTTGGATTCCGTAGAAATGTTGGAACACGTGAGGCAATATTGACCCTACGGCTTATCTTAGAAGAAAGATTAAGGAAAGGCAAACCTACGTTTCTAGCATTTGTAGGCTTAGAGAAAGCTTTTGACAATGTTGTTTGGAATACTCTCTTTCAAGTTCTGAAGGTGGCAGGGGTAAAATACAGGGAGCGAAAGTCTATTTACAATTTTTACAGAAACCAGTTGGCAGTTATAAGAGTCGAGGGGTATGAAAGGGAAGCAGTGGTTGGGAAGGGAGTGAGACAGGGTTGTAGCCTCTCCCCGTTGCTATTCAATCTGTATATTGAGCAAGCAGTAAAGGAAACGAAAGAAAAGTTCGGAGTAGGTATTAAAATCCATGGAGAAGAAATAAAAACTTTGAGGTTCGCCGATGACATTGTAATTCTGTCGGAGACAGCAAAGGGCTTGGAAGAGCAGTTGAACGGAATGGACAGAGTCTTGAAAGGAGGGTATAAGATGAACATCAACAAAAGCAAAACGAAGATATTGGAATGTAGTCGAATTAAGTCGGGTGATGCTGAGGGAATTAGATTAGGAAATGAGACACTTAAAGTAGTAAAGGAGTTTTGCTATTTTGGGAGCAAAATAACTGATGATGGTCGAAGTAGAGAGGATGTTAAATGTAGACTGGTAACGGCAAGGACAGCGTTTCTGAAGAAGAGGAATTTGTTAACATCGAGTATAGATTTAAATGTCAGAAAACGTTTCTAAAAGTATTTGTATGGAGTGTAGCCATGTGTGGAAGTGAAACGTGGATGATAAATAGTTTAGACAAGAAGAGAATAGAAGCATTCGAAATGTGGTGCTACAGAAGAATGCTGAAGATTAGATGGGTAGATCACATAACTAATGAGGAGGTATTGAACAGAATTGGGGAGAAGAGGAGCTTGTGGCACAACTTGACTAGAAGAAGGGATCGGTTGGTAGGACATGTTCTGAGACATCGAGGGATCACCAATTTAGTATTGGAGGGCAGCGTGGAGGGTAAAAATCGTAGAGGGAGACCAAGAGATCAATACACTAAGCAGATTCAGAAGGATGTAGGTTGCAGTAGGTACTGGGAGATGAAGAAGCTTGCACAGGATAGAGTAGCATGGGGAGCTGCATCAAACCAGTCTCAGGACTGAAGATCACAACAACAACAGCTTATATCGTGGAGGGGCCGTTCAGGTACTCAGAAGTGCCGCAACACGACATGGCATGGATTCGACTAATGTGTGAAGTAGTGCAGGAGGGAACTGACACCATGATCCTGCAGGGCTATCCATAAATCCGTAAGAGAACGAGGAGGTGGAGAAGTCTTCTGAACAGCACGTTGCAAGGCATCATAGATACACTCAATCATGTTCATGTCTGGGGAGTTTGGCGGCCAGCAGAAGCGTTTCCACTTAGAAGAGTGTTCCTGGAGCCACTCCGTACGTGTGGGTTGTCACAGTCCGTCGGAATGCACAATGGACATGAATGGATGCAGGTGATCAGACAGGATGCTTATGTACGTGTCTAGACATATAAGGGGGCCCATATCAGTCCAACTACACCAGCTCCACACCATTATAGAGTCTCCACCAGCTTAAACAGTCCTCTGCTGACATGCCGTGTCTATGGATTCATGAGGTTCTCTCCATACCAGTTCCCGTTTGATTGCTACCTCGGAGACCCTGTGTCCCATCGCCGACCGTAACACCACGTTCAAAGCCACAGTAGTAGCAGTAACCGATCTAATATCTGCGCCAGGCAACACTTGTTGTCTTATAGCCGGCCGGTGTGGCCGTGCGGTTCTAGGCGCTTCAGTCTGGAACCACGTGACGGCTACGGTCGCAGGTTCAAATCCTGCCTCGGGCATGGATGTGTGTGATGTCCTTAGGTTGGTTAGGTTTAAGTAGTTCTAAGTTCTAGGGTATTGATGACCACAGATGTTAAGTCCCATAGTGCTCAGAGGTTGCCGACAGCAGTGCCGTTTTCTGCCTGTTTACATACCTCTGTATTTGAATACGCATGCCTATATCAGTTGCTTTGGTATATATATATATATATATATATATATATATATATATATATATATATGTGTGTGTGTGTGTGTGTGTGTGTGTGTGTGTGTGTGTGTGTGTGCGTGTGGTCAAAAGTATCTGGTCACCTGGCTGAAAATGACTTACAACTTCGTGGCACCCTCCATCACTAATGCTGGAATTCAGTATGATCTTGGCCCACCCTTAGCCTTGATGACAGCTTCCACTCTCTCAGGCATACGTTCACTCAGGTGCTGGAAGGTTTCTTGTGGAATGTCAGCCCATTCTTCACGCAGTGCTGCACTGAGCAGAGGCATCGATATCGGTCATTGAGGCCTGGCACGTAGTCGGCATTCTAAAACATCCCAAAGGTGTTTTGCAGGATTCAGGTCAGGACTCTGTGCAGGCCCGTCCATTACAGGGATGTTATTGTCGTGTAACCACTCCGTCACAGGCCTTGCATTATGAACACGTGTTTCATCGTGTTGAAAGACGCAATCGCCATCCCTGAATTGCTCTTCAACAGTGGGAAGCAAGAAGGTTTTTAAAACATCAGTGTAGGCCTGTGCTGTGATAATGCCACGGAAAACAACAAGGGGTGCAAGTCACCTCCATGAAAAACACGACCACACCATAACACCAGGGCCTCCGAATTTTACTGTTTGCACTACACAGGCTGGCAGATGACGTACACCGGGCATTTGTCATACCCAAACCCCGCCGTTGGATCGCCACATTGTGTACCGTGATTCGTCACTCCACACAACGCTTTTCCATTGCTCAATCGTCCAATGTTTACGCCCCTTACACCAAGCGAGGGGTTGTTAGGCATTCACCGACGTTATGTGTGGCTTGTGAGCAGCCACTCGACCATGAAATCCATGTTTTCTCACCTCCCACCTGACTGTCATAGTACTTGCAGTGAATGGAATTATAAATTCCGGTATGGTAGTCTGGATACATGTCGGTCTATTACACATTACGACCCTTTTCAATTGTTGTCAATCTCTGTCAGTCAATAGACGATGTCGGCCTGTACGCTTTTGTGCTGTACCTGTCCCTTCACGTTTCCACTTCACCGTCACATCGGAAACAGTGGACCTAGGGATGTTTAGGAGTGTGGAAATCTCGCGTACAGACATATGTCACAAGTGACACCCAAACACCTGACCATGTTCGAAGTCTGTGAGTTCCGTGGAGTGCCCCAATCTCCATTCTCATGATGTCTAACGACATCGCTGATATGGAGTACCTGGCAGTAGGTGTCAACACAATGCACCTAATATTAAAAAGTATGTTTTTGGGATGTCCAGATATTTTTGATAGCGTTATTAGCAATCAGGAAATTTGTATTTTGTGGGTGATTGGTTTATGCTTAGAAAACTACTACACACTCTGAAGTTACAACAGCGATAAGCAAGGTCCCAGGTCAGAGAAAGGGGGAAAGAGGATATGGACAAAGGTGTCGCAGGAAACTGACATAGAAAACGGGAAGGAGGACATGGAGAGAGAGGGGGCAAGAGAAGATGGCGAGAAAATGTGGAGAGAAAGTGATGGACTGAGAAAGGGGGACAGGGAGAGAGAGAGGGGCAGATGGAAAGAGAGAGGATGAAGGAGAAGATGTACAGAGAAACGGGGAGGAGGGTATAGACAGAGTGAGTTGGGAGGAGGAGGAGATGGGCAAAGAAAGGAGTAGGGGAAGATGGACAGAGACAGGGGAGAGAATGACATTATGATGTATATCCGATTCCCATACATATTAGAAATACGTGTTTCCTGTTTTTTTCCCTTTCCATTCAAGCAGACTGAGCCACATCAAAGTGTAGATGGACAAGCTACTAGCCAATAAGAAAACGGGATTGCAGGCAAGCTACTACTAATGGTATAGTGAATGTATTATCTTATCCAATATAGACAAGAAGCGAACACCACCACAGCTGTACAAGTTTACATGACAACTGGTTCCGAAGATGATAAAGAGATTGAAGAAATTTATTATAAGATAGAAGAGATTATTCAGAGAGTTAAGCGAGACGGAAATTTAATTGTGGAATTCGAATTCGGTAGTAGGCAGTCTGCTAAAGTTTTGCACTAACGTAATTTGATTATCTCTAAAATTCGGTGTAAGGACTGTAAAGGGAGGTTATATGTATGGAGAGTTCTGGAGACACCAGAACGTTTCGGATTCATTATACAATGGCAAGACAGATTTCGGAAACAGATTTTAAACCGCAAGTTATTTCCATAGGCAGCAGTGGACTCTCATCACAGTTTATTAGTTGTGAACTGTAGATTAACACTGGAGCAAATTCAGAATGCAGAGAATTAGAAAGATGGGACCTGGATAACTGAGAGAAACAGATGTTTTGAGTGCTTCGAAGGGAGAATGAAGCAATGACTGACTAAATCGGGAAAAACAGTGCAGTAAAAGCCTAATGTTTCTGTTTGAGAGATGAAATAGTGAAGGATCAAATAAAGAAAGGAACGAACGGCTGATAGAGAAACTTGGATATCACAGGAGACACTGAACATAGTTCATGAAAAGAGAAAAAATAAAAAAGGCAACAAATGAAGCTGGTGAAAGATATTAGAAACATCTTAGAGATGAGACAGACGGGAACTGCAAAATGGCTAAGTATGATAAGCTAAAGAAACTTCGCAAGGTTACAGAAGCGTACATCGCTAGTGGAAAGATGGACAAAGCCTATAGGAAAATTAAAATGGTCTTTAGAGAAAAGAGAGGCGGTTACATGAAGATCAAGATCTCAGATGGAAAATAGTACTAAGCAAAGAAGGAAAAGCTTAAAAGAGGAAGGATATGTAGAGAGTCTATACATGGAAAACGAGCTTACGGGCAAAATCATAAAAGGGCAAGAGGACGTAGATGGAGATGAGAAGAGATGAGATATTGTGAGAAGAATTTGACAGAGCATTGAAAGACCTCAGTCGAAACAAAGCATCTGGAGCAGAGCACATTACGTCGGAACTGCTGATATTCTTGGGAGCGTCAACCATGACAAACTTACTCCACCGTCTGCGCATGATGTGTGTCTACACACCCTCACGCTTCTAGAAAAATGTAATAATTCCGATTCCAAAGAAAGCAAGTGCTAACCTGGAGAGCGAGCAGGCCACGCGACGCTTGCAGTATCTTCCGTTTGCAAGAAAAAATTAACCACCCTCGCTCTATGAGATCGAGCGTAATCGTTCATCAATAGGATCTGGGCCCAAGGCAGCTCGCAAGAACCTCATACGAGGTCCCACGATCACGTCACGATATCTGACAGCAGTTAAACCATGCCGATTCACCCATACAATTTTATGAAGAGGTGCTCGATTGCTCACTATAATCCCTACCCCGGCCATTGAAGATTCTGCTCGATGTCAGTCTCTTTCCACAATATAATTGCGTAGGCTTCCGCGGCCAGAGTCGGTCGACATAAAGGTTTTCTGGGTATAGTACCGCGTCATGGCCCCAGTAGACTCAGAAGAAGGCCGCTGCAACCGTGGCCGAAACGTTGGCTTTTCTCCAGCAGCAGTAGTTTTATACATTATGACGCGGTACCATACCCTGAAAACTTTTATGTCGTCTTTCCACAATGTATGGGTCGCGAAATCTTGTTCCCCGTTCCCTCCAGATGCGAATCCGCTGAGAAGCACTCTGCTGACCATCTGTGAAAAGAACGTTGGTCCACTATTCGATCGTCCAGGTGGCATATTGCCGACTCCTCTCTACATGTTTCCTTCTCTGAAGACTCATCAAAGTTACAAATTTCCTACTCCACTTTTTTTGTTTTTGTTTCGTTCACCGCTTGATCAGGTACAGTTTGTATAACATCAGAGACAGGCTTCACCTTTGTCTCACTCCCTTTTCAACCACTGCTTCATTTCCATGCCCCTCGACTCTTGTAACTGCCGTCTGGTCTCTGTACAAGTTGTAAACAGCCTTTTCCCCCCTGTAGTTTACACTGCTACCTTCAGAATTTTAAAGAGAAAATTCAAGCACACATTGTCAAAAGCTTTCTCTAATTATACAGATGCTAAAAACGTAGTTCCGCTTTTCCCCAACCTGTCTTCTAAATAAGTCGTGGGTCAATATTGCCTCCAGTGTTCCTATGCTTCTCCGAAGTCCAAACTGGTCTCCCCTGAGGTGGGTTTCTACCAGTTCTTCCATTCGTTTCCAACAATGACTTATTAAACTCACAGTTCGGTAATGTTCGCATCTTCAGCATCTGCTTTCTTTGGAACTGCAAGTATTACGTTCTTCTTGAAGTCTGAGGGTATTTCGCCTGTCTCGTACATCTTGATCACCAGAAGGAAGAGTTGTGTCATAGCAGGCTTTCCCAAGGCTATCAGTGGCTCTGACGGAATATCGTCCTGTCCTGAGGCTTGGTTTCGGCTTAGATTTCGCAGCGCTCTATCAAATTTTTACCAAGTATCATATATCCCATTACAACTTTATCTGCGTCCCCTTCCATTTCCATACTGTTGCTTTCAAGTTAATCTCCGTCCTATAGAGCCTCTATATACTCCTTCAACCCTTCAGCCGTCTTCGATTTTCTATCTGACGTCTTGATCTTCATGCAGCGGCTTCTCTTTTCTCCAAAGGCCTCTGTAATTTTCCTTTAGAGGTATTTATATCTAACCCAGTAAAACACGCTTCTAAATCCTTACAACTGACTTCTAGCCACCTCTGTTTAGCCATTCTGCACTTCCTCTCAGTCTCGTTTTTCAGACTTTTTGTTCGCTTTTGCCTGCCTAATTCGCAGCATTTTTTAAATTTCTCCTTTCATCAATTAAATTCAATATCTCCTGTGTTTCGCAAGAATATCTATTAGTTTTGCCTTTAATACTTATTTGATACTTCTCTGCCTTCGCTATTTCACCTCTTTAGGCTACCTATTCGTCTTTTATTATATTTTTTCTTCTGTTGTAGTGAACGGTTACCTAATGCTCCCTCAGAAGGTCTCAATAACCCCTGATTATTTCATTTTACCCAGTTCCTGTCTCCTTATTTTTCTGCCTTTTTGCAATTTCTCCAGCTTTAATCTACAGTCCATAACCAGTACACTGTGGTCAAAGTCCGCATCTGCCACTGTGAATGTCTCACAATTTGAAATCTGGTGCCGTAGTTTCTGTTTTACCATTATGTAATCACTGTGAAACCTTCTAGTGTGTCCAGGTCTCTTCCATGTGTACAGCGTTCTTTCATAGTTCTTAAACCAAGTGATGGCGATGATTAAACTATGCTCTGTGCCAAATTCCACCACGCAGATTCCTCTTTCATTGCTTTTGCCCATTCAATACTTACCTACTATTTTTCCCTCTCTTCCTTTTCCTCTTATCGAATCCCAGTCGCTTGTCACACTTAAATTTTCTTCTCCTTTAAGTACGTGAATAATTTCTTCTATCTCATCATACGTTTCTTCAGTCTCTTCATATTCGGAGCTAGTTGGAATATAACCTTGTACTACTGTGGGAGGTGAGAGCTTCGTATCTATCCTGGATATGATAAGGCCTTAACTACGCTGTTCATAGTGGCTTAATGGCATTCCTATTTCGTTATTCATCATTAATCCTATTTCTGCATTACGCCTATTTGGCTTTGTATTTTCAACCCGGTATTCATCTGACCAGAAGTCCTGTTCCTCTTGCCTCAGAACTCCACTAATTACCACCAAATCTAACTTGAACCTATCTATTTCGCTTTCTAAATTTTCTAACGTACCTACCCCGTTAAGGAATCTAACATTCCACGCTCCGATCAATAGAACGCCATTTTTGTTTCTCCAGATGACGACATCCTCCTGAGTAGCCCTCATTGGGAGATTCACAGTGGGGACTATTTTACTCAAGAGGATGCCATCATCATTTAATAGAGCTGCATGCCGTCCTGAAAAATTACGGCTGTAGTTTCCCCTTCCTTTGAGCCGTTCACAGTACCAGCACAGCTAGGCCATTTTGTTTGATGTTACACGGCCATATCAGTCCATAATCCAGACTGGTGTCCCTGCATCTACTGAATCACATATTTGTCTGGCCTCTCAGCAGGTACCCCTCCGCCCCGCTCGCGGCAAGGTACGTGGTGCACGGGGGATTGGGGGGGGGGGGGCGGTCAATGAATTAAAAAGAAATAAGACAATAAATGAAATGGAAAATCATTCGAAATTTTTTCGGAGAAATTCCCGTACTGTGTCTTACTTCATAATCAATTGTTTTTGCCGGTTTTCGGAAAAGTGATATGTCATGCTTGGTTTCCCAGGAAATTATTATCAACGCGTGAAATCCTCAGCAATGTCACCGATGTTTTTTTGCCGAAAAAAAGCTGCCAACGCCCGATGCTCATATTGTTAGGAATTTCTGTTTCGAATGTTTTTACAATCGGTACCATCCAAGGGAACGCACCTAATCTTCCTGAAGAAAAACATAAGAACTGATATACGAATGAAAAATAGGAATACAAGAACTTAAAAAGATTATAACCCCTGAAAATACCATGGTACATTTATTACATAACAGGTGTATACACTTATTGTGAAACGCAGTAGTAGTATAACGCCCTTGTATCCCCTAATCTAATAAGGAACATTCATGTAGTAATCTTTTATGTACATGGGTAGATAAATGGGAGAAACAAAACGAATCAAATAAATAAAGATAATGAGATTTGGAACACGGAAAGCAATAGGGAAAGGTGACGATGCTGTACACTGTGTCACCAGTTGCGTTTAACTTACTGCGCGCTGAAAGATTTGTAATTTACGTCGAAAACTTTGACGGTCGTTTTCTCATAAACGGCTGAGCACCAACGGAACGGATGAGCCGAGAGGTGTTCCTTGTTTTGACTCCTTTTCCACTAAGTGAAGTTTCTGAAAAATAGGGTTATGGTGCTTGCCGTGTTTTCCTCGTCAGAGGAAGCGTTTTTCTGTGTTGACTGGAGTAGGCTCTTTGAAATTTTTAAGGTAGCAGGGATTAAATGCAGGGAGCGAAAGGTGATATAAAACTTGTACAGAAATCAGATTACAATCATAATAGCCTAGGAATGTGGAAGAGTAGCAGTGACTGAGAAGTAAGTGACACGGAATTGTAGCCTATCCTTGAAGTTATTCAATTTGTACATTGAACAAGCAGTAAAGGAGACGGAAGAAAAGTTTGGAGAAGCAGTTATAGTTCACGGAGAAGAAATAAAAACATTGAGGTTCGTCGGTGACATCGTCAATCTGCGAGAGACAACAAAGACTTGGAACAGCACTTGAACGGAATGGAAAGGAGGACGTAGTATAAACACCGACAAACACATACCAAAGAAAATGGAATGTAGTCGAATTAAATGAGGCGATGCTGAGAAAATTCGATTAGGAGACAAGACAATAATAGTCATAGATGACTTTTGCAAGTTGGGCAGTAAAATAAATGACGACGGACGATGTAGAGAGGACATAAAACGTAGGTTGGCAATGGGAAGGAAAGTATTTCTGTCGACTATAAATTCAAGTGTTATGAAGTCTTCCCTGAGGTCATTTGTCTAAAGTGTAGCTCTGTGTGGAAGAGAAAGGTTTACACTAATCACTTCAGACATGAAGAAAAGGACGCTTTTGAAATGAGGTTCTGCAGAGTGATACTGAAGATTATATGGATAGGTCTCGTAGCTAATGAGAAGGAGCCGACAGAAATGGGGAGCCAAGATAATTGTGACACAATTTGATTAAAAGAAGGGATCGTTGACTGGACACATTCTGAGACATCAAGGGATCACCAGTTTAGTATTGGAGGGAAGTTTCTGAGGTAAAAATTGTAGAGCCAGACCAAGAGGTGAACGCAATAAGCCGATTCAGAAGTATGTAGTTTTCAGTAGTTATTCGGAGATCAACAGGCCTGAACAGCATGCACTGGAGAGTTGCATCAAACCATTTTTCGTGCTGAATAAAAAATATAAATCAATGTATAACGCAAAACGTGTGGAACAAACATTGTCGTTGATCTCTTCAGCGCGTCATGTCTCACATAATATAAAACATCTGTTATCCAAAGAGGAAACAGCCGTCGGAATTTCTCATTCCCTTTGGCCACTTTTAAAGCACGGTTTACGTGATATGGTTTTGAAACGGACCAAGAGAGTAGATCTGAAGTGAATCCCTTCGCGATGTTCTACTTACAGCTGATAGTTGAAGGAGAGCAAGCAAGTGTGTGTGTGTGTGTGTGTGTGTGTGTGTGAGAGAGAGAGAGAGAGAGAGAGAGAGAGAGAGAGAGAGAGAGAGAGAAGAGAGAGAGGTGGCCAGGTGCCGGTCTACCGTCCACTGTCCACTGTCATCACCAGCAGAAGATTGGCATTACACAGTGCACCCGGCTATCTCTGGGGAATCTGTCGGCACCTAAATTACCCTGGTGAAGCAGCTTCCCAACCCCAGTTTCTTATCACAGCTGGAAAATGTGTAGAACACTGTTCCACCACGTTACAATCTTTAATTTGTTATTCGGCGCAGTAGTTGTTTGAAGTGAAGATATCATAACAATTTTTCTTCGCCCTTCTATGTCGTCAAGCAGCGGTTTGCGACTATTCGAGTGAGAGCGGTATCTTAGCGGCTGTTTCTTGGATAGACTGCTCGCCATTGCACAATTTCATGAGAAGAGTTTCTCCTTGGAATTTCTTATTCGTCATTGCAGATAATGAGGGTTTCCATTTGTTTGAACACAGGAAAGTGACAGTATTACACATTCTTCTTTTTAATATAGTCGACTATAATGCGTATACTTACGACGTAATATGCTACTGCCTGTGGAACACATACACTACTTTCCATTAAATTTGTAACGCTAAAAAGAATGGTAAATAACGAAATTTTACTTATTGTGCGTGCGGGGTATAGTACGAAGAGTATTTAATGTGTATGAGATAAGTCGTATGCGGGGCGTCGAGAGGAGTTACCATCTCTTACAGCAGCAGTAGCTCTAACCAGAAAATCAATACTGAAATTCCTTGAAAAATGCTGCTTTATTCTGTGAAACTACAAAAGGTTCTGTGGCCTTCAGGCCAAAAGTCACAATAAATAAATAATAATAAAAGAAATAATAATAGAAGATGGTGATGCTGGTGTGCCATCATTTGGACAGTCATATTTAGATGAATGTCTGACAGATTTTGAGAATGTGCTGACCTGGGCAACAGACGAGTGCCCCCTGTGTACAAGTCGACCATGAAAACAGTGGCAATACGCATTCTTCCGTTGCCTTGTTGAAAAATAACGTTGTGGAGGTCTCGAACACAGCTCCAAAATTGTGTCAGAATGGTTTGAGTAGTGGTTCACGGACATGGAGTACAGTAACCCCATTACCTAAGTGACCACAGTCGCACTGAGGACATGTGGGGCATCATAGAATCAGATTTCCTGGAATTTCAATCCTGCTTTATCAACTTGGTTGAGTGTGAGTGAAGGATTAGGCGACTTAAGAAAAGTGGGCGTCATTCGTAGCAAGATGTCTCTACAAGCCCTAGGCGACATAGAGGGAGAGAGAGAGAGAGAGAGAGAGAGAGAGAGATTGAGAGAGAGAGAGAGAGAGAAGATCGGTTGAGACCTTGCAGAGCAAAACGGATGGAATCCAATGGACAGTGTGAAGTGCGTAATGTGTATTTCAGGCGAACTCAGTTTATGTCCCTGAAGCCAGCAAAATAATACCACCTACACTTTTATTAACGTTGAAAAGAGAAATAGTGAGCTAACAAAAGACTGATAAGACTACTGATGCTGCTGATTATGGAAACTAAACGTCTAAGATCGTCAGTCTGTCACTCACGCCGTAGGACGGAACGAGGGTAACTGCGTCTAAATTTATGTGCAAGTACGAGAAAGTTTTCTAAATGTTTGCATACCATGTTTTTGAAGCGGAAAGTGGATACCAGCCCGGTATTAACTTAGTTGGATGTGGGAAACCGCCTAAAAACCACGTCCAAGTTTGCCTGTTTGGCATATCTTGTACAAAGAGAAAAAATAAATACAAGCGATGATATGATTAATTAAATATTTCTGCTTGAATACTAGTATTCAATTTATGATCCACGTAGAGGGCGTCGGGTAAAAAATTCATTAAATGTTCTCTCGAACAATTTCTAGATAACAATATCTTTGTTGAGAGGCGTTCTTTCTCGACAGATGTACTCACCGTCAGCTTGGTGTAGGGTGATTACTGGCCATGGCCGGCGATGTTTGAGGTATCGTGCTCATACGACACTGGAGAATGTATCTACAACAAGGATTAGACAGGGAAAAAATTTGAGTATTCCATCCGAAAAGAGTTCGTTTGACTAGAATGTAGTCCTAACCTAGTAGAGATGTACAAAGAATAATAAAAAAGTAATTGCTGTACATCTAAATACTTAAATGTTTGTCTTGACTAGGGCAACATTTTCGTATCACGGTATTCAATAGAGGATTTTTTTCATTATTAGCGCCTTAATTATTTTATATCAGCAGTCAATCCATCTCATTAAGCGGTTAAACGTTTCGGCAATGTAACAAGGTTTAACTTGTCATACATGAGTGACTGTACATGCATGGTATTTAAATGTAAATTTATCGTCACGAGCTCAGGCTCTGAGCACTATGGGACTTAACATCTGTGGTCATCAGTCCCCTAGAACGTAGAACTACTTAAACCTAACTGACCCGAAGGACATCAACAACACCCAGTCATCACGAGGCAGAGAAAATCCCTGACCCCGCCGGGAATCGAACCCGGGAACCCGGGCGCGGGAAGCGAGACGAGCTCAGGGAACAGCCACTTGCCTATAGCAGTAGCAACAGCTTCCATGTACGTAATTCGCATATTTCTCGCTAAAGAGATTACACAATACTGGTAGAGCGTTAGTATCACTGCCGTCCCGCGGTTTACATCTTGACAACAACGTTTCCAGTTTGAGCAAAACACCCAGGGCGGTTATATCCTCAGTGGCATTTTTACCTCAAGAATTGTAAGTTAGATTACGACCGTAAGAAACAGATATAGAAGAAATAGTGTAGGGCGAGACACTGTTCATAGGATCCTACAGCTGGAATAAGAAATCTGTCCGTCGACAAGCAGAGCGGCCACCCGTCTGCCACAGTCCCGAACGTGTCATCTCTGGCGTTCCCAGCAGTTCGCGGATGCTTACTCAGGGGCCACCCATGTCGGTCAGCGACCTATCCCATTTCTACGGGTGTTTACTTAGAAATGCTAGCATAACGCTTACAGCCGGCACACGTCAATATCGGGCTGTTTACAAACCGTTAGGGGGGCATTAGGGACGAAGCTCCAGCGTACACACTGGGCGTGCGCAGTGCACGACGGCCAGCGATGGCGTGGCTGCCGAGGATGCGGAAAGGACCCTACCTCTATTTACGTACTTCGGATCGTAGTATAATAACAGCCCTCTTCTCAGTTGTCTAATATCTTGTGTGCTAGTTAATGCAACTAGGGACTAACTGAACACTGTGGGTGTTATCAACTTAGTGATCACTGTCAGAATTTACACTTTATCGCAGATACTTTAATTTTCTCGCCACAACTGGTTCCAGTGTCGGTACACACGGGAAATGTTAAACTCTTAAACCTTTTAATGTAAAACAAACGTTATTAATGTTCCACAACTTTATCATTCATATCTACATACTTGCAGTCCTCTATTGTTAGAGGGAACCGAACTTTAGCATCTAAAATGACGGGTGTAACTGAATTGAACTGTCCAGCCTCATTAACGTGACCGCCTACCAGAAGCCTGAGTAACCACCTTTGAGGAGAGCCGGAACAAAACCCGATATATCCACTTTTGCTGTATTCGCGTGTTTGAGCTGTAGGGGGGAGATACGGGAGTAATAATACATGCTGCCACAAAAAAATTTTCAGCACAACGCGACATCAAGTCTTTTATGGTGTGTTTCTTGTTTTTATAGCTTGTGGAGCCATTTAGAGATCACTATCTGTTACTTTCTGTATTGACAGCAAACGCGGATTTACCCGTTTTTGTTCCGACGCTCCTCCTTTCGTAACGCGAACCGCTGCGAGACGTGCAAGACTGAGTTGATGAGGTTACTTTCGCTTTCCTTCGGTTTACTCACAGTACATGTTCTGTACTCTTCACACTGCTATTCTGTTCAACAACTCGTGTAACTCTTCTTCACTTTCACTGAGAATAGCAATATCACAACAGAATCAAATATTTGATATTCTTTCACTGTGAATTTTAATGCCACATCTTAACTGTTCTTTCATTTCCACCATTTTTCTTCGATGAATAGACTGAACAATAGGGGCGAGAAACAACATCCCCGACGAACACCCGTTTTAGTCAGATCATTTGGTTTGTGGACTCCCATTCTAATCGTTTCTTTTTGGTTCTTGTACATATTGTATATTAACTAAGTTTCCCTACAGTTTACTCCTAGGTTACTCAAAATTCCGAAAGTCTTGCACCGTTTTCGCTGTCAAACTGCTTTTCTAGGTCTATAAATTGATCGCGTGCTGATGGAAATTTGTCGGACAAAGTTTCATCACCTGAAACATTATTTGTTGATAGGTAGTAACAATTAATTTAACGAAAACAACTGCACAATATAGCGAGCATTTCGAAAATAGATAAAAGCTTAAAATGTTCTGGCAACAAACTATCTCCCACTAACGAACACTACCTGCGATAAAGCAAGGAAGACCACGTCCATTAGGTGGCCACAGTTACTTAGGGAGAAGCACTGGTAAGTTGGACCTGAAGTGACTGTAACACTTCACTCTTAAGACACAGCAAGAAAGAAACAGTCTTCGAACTTTTACACTAACTAGTATGATCACTTTTCGTTTACTAATAGAGCGCAGAAGCCTTTATGGTGTCCAGAACGCATGTGAAGCATGGGAATATTGAACATTTTAAGGTAAGTTGCTGTCAGCTATAATAACAAAAAAAAATGTCTCTAAAATAATTACTGCACTTCATAAATACATTCAGTGTGAGAATTATCGAAACACTGGCTTGACATTAAATTGGGGGACCCAGTAACTGTTTCATCTGTTTGATGGGTACGGAACTAACAGCAAAAACAACCCGCGATAAAGGTACTCACATAGATGGAAACATAACAATGAAATCGTTACTAAAAACCTGGAGAGTAAAGAATAGCTGAGTAAGCCCTTCAGCTGTAATAGTCTGCAAATATGCCTTACAAGATCAATGCAATTCTGTTACTTTGACACCGAACAAATCCCTTGAAACGAGTGAAAATTAAATAGTGTAATTAGGCCTCTGTCTTCACACTCATTCTATTTATATACTTCTATTCTCTTTTACTCATCATGTGGACCACTTTATACCAAAGACTAACTGAAGTCTTCAGAAAATTATACCTCCATGAATGTCAATAAACACTTTTAACACGGTAATAATTTCGTAGTTCATAAAAAATGAAGTATCAGCGTTCGATGCCACACTTGTTAGGGGTTGCAGATATCGACCGCGGTCCGTAATAGATATCGCTGGACCCGCGAGTCGCGAATGGCGCCTCTAGCGCCGCTCCACGGCTCGTGACAGGTATCTCACGAGCTCTCGTCCACTCTTACTCGGGACGTCAACTAGGAATGTAGCACAGCCTTCAGCTGTTACGAAGCAACCTCTAAGAAGGCGCTTAGTCAAGTATGGCATAAGTAACGCCTCTCTAGATATGTTTGTAATTATATTGATGCAGCATAAGAGGAACCTGTAACTCAAGTTAAGTACAATATATATTATTTTTTACCAACGACTATTAATTATTTGAGTCGTTGCAGATACAGACTATGCAGCCAGCTCCTTACCGACTTCACTGCCAAACCTGCAATATATGTTTCGATTTAGCATTGTTCACCTGTCATCATAAAAACTGACGATGAGAATCATAACAAAAAATTCGATACTCGGAATCGTTGTGTCACTAGGAATATTAAGCTATCTAGAAAAGTAATTGAGGACAAATCACTGTTCTCGATAAAAAGTTGAGATGAAAGCACTTCTTGCATGCAGTTAAGCAACTTACTGGTCCAAGCAAATAAACACAGAAATAAATTTTACTTCTAGTGGAGGGGGTGGCGGTGGTTATCTTCTGCGGCAGACGTATGACGTGGTGAAACATGATCAAGACTCTTTATGCGAAAGTGTTGCATAAATTCTCTTCTTGACGTCTAAATTTTGTGATTCAGCGCAGAACAATAAATGGCATGATCTTACAGCGTATGTACATTCACATCCCAGGCCGGGTAATCAAATGTTGTTGGTATCCTTGTCAGCTTTAGCACTCAAGATATTCATCGTTCGGAAGCTAGCCACCGACTCTCTGTGTCTCAGACTTCTTGTGGTACTTTGCCGAAAACCGCCTTTACTTTCACGTCTACAGAGTTTCATTGCAGAGGGCACATTCTCCAGGTTTTATAACCGTATAGACCTTAGTACCTTTGCCTGGACCAGTTTTATACACAAAAGAGTAACATAGTATCATTGTAACAGAACACGGTACTGAAAATTACATTCACTAATTAATTCGTGTTAAATAACTTGACAGAAAGTAAGAACATTTATTTTATTGTATGATGAACCAAAGGACACAGTACCACAGATATCACATTATGCTTAAGACAACATGAAATCTACATAAGAGAAATACAATCGATACGGAACATAAGAGCCACAAAACGGCTGCTCTTTCTAGAAAGGGCAGTTTTGAGGGTTGATTAATACGCCTCCACCATGTTTTGTCGCTCTCTGTATACAGAAGCAAGACAGTTTAAATTTAAGGGAGACGTCAGTCCCAGGGAACAGTAGCTGCTCTGTGATTTAGTAAGTAGCAATTTTGGATAGGAATTAGACTTATGTGAAGTTAGGTTTCTCTGTAAAGATGAAGCCGGCCAGAGTGGCCGAGCGGTTCTAGGCGCTACAGTCCGGAAACGTGTGACTGCTAGAGTCGCAGGTTCGAATCCTGCCTCGGGCATGGATGTGTGTGATGTCCTTAGGTTAGTTAGGTTTAAGTAGTTCTAAGTTCTAGGGACTGATGACCTCAGAAGTTAAGTCCCATAGTGCTCAGATCCATTTGAACCATTTGTAAAGATGAAATTGCGTTGTTAGGAGCAATGCACAATTCAATATGGTTTTACGTAAACACAGATGGATCCGAATTTAGCGTCTGATCGGTCACGAAGGATTGCTGTATGCCACGACAGGCTTTCATGAATCATTTAGCAACGGAAACTGGAAAACTTGTCTTTCTAATCCTTGTGAGTGAATAACTGCGCGCCCATGTGGCATTTCCATTATCCACCCAACCCTCTGTTTACAAATGATCGATACGCTCATATTCTCTGCTGGTATAGCACCAGAGAATTAGTATTTTTGTGTTCGTGTAAGTGTAGTTTCAGGAGTTCGCTCCTCCTGTGAAGAAAATGTTAATATGACACCTACGTAGTTTTTTAAACTTTTCCCCAAAGCACGTGCCAGCATGTCTGCTCCTACGCTGATACTTCCTGTATTGTGCGGAGGAAAATTATTTACTGGGTGTTGTGTGATGTCCTTAGGTTAGTTAGGCTTAAGTAGTTCTAAGTTCTAGGAGACTGATGACCGTTAAGTCCCATAGTGCTCAGAGCCATTTGAACCATTTTTTTTAAAATTATTTACCACATTTAAGAATGTATGATCACTGATCGATCACTCGGAGTTCGCTAATTAATATTCTGTTGCGCAGTTTTCTCTTTAGGATAGACACCACGGGTAGTAATCAATTAAAATAAATGGAACTGCAGAGGATTTCGCAATCAAAGCGAATAAGTAATGTCAGTCACGTGTTTGTGCTCAGTTGGCTCTCAGCTACCCAAAGTCCTCGCTATGAGGCTATGTGAACTTTGTTATAAAACGCGAAACTCACTTCTTTCACTTTTTCCGAAAGTCAGAATGTCTCTAGACTCATATATTTTGTATAAAATCTTGAATAGTTGTATAGTTATCACTTCCACATCATTAGACCGCAGTTTTCCAAAGCTCTGCTAAATTCTGATTGTAACTCTGGATCTCCCACGACTTCTTAATTACTACACACATAAAAAAAAGTTTTGCATCACCTCTGTTCCGAGATTTCCGGAACCTGTACAGAAAACTGCAATAGACATCAACATAAACGTCATTTCCGCCCTTTCTTTTGACCTTGAAAACCTCACAATGCATGTTGTACCACCATACAGGATACCTTCAGAGGTGGTGGTCTAGATTGCTGTACACACCGGCACCTCCAATACGCAGTAGTACGACCTCTAGCATTGATGCATGCCTGTGTTCGTTGTGGCATACTATCCACCAGTTCATCAATGGACTGTTGGTCCAGATTGTCCCACTCCTCAACGGCGATTCTGCTTAGATCCGTCAGACTGGTTGGTGGCCCACGTCGTCCATAAACAACCCTTTTCAAACTATCCCGGGCATATTCGAGAGAGTTCATGTTTGGAGAACATGCCTGCCATTCTAGTCGAGCGATGTCGTTATCCTGAAGGAAGTCAATCAGAAGATGTGCACGATGGGGAAGCTAATTGTCGTCCTTGAAGACTAATGCCTCGCCAATATGCTGCTGATTTGGTTGTACTATCGGTCGGAGGATGGCATTCACGTGTCGCACAATCGCCGGCCTCTGTCGCCGCGTGGTTCTAGGCGCTTCAGTCCGAAACCGGGCTGATGCTACGGTCGCAGGTTCGAATCCTGCCTCGGACATGGATGTGTGTTATGTCCTTAGGTTAGTTAGGTTTAAGTTGTTGTAAGTCTAGGGGACTGATGACCTCAGATGTTAAGTCCCATAGTGCTTAGAGCTAATGCAAAATGCAACCCCAAAACATCAGGGAACCTCCACCTTACTTAACTCGCTGGTCCGTGTGTCTAAGGCGTTTAGACTGACCGGTTTGCCTCCAAACACGTCTCCGATGATTGTCTGGTTGAAGGCATATGCCACACTCATCGGTGAAGAGAACGTGATGTCAATGCTGAGCGGTCCATTTGGCATGTTATTGGGTCCATCTGTACTGCACTGCATGGTGTCGTGGTTGCAAAGATGGGACTTCACCATGGACGTCGGGAGTGAAGTTGCGCATCATGTAGCCTATTGCCCACAGTTTGAGTCGTAACACGACGTCCTCTGGCTGCACCAATGCATTATTCAACTTGGTGGCGTTGGTGCCAGAATTCCTCCGAGCCATAATCCGTAGGTAGCGGTCATCCACTGCAGTAGTAGCCCTTTGGCAGCCTGAGCGAGGCATGTCACCGACAGTTCCTCTCTCTCTGTAGCTCCTCCATGTCCGAACAACATCGCTTTGGTTCACTACGAGACGCCTGGACACTTCCCTTGTTGAGAGCCCTTCCTGGCACAAAGTAATAAGGCGGACGCGATCTACCGCGGTATTGACGGTCTAGGCATGGTTGAACTACAGACAACACGAGCCGTGTACCTACTTCTTGATGGAATGACTGGACCTGATTGGCTGTCGGACTCCCTCCGTCTAATAGGCACTGCTCATGCGTGGTTATTTACGTCTTTGGGTGTGTTTAGTGACATTTCTGAACAGTCAATGGGACTGTGTCTGTAATACAATACCCACAGTCAACGTCTATCTTCAGGAATTATGGGAGCTGGGGTGATGCAAAACTTTTTTTGATGTGTATTTCTTCTGCTACCTCGTCATCAGATAACTCCTAACCTTCGTAGAGGTATTCAGTTTACTCTTCCTCCTATCTGCTCTCCCATCCGCGTTTAACAGTACAGCTACCATTTCCCTGTTAACGGTGCCGCCATTGCTTTTAATTTAACCGGATGAAGATGTTTTGAATTTTCTATATGTTAAAATAATCCTTCCAAGGACCACTTCTCGTTTGATTTCGTCAATTTTTTTCTTCAGCCATTTCACCTTCGCGTCTGTGTTCTACCTCTTTGTATCATTCGTAAGTCACATAAATTATTATAGCTACATAACTATTCATTTTTGCGCTTTCCTCGATGAACTAATCCTTTTTTCCCTAATGTTCCATTGCAATGATCTCCCTTCGACCTATATTTGCCTAACCAATTGCTGTTATTGCTCTTTAGTTATGTCCATTCGTCCACAACTGATTGCTTAATGTGGAATCAACTATTGCAGCTCCTTCCGTCTCAAAGAACTTCAAACGTTTCTCATCATTCAGCAGTATTTCAGCATCACACTATTTTCCACAGTTGTCTTTTAAACTACTCCCCTCAATTTCAGTCTGCCTTTCATCAGTACTTAATTGTGATCTGAGTCTATATATACTCCTAGGTACGCCTTATGTGATGTCTTACCATGAAGTTATCCATTCCTGTGTGTCTGAGCCTTAACCAAATAATCCACAATCCTCCCTTTGTGAATTTTAAACAACATATTCACTATAACTAGCTGAAATTTATTCCAGAACTCAGTCTTTCTCCTCTCTCATTCCAGTAGCTTGCACGATATTACATTTCATTGTCTCCTTTCAACTCTTCAGTACGTCGGTACACAGTAACGGAAGCGTTTCATAAAGAGTGAAGTGCCACTCTAGGGCGTTATACTTGTATTCGGAAAGATCAGAGTTATAACACCCGTCCAGAAATCTGGGATTGGGTTTTATGGTGGCTTAGTAATTAGGTTTATAGGGTTGCCGTGGAGGAATTCGATAGGAATATGCCTTTTATATACGAGGGTACTTCAAGAACTATGCTGCACTTTATTAACTGTGATTGAATGCTACACTGCAGTTCAGAGGGACGCGAATAAGTGGCACTATTTGTCAACATAGTCGCCACGTCTCTATAAAAAGTGGTCGGAGCGTTCTATCAATCTTTCAACACCTTGGCGATGGATACCTTCCGTGGTGACGGAGCCATTCCGGAATCGCAGTGTGAAAGTCTTCATCGTTGGAAAATCTCTTTCATCGCCGAGACGTTCTTTGAACTATCCAGTTACTTGGACTCTTTTGGCTGTTACCTATGTCGATGGCCTTCCTTCCCAATCACCGCCACACAAGTTTGTGCGGCCTTTGTCCCTATGCCTAGACATGACATTTGATTTGGTCCACGATCTGCCAGAATTCCACGGTGAAAGGGTGTACAATTTGGACGTTTCGCCCATAACAATCGAATTGCCCCACGTAATTTAATGTACGTCTCCAGTTGCCGTACCAATTCATGTCCAAACTATGCTATTCCCGTTATCCGTACGGCATCAAAACTGTGTTTATAAGAAAGCCATAAGAATACGTCGCCATTTTTGCGCAACGGACTTACCACGGGACAAGAGGTCCCCTCGTACACTGTGGGATCACATGTCTGAAACTGAATACTGTGCAGGATAAACTAGAACTGCACGGACAAAATTTATATGATTGTTCGGAGACTTTTTCTGAGTATTTTTATAAGGGTTCCGCGGGTTCTGGTGAGTCGTTACACAGTAGCAATGTACTCCTTATTATGATTCATTCGACTGGTTACCGCAGTTTCTGTGAAAATGTTTCAAATAGTGGTAAAGCCAGTAATACACTTCATTTGTTTGGTTATCGCAGTTTTTGTGAAAATATTTCACAACAGTGCAAAACTGAATTGTATACAGTTATCAAAACGTTGAGCTCAAAACACTGGTTCTCCGGAAGCGTCTAGGCACAGATGTAAAATTAACCAGTGACAGATTTCCAGTTGTCTACCTTCCATTCCTTCTCTAAATGACTGTAAATAGCTGTAATTGAAAAGTTTAGAGACCGCGCACACGTAATACTTTCCATATTCTTGGGTATGAAACACAGACACGTGTAGAAATACTGCATGTGCTTTCAAGACTACGTTCTAACAACTGTATAATGTCTTTTACTTCAAACGGAGTCTGTTCATTCGCAAATTCAGATGAGATATGGCTGCTGGGCCCTGCAATAGTGTCATACAGTTTAGTGAAAACACGAGTAAACATTAGGAAATTCGATTCTCTGCCGTCAGGAAATCGTCTGCTGTGTTCTCTACAAGTAGCAGCAGCCTTTCTGTTACAAAACTCACGAACTAACACCATAATGGGATAATCAGCATTTGTAAATTGTGCGTTATTCTGAAACTATACAGTTTCACTGGCCAACAAATCACAACTACAGTGGAAAAATCGATTGTATAAGCTCAAGAATATCTCACAACTTGAACTTCAAAACTAAAATTACACTATTACAAACATGTGAAATGAAAATTTATGTCTGTATCCAACTGTCCGTGTTTGTATATCGACAAATCATGAAACGGTGTGTGTCCCTTTCCTAGTGCATGTAGATCTGAGTCCCAGGTGACGGGTTACAGTGCCCTGTGGAATAGAAATGACTAAGTGGTGGAGCACATGCAACTGGAGAAGATATGTCGTGTAGTGTGGTCTGCTCATAGCTGCTCCAATAGAACGTGTACGCTCTAAGCCGGCAAAGTGAAGCCCTAATGCCGCTTGTATGGACTACTCATGGCTGATTATCCAACAGTGGATGTAATTGCCGCAAGCTATACTCGTCGCTTTGATCGAGTCGGGTGACTATTTGTGCGTCCTGCATTCCCATGTGGTTACGTCACTCCGCACTGAACGTCAGTGCATTTCTGCATACACTCTCAGTCGTCTCGAATTATCAGGAGATGTATCTTGATTCGTACGACCGTCCCAACACACACCATTGCATACATTCTTTCCTGCATTTTAATGACTCCATTGCTTATAATGAAGCAATCTATGGTATTAAAACTGTAAGACCACATGTCTAGTGGTGGTGATTATTGTTTCCAAAACATTCGTCTTTAACATATTGGTGGTTGCTAAGTTACATGGAACTAACAAGTTTCAAAAACACATGTGTTCCAGAATGATGGAATAAATGAAACAACCGCTCAAGTAATTTAGCCGGAGTGAAAGCTTTTAAAATAAAACTCTTAATTCACTGAATAAGGGAACCATGTTTTTAAACTCTGTGTTGAATTAAAACGTTGACTGTTGCTACACTCTGGATGTACATATGAAACAGTTTTATTTTGGTTTATTTCTATTGTCAGCATCAGGTAGCGGTGATACAAGGTCCTTCAGTTCGCTTCGAATGTCAGTGCATTTCGGTGCCCAAGATATCTCCTCCCACAGCTGCTTCGATTATGACCCCTCCTCCAGTGGCAGGAGACTGGATGAGGCTGTTGGAACCGACACCACTGAGCTATACCTCTTGCACTCATAATGAGCTCTCATTTAGACGGAGGTGTTTCAATTGAAAAGGTTTCCGACATGATAACGGCCTAAAGAGGGCGATTAACAGACTTTCAATGTGGAATGGTACCTGGAGCTAGACGCATGGGGGATTCAATATTCCGAGATCCAAAGCGTAGAGTGTGCTAAAAAATCATAATTTCAGGCATTACCTCTTATCACAGACAACGCAGCGGATGGCGGTCTTCAGCTAACAATCGACAACAGCGGCGTTTGCGAAGAGTTATCAGTGCTAACAGCAAGGAAAGCATCGTGAAATACCCACAGGAATCAATGTGGGACGTACGACGAACGTAGCCATTAGGACAGTTCACTAAAATACGTCGTTAGTGGGCTGTGACAGCAGATGACCGACGCGATTGCCTTTTCTAACAATATGACATCACCTGCAGCGCCTCACGTGGGCTCGTGACCCTGTTGGTTGGACCCTGGACATTTGAAAAACCGTGGCCTATTCAGCTGATTCCCGATTTCAGATGGTAAGAGGATTGTAGATTTCGAGTGTGGCGCAGGCATGACGAACCCATGGGGCCAAGTTGTCAGCAAGCCAACCAAGGTGCTTGCTGGTGATGCCCATACTAGTGTGGGATGTATTTACTTGGAATGGACTGGATCATCTGGTCAAACTAAACCGATCATTGAGTGAAAAATACTATTTTTGGCTACTTGGAAACCATTTGCAGTCGGTCATTAACTTCATGTTACCAAACAATGACAGAATGTTTTCCACGACAATTCACCACGTCAACGGGTCACAGTTGTCTGTGGTTGATTTTAAGAACTTTGTGGACAATTCAAGCGAATGATCTGGTGCAGAAACTCACCTCTCGATCATGTCCCATTAATGTTCGATGGGACATGATCGAGAGGTGAGTTTCTGCACAAAATTCTTCATGGGCAACATGTTATCAGTTATGGACGTCTACAGGGGCAATGTGGCTCAGTATTTCTATAGAGGTCGTCCAACGACTTGTTGAATCAACGCGTCGACTTCCTGCACTGCTCTGGTAAAAACAGTGTGCTTAAATACAATAGTTATTTGATTTTTTATATATCTCAGGACTTTTGAATCAGATCATGACTGAAACCAGTCCTCTGGGAATACCTACTGTTAGCACCCACTGGTTGTGCATGCCATTAGTTTCTAGGACGAAAGCATTGCATCCATTGTGATTGAGGCCTTGACTGAAGCCAGTCCACTATATGCAACTACTGTGTGCTTTCAGGACTTAAGCACTGCAACCAGTCCACAGGTTGCAGATGATGACAATATATATAATTAACCCGTCTCTCTATATTTGTAGAAGAGTGCGCGCGCGATCTCGTGTGTGTGTATCTGTGTGTGGATGGGTGGGTGAGTGGGTTGTCTTCTTTTTAAGGAATATCGTCTTTCTATTAGAAATGTTGTCTTTATTGAGCCAAGCTACTGCTACATCACAAAGCTGGTAGAATGTAATGAAACACTATTTCAAGGCTAGCCAAGAATGTAATTGTGATGGGAAGGCGTGCCAGTCCCCAGCACTAATCCGGCGGACTAGCATCGAGGTCCAGTGTGCCGCCCAGTGTCTGGATGGTTTTTAAGGCAATTTTCCATCTGGCTCAGCGAATGCGGGCTGAGTCCCCTTATTTCACCTCAGTTACACTATGCCGATTGCTGGGCAAACACTGTCTCCTCGTACGCATACACCATAATTACTCTGTCACCCAAACATTGGCGTTACACTCGTCTGATGTGAGGCGTTCCCGGGGGAACTGGGGGCGGCAGGGGTTCCACTTGGTGCCGAACCGCACAGTAACCCTGGGTTCAATGTGGGGCAGCGGTGGGGTGAGTGCACTGCTGTAGCCTGTTGTGAACCACTGAAGACTCCGGCGGGGACGAAGCCTCACCGTCGTGTCTGGGTCTCCAGTTCAATACAATACAATACAATACAATACAATGGTCTGATAATGAGGCTACTTGAATGAAAGCACTTGTGTGATACAGATATGTCAAAATGGGTAGCGGTGACAATTAATGACAGCCCATTCAGAACTGGCAATACCCATTGGTAGGAAGTCTGTACAGTCTGATAGCGATGCAGATGACTGTTTGCATAAATATCAGTTGGGAAAATATTTTATGCTTATGTATGATTCTTACCAGCCAGTACTTATCTACTGCGTTTTTTTTCTCCCAGAAATGTTAGAAACTTTAGGAGAGAGCCTTGCATGAAGGATCCCACTGCGGCATTCAATGAGACAATCACTGCAGCTGGGGCCATCGATTTCATGATTACCTTAGCCAAGACTATCAATGTCACGGTCACCTAGCTGAGAATGTTGATGTCACGATCACACGATGATGACCCCAGCCAGGACCATCGAAATCACCACCACCAAAGCTGAGACCTTCGATCTCTGGTAGTTACAATAATCTATCAACTAGCAGCAGCTGCGGTGGATAGTTCAAATGGCTCTGAGCACTATGGGACTTAACATGTGTGGTCATCAGTCACCTAGTACTTAGCACTACTTAAACCTAACTAACCTAAGGACATCACACACATCCATGCCATAGGCAGGATGCCAACCTGCGACCGTAGCAGTCGCGCGGTTCCGGACTGAGTGCCTAGAACCGCGAGACCACCGCGGCCGGCTGCAGTGGATAGTGAGAGGTTTCGCATGTCCCACCCCGTGAGCAGAGCGTCTAGTGGATTACGCAAGATGGCGCATCATGGGCGAAGAAAGACAGCTTCAAACAAATGTCACCCAAGTGAGACTGCTGTAAGCATTACTGCCTCTCGACATTCTTAGATGAATAGTATGAATAGCAATAAGAATAATACTTAGGATAAAAGGAAGAAAGATCCCTGCCAACTGCTTCTTAATACAAAACATGGACTGATGATATGCCAATTAATGGTTCAAATGGTTCAAATGGGTCTGAGCACTATGGGACTTAGCTTCTGAGGTCATCAGTCCCCTAGAACTTAGAACTACTTAAACCTAACTAACCTAAGGACATGACACACATCCATGCCCGAGGAAGGATTCGAACCTGCGACCGTACCGGTAGCGCCTAGAACCGCTCGGCCACCTCGGATGGCTATGCCAATTAATGTCGAAGGACTTAGCAGAGCCAAAGAGAAATTCTCATCACGTTAGCTACTAACGGAGATGTTGACACACCGGCTCTCCAATGGACACACCTACAAAGTATAAGCAATTTGAAAGTTTGTAGATTCACTGTATTGGACATGAAAGGTTTAGAATCGCCATACTTCTAGAACATGGTTTGGGAACATTACAGATACCCTACCGCCAATACATGAACATGAAGTTAGAACAAAAATAAGTGGAAAAACTATGCACAATGTATAGAAGCCACCACCGCAGACGCGCGGGGTAGCCGCGCGTGGTAGCCGCGCGGTCTTGGATGCCTTACCACAGTTCGTGAGGCTCCCCCGTTGGAGATTCGAGTACTCCGTCGGGCATGAGTGTGTGTTGTCCTTAGTGTAAGTTAATTTAAGTTAGATTAAGTAGTGTGTAAGCCTAGGGACCGATGACCTCAGCAGTTTGGTCCCATAGGAACTTACCACAAATTTCCAAAAATTTCCTCCATTGCAAATTTGGGAAACATTAGTGGTAATCAACCCAGAACACCTAACCACCTACGTAGGGAACTTTAACTGGTACCATCGTAGATAGGGTTAAGCAATCTTCAATGATGGTGGTTTGGAGCTGACGGACTAGCCAGGCTCAATCAACTGCCACTTAGTATACGATGCTAAAGATAAAGGCACCTTCCATTCAAAGACTAGGGGCACAAGTACATCAGCTGACCTGTGGTTTGTGACACAGTCGACATCAGGTACAGCCCTGACAATCACAAGAAGAATCTTAGCTCGATTCCCAAAGAGCCAACACAGTGAACCATCTTCCGACTAGGGCTACAGTTACCTGTTGTAAGAGAGGTGCAACATCAGGAAAGTCATCTCGCACATGTTGTCAAAAACTGATGGAAAAATAGTAAGAAGAACATCTCTGACACCAAACAACTACATACAATTTGAGAAACTGATATTAGAACCAGCACAAAAGTACTTCATCAAGGATGCTATCAAGAATATATCCCTTGCGTGGCTAAACAATGCACAGTCCAACTGGAAGAGTATAACAGAAATGGAAGCTACTTATGCTATTGAAAATTAATCAGTCTTCTGGTTGAAGAACAAAAGAAAAGATGACACGAGATGGTAGAAAATATTGATTTAGAAAACTAAAGCCGCAAAAGCTGAGTACTCATGAGAAAGTTCGGAGAAGCCACTTATTAAATCAGACGAACGGGCAAAGTCACTCTAAACCAGATTAGTTCTAGAATACCTGAAAAATATGTATTATCACAGAAAAAAAATATAATGATGGAGAACATGAAAGAAGCAATAGTTAACTCTGGGGATGAGACCATACTGACACGTAAAGTAAAAGACAGAGAAATAGAAAATGCACTAAAACACACCAACAAAGGGAAAGGAGCCGGCGTGGATGAATTGAATTCTAGAATATCGATGAGGATGGAGTGAAGTGGCTAGCAGAATTGTTTATTATGATCACGAACACTTGTAAAATTACAAAAATATGGAAGGAACCTAAAGTCATTGCTATCCAAAAGCCTACAAAAACTGTAGAGCACCCCAAAACTTACAGAACCGATTTTGCTGTTGTGAACTACCTGTAAACTGTTTGAGAGAGTGATAGTGGGCAGAATAGGATCAGTTATCGATCAGATACTACTAATAACACAGGGGAGGTTCAGAAATAATAGAAATTGCTGAGACCAAGCCCTAGCTCTCACAACCTATACAGAGCAAGGTTGTCAAAATAATTTGAAGGCTGGAATGGTGCTGCTTGTCCTTACATCTGCCTATTACACTGGGTTCAAGATCTTATCTGAAAGTGAATGAAGGTTCTGAAATGTAAGAAAACTGTGAATTTTTTGAATTTTTTAACGAATTACTTAAGAGAATGGAAATTTACAGTAGAACTATGAAGGAGATTGCACAAACACAAGGTTTTGTGAAAATGGAATGCCAAAAGGATCAATATTGGCACTAGTTCTGTTCAGTCTCTACAAATTTGACACCCCAATTTTAAACTCACAGATCTTCGCATACTGTGACGACCTCGACATAGCAGTACAAGCAAAATCTTTCAAGAATTTAGAAGAATTACTTCACACTGCAAAGTGATTCAGTGAGCGGAATTAATCGTCAACCAAATAAAAACTATAACTACAATGATCAACCTAAACAATAGGGAAGCAAACAGAAAAATAAATCCAAGCATAACCGGTGAAACAATGAGACACAAGAGAACCCTGAAATACCTGTGAATTAAACTGGACTGTACACTAACATACAAGTACCACTTGGAAGACATCGCTCAGAAATTGTACACAAGAAATATTAGGAAAGCTGGGAGGAACAACCAGGGACAATTCAGCAGGGACATTACTCACTTCAGCGATGGCTCTTGTATATAGTGCCCTAATGTGGGTCAGGAGCATCCACACAAAGAAAGTTGACATCCAGTTCTATGAAACCAAGAGGATAATCTCTGGAACACTATGACCAACCTCCATTCCCTGGATTCCAGTCCTAGCAGATATGAAACCTCCACATATCGAACGACAAGCAGCAGCTCAGAGGGTAACTACGTGAATCACAGATAATCGTACCATACACATCGACCATTATTTTCCTACAGACGACCGTTCCCAATCCCGAAAACCCTTCAAAAAAGACGACGTAAATCCCCAAGGCTCTAAAGACCACATGGAGAGAAGAGTGGCAGCAGATAGCTGTAAAGAACAGCAGTGTTGTGCTTGACCGGACAATGCAACTGCCACACTTTGACCTGTCACCGAGGCACTGGACTGGAATTAACAGACAGTGAACCGGATTTGGACGTTGGAGACAATTAATGGTAAAGTGGGGACGTTCTGAAGATTCAAAGTGTGACTGTGGAACGGAACAAACGATGAACCATATTTTAAGTTGATGATATGTATGGTTTTACTGACGGATGGCTAAACGAATTCCACATACTTACAGAGAAGCTAGCAGCAAATTATTGGCACATTCTACTAGTGTTGATGAACATCAGGATACCACATCTGATCCTTTTCCTAATTGTGCCTACCCATTTGGTAAGGGACTTTCTCAAAGATATAAATGATCTGTGGTACCTGCAATTAATGACTTGACGTCATGGGGCATCTCAGTTGCTTAGTAGTTTGAGTAATTTTTCTTGATTATCATAGAAGTCGGAATTATGTCTGATCATTCACTCACATACGTTCGATCTATTAAGTGGGGGGGGGGGGAATCTCCCATATCCCTTTTCCAGAGAATATAGCTGCCAAAAATTGAATTATTAATGTCCAATATAATGAGAAATTTTGCTTTGCGTGGTTTCTTCTGGCTTGTGAAAGAAATTATAAGAAAGTGACACATCACAAAAGTAAATACCAACTATTAATGATTCTAGGCAAGTTTACTGGTATAGATTCTCTGGATGTCACAGAACCAGAGAGGTAGGTTTAAGTTGATAAAACCCTTCACTTCTCCAATTTCGCTAGTCAGCGCCAGAAAAATGCGAATTTGCTGTTATCCTTTCAGGGAGTAAATAACGCAACAGGTGCATGAAAAATATGTCTCGCCTAAATTCCTCCCAATTAAGTTGACCTAAGACTGCGCTGCTTGTTTTCCTCAGGTGCCTGAATGTATTTATATGAGTGAGCGATTAGGTCAACATCTGCTGGATTGCTCTACACTGGAGCCAGTACATGTAGAGAAGCCTTCTTTTTGTTTACTTTTTGTCATCAGTCTTCTGACTGGTTGAACTTGGAATGTCATGAATTCCTCTCCTGAACCTCTCAGAGTAGCAATTAAACACTACATCCTCAATTATTTGTGATATATATCCCAATCTCTCTCTTCCTCTATAGCTTATACTCTCTACAGCTCCATATAGTACCATGAAAGTTATTCCCATGTCTTGTCAATCTAGCCGTTCTTCTTGTCAGCGTCTTCCATAATTTTCTTTCTTGGCCTAGTCTGAGGGGAACATCCTCATTCCGTATCTTATCAGTCGAACACATTTTTAACATTATTTTATATCACCACATCTCAAATGCTTCAATTCTCTTCTGTTCCAGTATTCACCACCATACAGTACATTTCTACTCAGAGACTTTTTCCTCAAATCAAGGCTAATGTTTGGTATTAGGAGACTTCCTTTGATTGGGAATGTCTTCATTACCTATGATAGTGTCCTTTTTACGTCCTCTGTGGTTCACCCATCATGGTTTATTTTGCTTACAGGGTAGAAGAATTCCCTAACTTCATTTACTTTGTGATCTCCAATTTTAATGTTAAATTTCTAGTTATTTTAATTTCTGCTGTTTCTTATTACTTTCACCTTTCTTCTGTTTACTCTCTATCCATATTCTGTACTCGCTATTATTTTCATTCCATTCAAAAGATGTAATTCTTCTTCACATTCACTAAGGAGAGTATTGTCATCAGACAGCCTTGCCATTGATATCGTTTCAAACTGAATTGTAATTCTACTCTTGAACCCTTCTTTGATTTCCATCATTGCTTTTGCAGTACATAGACTGAAAAGTAGGAGGCGAAAGATGTCATCCTGTCTTACCCAATTTTTATCTGAGCTCTTCGTCTTGGTCTTTCGTTCATGTTGTTCCCCCGTGTTTGTGGTACAGTTTATACATCACTCATTTTTCCTGAGATACCTACTGAGGTAAATAAGTTCTTAATATTTAAGAAATTTCTCCATTATGATATATACCGTTTGTTGTATATGCCGACTTTGAGTGCCTTCTCAATTCCGTGAAGCACTGTGTAGTCAAACCCACTGCCTGCCATACTGCACTTACATGACAATTACCATACAAGGTAGCACATCAGGCTGTATATTCAAACAGTTTGGTTTATAATCATTTTGGACTCTATGATAGGAAGAACCCTACGAGGTAGTTGCTTTCTAACCTTGAACAACTTGGAAGGAGAGTTGTGATTTATTACAGCAACGTCCCTATGAGCAACTCGCAGGATAAGAAAGTATCATACCAGAATGCAGTTGATTTCTACAGGATAAAGGGAGATATTTTCGTGATAAATTTGTTATTTTGCTGATTGCTTCTGATGTTTATGAAATTAATCTTTTATGAATGCTTCCCGTTAGGTATCGGACGTAATACAACGGTTTTAGACGGTATTTCTTATTTAAATAGTGCTACTGAATAAATACAGCGGCATCTTCCAAACTATGAAAAGTATTTAATTTCGTGACTTAGGTAGGTAATTTTGTAATAACAGTAATCTAATTTCGTGATGAAATGAAATGATCGTATGGCATTGTTGGCCCATTCGGGGAAGTTCGGCCGCCGTATTGCAAGTCCTCTTTAGTTGACGCCACTTCGGCGACTTGCGGGTCAATGATGATGAAAATGATGATAACAGACACACAACACCCAGTCCTCTGCCGTGAATAGATAAATCGTAATTACGGTAATTTCACAACAAATTTATTGGGTTACTTCTCTTTTACAAACTACCAATACAAGTGGTCATTCAGGTGAAAATAGTCTTCATTAATGTTATAACATACGCCTAGGCACTGTTGCTTACGATGTCTGCATCCTCGAACAGTTGTCACACGTATATACTTCCTCTTCTACTCCGGAATGCAGGCAGAGCACATGTTATGGTGTTAAGCAAAACGAGCATTGGATCCATTTAGCTCCATTCTTTCAGCAAACATCACTTGAGTAAGATTTATAGCATGTACCACAAACCCAATCACCTACTGTCTTATCTTTTATGCATGTGGTTTTTGTGATCTCTGATTTTGATATAGAGGCTTTTGGTTGCAGTTTTTCATTGAGATACTTCGTTCCTGAATCTTTTTTTTAATTCTTTTCTGATTCACAGTAGGCCTATTGGATTTTATCGTTGCTGTTGGCAGTGTCAACAGATCAATTTCCACATCTTGTGCCATAGGCCTATTTTGTGTGGGTTAAACACCCTTATTTGTTAACTCTGAAGGAGCAACAGCCTCTCCAGAGGTAGAATTTCTGTTGAAGGGATAAATTCCACTTTTTTTGAAGGCGTTTTGGATATTCTTCGCACAAAAACTCTGAATAAATGCTGGATTTAAAATTGTATGAAAGTTGCTTCTGATCGGATTATCAGCCTGATTTTCTTTCATGTACTGGTCCAGCCTTTTGGCCCAGTGAGCCTTCAGTGATTTACACACACGCACATCAAGTGGCTGCAGCGGATGCCATGTATGGGCAGGAAAAAACTCAACAATAAAATTTGGTTGGCATTAGCCACTGGTATGACAGCAGGTTTAATGTGTGATGCTTGAGGAGGATGACAAGGACGATCAGGAGGGATGGCATACACAAAAAAAAACTTTACCATTCTAAAAACAAATCACCGTTAGTCCAGCCTTTCGGAGAGAGTTTTACTGATGAATTTGGATGGCTGTCATGCTTTAACATCACTCCACTGAACTCCTTTGAATATAATCATAGGTGGAATCCGTGTTCCATTGGCACAGATACAACCTAAAAGTGTATGCGACACTTCACGATCTGCGTAATTTCTCTTGTATTGCTTTCACGACATACGACAAACGAGTTTCGTCGCAATCCCGTAATAGATCATGCAAGTTCTGAATTTTTAAATCTTCCACCAATTTCTTTAATTTGGAAAAGAAATCACGAATCATCTCTTCGTTTGCCGTAGATGCCCTGTAAGCAGCAAGGTTCTCAGGTGCCCGCAAAGTAAGTTTGTACCTCGTCTTGTAGCTCATCCACCCCATTTGCTGGCACTTCCTTTTTCGGAGTTTAAGAAATTTCCACGACTAGCTCGTTTCGCTAATTCTTATGCAAATTTTCTCACCATCATAACCGTCAACCTGACACACAGTTGTTGCATTTTAGTAGTGTAGTTGTATAGTTCTCAACATCTGGCTTTAGAGCAAATTTTCTTCAAATTTAGGAGGATCTCGACTGTCTTTCACATTTCTGTTAAGGTAGTCTTTTAATGTGCTCCACGGAACATCCATTTGCTTTGATGCTTGGTATGTAGAAACATTATTAACTTTCACTAATTCAGCAGCGGCTATGAGTTGCTGAGTTGCATACCTGCGATATTTTGAACGCTCCCTTGGCATGTTGTATACGACCTGCAATAAATGTAGGTAGGTAATTTCTTGATAATATAAATGTAGGTAGGTAAAATGGAAATGATCGTATGGCATTGTTGGCCGGGAGGACCCATTAGGGAGATTTCGGCGGCCGTATTGCAAGTTCTTTTTAGTTGACGTCACGTCGGCGACTTGCGAGACCATGATGATGAAATGATGATTGAGTGTACACAACACCCAGTCCCCTGCCGGGAATCGAACCCAGACCCCTAGGTAGGTAATTTCGACATATGTCAAAACATAAATTCAGAAGTACAGACGTGTAGAATACACCACTAGCAATAACATTGCTTTAGTACACTAAGCTGATATCTCGCTTACAATTCATACAATTGCGCAAAATAATTCCCATCGCACTCTTAATGCTTCCTTATAATTTCACATGAGATTGTTTAGACTATTGTGTATGCTTAGTTAGTCCTACCAACAATAATTTCTTTTTAGATTTCATCATATTCTCAATTAGCCATTTTGCCTTATCTTCCCTTCAATTCCTATTTATTTCATTCCTGTCACCCGTATGTCTTTATTCTTTAATTTCTCTGGACATTTTTGTACTTCGTTCTTTCGTCTATCGCAGTATATATAGCCTTAGAGAACGTCAAGGCGCATCTCTTCATTCCTTAGTACTTCTGCATCCCACTTCTTTGCGTTTTGATTCTTCCTGACTAATCTCGTGAATTTCAGCCTACTCCTCATCATTATTAAATTCCGATCTGCGTCAACATCTGCCCCTGAGTACGCCTTGCAGTCCAATATCTGATTTCGGTATCTCTTTTTGATCATGATGGAATCTAACTCGAATCTTACCATACCTCCGTACCTTTTCCAAGTAGAACTATACTTCTCCCTCTTGTGATCCTTAAAGTATTTGCTATTACCAGTTGAAATTAGTTCTTACTAGCTCAATTACTTTTTCTTCTTTCCCATTCCTACTATCAAGTCCGTCTTCTCCCTGAACCTTTTCTTCTGTTGCTTCCCCTGCAACCGGGTTCAGAGCTCCCATAACTATTAGATTTTCCTCTCCTTGTATGTACTGAATTATCCTTTCAGTATCCTCATTTATTATATTTGTTTCTTTATCTTCTGCTTGTGTCATTGGCATTTATACCTGAACTGTTGTGTTCATGTTGGTTTGCTGTCGATTGTGATGAAAACAACCCTGTCACTGAACTCCTCGCAGTAACTCGCACTTTCATATTCACAACGAATCCTCCTCCCATTTTACGAGTACTATATTCTGTTGCTCATAATGTTACCCTATAGTCATCTGACCAGAAATCCTTGTCTTCTTTTCATTTCACTTCATTCAACGCCACTATATCTATTTTGAACCTTAGCGTTTCCCATTCCAGATTTTCTAACCTCTCTGCCATCTTTTTACTCCTGACATTCCACTCTCCGACTCGCAAAACGTTCCTCTGTCGTTGGTTATTCAGTCTTTTTCTCATGGTCACCTCCACGTTAGCAGTCCCCTCCCGGAGTTCCGAATGGGGGTATTCCGAAATCTTTTGCCAATGTAGAAGCAAACATGACAGTTTCTCAATAATAGGCAGGAAACCCCATGAATTGAGACACTATGTGTCTTTAATGGAACGGTTTCCATTGCCCTGTTCATCATCATCCCATTGTTCATTGCTGAATCTTCCGGTTTGTATGGAATGTTTCCCACACCAAGAGCAAGAAAGTGCCCTGGACCTCAGTTCACTCCTGCGACCTCTTTGACAAGACCGAAGGCCACTGGAAGATTGAGGGTGACTTCTCTGATGCCGGAAATCGTCGGCCGCCATTACTGATGATTTTTATTCCAAATCATGGTTCTAACTCGGTAGCAAGAACGTTTTGTTAGTGTTGAAAGATATTATCTCTAGACCACGTGTCACCAAAATCTGTGGATGACGATTCCTGAAATAAAGATGTATACATGAATACAAAAATAATGTTTTATCGTACGTTCCGGTTCAGCTTTAGCTTCACATATATGGGAGCTTGTTCATACCTGTTGGCATGTATGAGGGCGAGGAGTAAAGATAAGCAAGTAGCTATATTAATACATTTTTAAGAAATCATTACTTTTTGTGCAAATTAATAGTAATTTTACGTTACACTATGCACACACCAAAAATATTGAATTGCTATTCTCTCCCTCGAACGTCTGCTTAAGTTGCTGGAAAGATGAACGCGTATTGATTCCAGGTCCAAAAATGCAGTGTGCTTGTAAATATTATGCTGCACAAACCCTTCTTGATGCGTTTTATGTACACGTTTGTGTCCGTGCGATCAGGAAAAGCGTGAATTGTTGTAGCCATATTTCTGTAGGCTATTCTGGGATCATATCAGTGTGTTCTATGGCAACAATGCATTATCTGTAGTGCATTTTTCAAGTCTTCTCACATTTCAAATCATTGAAATGTGTAATGATACAACGTTTGTGGACAATGTTTTGATATTGCGTCTAATGTTCGTGAATATATTAAATGCCTTACTCTCAGATACGAGATGCCAAAATTAATCTTAGAAACTGTAATATCCCATATTATTAAGGAAGTAACTGTGTCATATACTATGCAGTGTGTAGGAACCAAAGATTTCACACCTTGCGTAAGAAAATTGAACATTATAATTGCATTATCTCTGATTTTTGTTATCTCTCATGTTCAAGGTAATGTTAATGACTCCGATTTGGTTCTTCCTCTGGTAAACACTTAGAGATCATATAATTTTTACATATTACAACTCGATAGTAAAGGTAACAGCTGTGTTCAAGGAAGAAATAAAAGAGTGCTCATCACTGATAAATAATTAGGTGAGAGTCGAATGTGTGTTTTAGTCTTTCTAGTAATTCGAATTACTTTAGAAAGTTTCAGCTGCTCTACGTCCATATGGAGTGAATAGACGCTGGCGAGATTGGCTAACAGCCTTGCAAATAAACATGGCGGATTTCAACGCACACGAGAGCGCTCAAGATACGCGCCGCAGCTCTTTACCATCATATTACCACACGACAAAACATACACAATGCGAGTTCAGTTTCAGTGGACATTTTAAAACACCACATGAAAGCTGGGAGTACATGCTAACCTTGTCTATAAAACCATAAAATACGATACTAATAGCAATATAAGCTGTCTACCGTTGAAAGGCCGAATCTTGAGTCTTGAATCATAGCTAACATACATTACTACACATTTTGTTTGGTAGAAATATTGTACCTGTTACTATTATAAGACAGTAATATTGTATTTGTTTTGCGTGTACGATTGCTGGAGTATTGCAGAGAAGATACTTGTACATCATGTACATAAGCAAAAATTAAGATCACGATAACTGTAACGTCAGACGACTATGCGGAAATCTACGAAAAGTAGCTGTATATTTTCGTTTCCATCTCGGCTGACTCTTCTAAATTCTGTATAAGGCAATTAATAGTAGTAGGTAAGCACTTTGGTAATTTTTTTATGTGGTCTGTATGTGCAACGCTGTCGCTGCACAGTCCACGTTAAACTGTTTGTGGAGTGCTGTTTCAAAGTCACAATCACGCGTTGTGGAACGAAAAGACTGTTTATAGTCAATTGCAATTGATTTAATCATTTTGAACGAATTACGACAATCTGAGTACGAGATTAAAATTTTTACGGTTAAAACAAGACAATAGACAACAATGGTGCAACAGACGGAACGTAGTGTTCAGCGAGCGGTGAACATTCAAGAGGTTACGAATCCGTTTACATTGATGTTGGCGCGTATTGAGCAGATGTTAACAGCATTGAAAACCGAATTTCTGAATAATCAGACGACATTGCAGACAGAATTACTGACCACTAAGACAGCATTACTAAATCAGGTCATAGATTCACAAAAGATACTTAACAGTGCCATTCTATTGATTTCAAGTGCACAGAAAAGTTTAGCTGACGAATTTGTTCCGTTTCGTGACCAACACAAAGATTTGCCAGATACAGCTGCTACTTTAAAATTGGAGTTCAAAATTTTAAATGTAGGGCAAGATGAGTTAACCAACACTATTGCTGAACTGTCAGAAGCTGTAGGAGACATGACTCGTGGACAGCGTGTTATTATCAACACGCAACTGAAACAACAAGTAGAACAGTTTAAGGAGTTTTTCCAATAATGGTTCGAAGGGAAAGATACCCAAGTGACGACTGCTCTTGAACAAAATGTTCAGTAAGCGGTAAATGAAATGTCAGATAATGGTCTTGCTAACCAAGAATTTTTCAGAGGTTTGCAAGAAGCTCAAACTCTATTAAGCGAATAAATTTCTAAAGGGCGTGTGCCAAAGGGAAGCAGATGAAAGATGTCAATCAACAAATGAACAATCTACGTCATACTTGGCAGGATAATTACTCGATCACTGCTGATAATGAACGAATGGCAAAGAGAAGTATTCCAGAACCTGAACAACAGTGCTGTAAACAACAGGAGCAAATACAGACACCAACATCACCCTAACCGAATGAAATGCAATATCAAATGAGTGGTTGTGCAACATTATATGTGGAAGAAAAGTTATTTAAGTATTGATAGTTTCCTTCTTTTCATACGGATAAGGGAACTGTACACCCAATCGTTTTCATCAGGCCATTTAAGGGTGCTTTACCTTGAACCGGCAAAGTCAGAAAATAAGTTATGTAAATGGACATATCTTTGGCGACGGAACACTTTGGGCAATTGAAACCGCAGAAACTTGTAATACATATGCTGAATTCTGTCGTGTCCTGCCCACTCGTCCAATATAGGGTACCTAGGAAGCTGTTTCTCGGATAGCGAGACAACAATTCAAGCAAATCTTATTAATGGAGTTTATTACTGTAAATTAAATAAACAATAATTAACTTTACGGATTTGCAAAGATGGGTCGCACGCAAATTGCGACTTACAAAATAATCAAAGTGCTTCGATATATACAATTTCCAAGCAAGCAAATAATACAGTTCACAAGTCAGGGATAATGCATTTATATCACGGCTCGTCTTCCAAGGCGGCCGCGGCTAGGCGGCTCGGCGCGTATACCTATTCTCTTCGTATAGGGGCCACTCCTGTCGTGGTGTCGTCCTAGTCAGCGAAATATTTGCTGACGTCGTCTCACAGACTTCTCTGCTGTAACGTTCGAGGCCGACGTCCTGGTGCTTGATGTTACGTCGGAACAGATTCGAGAATGCATTTAGTGCAAAGTGTTGGTGTGTTGTGATACAAGAGAGAATCCGTAAGCAGATTACCAATCCAGAACCATACAATTCACGGTTAGGTACACCATGCAGATACTTTGGTCGGTACCATAATAAGACGAAATATTTATTGGAACCAGTATCTGCCACAGATGTTACTAGAATATTAAAAGCGAAGCTACCATTAAACATTCATAATAAATTATTGCTTGTCAGTCATACCAAATTAACATATTTTTGTCTGCACTGGTCGCAGTAGACATGATGATGGAAGGCGTAAAGGCCAGAGATAACAATAGCAATCGCCAAAGTGGCTCAACCATAAAGGATAATTTAAATAATAATGCAAATAAGCAATGTAATGCTGATGAGAATCGACAAGGAGGTTCTCACAATACAATGTATGATAATGTAACTCAAGATATGGAAATGCGAATAACTATGGCAATAAATACAGGAAAAAGAATTAAGATAGACATTAGACTCCCAGCTGTCCACAAAATCCAGCAACATCATACTGTACTGCAAATTCTAACATTCAACCAAATCCTAATGAGCTAAGTAACGATAAGAGAAATCATTCGCCCATTACTACTAACGTTACTGATGAACAGTCCAAGCCAGGAAAACTATACGCAACCTACTTTATCTCAAAAAGACTGGTCGTAATGAGCGAATGGTGTTGTGACAGTAGTAATAGAATGATACAATATAACCACAGAGCTCACATTAGGGACGAAGTATGGCTATATTACCAACCGCCTAATTTTAATCCGAAAAACAGGCCACAAGTGGCTGTTCTGTTAGTATTGCGGGTTTAAATGTTTTGGCAGTTTTAGACAGTGGCGCAAGTGTGAATGCTGTTTGCACGGCTCTTATTATGCGATTGCAGGAACGAGCTCATTTGCTGACCTTACTTTTGCCGAACTGCTATACTTGGTTCTGTAGGAGGACGCTCTCGTTCGATTAAACTACGAACACGGATTAGATGGACTTCAGTAATGATGGTATTGATTGGACATGTCTAGTGGTACCTAATCTTGTTGTGGACTTGATTTTGGTGCATGAATTACCAAGAGTAATAATACATCTCGCCTCCCGGAAACCCATGTTAACTAAAGACAGAGTTCCTTCAACATACAGTATATCGCAGAAACAAGATTTACATGGACGCTACGGTCAAGGAATTGCCATAGAAATAATTCCTCGTCATACTGGCAGAAGGAGCACATACCCGTTGACCGATTCTTCTAATTTAACAATATGAGAATGAATTAACCAAAAGGTAACTGAATCCAACGCCCTAGGTCACAGCAAAAGACAGAATTAAGACAAATGCTACAGGAATATGCTATGGTATATGATGGCATAATAAAAGAATTTCTATGTCGTCTATTTGTGAAAGCCCATAAAACCTACTGTCACAGGTATTGCTCCATTCCATGGGCGCTATGGTCATCCACTGACCGCGAAATTGAGCGAATGTTTACCTGGGGCATTATTGCAAAAGTCAATATTGCAGTCCATTTCTCGTAGTACCCAAATGAGATGAGTCTGTTCATTTGCTTCTGGACTCCAGTCAAACAAACAAAGTAATTATCCCAGTGAGACAACCTCCAAATATGGAGGTGTTAACTCAAAAGTTTCCTTTAACAAGATTTTCACCAGAATAGATTTAAGATCTTTATTTTGACAATTAGCACTAGACATGGAATCACAAAAGTATACAGTATCCCTTTACTTGAGACGCAGTTATCTATATATAGTATTGCCATTCGGTCTCAATGTTAGCTCAGGTGTATTCATTTCAGCACTAGGCACTGTGTTGGGACCTGAACTTACGTGATTTGCTTACACCATTGATATTCTGATTGCAACACCAATTCACGAGCAATTCACTGAGATATTAAGACATATCCTGGAAAATTTTCGACTGTCAGGGGTGACCGCCAAAGTCAAGAAGTCAAAGTTTGCAGTTATAGATACCAACTTCCTTGTACAAAAATTTCTTCGTGTGGCATTTTACCTACGAGGGAAAAGATTAGTGCAATAGACGATGCATCACTGCATTGCAATAAAACGCAATTAAAGACGTTTTAGGACTAACTTCATATTACCGTTGTTCTATGCCAAACCCGGTTCATAAATTCAGAGGCCTTGTTAAATTTATTATAAAGAACATGACCTGGGAATGGACTCATGACTGCCAGACAGCATTTGATAGTATAAAAACCACACTTTCCAATGCACCAATATTACATCATCCACGAATGACAATAGATTTTGGATTAACGACAGAAGCATCATCCTGTAGATTAGGGTCCTGCTTATTTCAGACTCAGTTAGTGAATGGATTACCCGGTTTTTGCGCCATAGATTTTGCAAGTCGAATGCTTACAAACAGCTAAAGAACATGTATGACTACTGAACTGGAAGCATCGGCAGTGTTATGGGCGTTTCGCAAATTTCATTAGTATCCAACTGGAGCATATGCAAGTGCATATTGCAGTCATCAAGCTTTTTGAATAATTGCAAGCTTTTACATCCACGTTTACCCTAATGGACGCTCATTCTACGGGAATATCGTTTTGAGATTATTTACGTGTACAGCAACAAAAATATTAGTACAGATGCCTTCCCAAAAATCTCAGAAGAATTTAAAAATGCTACTGAAACAGAAGAATAAACAACAGAGTTTAAAGTTTTGCTTATGAAGGATGTAAGAGATCTTCGAGCCCATGTTATAATGTGTAAAAACATGGCACATATGCAGTAACCTGATCCTCATTGGAATCTCGATATCCATCATATTTAAGCAGTAAGTTCACCCAAGACAAGAGACCTTTATTAATTACATGATAATGTTTTATTTCACAGGAGACATCTTTAGTCAGACAACTTGTTTGTTTGCATTCCACAAGACTGTGATGCTCAGAAAAGATTCCAAGATTTTGTCAAGTTCCTTACCTAAGAAGGAGTGTCCAGCAAACAATAAGGAAATATCAAATATGTCGAATGACTAAACATTCAAACCCCAGCACCTGAAGAGTTTTGCATTTGATCAACATAGAAGAACCACTATGGGTTTTGAGCGTTGTACAAGGAGACCTCTCGCTATTTTGAGAGGAAATATTAAATACACTGTAGCATTTTACGACTTATTTACCAAAAATGGAAAATTGCATCCTACCATGACATGTACCGCTCAGCGCATCATCAACCGACTTGCAGTTATGGGATACAGGTGGAGAAGATATTTACAAAACAACGGGATAAGGAAAATTTTGATTTTCTGTTTCGATCCAGAAGCCAAACTAATATAGAAGTTGTTTGAGAATTGAACAAATGTATCCGCACATATTGGCACCACGAAAAACTTTGTGGGTGGACTATTTACAGCGATTTGAAGAATTATATAATAATTTGACTCACTCATCAACTGACGCTACTCCAAAAGAAGTTCTGTTGAATAAAAGTGAAAGCAATGGGAGTATCTAATGTTTACTGAATACATGGATATAGAAGAATCTAGAGAAGCAAAGATTTGTCAAGCATTTTAAACACCAGGAAGGCTGCAAGGTAAAAGCACAACAAAAGGAGAAGTACTATGAAGAGTAGTTGAAGAGACGCAACCATACCCTGTGGGAACAAAGATGTTGCTAAAGAGTCACCAAAAGGGGTCATTACATAAGAATAAAAACAAAAAAATTTGTCATGTGTACTCGGGACCATATCGGATTATGTCAATACCGAATCCTGGTGCACTAGTAACAAAATGAAGGGGATGTAGCCTCATCATGATTTAAAACCATACTATTCTAAAGAATGACGTTATCAGTGAGTGAAATACTTTCTTATAATGTTTAGTGATACGTTTGGTGTTAAAGTTTCGTTTCAACTACATTCATATGCCACTGACGAACAAAATTGGGATATATCATTAGTTCAAATACAATTTTACCACTACAGATATGTTGTTTGTGTTGCATTCATCAATATCAGCTGAATGAGACATTACTGCAGCAACTTCATTATGCAATTTTATTACTTTTTCGTGGTATTAGGTCAGTAGTGATAGGTTTTAAGTTTCACTTCAAACAATGCAAGCGATCTGTTCCTGCCTTACACATACAGAAAATATGCTCAACTACGTCTCCAATCTCAGTTATGTCGATATATTACTAATGCAGAGATCTGGGTGATGTCTATCCGACTCCTTTGGCCATTTTGTAGCTTTTAGTGATTTTTTGTCCTTAGTATACCCATACCTGTGAGATGAGTCAGTAGACTGGATGTGAAAGCGTACATACTAAGGTACTACCGCAACCCATGCAAGTATCTATTGTAGTTTTGAAAACTTTAGCTTGCTTGTAATAAAGGGTGTAAGAAAGTACATACACTTAAAGTAGCGTGGGATTATCTTTATTCTAAAGACATTGAGCCACTGAGATTTCATAGAAGAATTTAGTTATATGATCTCCTGTGCAATGTTTTTGAAAGACACATGATGATGTGTATGAATTTTGTGCAGTGATTAGCATGAACATTGTATTGACATTGTTGTTTCAACAAGACAAATAATCTTGTAATTTTGTGACAAGTTGAGCTATTACGTGATGTAATGTTATCCGCCATGAACGCCGATCAGTGCCATGGATTGTGATTAAGTCTATTTACACAATTTGCAACGAACTGTCCATGGTGGTGTGCTACAGTTATTAAATGAAGCAGTCACCAAAATATTTTGTGTTTTCATGATGATCGAAAGAAAATTGTGCTCTTAAGTTTTCGTTAATTTATGAGGACCAAAGTTCTATGTCCCATTCCCGGGTTCGATTCCCGGCGGGGTCAGGAATTTTCTCTGCCTCGTGATGGCTGGGTGTTGTGTGATGTCCTTAGGTTAGTTAGGTTTAAGTAGTTCTAAGTTCTAGGGGACTGATGACCTAAGATGTTAAGTCCCATAGTGCTCAGAGCCATTTCTATGTCCCATCATCGAGCTGTTTCCAGCACTAATCCGAAGGAACATTATGGTCTATGTCCAGCGTCCATCCTGAGCACGTCTCCCTTCATTCCACATTTTGGCCGACTGACCTGTCAACTTCATCATCAGCTAACACCGACACGACGACGGAATACAGTTGTATATTCAGGAGAATGTAAAGTCCAATGGTTGTGATATCAGACATGTATCTTAGGAGCTAGGCTTATACATTGGCACACACGTTTAAATTCTCAATGCTGAAGCCCTCGATGCTGTTTTTACTGGTTTTCTCTTTCATCTATGCCCGAATGAGGAGAGAAGTTGTATAAGCCATGATAGCTTTTTCTAGTTTTGAGAACTGTAACGAAACATAGTGAACATCACACAACAATTAAACTTACACCACGACAACCAAATACTGACGTAGATTAGTATATAATTATTGTCAAGACATACATAAAAAGGTTTAATTGGACCATGTATCGTAAACTTACTAACATATTATGAGTGATATGGCGTCAAAACGTATAAACAATATTCCATTCAGTATCTGAAATGTGAACTATGAAGTGTCTGTTGCAGGAGTTCAGCTTCGATTTGTAGCTCAGTCGGCTGTATTCCTAGGTAGGTCATTGTAATATCAAATTTTATTACAGAAATAACTCTGTCAGATACTGTGCTGTATGTGGGAACCAAGGACTTTACCTCTAGCACTAGAAAGTCGAACATAATCATTGCATTATCTCTCATTTTTATTATCTCTCTTGTTGAATGTAATGTTAATGAATCCGATTTTGTCCTTTCTCTGGTAAAGACTTAGGGATCTTGTAATTGTGAATAAAACGTATTACCACTCGATAGTAAGAGTGAAACTTGTATTCAAGGAAGAAATAAACAGCTGCACATATCTGGTATATAATTAGGTGAGATTCGAACACAAATTCCACTATTTCTAGTCATTCTAATTACTACAGAAAGTTTTAGTTGAGATACGTCGACTTAGAGTTGGAGAGACACTGAGGAGATTGGCTAATGAACCTGCAAGTATACACAGCGACTCTGAACAGACGCATGAGCGCGGAGCAAGAAATCTGCCACAACTATTTACCAACGTATTACCACACGACAAAACACACACAAAGTGACTTTAGTTTCAAAGGTCACTTCAGTACGCCATTTACATAAATCCTTCCAGAATTCCCAAAGGGAGTGAATAATTAATACGTGGTCAAACAGTACTGTTGTGTCCAATAGGAAAATTGCTGATGATTAGAATTCTATTCAGATATTTATTGGAGCTGACTCAACACTCTCATTCTGTTCTGAGTAATTCGTCAAGACATTGAGTACTAACTTCTTAAAGGCTTGAGGACTGAGCATGCGCTCGTCATTTTCTTTAACGCGTTCATAGTAAGAAGTGGTTGAACTTCTGCATGTATCAAACAGCAAGCTATAAAATTTATGATTCAAGTGCATTCCAGTCCAGTTGACGATTTTACGTTGATGTGTGTTTACTATGATTTATTCATCATGAAAACCAATGCGATGTATGCTTTGGTCTACAATGTTCACCTCAGGAAGTCTAACGTCAAGTCCAGTCACTGGAAGACTGTCGCCATAAGAATTTAATATCCCGGGCTATATGTAGGAAAGTACTTTTACCAATCATTTATTGCCATAAGCCTTTGTTGCAAAATTGCTCTCGACACAAATGGTGCTAACTGTTAACATGTCTTTTGGGAGAGCTGTCCGAAATCTGGCCCTTCGTGACAATTTGTAATGGAGTTACATAACCTTCCTAGCTAAACCTGTTGTCGCTTGTACTGTTGTTATTTCCGTTTTTACCATATTGGTATTTCCACAGAACTCTAAACCTGGTACAGGTTTTAAATATTCGTTAAATCAGCAATATCGTATATACTATGGGACATTGGCAGAAAGTTAACCTCAGGCTTCCCAGACATACCTTATTGTTGGCAACAGACGTAGTCAATACGCTGTAGCAAGTCTCCAATCCTATCAGTATGGGGCTCCAACACCTTTGCGTAAATGATTTGGTGGAAAGTAATTTGGGCATAGAACTGAAAATCTTTCTCTTAAAGTCAGAGTGTATGACGTCACATCTAAACCTCAACTGTTGAATAGATGTCTTCTTTGTAACTGTCAGGAGAAATATTAGACATAAATATCCACACAAGAAAGTTTTGAAGTTTTGGTAGCACTGAAAATTTTAGAACCCATGCTTATTGGTATAGAAAGGGCATAATTCTTCAGACAGGTGTAAGTCTTCGAATGAATCAAAGCGGTAGACGACGTTCCATTTCTTGAACATATACCATGCTTTGAGATCCACGTACACCTATAAAATCTAAATTTAGAAGCCAACATTCCTTGGATTCCCACACATTGTTAGGCCTCGTATTGTGTACAAACACTCCAAGATTTCTTGGAAGGCTGAATAATTTAACGATTTTATGAAAATCGGTATTTCTAAATGGTGTGTTGGGTACTATTACTAGGGGATCTTCCTTGAACAGTCCAGGCTCTTTCTTGTATTACTTTAAATATAGTTCTCATCCGAAAGCGACAAATTCCATCTGGGCCATGGTGGCTTCATGCCATCTCCTCTTCTCCTTCATTTTCTGGCGCCCCTCTGGGTGGTTTGAATTACTGTTAACTTCCCGTGTGTAATCACTGGCACGTCTAACATCTAATTTTGACCTATTTTGTATCTGCATCGATATTTCTATGTCAGTTTGTAGTATTGCTTATGTATAATGTAGTATCTGTCATGGAAATTCTTTGGTTATGTATACCTGTTTCAGTTATGTGAAACTTGTGAACGATCTTGTTTAAATTATGCTTGTGAATTTAAATAACTGCTGAAATGATTGCTATCAAATGTACTGTAAATCAATTGGTCCATAATTAGATAATATAGCGCTGAATGTAAGAGATGTGGGGAAGCCCCGCAGGTACGGAAGCAGTCTGGCGGAGTGGAAATAGTGTGGTTGGCATGCAAGTGGCAACTCGTCCTTTGTGACGGGTAAGGAGTCTGGTCTGAGCAGTGCTGTGGTTAACATGTCGTTAGCACTAGAGGATAATTGTGACTCATATTCCTAAAGTTTTGAGGCCAGAAGAGCTTAAGGCCAATATTTATGGGCCGCGGATGCTGCATTTTGTGATACCATTGTAATGGCATAGTTTTTTGGCCCTACAAAATTATTGTTTCGACGCCAATAAGATCAGTAATAGGGCGAGGCTAACAATACTGCCGTGACTGCATCACCGCCAGGTTAATAGCTACTGCAATTTGTGCCACAAGTGCCACCAGTCTTCCACTTAATTTGTTGTGTTTGGCTGTCTGTAAATAACCAGGTATTTGTGATTTTACTAAAAATCTTGGTGTTACTAAAAACTCTATTTCACACCCGTGTTTATCCCAAATCACAAACCTGGACAGGAATCCTATCCTAATGAATTTCATTCCGAGCGTCATAATTTATTATGAGAAAGTGGAAGAACTTGAATGTAATGTGTTGTCATTTACACAGACAATCATAATTTTGATTACATCAAAGGACTGCTTATGAAAGCACATTTATTATTTAAAGAGTTATAGATTGTTGTGCTTTACCTAATTAATAATTAATGATAAGAGTAGTTACCATTTCTCAACATGCTGGTAATTTTGTTAACGAGCATGGTTCTTCAAACCATGAAAGTTGAAGGGTCCTCTTGTACTAGGCTAGTTATAAATGAAGCAACGTACAGGCTTCTTCAGAGCCAGTGGAGTTATATTCGCATTCTGTTTAGTTGTGTCAAGCTGAGCTTAAGAAAGAACTATTTACTGTGTTATCTAGTATAATGCAAGTGGTTAATACACAGGCTTAGAGACCCTGTACTAAACAATGAAGTAGGACAGCATGGTCATAAGCAGACCCCCGCTGATTTAAATTGGGAATCGTCTCCTTTTACCTGTTCAACATTGCTACTAGTTTCGTGTGTGTTGGTAATTGGTTTGATAAACTCTTGCACCTAGTTCATTTAAGGTACGTGTTGTTGAGAGGCATATGTTGCTGTTTACTATCTCATTGGCCATTTGTTTCTCTGACTTGGTAGCACATTTATCTGCAAGGTTAGGTTACTGTGTTGTAGTGTGAGCAGATATAAGGAAAGAGTCTACTGCGTGTGTCAAGAAAGGTTAGGTTAGCCTTGGCACTGTCTTCTGCTTTATCATTTTACTTGACACAAGAATGCTTAATTAGACTGGCGACCGATTATAATATGTAATGTTACAGCTAGCTTTTATGCTGTGAGAACGTCTGTTCCTGACTCACCTGTCTGCTGTTTGTTACACTGTGCTGGAGTGTTTCGGAAACGAATCCCAGTTTAATCGTTCTGTTTCCATTAGGTTATTTCACGGTCACAGCTATCAAAAATTCCTCGCAGAGGTACAACGTTAGCATCGATTGCCGTTTTAAAGATGGTCAGTGGCAGCGTTATACATGGAGTCTTGAAATCACGTCGGGACGTGTGGATTTGGGAAGGGTCTGGTTACGTGGCGAGATTGTAAACGGACAGTTGTCAGCCCATCGGCTGCGTGGGCCGTTGGCTCCAGTAATTACGAGTGTACCGTATGTGGCTGCATAAAAGTTTTCACTACGCCCTTTAGTGTGCTTCCGCTGACTTGTCTTCTCCTGAGTTCATACTGTGCGCTTTTGGACGCTGGCGTTTTCCATTGAGCTGAAATTATTGACTAAAGGCTTCTTGATGAGGCAATAGTTGGAGTCGCTCGCGCTGTGATTGTCCGCCTCTGTGACTCTCGCTTTATGGATCTCAAGAAATTTTTTCACCAGTTGTAATTATTGTTAACCACAACTGGCCTTTCTGAATTTGATCAGTTTAATGGTTAGTACTTGTTCCGCACGTGTAACAGTGGCTGCTTGTCATCATAAGAGGTGCATGAAGTTTTGCCTTACTGGTTTTGTCGATGCCACAGGCTGCCTGATACTTTAAATCTGGTGGCTTTCAAACCAGTGTTATTTTGCTATGAGCTGTCGGGCTGATTGTTATTATCCTATTGTGCAGTAAAATTGGGCACTTACTGCTGTTAAATTGCTCATAAGCTCTGTGTTAAATTTGGTTTATTAAGTGGTTGTTTTTAACGCCTTGTGATAGTTCCTTCGATTTACTATTTAATCTCTTAATTGTCGAGCTAATGTATGCTGTTCAAACTGTGTTTTAGATCGTTCTGAAATGTAAGTGCCATGGAAGAGAGCCGTACTTGTAAATGGTAGCAATTAACTACCACCTCCTAGAGATAACTTCTGTTTCTCACAAAAATTTTAGTTTGGCGCGAACAAGTCTCTGGCTGTGTACCCTAAGGGACTTACTGACTCTTTTTCTATTTCAAGTAACTTTCGGCGAGTAATGATTTCACTCTATTCATTAAACTGTTTTGGGGGAGAGGTTTATTAAGCCATTGGTTTACCGTTTTATGCTATTGAGTGGATTTTGAGCGGTGCAGGTTTCAGTAACGTTACCCTTTGATTATTATAGCAGTTTTGAAGGTTTTATGCCATTATATTATTAAGGCGTAGATGAATGATATTTTCTTAAATTATATCTCTTAGCTCATAATTCCCCATGATTGGTGCTTGTTAACAGCTCTTAGTTTTAGAAGTTGCTGATCCGGTGTTCGGGAACAGCGCTTGGCTGCGGGGACCTGTTGCTGTCACACACCGGCGTTGTGTTTTTCCGTTCTGGTTGAGGTTGCCCGACATTACCTTACTGGAGCTGTTCGCACTAGCAGCGTATTTCTCAAGTTGAGACTGTTTAGGCCATGTTCTTATTTACAAGCTCTTATGTTAATATTATCCGCCAAATATTTTGCGTCCCTCCTGAAATGGTTAATATTATCTGATTTATGATTAAACTTCAGATTTTCTAAATCAGATTATTTCAAAATGGTTCAAATGGCCCTGAGCACTATGGGACTTAACATCTATGGTCATCAGTCCCCTAGAACTTAGAACTACTTAAACCTAACTAACCTAAGGACATCACACAACACCCAGCCATCACGAGGCAGAGAAAATCTCTGACCCCGCCGGGAATCGAACCCGGGAACCCAGGCGTGGGAAGCGAGAACGCTACCACACGACCACGAGCTGCGGACTCAGATTATTTCAGCCTGTACTTATTGCGCTAATATTTGGAAATTCTAAGCTTACTTTATTTAGTGGTAAATGTTCTAGACGTTTTCCTTATTTGCCATCACTTCCGTATGTTATTCTCTGCATGCATGTGAGACGATATCTTTCTAGATGGTAACTGCTGCCACTTAACTTTCGTGGTTGGTGTGTGCTGAAAACTGAATATCTGGACTTGTGTTTTGCTAATTAGTAATCAAAGTTACACATGTTCCTGTCAAAGGTTAGTCTGATTAATATTGAAATTAATTTAAATTTTTAAAACCTTTTTAAGGAATGTAAGTGGCGATTTGTTCTTAAGGTTTGGGAGCGTAATTCCTTTAACTATTCAATTGTTTTATTTAAGAAATGTCTTACCTTATAGTCTTGCGATTTTGTATCTGTTGCTTGTGGCCTTTTACTACTTGGTTAAATGTATTATTTTTTTTGAAAAAGAGATAGGTCCTGTTGCTCATTTTTTGGTATGGATAATATTGAGATCGGGTTGTTACTGTAATGTGTTCTGTAAAGGCGAAAAATGATGTGATTACTGTGGGTTCGCCCTTATATGTGTCGTTTTCTTTCCCATTCTACGTAAGTAGATTCACCATCATCCTATTATGTCTGTTCTGAGCACTTTGTGCATTTCGAAGTGTTTGGGCGATGGCTGATGACCTTCCAGCTAATGATCCAATTACAGAAAGTTCTGTAATGTGCAAATAAGAATGGAATAATTCCACCTAATGTCCTAGTTAATGGCAGTGGCAGAAGGCTATTTCAGCCCTGTCTCATGTAAACTGTCATCTGTAACACACAGTTCACGATTAATTAGTATAATAGGATAGTCTCCTGCTATTTGTTTTATTCAATATTGAATAAGTGGATTAAAGATTGCATAGGGAATATTTACTTCATTGGTTTTCGTTTACTGTGTTTCGAATCAGCGATATATCTTATCCTTTTCCATAATAACCACAATTAATATGCTGTGCGACGTATGGATGTGTTGGAAATTGGAATTGTACGTGAACCAACAATTATTAGGTTAGTTTTTGTTCCGCTCTGTGGTGTAAGTAGCGGGTTATGGTTTTAGTATCCTTTCACTGGGTACATACCAAGCTCCTCCAGAACTGTTGAGAGATTTGCCATCCGCTACGTGAAGCCTCTAAAATGTCGTGTGGGTCGGTGGCATATAAGGAGGTTTCTAAAATATCTTATGGAAGCACTGTTCTTGATGTCACCGTGGTGAGTGTTTTATCCTCTAGGGATGATGATGATGTTTAATTTTCTGGGGCGCTCAAATGGTCCTTTAGGAAGGGCACATAGTACAAGTTCATTCTTTGTTTGGTTCATTAAGTGATTCCCTTTTCAGTGTAGATGATTGTCAGAAATTAACAAGCAAGAGAATTAATGTTCTATGAGGTTCTGGGATTGCAGACAGATCATGCTGACTTCTTGCCTCAGTATTTCAGCTGACAATCATTTAGGCATCTTCAGGTGTCCGCCACTGGACATTGCTATATGTTCTCCTTTACTGTTGTTTCAGTATCAGTGGCAAAATCCGCCGTTCTCCAGCGAAGAAATAGTACAGGATTAAAAAAAGATGACACAAAACGTACAATAACACGATGAAAGGGTAACGTAAGAACGTAATACGAGGGGGGGGGGGGGGGACAATGGGGGTTAAAAATACACTTACGTGGAGATGATCATTGTGGACCACATCAAGATAAAAACACAGTTGACGATGTGTATTGCGTTGGAGTCACAAGCAGAAGATAAAAGTGGGCCACAGTATTAAAAATTCACACTGGAACGAGGGCACTTCAAGAATACAGTACGAGACGCAGCACACACAAGGAAGAGTAAAACTGCCAGGAGGGACCTGGCAAGGGAGGAGAGGCGTGAGGGGAGGGAAGGGAAGAGAGACATAGGGGAAGCAGGGGAGAGGAGGTCAGAGAGAGTGGGATGAAAAATAGGATCAGTTGGCACATTAAGGGACAGGAGACGAGCAGGCTCAGAGAGGAAAAGCAAGCCATAAGGGAGCGTCAAGACGCGAAAGGAGTTGACTGCACAGGTAGGGGGTCCAGGAGGGAGGAAAAACCACTATAAAGGAAGTGGAGGGTATGGATATGGAGAGGGGGTGGAACGCTATGGTAAAGGAATAGCAACAGCTGGGGGTAGAGAGCACAGGAGACACCTTGGGATGAGGGGAAACAAGGCTGCAAACGATCTACAGGGTACGAATACATTTGAGGAAAAGGAGAAGATGTGGGAAGGGGATGTGGGAATGGGTGGTGGATACAGAAAGCGAGGCGGAGTGCATGGTATTAGATGATTTAGAGGGTGTTATAGAATCTCGGTGGGGCGGAAATTCAGGCGACGCTGGCATAGAGAAGAATGGGACAGATGAAGGACTTGTATTTTGTAGGATGGTGTGAGGATGCAGATCCCATGTCTCGCTGGACAGGAGTTTCAGAAGGTGGAGTTTGTTGTGGACTTTGTGTTTTATCATAAGGAGATCGGGAGTCCAGGTGAGGTGATGGTTGAGGATAGGACCAAGGTATTTAAGGGTAGGAGTGAGTTGAGTAGGGTGACCGTAAATGGTCAGGTAAAAATCGTGGTGCTGGAAGGAGGAGGTGGTATGGCCTTTGATGATTACCTAGGTCATGGAAGGGTTGATGCGAAGGAGCCACCAGTTACAACAAGCAGTTAACTGGTTGAGGTATATTTGAAGTATACGTCGGGACATTTAAAGGGTAGGATAGCGAGATAGTAAGGCGATATCATCACCAAATTCGAGAAGGTGAACATGTGGTGGCTGTCTGGACATATCTGCAGTATACAGGAGACAGAGGCAAGGAGAAGGGACAGAGTTCTGGGGCAAGCCTGCGGTGGGATAAAACATACAAATCTTGGTATTGTGAATAGTGACAAAGGACAATGATGGGTGAAGAAGGAATCAACTAAATGGATGACATTGATAGGAGGGCCTAAGTGTGGACTTTAAAGAGGAGCCCAAGATGACGTAGATGGTCTATAACCCTACCGCTACCAGTAAAGTGTAGGATGATTTTACCCATTTTTTTTTTTTTTTGGTCATCAGTCTACTAACTGGTTTGATGCGGCCCGCCACGTATTCCCTTCCTGTGCT